>NC_068309.1:11013784-11651909 GCF_025860055.1 Xyrauchen texanus
ATATATATATAAATACCAAAACAGATAAATTAATTGAACATGTTTACTATTTCAGATTATAAAATGTTCCAAATTATTCTGGGTTAACATGGACAATCAGTAGAGCAAAAGAGGAGCATACCAAATATAACAAATTCTGAAATTCATCTAAAAGTTTCATTATAAGTGTTTTGCAGATAACTAATTTTAAATGAAGAAAAAAAAAGAAGAATTTTCACTAGAATCTTGGACCCCATTGTAAATCAGAAGTATCAAATGCATATATTCCATTCCCACTTTTCAGTGGAAGTGTCCTTGTGCATGGATGGAAGGCAGCAGTAAACTAACAAGAATAAAAAAATACAGTAAAAAGCAGTATTTTGCCTCTTATTGAATGTATTGAATATAATTAAGAATGTGATTCTATTTTATGAAAGTCTAGACCACACAAACAGTATCTTTCCTTTAAAATGGTTCATTTGAAACATGTTTTTGTAAACTATGAAGATGCCTATTTAAAATACTTGATTGTTTTTATATCACAGAATTAAGCATTTGAATTAAGCATGAATTAAGCATTTTATACACCTTAATGTTTAATTTATGCTTAATTCTTTATAATGTTCATTCTCAAAATATTATTGTATTCAGTTTGATGTTAATGTGTCATAAAATTGAAATGTGTAATTCTATAAAATATTTTTGAGTGTATAAAATAGGTCCTCCAAGGTTTAGTATCTGATAAACAGGTATGTGATCTCTCTTCCCTCTGCCCATTTACTTTATACAACCCGTCCGATGGCCTTTTGATTGCTTTTTACACCCTGCTGACGACCACGGCCTCCTTCTCTCTATCTTGATCTTGCGGCCTATGGTCGCCTTCCTCATCATTCACATTTACAATGGCTGTTAATGGCTCTCCCCCACAGGCACCTCAATGTGGCTGGATCGGTGATGACTCCTTCTGAATCACAACTTATGGAGCAGTTAAGTGGCCCATTGCAGAAAAGGGGCTTAACTGGGGGAGGTCGTCTCTGCTATTGCCACATTCGATTGAGGTGACAGAGTTGGAGAGGACAAACAAATATTTAAGCTATGGCTACTTTCTAAAAGCAAATTTACCAAGATTGAGTGTTGATAGAAATTTAGCATTGTCAGGTGTGTCAAGGGGCTAAATTAAATCTGCAACTTGAACTAGATTAAAGGTCAAACATACACTTTTGAATATGAAAATTCAGTGATATTCATGTGGTTGGTACAACCCTATTGATTTCTGAACAACTTGAGATGATTTCATGCATCAAAACATGAATTCTGGTCAACCATTTCATTCAAAGCTTTCTGTAAAAATATAAACATTACACTTACTGTAAAACAAAATCTACTCATTTCAAAATTATGTATTGTGTTTATTAAACAACTTTAATGTTATGGTCAGATAACCTATTTCTACTAGTATCAGAAATATTGTTTTGCATTATCGCCACACCAGAAAATAGCTCAGAAACATAAAATAAATGCTATTTGATACAGTTTAAAGTGACTTTATAAGTGACTTGAGCACAGTAGCCTTAATGTCTCTATTTCAAACTATGTAGTATTACATTCCCTGACACAACAAAGTCATGATATCATTAGATAAAACTGACTAATATTTACTGAGGGACAAGAAGACAAAAATAAGATATTGTAGGGAGAATATGGAGAGGGGGAGAAATGGAGTACATTTTTCTTTGAAGGGCATACAAATTAGAACATTTACAAAAATAAAGTGACAAAATGGAAATTGAACAGAAAATCAGCAGTAATAAAGACAATAAGAAAATAGTATAAAGATGAGTAAATGTGAGAGACCACTACTACAAATCAACCTCAAATAGGTACTTTTGGACACTGCTTTGACCAAAAGATGAACACTGATTAAAATAAAGATTTCAACATGACCCTAAATGAGGAATAATTTTAAAAGGGCGTAACATGAAAGCTAGTGTGACAAAACATCATATGTGGTGTGAAGAAACCACATTAAAAGTTTCAGAGTGGTTTGAGTTTAAGAATGACAGTCCATATAAGGTGCATCTGAAAAAAAGACAGCCAACCACTGATGTCTTTCGCTTATATGATCAATAATTCACATGCACACATATACATATATACACACTGATCAGCCATAACATTAAAACCACCTGCCTAATATTGTGTAGGGCCCACCTCATGCCACCAAAACAGCACCAACCCGCATCTCAGAATGGCATTCTGACATGTTATTCTTTACAATTGTACAGAGCAGTCTGAACATTCTCTGTTGATCTCTCATCAACAAGGCATTTCCATCCACAGAACTGCTGCTCACTGGATGTTTTTTGTTTTTGGCACTATTCTGAGTAAATTCTAGAGACTGTTGTGTGTGAAAATCCCAGGAGATCATCAGTTACAGAAATAATCAAACCAGCTCATCTGGCACCAAATGGAGAGAAAAATTTGATCTCAGTGATTTTGACCGTGGCATGATTGTTGGTGCCAGATGGGCTGGTTTGAGTATTTCTGTAACTGCTGATCTCCTGAGATTTTCACACACAGCAGTCTCTAGAATTTACTCAGAATGGTGACAAAAACAAAAAACATCCAGTGAGTGGCAGTCCTGTGGATGTAAAGGCCTTGTTGATGAGAGAGGTCAGAGAATGGCCAAACTGGTTTGAACTAACAAAGTCTACGGTAACTCTTATGATAACTGCTCTGTACAATTGTAAAGAATAACATGTCAGAATGCCATTCTGAGATGCGGGTTGGTGCTGTTTTGGTGGCATGAGGTGGGACCTACACAAAATTAGGCAGGTGGTTTTAATGTTGTGGATGATTGGTGTATATCTATTCGTCAGTGTGTCTTTAGAGTGTAAATGTATTACATGTTTTCAGTTTGTTCTGAGGGGCTGGCTGAATGAAGGGCGTCAACTGAGAAGTTCCAGAAAGAAAAGTCATACATGTTTTTTTTGCATGTGTGATACATAGAATATGTGTGGTTCAACAGATGGAGCTTTTAGGTGTGTTAAGCCTATTCTAAAAGTATGCAGGTGTGTGTGTCCAGGTCACTTGTGATTCCTCTGGGAGTGCAAGGTAGAGTCATCAAATAGCGGGTTTTTTACCTCCATCTCTCCAGTCTACAGAGAAAAAGAAAGTGTAAGAAAATTAGCCTTAACACATTGATTTTATGGTTCTGGTTCCCCAGGCAGTATTTGGTTCCCCCCCAAAGTATTTCTACACTACTAGTATTGGTCGGCTAAACAGATAGTCCCACCCCCCAAACTAACAGCATTGATTGAGCCAACATTACCATGGTGGAACGGTCGGAATGCTCAAACAAACAGAGCAATGTTTTGATTGAACCACAGAGCCAGTGTTTACACATTGTGGGGAAATCAGTCCTCGATTAACTTATATTTGTCTCTGCTTATTACGCTGGGATAGAAGAACATTTTTTTTAAAAATCCACATGCCACATTTAAAGCCTTTAAAGGTACAGTTCACAGAAAATTTAAAATTCTCTAATTTTCTCACCCTCATGCCATCCCAGATATATTTTACTTTCTTCTGCTGAACACAGATTAAGATTTTTAGAAGAATACAATGCAAGTGAATGGGTACCAAAAGTTTGAAGGTCCAAAAGCATATAGAAGCAGCACAAAAGTAATTCAGTAATGATATAATAGGTGTGGGTGAGAAACAGGTCAACATTAAAGTCATTTTTGCTATCAATCTCCACGTTCACTTTTACATTCTTCTATTGTTTTTGCCGATTCAAATTCTTTCTGCATATCGCACCTACTTGGCATGAAGGAGAACTTAAAGTAAAAAAGGACTTAAATATTTATCTGTTTCTCAACCACATTTATCATATCACTTCTGAAGATATGGATTTAACCTCTGGAGTCATATAGATTACCTTTATGCTGCTTGAATATCCTTCTTGGAGCTTCAAAGATTTGGTACCCATTAACTTGCATTGTGAGGACCAACAGAGCTGACATTTTCTTCTAAAAATCTTCAGGTGTTCAGCAAAAGAAAGAAAGTCTTGCACATCTGGGATGGCATGAGGGTGCCACTATGAGAGAATGTTCATTTTTAGGTGAACTATCCCTTTAAGTTTTAGGTGTGTGAAACTGGCTCTGCATCTATAAACCACAGTGTGTCTTATAAAACATGTGATGGACAGTTTATTTATAAATTAGGTGACAAAAGTTGAGGGAGAGGTCAAATATTACAGTCTACTCACTGGTGCTAAGCCAGGGCACTCATACACAGTGAAATCACCCTCTTCAGTCTCTTCATCTGATGTGGCCCCAGACTCTGAGACTTTAGGTTCAGCTTCGTGCCTGCATTCAAAACAAAAAATAAAAACATTAGAAACATGAATGTCTGTCTGTCTATGTTTGCTATCAGAAATAACACACTTTGTGATACTTATGCAAAAATGTGTAAATGCATCACTTCCACAGTGCTACAGTTATTTGAGACCAGAAGGTTAAGATTTGAAATCTGACTTTCAGTATGGTCCATAACATGCACAGTGCCTAATTATATTGATTGTGCATACATGTATGGGTTTATAAAAGTGGAAGTGAATATGAGGGAAGGAAATCAGTCAAAGAACACTATGTATTTTTATCTTCATGTTCTTAGCCAACAATGTCTTAGAAAAGTGACTTCTGTAACAATAAAATGCACAAAAAATGTTGATGGCAATTACCGGGACAGTTAGCTAAGTGTACATAACTCCCGCACTAACTGTGAATAATCCTTCAATTATATTTCTTCTAAAGTAATACATAGATAAGCATTATGCTTACTTCTCCATTGAGAGCATCTGTTGTTTCTGATGCTGATAGTGATACATCTGAGCACTGTGAGCTAGTGTTTTATCCCCAGACTAAAACAAAGAAAGGGAACAAGTATGGAAGAGAGAGAGAGAGAGAGAGAGAGAGAGAGAGTCAGTCAGACTCCTTGTCTCATACAGTCTAATACACATGTAGTGCTGGGTGGATTTTTTATGAATTGTAATCAGGTACCGATTACAAATTACATGACAAAAATGCAATCAGTAACGTAATCAGTTTACATTTGTGATGTAATCTAATCTGATTACTTTTGGATTACATTCAACCTAATTCTATTTTATTTTATGTCACATGCATTTGAGTAGGATAATCCTTTTAACATTAAAGTACAAAGAGGAAGAAAAAGTATTCAATTCTTTATTACTCATTTTTAGTTCATTACTACAAAGAGCCTCACAAAAAGTGCTCCTTATGAATTTAAGAAAAATGCATTAAACATTACATGAATGAAATAAACATTAAATCTAACAGCAATGACAATGCATGGCCAAAGTTTATAATTCAAAACACTTGTCATCAATTTATTTTTAAGAGCCTAAAACAATAGCAGCATTATGAACATTGACTATAAAATCAACATAAAACTATCATAAATGAATGACCATATAATCAACATCAACGACATTGCCTAGGGCAAAGCTTTCATCTACAAACTCTGAAACACCAACAGTAGAGTGATGGGCTTTGTTCTATATTGCTGCACATCTTGCAGTTGAACTATTGTATACACTGCAGGCAGGACCCTTAGAGATGGCATCCACTAGGCCATTTGAAGCAATCAAGTTCAATGCGTGAGCTGCACCATTATTGAGGTAGTAGTAAATAATAAAATATTTTTAAAGCATATCTAGTTCATTTTCAGTGCATAAAACTATATAAACATTACATGAACAAGCAGTAATGAACCTGAAATCAACAGCAATGACATTGCTAGGTCAAAGCTAACAGCTCAAAACTTAGACACGCTTACTTTTAACTCTTACTACTTAGTAATATTCCATCACCTATTCCTTAGCTGAGGTGCATATTTTACTGTTGTAATGTAAAAGGAGCACATGCTCAAAATGTTCATCTGTGAGACTATTGCACTTTGGGGTAAGAATATGATGACATTGATATGAAAATTATCAATAAATTATCAACAATTTACTGCCATTGCCAGGGGGCCTGGGTAGCTCAGCAAGTATTGACGCTGACTACCACCCCTGGAGTCAAGAGTTCAAATCCAGGGTATGCTAAGCAACCAAATTAGCCTGGTTGCTAGGGAGAGTCACATGGGATAACCTCCTCATGGTCGTGATTAGTGGTTCCCGCTCTCAATGGGGCGTGTGGTAAATTGTGTGTGGATTGCGGAGAACAGCATTAGTCTCCACGGTATCATGCACAGCAACCACGTGATACGCGGATTGGCATCTCAGAAGCAGAGCCAACTGAGACTTGTCCTATGCCACCCAGATTGAGGCAAGTAACTGCACCACCACAATGACCTACTAAGTAGTGGGAATTGGGCATTCCAAATCGGGAGAAAGGGGGATAAAAAAATAAAAATAAACAATTTACTGTCATTGCCTTGTTAATATGTAATAATGTAATCTATAAAAAGTAACTAGTCTGATTATGAGTATTTTAAAATGTAATTTAATCCAATTACAAAGCACTCCATTTTTGTAATCCACCCACCCAGCACAGTACACACATACACATTCAAACATCTTAAAGCAAAAAGTACATTTCATTACATTAAACATTCCAAGAAGTACTGCTGTAATGGTTATATTTTACATAAACTCGCAATAACGTGAAAGCTGCTTACAGAGGTATGGCTATTATTGGGACCCGCTGCATTAAACGCAGGGTAATCGACCTTCTGTGCCAAAGATTTTTCTCTCTGTAACCTGAAAGAGAGAGAGAGAGTGAGAGAGAGTGTGTTACAGAAATACTCAAACCAGCCCATCTGGCACCAACAATCATGCCACGGTCAAAATCACTGAGATCACATTTTCTCTCCATTCTGATGGTCGATGAGAACATTAACTGAAGCTCCTGACACGTATCTGAATGATTTTATGCACTACAGCCACACAATTGGCTGATTAGATAATCACATGGATGATTGTTCGAGCCAGATAGGCTGGTCTGAGCACTTCTGTAACTGCTGATCTCCTGGGATTTTCACACACTACAGTCTATAGAATTTACTCAGAATGGTGCCAAAAACAAAAAACATCCAGTGAGTTCTGTGACAGAAATGCCTTGTTGATGAGAGAGGTCAACAGAGAATGGCAAGACTGGTTCGAACTGACAAAGTCTATGGTAACTCTTATGATAACTGCTCTGTACAATTGTGATGAGAAGAATATCATCTCAGAATGCTATTCTTAAATGCAGGTTGGCACTGTTTTGGTGGCACGAGGGGGACCTACACAATATTAGGCAGGTGGTTTTAATGTTGTAGCTGATCGGTGTGTGTGTGTATATGTATACACACACACACACACACACACACACACACACACACACGGCCAAAAGTTTGGAATAATGTACAGATTTTGCTCTTATGTAAAGAAATTGGTACTTTTATGCACAATGTATAGTCAGGACATTAAT
This sequence comes from Xyrauchen texanus, assembly GCF_025860055.1. NCBI lineage: Eukaryota > Metazoa > Chordata > Actinopteri > Cypriniformes > Catostomidae > Xyrauchen > Xyrauchen texanus. The sequence goes on from NC_068309.1 coordinate 11,021,263, forward strand.
AAAGTGAAAAATTACTATTACAATTTGAAAGAAATGTTCAGAAGTTCTTAAACTATTTCAAAGATTTCTCATCAAAAATATCCTCCATGTGCAGCAATGACAGATTTGCAGATACTTGGCATTACAGCTGTCAGTTTGTCCAGATACTCAGGTGACATTTCACCCCACACTTGCTGTAGTCTTGTCGGGCACTTCTCACGCACCTAGCTGTCTAGCTGATCCCATAATAGCTCAATTGGGCTAAGATCCATAACACTCTTTTCCAATTATCTGTTGTCCAATGTCTCTTTGCACACTCTAACCATTTCTTTTTGTTTTTCTTTGCAGTTCTTCTGATAAGGCCTGCACCCCTGAGTCTTCTCTTTACTGTTGAACATGAAACTGGTGTTGAGCAGGTAGAATTCAATGAAGCTGTCAGCTGAGAACATGCGAGGCATCTATTTCTCAAACTAGAGACTCTGATGTACTCATCTTCTTGTTAAGTTGTACATCTGGCCTTCCACATCTCTTTCTGTCCTTGTTAGAGAGAGTTGTCCTCGGCCTTTGAAGCCTGTAGTGTACACCTTTGTATGACATTGGGCAATTTCAAGCATTGTATAGCCTTCATTCCTCAAACAGAGAAAGCTGTTAATTTTTTTTGCCATTTTTGACATAATATTGACCTTAAGACAAGCCGGTCTATTGCATAATGTGGCAACTCAAAAACAAACATAAAGACAATGTTAATCTTATGTGTTTGATATAATGGCAAGTGATTTTCTAGCACCAAATTAGCAATTTAGCATGATTACTCAAGGATAAGGTTTTGGAGTGATGGAAATGGGGCCTGTCTAGATTTGATAAATTTTTTTAAATAGTGATGGTGCTGTTTTTTTACATCAGTAATATTCTGACTATACTTTGTGATCAGTTGAATGCAACTTTAATTCACTGGTGAATTAAAGTACCAATTTCCTTCCGAAACCGCAAAATCTGTATATTATTCCAAACTTTTCGCCAACAGTACACACAGTACTGTGCAAAAGTTTTAGGCACTTGTGAAAAATGTTGCATAATGAGAAGTTCTTAAAAAATAGTGCCATAATTAGTTTCATTTTTCAATTAACATCCAAAGTCTAGTAAACATAAAAAAAACTAAATCAATATTTGGCGTGACCAACTTTGCCTTCAAAACAGCACCAATTCTCCTAGGGACATAAGGACACAGTTTTTCTTGGTTGTTGGCAGATAAATGTTTTTGTTAAACATCTTATGTGCCCAAGACATTTGCACAGTACTGTATGCATGCATGCATGTATGTATAATATGTATATATTTTGTCAACACAAAGGTTGATGGTTCAATCTAAGCTAAAAGCAAACTCTTAAAAGGACCAGATAGGAATCTCATATTACCATTAACTAAAAGCAGATTTATCTTACCTGACCCAGCAGACAGCAGCGAGGATGATAGCTATGGTTCCCATAATAATGCATAAAGATACCATCACTGCTCCAAGTGAAACAAACACATACGCAATGAGAAGAGAAAGGACACAGACAGGAGAAATTATGAGGAGGGCAGTCAAAAGAAGAATTTTATGCTTTATCAAAACAAACCTTTTCTTCTGAGGTTGGACTAACTCCCTCACATCTACATGGTTTTGGAGACAAACACTCAAAGGCACTTTCATGAGAGGACAGCATGAGCATAGAGCATCTAAATTGGTTTGATACAGGCCAGAGAGGTTCACAGTGTCCTTAGATCTGAGCACAAGCAAATTGTGAATGATAAAATATCATGTGATACATCTGCAGTTATAATGGCACCTTTGTGGGGGATGTGGGATAGAAAATCACACTTAAATATGGTGAAATGACATTAAAATGTTTGCATTGAAAGAGAACTGTGGAAATCCTGCTCAAAGAACACTGACGTAATACAAAATTTACTGTGACTAAATAAGTCATGACATTGGATATCTGTGTTCACCTAAAAACCCTTAGTTGTTGTATTAAATGAAAAGAGTGGTACAGAACTCTTTTAGGAGTAAGTATGAGGATGCTGTGTGTTTAAAGGTGGAGAGAAAGGCTAGCAAGTGGATGTGTTCCCACAGTGACAGATTTCCATTTGTATGTCAGGTACCATCAGCATTCACAAAAGGACAATATCTGACGGATGAAAAATTTTAGAGCAGAGCATAAATAGAAAAACGTAAATCCTCTATAAGAATTATCATTATTTTACATTACTTTCTAGGCTTGGAAATAACAATTTAACATTTCCCTGATAATTTCAGGTTTTTGGGAACCCTGAAATGGCTAAACCTACATAAAAGCCATTAATGAAGAACCTAAATATCAGTACATCATCATGCACAGAAAATGTGCATGACACAGAATGTCTCAGTATTTCATTGTGACACCTCCAGTTTTCATATTATGTCACCGGTTGAATAAATGTGTTACTTTTTATTCATATAACTTGGCCTAGTTCTCAAGGACCTGACCAACAGGTCAGAGACTCTCACTAACACGTCAATTATAACTAGATACTGTTTCTAAATAAAATACATTTTTGCATTTGTTCATCTTGCGACTTCACAAACCCTCTCCATTTCAGTCTTTTGGTCCATTCATTGAGATGTGAAAGAAACAGAGGCTGGAATATGATATAAAGGCTATTTTAGTGCTTTAATAAAAGCTGACCTAATTTTCTGGTATTCAGTGTCATCCATCTTTACAATCAAAGTCAACAGCGAGGCTTGGGTAAATCTGCTTATGACAATTACATTTGAGTTATGACAGATGTTTTTACATCAATATAGTTCTAAACATGATGTGAAACTCTGAAAACAAGATACATACAGACTAGCAAGGTGTCGCTGGAGGGGTGGGGGTTGATGATCGGCCCATGACGGTTGGAGGAGTCTGTTTGTGGTTGGGGAGGTTTAGGGGTCGGATGTGTTGGCGTTGAAGGGCCACTGGTTGTTGGTTCTAAAGTCGTGGTGTGGGACAGACTCTTCTGTCTCGAGTCTGACAGTGTTTGTGAAGAAGATTGTGAGGGAGAACCTAAGGGGTAGAGAATAACAAGAATAAATGGATCTCTAACAAATCTGAGGGACACAAGAATCTCTCTTTATTTTTGCATTTTTGGTGTTCTTTATATTGAGGTCCACTTATAATAGCAAAATATAAACAAAATTGTGCTAAAACTGACATAATTGTGTTTTTCATGACCATTTTCCACCCTTTCTCTGACCATTAGGATTAAGCAGGCACTATTTTGCTACTGTACCTTTAAAACATCTTCGATAACAATCTCTTTGCATATAAGAGCTTATATACAGGCTGCAGGTTTGCTGTCAGGCCTCTTAGAAGTCAAAATATCAACGGAAATGAGTTCTCTCATGATATGACCCCTTTACATTTTTTTACGTTTAAGTAAAATTATACCATATATAAATAAACTTGCCTTGCCATTTCGGTTGCATATACTTTAGATATACATCGCGTTGTTTGTCATGTCGATAAAGCACACTAAATTCAAACTGAAACTGCAACTAGCAGAACGAGATGGGCAAGTGTGGGGGAATGAATGTCAAACAGGATTTGATATGAATCATTTCTGTTTTACCACTATACTAACATGTTAACCATAAATCACACTACTATTATAAGAAGACAGCTCAAACCTGGTTGCTTGACTTCTGTCATTTGCTGCTTGGAAATGACAGAGGACAGATAGTCGATTTCTTCATCAACATCAGGAAGAGATATCTCTTTACCTGAGGAAACAAAGACAGAATTAATATGGTTATGATATCTATACAAAAAAGTACTGTGGTGGTATTATGGCAGTGTTTATACAAGATGGTACTTTGAAAAATACCATGGAATTTACATGGTTCTGGTCGACAAGAGATGCCAAGTGTGAGTTTTACGATTATTTGCAAATGTTCTTTTTATGCAACAACACAGAGGCAAAAAAGTAATATCACAAGTAAACACAGCGACGTGTTTCTTTGGGATATATCAATGCTAAGCCCAGCCCAACAATTAGAAAACTGATAAATACACAACAAATAAATAGGAGATATACTGTATAATAAGGGAGACTCCAATGTAAGACACAAAAACAAGCTTGTGTGCATCCTGGAGGATTCAATGTAACCAGAGTGCATGGAGTCGCAACAAAAGAGCATAACTGGAAGATTATTGTTGCTGGGCAACATGTAGTTTATGGCATCCAACAGTTTTTTCTTCTGCAACAATTTATTAAAGCAACCCAGTGTCTGTCAAACACTCCATTATAAAGAATAGGCAACAGGCTACATAAAAATACTGCCCTTTAATTTGTCAACAACACCCAAGTAGTTATTGCTGCAGCCTGGAAATTTCCAAACAGGGGCAGTAAAATCAAAAGATGGTGGGAAAACTTCAGAAGGGGGCGGCACTAAATGTCTTTCAAATGCTCCCAAACACCTGATTTAAGTTGCTTTTCCTGAGGATGAGTGTTGTAGATCAAAATCCTATGTTCATGTTCAGTCCGCGATACCTGGCCAAGCAGCACACCTAACCATAGTAACTGGTGCCAATAGTTGGCTTTAGGAACTATCGGTTATCTGCAAAAATGTATGCAGATAGGTAAATAGTTTTGTTTGGTTTGGTTTTGTATTCCTCTGTTCTCCTCTGTGGCTGGCACGATTTTGATTAGATAATCAAATCTTCTAAATTAAAGCAAAGCATTCAAAGCAAAATTTGACTAAATGGAAACATGTCCCGTCAGCACATACTGTACATCGTGTCTCCAATTTCAAATCTTGTGAATAAAAATAAACCATATTCTTCATTAGGTAAAAATTCTATATATACACACACACACAATTGAAATCAAAAGTTTAAATACACTTAGGTTGTAGTCATTAAAACACATTTTTAACCACTCCACAGATTTCAAATTAGCAAACTATAGTTTTTTAAGTCGTTTAGGACATACACTTTGTGCATGACAAGTAATTTTTCCAACAGTTGTTTACAGACAGATTGTTTTGCTTTGAATTGACACAATTGACACAATCACAAATCCAGTGGGGCATAAGTTTACATTAAGCCTTTAAGCAGCTTGGAAAATTCCAGAAAATTATGTCTAGCCTTTAGAAAATTAGCTTCTGATAGACATATGTATTTTAAGGCCTACCTTCAAACTTAGTGACTCTCTGCTTGACATAATGGGAAAATCAAAAGAAAACAGCCAACACCACAGAAAAAAAATTGTGGACCTCCACAAGTCTGGTTCATCCTTGGGAGCATTTTTCCTGTTCATCTGTACAAACAATAGTATGCAAGTATAAACACCATGGGACCACGCAGCCATAATGTAGTTCAAGAAGGAGATGCGTTCTGTCTCATAAAGATGAAAATAGTTTGGTGAGAAAAGTTCAAATCAATCCCAGAACAACAACAAAAGGACCTTGTGAAGATGCTGGAGGAAACAGGTAGACAAGTATCTATATCCACAGTAAAATGAGTCCTATATCGACCGCAGTTGGCCTTTATCCCTTTCGGAGGCTTGATTAGCTTGATAAGAGACCAGGTGTGTAGAATCACGACCCAGCACCCGCCCTCCTCCCTGCCACATCTGCATTATCCAATAACATGACTGTTGGTACATTTTGTAACTGACACTAAACGGAATGACACAATTTTGTTAAATCAGCAAATCAGGCATAGTTATTGGCCAATACAGATGATGACCAAATATTGCTCACTACTCCATGATACTTAAAATTTACCAAGGAATTACCATGGAACATGTCCAAACAACAAGACATTATCATTATACTATTTTCTAAACACATGATAATCCCGTTTTTGTTGGTATACTATCGGTTTTCAAAAGAGGTTTACAGATATTCTTTGAGATTTAGCGTGTGAGGCATTGGGCAGTGCGTGTGAGTGTGTGTGTGTTCTGAGAGAGTAAGAGTGTGCCAGGGTGTTGTTTGTTTGACACGCTCTAAAAAGAAAACAAAGGCAGCACACGGTTTAATGGTGCGGTTGGCCAGACAGTAAGCTACATTCCAAGACAATGGAAGATCTTCCCTTGGTAACCAGCCTGAGTGTGTGTGTGGCCAATGAGAAGGGGCGTGTGATCTCTCATTACCTCTTTACACACTCTCTACACTGGAACAAAACACAAAAGATGTGGTCTATTTTGTGAATTCCTGTAATTGTGAATGCTGAATCAGTGTTATGAAATGATACATTGCAACATCCATTTAGAAATAACCGATTAATTGAAAAGAATCAAACTTCCATTAGCACTTTTAATTTTACATTGGCAACAAAATAATATACAATATTCTGCAAATATTTGTTAATAGATGTTAATGACAATATATGCTTAACTGCTCTGGAGATGTGGGGGTGAGGTGTTGCATGTGGCATAGAGCTTGTGCATGCAAAGAGCTGTTGCAAAAACTGACATTTACATTTTAGCAAACTTCATTTATGAAGTCTGCTGGTCTTCAGTGGAACACAAGAACACATTTTAAGAGTTTTGACGCTGCTCTGTTTTCCATACAATGAAATTGCAGTGTGACTGAGGCTTAACATCTCCTTTTCCACAGACAAAAGCAAGTCATACAGATTTAACATAATAAACATGCTAACGACAGACAAGAAAATGACAGAATTTAAATATTTGACCTTGCTTGACAGTATGACAGACCTGAGCTACAGAAAAGTAAAAGTTTTTATTGTCATGGTATATGTTTAGTCTACAGAGGATTGGCCATCTGCCTCCTGGAACAAGCCTGATGTGATACAACAGCATGTATCACTGTCTGCTTTGTTACTTTCTAAACACCCTCACAGTCCAGGCTGTGTGTCCTCCACAGCAGGTGCCAAAGTAGGCGGGTCAAACCATCTGTACATTTTGAGGGGGTTTAACAGAACTGAAAAGTGGACCTGTAAAAGTGTGTTCAGTCCAGTCTGACTGAAGACTGACTGCATACCTCTGGGTCTTTAGTGACCCAGGACCTCATTCCATCCCCTGTACATAATATATGTTTCTTTAGTATTCCTCAACCTTTCTCTGAATAGTGTTTTTAAAAAAGGCTATATTTTTACTGCTTGATAACAAAAGTGAATATGGTCAATAAAGACCCAAGATATGTAATAGTGTTGTTCTTTTTTTCGCTTCCAAAACTCATATTTCTACGATTATTTCATATCTATATAAGTTAACTATCACAGGATATATATTTTTTGTCTATTACAAGACAAATTACTTCTATATCATATTGATATTGTGTAACAAATTGTTAATTAATCAGTATTCCATATGCTTGTACACATGAATATTATTTATGTTATTTTTTACTAAAGGTGGGGCTTAATTTGCATTTGACATTGGCATTTGACCAACAGGCAACGTGGAAATAAACTATAGCAAGTGTAACACATGGACAATATGATTTGGCTATTGTCATTTGGGAATATTACTGAAATTATCAGTAGTAATTATAAATTTATGGAAGTAAATGTAAATTCTATTTAGACTCAAAAAGTGTCTGAGAAAATCATGTGTAGCTTATGTGTAGTTTTGTGTTATGTGTAGCTCAATAAGTGTTTGACTCTGTGCCAAGTCAAAAAGACACCTGGGTGATTCTCACGAAATCCAGATTTAGAAGGTGTCCAGCATCAGAATTTTTAAAATGCCCTTAAAGCCAATTTTCTTTTTTTAATATTTAAAAAAATATTTCCTATATAATTATTTACATTTTTAGATGAAGTCCATAAAAAAATTATCATTACCGCAACATGACATTACATTAAATATATGATTAAAAAGGTGTATTTTTGGCTAATGTTAAAGTAGACTCTTATTACTCGTGCTCAAAGCTATGTAAAACTCTGGAGAGATTACTTTTTCATATTTATTATTTTTTGTAATTTCCTTATTTTCTCTCATTACCGAAACATACGTGATGATTTACAATTTCTTTTATTTAATTGTTTTACTAAAAGATAACATACACATTTGTTATGTAGCAGACCTTAAATAAGTAGTGTTGTGTAATATGTATATACATTTTAAAACAAAATATGATTATCTAATTATTACTTAATCTGTAAAAAAGATACATGTTGCGGTAATGAAAATGCCATTTCGGTAATGAGAATCAATGTTTCGGAAATGAGATTTAGCTCACACATTAACTGTTGACAAAGGGGTTTGATGCCTAACCCTATTTTACATATTTAAAACGCATACTTTTTTTAAAATAATATTTATTTCATGAACAGAGTTTCATTTTCTCATTTATCGTAATCATCACAGTACCATGCCTTGTGTTAACAAGTGTTGTGTATATAAGTTACAATGTTATGCTCATAAAGAATCATGTCATGTAGCCTACACTGTAGTACTAACAAATATACAACCATTAGTATAAATAGTATCATTCTAGTATAACATAATCATGTGTTCATGAGAACTTTTTCAATGTAACATATTATCATGTGGTCCTGAGAAACATTTAAATGTAACAGCATCATGTGCTCTTGTAAAAAGATTTTAGTTTAGCTAAAACACTTTGGTCCTGACATTCAACCACACAACCTTTTTCTGAGAATAATTTCATGTGAAGAACTTGAATAGCAGCAACTCGATTTATGAGTTGGTCAAACAACTAAAACAAACAACTGGAACGACTGCTTTGTACTAGAGATGCACCGATCGACCGGCCAGGGACCGAAATTAGCCGATTTTCCGCATGCTCGGCTCGGCCCGGACCGGTAACCGGCCGGTCAGCCTCACGTCTTACCGATTCCAAGCCGGTCCGTTTTGTTGCCAGCGGCGCAGGCAATAACGTCACAGCCGCATGTAAACATGTCATTGGCGTGGGAGATCTTCACTGTGTGAGTGAAGTATATATAAAGTTCGAAATGTGTAATAATTGTAAGGCCAAAGTAAACCGTGGGGGAACCACCACAATAACTTTCGGAACAACAAACCTAATTAGACACTTATAACACCATCACCCAGCTGAAAATGCCCATTTTAAAAAAGAAGCTAAAAAGTGAAAGCGGCTAAAGCTAGCCAGAGCTCAGAGCCAGCCACAAGTCAGCAGCCTCTCCTATCATTCCTTGGAATGAGCAGCGAAAAGACCAAAGCAATTACGAGGAAAATTATGTAATTCATGGCCCTGGATGACCAGCTGTTCTCCATAGTTGAGGACAAAGGGTTCAGAAATCTGATAAATTTCCTCGATACAGAGTATGAGGTACTTAACGACGTCGCGTTGCCCGAGTTGTTTAATCTTGTGTCATGTCACACACGCAGCCTGTTATCTGTCAACATTTGGGTACACAAATCCGGGAGAGGGGAAGGGGGGTGCTGGATGGCAGAGGCAGGCTAAATACATAGAAATTGTGCCGTTGTGATTTAACGTAATTTTTCCCACCATGTCCGATATTAAAATCAGTGCGACACACATTACAAAAGGCGTGGGCATTGTCGATATGGCTTCGGGATATGAAATTCAATTCTTCCATCCAGCTGTTGTTAAAATTACATGTATATTTCGTTTTTTTCACCGGAGCACCAGCTGAGTCTTCTCCTCCCCTCTACCAGTGATGCTTGATTTAACATCCCGCGTCTACTGCCTGCGCAGATATCAACAGCGCAAATGGGATGTAGGTTGCCAGATTGTGGTCATGGCAACTGGACCACCTTGGAATAATATATTGATGTGATTATTCATATAACGTGGTTTGGGCCATACAAATTACGGGAGTTTTTTTGGGAGAAATAACAAAACGGGAGACTCCCGGGAAAAACGGGAGTGTTGACAGGTATGCAAGCCATTCCTGAAGCAGTGCTCTGTTTTACAACTGATATTTGTACATCTAACGTAAGTTGAGCGTATTGGACACTTCAGTTTTTCAGATCGTTGGAATTGTTTTGTTAGACGAGTAATAAAGAGAAAAATGTCCATTTATAAAAATAGTGGAAAATGACATCTGTTATATAAAGCAACTCATTTGCAGTTAATTGTTATTTCTACCTCTTTCTAGTCACAGAGCACTTTATTTTGAGAGTTGTTGAAGTGAGAGAAGATCCTGTAACTTAGTGCAGTTTGGGGGAAATTGTAATGTTTAATAATTTATTTTATTATGAAAATAATATTTAGCATTGAAGCAAGGTAGATTTTGTTTGTATATGTGGTCAATAATAGTTCTTAGAAAGAAAATCGGAAAAAAATCGGTATCGGCAGGTCACACTTGCAAAAAAATCGGAAATCGAGATCGGCCAAGAAAATTGCAATCGGTGCATCTCTACTTTGTACCAATCACGTTTTCCCCCAACTGTAACTCATTCATGAGCGTTTTTTATGTTTTGCCCATATGTCAGGTAAAATGCAGAAATGTCTAGCAGAGGAGGTGACATTTCTGCAAGGTTTACGCAATTTGTTCAAGAAGTGTTTAAGGCAAATATCAAGTTATATTGAAATGAGCAAGAGTTATAGTGCATGTCCCTCCTTCATAAGTCTGTTTCTCATTACCGAAACATTGAGTATCTCCACCGCAACAGGCCTTCAATTGTTGCGGTGAATGATAATGGTGTTGCGGAGGATGAGCGACCTTAAACATTCTTGCTAACCGTGGAAGCTAAATGAGGGTTAGCTAAACTTTCCCTCTCTTTTTATATTTAGACCATAATGGGGTATTATAGTAATTAAAAAATTAAAACGGCAACATTTTTTAAAACTTCACAAACTCATGTTTCAGTAATGAGAACTAAAAAGTTGTGTAGGTACTATGACAAACAAAATTTTAACTTTTATTTGGAGAGAAAAAATAAGAACTGCTTACCTGGTAGCAATCTTGAGTGTCACAGTCAATTATGTCCCTTCCAACAAAATTTCTTGAAAATGTTAGTTCCTTGAGGACTTAAACAATGATTGAAAATTGTTGCGGAGGATGAGAAAATTAGTCTTGGACACATTTATATTCCTTATTATTGTCACTACATTTACCAATGATCACCAAATACCACATGTTTCTTTACTGTAAATGTTTATAGTATAACATGCACTGAAGCTTTTTATTATTTAATTATAAATATTTCCATCTCAAAGAACACAAATCCAGTCATGGACACGTTGCGGTAATGAAAAATGTCCCCTTAAATGTGGAAAAAACAACAAAATTGGTATTTATGATGTCATTTGAAATCATGTGCAAAATAGTACATGAAGAGATGTTTATAACTGTTTCCTTCTTATTTTGATAGCATTTACATTTATCATCAAAATGTTTCATGACACCTCATATGTCTAATTTTGCGAGAATCACCCACCTACGTTCTGTTCTATTTGTGACGCAGTGTTTAGAAAGAAAATGTTCAGTCTGAGCGGACCCAAAATATGGTTTAGAAGGTTAGACAAGTAGTTCTGCAATTCATTTGTATACTATTATGGTAAATTACTCAAAAGAATATAAAATCATGATTATGCACATTATTTTCTGTTATAAAATATGTGCGAAATTAAAAAAGGAGGAAGGAAGAATAATATTTTATACAAGCTTATATTACATTGCCCATCTTATTTCACTCTACCATATCCAAACTTCATTCGTGGTGCTTGCTGAAGCAAGCATCACTATTACTATTGCTCATTTTAGGAATTTGAAAAACCCTGAAAAAACCTAGGAAAAGGCTTTTAAAACCTGTTGGATTTACCAGTATTCTGCAGAAATTGCTCACACAAATAGACAAACAAAGTCTGCTTAAACAACACAAAAATAATATATAATGATAAAATTAACCAACCAGATACAAAAGCTTTGGTAGGCATCAAAAACCCCAATATTCCTCCAGCTATTTTGGAAAAAGTCATTATGGAATCTTAATTTACATCCCTTTTAATGCCGATACAAATATGGGGCATATCTTTAGAAAAACAGTGCCTCCTATATCACTGGTATACCTGTTGTGAATAGTGGTACCTTTATTGAGCAACAATATTCAGGACCAACACATGCTAGTTAACTTGAGATTTGGACATGATTATGCTGCCATCTAGTGGTGACTTTGCTACGCGCATCGTGGAGTGAATGTATTTTTTCATCTGTTTTTGGCAAACAATAAAGTGCTAATATCAACACTCCAACACAACAAAACAGCCAGAATCTGTGTGATTCACAGACACATATGTAAGCTAGCTATAACCTCTAAATACTACCTTCAGACCATTTCAGTCATTATGATGATGCATCCAGTAATGTTAGTGTTTAATTTGGGCAGGTGATTGACTGATGTCTTGGTCTCTGACATCTCTCTCACACATCCAATCAGTGATGTGAGAATGAGACTGCTGACCTAGAAAGATGGATGATGATTAGTCGGAGGCCCTCCGGTTTAACTGACGACTTAACTACACCACCCAACCTCTTTCCAGCCCTCAAACCATCTGACCCAAATTCAAAGGATGGAAAATTCGGGCTCGGATTTCAAGAGCATTACCATGTTAAAATAATCTATACAAACTGACTTGGGGAAAAAAAAAAATTATTAATTTGTCTGTTCTCAGTTTTCAGTCAAGTCAGTTTACTGTCATTTTCACTAGCTTCATAAAATAGTTGACCCTTGACTTAATGTATGCCAGTGTGATTTCATTATGTTTGCTTGTTTACAAGAGCAATAGCAAATACACTATATGATATAAGCAAAAATGTACCTTTGAATTCACAAAATATATACTAATTTATGAGGGTTTTAAACTAGGAGTTTTAAACCAACATACACAATCTCTGCTAAAGGAAACACACATTTGTGCAAATTGGACTTTTGTCTCCAAATAGTTACTGAGATATAGCCCTTGAGACAACTTTCTTGTGTGAATACTAGCCCCGGTCTTCCCTTAAATGGATACGGTCAACACCTGACACACATTACAAGTTAACAAAGAATGAAATGGCCTACAAGAGAATGGGAATTTAGATATGATATATAAGGCAATTTCACAGAGAAAAATATAGCCTATACAAACAATACTGACAATTTATAATTACAGGCTACATAAAAGCAATGTATTGTGCAAAAGATGAACAGGTTAAGCAGCAGGTTATTTCTTAGTGTACAGTCAATGTTGTTCACTCATAACTGTAATGCAAAGAGACTCAAGGTACAGGAATGTTTGCTCAGCAAACTCTTTATCAGTAAGTTCCACCATAGTCTAACATACACTATCACTCTGATAGCGCTCTATGAAGCTTCCTTTAAAGGAATAGTTTAACAATTTTTTTTTTTAATTGTCATTATTTACTCACCCCGTGATGTTCAAAAGCCACATGACAGTCTTTATGTTGAACACAAAATGAGATGTTAAATGGGATGTTAGCCTGTCAACATTTACTTTCATCGCATCTTTTTTCCTTACAATGAATGTAAATGGGGACTTAAGGCCAAAGTATACTTAGATTGTCTGCGTTTCTGATCGTAACATGCACAGTATGTGTGATGCAAAATTCGTCCTCAGTACAGTCTGTGCGGACTGTCTGCCTGCAGCCCAGATTCTCGACATGGGAACATTCCTCATCTATGTACTTTGTCGGCACATGTGCCAGACGTTGACTGTACTTAAAGAATATCACAAAGCAGTTGTAGTGCACATGCATCGAATGCTTCCCATTAATTGACCAGACTTTTTACACTTTTTCTCAGTTTAATTAATTTCAAAGTTGCCTCTCAAAAATATTGCTCTCAAAGTGCACCAGATGGAAGTATTTCACTTTAACTTCAAAATGTACAACATTTTCTTTCGGGAGCGCATGCCCCCGAACCCCCCTAGAGGATCGGAGGTCCACCCCCCCATAGTCTCACAAAATACTGTGGGAATCACTGGAATATACTTTGAAAGGCAACGTGATCGACCAGGCACGATCTGTTACGGAACGCAGGAAAACTAACATTCTGGCATTAATATGGGGCATTTTACTCATTGTATCTTTGGAAAAAGTGTTTGTCATATGACTGGTTTATGTGTATGAAATATTTGTACCAATAAAGAGCAGTGTTATTTAGGACCAATACATGTCAGTTAGCATGACATTTGGAAGTGATTATGCTGCCACCTAGTGGTAAATTTGCCAAGTGCATCGGACCGTGAATTTATAATTTTTCATCTGATTTTGACATAATCGAGTGCTGATATCAGAAAACACTGCAAAGACACATCAAAATAGACAGAATCTAAAAAAGTACACTGATTATGTGCAATTTACAGACATGCGTAAGCCATCTATAACCGGGCCTTGAGGCTAACATTCTGCCTAACATTTCCAATATTGACTTTCTTAGGTAAAGCTATCTATCTGGCTAACATAGTTACGTAGTAACTATGTTACGTGTTACGTAGTACATAGTAATGTTTTCCTTTTGAAGCAAGAAAGAGAATTATTCAAAGCTGTTTCCTATCAGTATTGGATTACGGTGATGTGATTTATATGCATGCAGGTTCATCGTCGCTAAAAAGATTGGATTGTGTTTACCATGCTGCCTTACGCTTTGTGACGAGTGCCTCCTCACGCACTCATCATTGTACTTTATATGAATTGGTGGGTTGGACTTCTTTGTTTCAAAGGAGAAAAATACACATGTTGATGTTTATTGCTAAGGCATTGTTAGGCAAATTACCAATTTATATCTGTCGTCTATTATCTTATTGTATTTGTAATTATAGCACTAGATCTAGTGCAAAACTGCTTTTAAAGGTTCCTAGAGTACGTTCAGAGCTTGGTAAAACTGCCTTTTCTTCCTATGCCCCTGGTTATGGAATGAGCTGCAGAGTATAATAATGATACAAACTCTCCCCTCTTTAAACGGTTTTAAAAATCTTTTATTGACCAATTTAAAGGAAACGTGTGCATGTTTTGTAAAGTAACTTTTGTTGCCATTTTATGAGTGCTGGGTTACATTCTATGTACGATTTTTTGTTTGTATTGTATATGTGAAACTTTTTGTGCTGCCATTTTGGCCAGGACTCCCTGGAAGAAGAGATTTTTATCTCAATGGGACTATCCTGGTAAAATAAAGGATAATAACATAGATGAGGTTTTGTCGAACCTAAGAAAATGATTTGTGACAGTCTTGGTGGGATCAGTTAGTATGGGTTGAAAATGATAAAACATATCAAAAAGTATGGCATCATTTTAAGCAAAAAATGTGCGGATGAATTTATAGCGGTCATGGAGTAACATCATAATTGTACATTTTTCCAGCTATTATTGAAAATTTTAAAAATAAGAAATTATTTGCTGCATTTGTGTGTGTGTGTGGAGGGGGGGTGGGGTTCAAACCATCTGTACATTTTGAGGGGGTTAATGGAACTGAAAGGGGACCTGTAAAAGTGTGTTCAGTCCAGCCTGACTGAAGACTGATTGCATACCACTGGGTCTTTAGTGTGTGTGTGTGTGTGGGGGGATGTTTAATAAAATATATAAATAAAAATCTAAATGATCAGTTTAAATTAGCCATCAAGGTGTCAGAAAAAAATATTGGCAGGGCAGGAACAAAACTGAATTGCTTTTTTAAAGGGACAGTTCCCCCAAAAATGAAAACCACTCAGTTTACTCACCCTCATATGACTTAATTCCATCTGTGGAAAACCGAGATTTAAGGCAGAATGACAGCCTCAGTCATCATTCACTTTCTGGTATGACAAAAAAAGTCGCAATGAAAGTAAATGGTGACTGAGGCTGTCATTCTGCATAACGTCTCCTTTTGTTTTCCACAGAAGAAAGTCATATTGATTTCAAACAACAAGAGAGTGAGTAAATGATGACAATTTAAATTTTTGGGTGAACTATCCCTTTAATAGCCACAACAATGTGGCTTTGAAACAAAACAAAAAAAACAATATAGCACTATTGCAATGGATTAGACAAGATTGATTCCTATTGCTAGGGCAGTGCTCACATGGAATTAAATTAAACCCAAGGATGCATAAACAAACAGACACGAGCATGCTTACACTCCAACTGATTAAATTCAGTCATGTGCCTTTTCCACATGAGGGGAGAGAGACAGATGAGTGCAGAAGAAAGAGCCAGCTGACCGAAGGATTTACGTCTAGGCCATCGCCATCAGTATCATGTCCTCTTTCATGATGGCATTAGTTACTGGCAGAAGTCCAGACAGAGCACTGTTAATGAACGCACAGCATTGCCTACAAAAACAGCCACGTTTCGCCTGACTCACAGTATGCCGATGCACGAGAACCAAAGCACAGCGCCAAGCCAGACAATAGATGCGAAATAAAATGTGACACTGCACCCAGACCGATTATCACTCATAATGCTTATTTATACAATGCCATGGCATCAACGTGATTGTGTGGGTATCATCTGTGAATCTGAGTTTTGGTTTCAGGAGCATCTGTGTGTGGGTCTTTTGTTGAACTTGATAAAGTGGGCATAAAAAGTCTTCATACCGTGGAGGTGGTGTTGGGGATGGTGTCTCCTATGGGCAACACAATGTCCCACTTCATCTTCCTCCAATGGGGAGAGGCAAGGGCCACATTGGGAGGAGCCAGGCTTGCAGAAGTGCCGCCCCATTCGAGCACAGTCTATGTGGTTGGGGCACTTGTTTACTAGGGGAAAAAAAGAAATGAAACTGTTAAAAGAATAAAAGAGAGAGCAGGATTTGAAGATATACTCAAAAACTTTAGAAAGCATCTATCAGTATACGAGGGATTCAAACCTCCAACCTGAAACACTGTTCATACAAGTAAACGTACACAGACACGAGGACTTAACCAATGCGTTGCCAACGCGAGGTCGGTTGAAGGCGAGTTCTCGTGTTACTGTGGCAGTAACAACCTCAGTGCTCAAGGGGCGATAGTGTTACCTTCAAAAGTAAGTCCCATTACACTGCATATGCTATTATTCAGGTAAGATGCTATAAATATATCGACTTTAACTCGCTTGGCAATATTCTCGTCAAACAGTTGCTTCACCTTGATAATGGTTGACATGAAAGAGAAAACTCACCGTAGATGCGGTCAGTTCACATTAATGTAGGCTTTAGCGCCCCTTGTGGCGATGTTGAGAAAGCAAATGCGGTTTGACACAGTCTGAACTGCAACAACGCACAAAATCGATCTTGCATGGCTAGAAGCATCTAATTTCAGGTACGTGAATATGTCTCACCCTGAAGTATTAAACTTTGTTGCACAACTTGTCCCTCACCATTTGGTTGTTAAAGAGATGTGCTACTTAGTTTCCATGCAGACTTACGATTTTCACCGGGTGGATGAATAAAACCCACTAGTGCCTGTGAACAAGCACCTGGCAACAATCCAGAACACCTTCGCAACCATATAGCAAAGCACTAAAAATACTAAAAAAACACCTTAGCTACAACATAGCAACCATCGACAACACTTTAGTGTCATAGTGGTGAGTTCTGCACTGCGAGCTGCACTCACATTTTCTTCAGAGAATGTAAAAATGTATCTACATGACTGCATCTAACCATCCTTAAAGCATAAATTGTCACATGTAATTACACGTTAGGAACAATGTGTTTGAATGTTGATGTGCCTTTAAATCATTATGCATTAGTTCACCAGGTGTTAATGGCTGCTGAAGGAAATGTTGTTCCTAAAAGTGTTATTAAAATGCATCATTTCCACTGAAGCCCCACCTGCATTCACTTACCCATGATGGTTGTGTTATTGGTGTTGTTGTTTCTGCAGGTATAGACTATCAGTGTGTGCTTTTGGACATTTATAATAATGTTTATTTTTTTAGAATTATGATGCAGATGCAAACTACACATTAAGGAGAAAACAACAACAAAAAAAAATGTCTTGGTCAACCTGGTCTCAACCTACATTTTTGCAACATAATTTTTACATGGCTCATTGTAGGTATCATGGCAGTTCCCTGTTAAAATGAACACTAGAGGTGCTACAACAAGCTCAACTGACATATCTTTGCACTTGGGATGCAGGAGTCAAAAATGCCATCAAAGCACAACAAAATTACATGGTTGCATTTTTCATTTCACATTTGCCTTTTATGACACCATTGGTTAGGGTTAGGTTTAAGTATATATATATATATAGCAAGTAAAAACATATTTTGCCTCAGAAATGCCTCAATATGTGTAATGAACCATGTAATATCATTTTGCAAAAATGTTGCCATGCCACAGTCATATATTTCTTATTAGATCACACTGTTCTTAGTATCAAATGTACAGAAAAAAGTAATATAATTTACAACATATCTAAAATGCCTCTTCAAAATTTAAGCAACGTGCTGGTTGAATACAAGTTAAGCTCTGTGACTTCTTGACATGCTGTCGAACACCACAGAACACTGTAGTAAAAATATATATATAAATAAATAAATAAATCATGTTCACAGTAATGCACTTACAATAAAAGCCTATGGGGAAAGGCAATGCCCTGGAATAAATGTTAAAACACAAACTATTTTAGAGATATAGCCACAAATCCAAAAATGATGCATGTTAACATGATAAAGTAATAAAAATCACTTACTAACCTATCTAAATAAATATATATAACCTATAGTTTCATTGTATGTTTTAACTACTGTCATGAGTCATGACAAATTAAAGCCGGTAAATACGTAACATTCGCACAATACATGCAAGGATACCAGAAGGGACCATGATGTAAAAAACACGTCATAGATACGGTCAATAGAGCTAAACCTGCATTGAACATTCCTTGAAGCCCAAAGATATCCTTCTTTTTCAAGAAATGATGATTGAATTACCTAATGACATCAGTGCTGAACAATTCAATGTGCCTCATTTCCATGAATGACTCTCAGTTGCTTGAGTAAATCAGTGGATCATTATTAAAAAATATCTGCAATTTGGGGTTCATCTGGGTTTGATCATGCCATTGAGTCCATATTCATAATCACTATGTGTATCTCTCTTATATTTAATTTTCTCCTATGTAGTTCTCTCAGCATCTTTTGTAAATCCCTCAATTTTCATTCTAATTCTCTCAGTGGGGGAGCTCGGCTCTCAGTGGAGGGTAGAGAAGGAAATTGGGTCAGCAGCATGTTTGTGCGTGTGCTGTGACAGCGCTTATGGATCATACCAGGTAATTCATTGTGAATGAAGCCAGATCAGGACACAAACTACAGGGGGTGGTGGGGGGCATTCAGGTGTGAGATATACAACGATGGGGAATGGTTCAGGTTTAATATGTTAAGCTCAACTAACAGCATTTCTGGCTTAAAGTTTATTACCACAAAAAATTATTTTGAAATTATTTAAAAAAAGAACACATTAATTCAGTGTGATTAATTTATATATATATATATATATATATATATATATATATATATATATATATATATATATATATATATATATATATATATAAATAAAGAAAAACACAAATGTATGCAATTATTCAAGTCCCCTGAACGTAATAAGGAATATTTCTACCATCTGAACAATTCAAGCTTGAAGTACCACTTTCTTTCTCTAGGGGGCAGTAAATGTCTCGCTGTATAGACCAACAAATTAATAAGAACGCAAATGTATTTCTGGATCCTTTCAACAAAGTCTTTTTCAAGGGAAGTCAGTCCACTCAGCGATCATTTTTGGAATGCACTTGGACAGTTTAGATTAGACAGATTAAATGCTTGTTTTCTATGTAAACAAGCGTCATGGCAGTACAGATTCCATTACTTGAATAGAGAAATCGGTTGGTCAAGATTACGATAAAAGAACATTATTTCAAATAAACAGTAAAATTGTACTGGTCTGAGGCACGTGTGGTGCCGGCTTCACTCGAGTGGCCCGACTGCGGTACGTGCTCCAATCCCCGGCATTGCATCTAACTTGCACCTGGGGCTGCGGGTCCGGTGATGCATCTAACTCGCAATAGGCCCTCACGCCCCATTCCTGGAACCCTGAAGATGCCAGTAGGTAGAGACCAGACTCCCGAGGAGAGGTGCTCTGTGTTTAAAGGCAGTGGTGATGAGGCTGAAATTTTTTTGTTGACAGTTCCAATTTCTTCCATTAATTTGAATAGAATTGGCCGGTCTCTGCTAAATGGTCTGTTTTGACAAGCAGGAAATGTTCATGGAATATTCGTCACTTGACGTCACCAATGAACGGTCTTTAAAATGGTTTATAGGCATCACGTAGCTTATACAGGGAACAAACCAGCACAATTGCCGACAGCAGTCAGCAAAAGATGAGAACACGTTCTTGCGTTCAAAAATAGCTTGATGGTGTGCAAATCCGAATGCAGGGATCTCAAGACCCGTTTTTCTAAGTTTCAAACTACATTAAACGTGCTACAGTGAACTGAAAACATTCTGTTTATGATGCAATGAAACCAAAGTAAGAAGATCAAAAAGCATTCGTCTGATGCAGGTGTACTGTACATTTATACGTCCTTAGACAATCCCTTCTAATCAGGGGCATAGGAACCATTATAACAAAGGGAGACATGTCCACCTCGCTTTTAAAATAACAAAGAAATGTAAAGAAATTCATCATAAAGACCTTTTTATTATATGCCACTGGGACTGTGTAAACAGTATAAGACAAACTTGTGTACTTTGTTCTACTACAGATGCACACAATTGGATTCGGATCTGTTGTGTAATAAGAACATATTTTAAAATTGATGCCTTTTCTTTGCTTTTAAGTGTCACATCTTTGTTATTCACATCTCACCAAGGGCGACATGTTTCCAGGCAACAATACTTTCTAAAAGAGCAGTATTGAACCAGTAAAAGTGTTCTGACAATGCAAACTCCAAGGTTAGAAAATGAATTTATAGTTTAACTAAGACACACGACAATATAATATGCTGCATTTCATGTTCACTAAATAATAATTGCTGCCTGTAACGTAGTTCAATGGAAAGGAAGAGGCGAGAACCGGCTTGGCAATATAAATAATATTTTAATTATAAACTTAAACAAAAGACAACAACACACACATGACGGACATGTAGAATCACGACCGGGGAGGGGCGTGCCTTCTGCCGGCAGGTCATCCCTGTCTACCTGGACAAGGGAGGGGACCAGGAATAAATAAATAGGGGGGTACTTCCTGTAACAGTGTAGTACCCCCCAAAAAACACTGTCAAATTTAAACGAGAGGGAAAAGGCCAATGCGGTGCGGCAGTGAGAGAGAGAGAGAGAGAGAGATGGGGAAAAAAAAAAAGTACTCGCCGGTTCTCTGATACACTGTCGCATGGTCCTCGATCACTCCTCCTCCCTTATAAGGCGGACGACAGCCGCTCCTCCCCGGGTGGACCGGAGTCAGACCCACGACCCCCGGCGGAAAGAACGCCCCTCCGTGTTCACGACGACTCCTGGGGACACTCCTCCGCTCCAGGTGGTCGGGGAGTCCAGTCTCCACTTGACTCGCGGACGGCGGCCGTTCACCGCGGTCGGGCTACTCCCTCCCCCGGGTGGACAGCAGTGTTGAGGACTCCGCGACAGACATCCCTCCTCCTTCCCGGATTTCGGCACCAGTGTAACGCAGTTCAATGGAAAGGAGGAGGCGAGAACTGTCTTGGCAATTTAAATAATATTTTAATGAATAACATAAACAAAAGACAAAAACACACACACACAACGGACGTAAACAATCTTGCCTGATAAGGGCCCGTGTGTGTAGAATCACGACCCGGCCCTACACCCTGTCACACTGCCCAATATCAATTGATATCTGCTTATTACTAGTCATACACCTCCATCCCTTCATTAGTATTCATTAAATGCTACCAGATTGCTTTTAAATCTGGACAAGTTATGAGAACTGAGATTAACTGACTCATGAAGTGTGAGCATGTGTGTGTGTATGTATTATGTGAGAGATACATGTTCCTCTAAACATCCAACTGGGCCGCCCACCTCCAGCCGGTCATGAACATTAATTTACACAACAGTCCACAATCTCAAGCTGCGTTTGCAAATCAGGAGGATGCAAACGTGGATGCAACGGGCACCACGTTTGCTTCTAATGTTCGCCAGGAGAACATTAGCTTTTACCGGTTTCTCTACATTGAACTTTTATGTTTTTGGCAAATGCTTCATCAAAAGTCATATTCAATTAATAGCTTGGAGCAATTGGCGCATTCCCTGGTAATCTAACCAATCACCTTCTCTAGTTTTAGAACCATGTTCCACCAGTTGAAATACATGAACTACTTGCATATTTTGCATTTAGCTGATGCTTTTATCCAAAGTTTTTCAATCTCTTGGAATAGCTTGAGGTTAAGTGCCTTGCTAGAGGGCATAATAGCGATAGTTCATGGATCATGCATAGTGAGATTTGAACCTGCAACCCTTTACCAGACCAGATTATTAATAACTTGGCTATAAAACCCCATTTCTTGCAGGTCACTTGACCTCTATTACCATTCCTATTAATCCCCTGTGGTTTCACATTCAGTTCATGGAACTATGTGTCTGGAACGTTCGTTGCTGTAGATGCTTTGATCTGCACATTAAAACATACATGACAACTCTGATCAAAGTAAAATCTGACAGATGACATCAACAAATCTGCATAATTAAATGAGACATGTAGAGCTTTAAAAGCAAGGCAATTGTACTAGTCAAAAGCTCTCAAGAAACTACATAGCAACATGATAAAACCTAAGAACACCTTAGTAACAGCATAGCAATGTCATAGCAACCACCTCCAACTTAATCACGACTGAAAGTTTTGCATGGGCAAGCACCTCTCAGCATTCTTCAGAAAACATAAAAATCTAGTTTTTGTGACATTATCTAACATCAGTGACACATTGATTCTGAAAGAATGCGTACGTGAAAGAACCACTCCAGTTTAAACATTTAAACCCGGCTGTGCCAATATGTGCGTTGTTCATGCCTCTGAAATAAGAAATTAAAGTGGTTGTAGACACCTTGTTCTGGACATTTGTGACTTTTGTGATTTTACAAGCTCCCTGAAATGCATAACACATGAATAGGTCAGATCTGCCTCATGAGTGCGAGGAAACAGATTTGTCAAAACAAGAAAATGGCACACAATTACATAACACGGATCAGCATATCATAATGCTGGATGAAAAATGAATATTCTAACCATCTGTTGCTGGCTTACAAATCATTAACTGAGCCATGAGCAGCAAGGAAGCCTACATCAGCACATGACTACAGCACTCTGGAACAGGGAAACAGTTACGGGGTGTTTAAGGTGGCAATTTACTTTGTGAGGTAGGATAGGAATCATGAGGGGCAACAAATGTTACAAAATCTGTTGCGAAGCAGTGATGTGGTGCAAATCTTTTCAAGTGGATAATAATTGGGAATATTTTATGTAGTGTTGAGAGATTCCATGAACAGGAAATTGTGGAAGGATAAGGGGAAACTCCCATTGTGTGGACTTCCTGTTGCTTCACTTAAACCCAAAGCGAAGTGCCAGCTCTTTTGACTGTTTAAATTGGATTTGCAAATCCATGGCTTCAAATACACAAACTTCTCATTCTAAAATCTTATTTTCAGTATTATTAAATGGACAGTTCACCTAACTATTCTTTTAAACAAAATGCTAAATCCATCAGTATTCCTTTCAAGAAAACTGACATTATATGCACATCATCAAGCACGACAGATCTGAAATATCAATAGAAGAACCAGAGAAGGCTTGTGCATAACCAAATACTCCCACATTCTCATCTAACAACCTTCTGAAGATCGTTTATAATGTTAAAAATGATTCTGTGAAAACACTCCAAGATACTCTAAATGTTAACCTGTTAAAACAGGTTCCAGATTACATTAATTTGGCTCTTTCCCACTCTCATTACTTATTAACTTTATGAGAATGGGCTGTCATTCCTGCTGCTATAGAAACCACGCCATCCAGCTAACAGCCACTACTTTCTTGGGCGCTAATGTGATTACAACTGGATTGTATTGGAATGTTACCATGATAAGCAATGGACTGGATTTTACAGAATCTTTGTGGACATGAGAGTATGGAAAATGTTTTATAATGACTGTACTAGTGACAATACATTCAAATATGCAATAAAATGATTACACAATACAAGGAATTGCCTTGGAAAAAGTAACATCAAACAAAAAGGGTACTTATATCTCAACTTTTCTTGTCTCCCCCAACTCATTTCAACCCCAATCGTGTATCCATGTCAGCATAAGTCTTTCTCCATGATGATTTCATATTTTCACGTCTTTATAGCTTTTGGCGTTGCATGGTTGCTTCTGGCTGAGGAAAGTTCAAGAATAATATTTCCAATAGGCAATGCTACCAATGTTATTGTTGTACAACAATTACAATTTTTTTTTGCTGCAGTCAAAGCCTCCAACCAGATTTTACAAAACAAAAGGGCATGGAGAAAGAATCGAATCCATCCTGGAAAAAGCATCCTTTCTCATCTGAGCTGAAAAATATGAATATTTTCTGGTTGAGAGGGAATATACATATTTTATATTTGCCGAATATCTGCCAAGTTCAGGTCTTTATTTAAAATCCCTAAAGCTTTGGAGGAAGCTGTTTGGTTAGGTGATTAAAGTATGGACGATTTATCTAATGAAGGATAAAAAAAAAAAAAATATTAACTGGTAGTCC
The DNA here is from genome assembly GCF_025860055.1 of Xyrauchen texanus. Classification (NCBI taxonomy): domain Eukaryota; kingdom Metazoa; phylum Chordata; class Actinopteri; order Cypriniformes; family Catostomidae; genus Xyrauchen; species Xyrauchen texanus. Next base: position 11,045,896 of record NC_068309.1, read on the forward strand.
TGTAGTGTCAACAATTCCTTAGTTACTTTTTGAAAAATTATGAATAAAAAATAGTTAGGGCATAAATACACAAGTTACTTTTTTCCAACATGTCAGAACATGTTCTGTATATAAAGACATTTTATACATTTCATAAATATAGAGGCACCTTTAGTTTTTGTGCCATCTCCTGAGGCAATGCTTGTCCTGCAATCTTGATGTATTAACTGGTCTCAGAAGGTGGGTCTCCTGTAGTAGAGCAATGTCAACATTTTTCCTTTGCAAGAAAAGTCTAATACCTTAGTCCATTTGAATAGGGAATGAAGTCCTCTGACATTAATAGACATAACATTGTGTCTATCCATGATCGCACACTCTTAAACCAGCCTAACCTTGAATGTGCCAGGTTACTGGTTTATGAGTATATAGCATATGTTTTAGGTGTGTCACTCTTCCCATTACGACAGCGTTTGTTTTTATTGTTTGTTTTTTGGACACAGTAACATCGTAACACCATAGATTTTTGGAAATCCCCTTTTTGGCGCTTTGGAGTTCTTTAAGTAAATACCTTGGTTCATGAATATGGTAATCATTCATCATGGTATTACCATCGGATACCATCACATTACCATGGTAGCACTACACATTTATAAAAAAAAAAAAAAAAGGTAGTTTCTATTTATTAAAAGAACTTCTATTAATTACATTATTTTTTAATCTATTAGTCACTCTGTTGGCTAATGGAACACTATGTTCCTAATAAAGCGCCCAACGTGGTCTTCTGCTGTTGTAGCCCATCTGCTTTCAATGTGTTGTGCATTCTGAGATGCCATTCTGCTAACTACAATTGTACAGAGTGGTTATATGAGTTACAGTAGTCTTTCTGTCAGCTCGAAACTGTCTGGCCATTCTCTGTTGACCTCAATCATCCACAAAATGTTTCAGTCCGCAGAACTGCTGCTCACTGGATATTTTTTGATTTTGGCACCATTCTGAGAAAACTCTAGTGACTGTTGTGCATGAAAATCCCAGGAGATCAGCAGTTACAGAAATACTCAAAAAAGCCCATCTGGTACCAACAATCATGCCACGGTCTAAATCACTGTCTGAGATTAAATGTTTCCCCATTCTGATGATTAATGTGAACATTAACTGCAGCTCCTGACCCGTAATGCATGATTTTTTTGCACTCCACTAATGCCACGATTGGCTGATTAGGTAATATCATGAATAAGTAGGTGTACAGGTGTTCCTAATAAAGTGTTTGATGAGTGTATCACAAAAAACAAAAACAAAAGTATGTTTGAAGGTTGTTCAGTTCACTTAATTAAAATGTACTAAAAGCAACACAATTCTAGAACATTGTCACAACTTGATTTCATTACATTCTGTCCAATTACATTTAAAGTGGAAGTTTACTTAATACATTTGAGTTTGTACTACATGAATATTTTTTGTAACATTGATTTGATGAAGCAGGGGATTTATATTTCCCAGCATGCTTTGCATGGGACTGGATAGGGTGAACATATATTGAAATGAAGTGTTATTTTTTGCATATTTGAACAAGATGAGAATTGGAGGAGATTTGTTAATGTTTAATGTTCTGTTATTGGTATTTAAAAAGAGTGTCTGTTATGCTTGAGTTTTGGGGGGTAACATTGTGGTGAAGATTGGCACTTGTGTTACAGGTTGTGGATGGATATTCACTTAAGTAATTCAATAAAGTAAGGGTAATGACTTGCTTTTTGGAGTGTACACCCGCCCCCCAAATCTGATGTTTTCCGAAGTGTCCTTAAAAATCATCTGTTAGATTTTCTACATTATTATTATTATTATTATTATTAAATGAATATGTGTAGGAGAGATACAGAAAGTATAGTAGGCAGGGCTCCACTCTTCATTTGCAAATAACTGATAGTCGGTTGTAGGATCATTTGAATACATCAGTTCAGCAGCAGGCATGTGGCCAGCCAAGTACAAAAAAAAACCAGTCAAATGCACAGAGAAAAGTGGGGGACAACGAACAGTCTCTTCATTGTGTCTCTAGTATTATTTCTGCATTGTGCATGTATAACAAAGTTTTTACAGAGTGCGGTCTGCCAAAAAGTAATGTTCATTTTATTACATCCGTAACTCAAGTTCATTTCCTGATCTAAATGGGCTGAGACTTGTCTAAACTGAACATTTTCTAATGTCTGCACTGTATCTGCATGGTTTTATGATTATACATACAAGTGGTTTGATATACTGACAATGAGTACTTAAGATGAATGTCACAAATTCACTGCAAATATCACGTCAGTAACGTGGTAATTGCAGCTTAACAATAACTATTTTTAACCTATAAGCAACTTAGCAAATCAAAGCAGTTTTATTTCTGACCATTATTTCTCTTGATGAATGAAAATAAACCTTGAATGAAGTCCTGACGGTGAAAACCAGGAGCCTCCGTCTCACGCGTTCTCAACCAAGTGTGTGATGCAGAAGCACCTGTTAAGTTTGAGTGAGTGAAGTTGTTCCAAGGGAAAGTTTAATGGTACTTGTTTGTAAGAAAAATGCTGACAGAGAATGCACCAGACAGGACAATTGTTGATAACATATTTCATCTGGGTTTACATTTCTTAAACTTAGTAGGCTACACTAGAGCATAAGGGGGTGGGTGCATTGCCTTACTATTTATTGGCTGAAACTTCACTTGGTGTAGAACAATCTGGTATAATATGAAACAATGCAACAATCCCCTCTATGCAGCCTGAACTTGTTTAGAATGTTGAATCTTTGTGACAACTGCGCTAAACACAAACTTTACAGATTTACGGCCACATCGTTCAATAGCCACATTCAGACAATAGAATCGAGTGCTTCACAATGAAAACTGCCCTTCTGGCCCAGCAAGTTTCTCTAATTGGTTTTTCTTTCATTCTGTACAGTATGGAATGAACCTGTAAGAGTCCTGGCTGATCTCAAAGTACCTTCCTTAACAAAGTTGGCAACCGGAGTGTGTACTTAGTGTGTGAAGACTTAAGGGTGGATGTTTGTTGAGTGTTACTGAACACCAAAGTCTATGTTTGGGTTTTAGTGTGCATATTTAAACATGTATGCCATGTTTGGTTGCGTCTTAACCACACAAGTAGAACCTGCTTTGAGCAAGCCTATAGCAGTAAAGCCTTGCTTGGCAGAATAGAGAGTAATGAAGCTTAATAGTAGGGTTCCAAAAGTAAAAAATCCTTCAAAGTTTCTCCACAGAGGAATACATTTTTTAACAATAAGTCTTTCAAGACAGAAATACCATGAGCTCCAAGGTTGTTAATGATATGGTTCTGTAGAAGGCACCAGTCAGTGTGATTTCAGGTAAAAACATTTTTTAAGTCCAGTTGAAGAATTAAATACCATTCCCATAATCCTTAAGAGAGATCCACCACTCAGAGTCGCCACTGTTGGAAACGTGAATGGAGTGTCCACACACCACTTAAAGCATTGCAAATGACAAAATCGAGTCTTCCTATTCTCTCAAACTACTAAAATATTTGTATGTATATGAATATTTTGCAATAAACCTAAAATATATTGTTTTCATACCTTAAACCAATTATAAAGTCATTATTTTTTTATTTTACTGTCCTTTTTCTATTACATAATTTGCAATGCGTTCTGAAATGAGTACTATATACAAATGAACACCCAGTTGAGTAGTTATTTCCATAATAAAATAATTATGGTACACAATCTTTGTCCTTTTGTCTAATTTTCAAACACTTTTTAGCTTCAAATAAAATATTGTAATGATTCATTTGAGCTAGCTGGTTTAGTTTATGGCTTGGAACTCTTTATTGAAGTTTTCTAAATGCCTTTGAAAATGTGTAAAGGAAAAATAGATTCGGAACCAAGGCTACTTAAAAAGTGGGAGCTTTATATTTAGCCGCAGCTGTTCCATTCTCACGCTGTGGGTTTATATGCAGTACGTGGCCTTATTCAGCTCTCTGGTACAGAGATAAGCCACCGCTCTCAATGAGCAGTCTGCTAACCATCATTGTGGCCATAATAAGCAGAGACCCTCACGTTCCCCTGAGAGACCAAGCGCAAGGTCCAATTCCAAACAGTTGCCACAGCAACGCAGCTAACCTTTTCTCAATCCACTCTATCACCTCAGAAGAGATGGATGCAACACTTAGACACCTCACACTTCTTATGTAAGTGCATTACAAAGCAAGCTGTGGCCAGAACAGCAACGTAATGGAAAGAAATTGGTCCCTCCCTTCAGAAACCACAGGATTTCTTTCTTTTATCTCTCTTACTTTACACGTTGAGAATTAGGGTTAAGGTGACATTTTAAGATTCAAATTTCCAGACTGGAATGCTATATTGCACAAACTAAAAAGCCTAATTTCCACCCTAACACTTGATTATGTGAAAGAATCCTTAAAACATAGTTTTGAAAATTGAGTCCTTGGTCTGTCGCAAGAATCAATGAATTACTTTTTGAAAGCAAAAGTGGGCAGAGGACATAGCCTTATGTTACCTCAAACTTGATGTATAATTATAAAATATTTCCATGTTCTGAGTGAGTTGTATGACTATAGGCCAAGTTCAAAAACACATAACTAAATACACAGCTACGTTGGTAAATGATTAACCCAGTGGTTCTGAACAAGTTTTGTTTCAGGGCCCAGAAAACATTGACATTGACTAATATACCCATGAATATATGCAAAATAACAAACTAAATAGGAAAACGTCTTGGTTACACATGTACCCTCAGTTCCCTGAGATGTAGGGAATGAGACATTGCATCAGCTGACGCTATGGAAAATTTCTTCTCCAACAACCTATTGAAGACCTTATGACATAACGCCAATCCACTGATTGGCAATGGCGGCCCACCCAGGCGGCATCAATAAGCCTATATAAAGGGGTGCTCAAAAACCATTTCTTCAGAATTTTCTTACTGAGAGATGAAGCATGTATCTCTCAGTAAGAAATGAGTCATTAGTGCGGCCATTTTATGCAATGTCTCATTGCATACATCTCAGGGAACTGAGGTTTCATGTGTAACAGAGCTGTTCCCTTTCTATTACATTACATTCAGCTGCCGCAATGGGGAATGAGTTCCATCATGCCACACTACATGATGTAACATGAAACCCCGCAAATTGATGCACCCAATAAAAATACTCACAGGGCAACACTGCCTGCTTGGGGGGTTGATGTCACTAGAAATACAACTTAGTCGAATAAATGAGTGATAACCCCTAAAAGGTCAGATGGGGAGTTAAAATAATTATAGGGAAAATATGTGTGTATGTATATGTATATGTATAATATATATATATAAATAAATAAATAAATAAAAGCCCACAATGTGATAAACCCTTTCACAACAGCCAGTTGGGAAGGAAAGGCTTATAAGAAGTGCTTGTGACTTCTGCGACAAAATCTAACAATTGGCCAGTCAATAGGCGGTTGCATTTGCGATACAAACCCCTTTCACAACAGCCAGATGGAAAGGAGGGTCTATATATGAAGTGCCTGTTGCCAATTGGACAGAATATTTTACAAAGGCCAGCCAATGATAGCTACCTAAATTGAGACTAACGCTTTACACGTACACTAAGGTATGCATCTTTATAGTTTATGAGCATGCAAACATAAGAGAGATAATTTTTTGTACGTGATCATTATGAACAGATCCCGGGCTCAATTCAAATGTCACAGATGCAAAAAGGCCGGGGGGCACGGTTTTGATGAGAAAGTAATGGCTGTGACATTCTCTCTGTGCACCACACAAGGAACAACCCCTAGTGCATCTCTCGTAAGGAGATTTACTACCTTGGAGTGCAGAATGGGCATGTCCACCTGTAACGTGGAGAACAGAATGCTGTTGAAGTGAAGCAATGTCGCAAACCAGAATGTAGAACCACACACAGTTTTTTTTACATACTGAGAAATTCTCTGTAACGTGTGCCTTGCGACCGCGTAATGCACGGGTGGGTGCTGAGTTTTGCGCATGTGTTGAGGGGATCTGCCGTTTATAAGACTGGAGCAGTTTGTGGAGTGTGGGTTGATTTTTTCTGAGATGCCCAGAGGCGTGCCACGCGCTCGTGAAAAGCGCAAGTGGGCGCGGATAACGGGCACAGATAGCTTCCGCTTATCAGATGGGAGCTTCTCACTCAGAGCACGTCACACATCCGTGCACAGTGCTAATAGTGTATAGGCTCAAACAAGCTAACAACAGATACCAAATCACCTATGGTTATCAGGCCAAGATAGTTTGGTTTGGGAGGAAGAAAGAGCTTTTTAAAAATGTTTTTAAAAATATTTTTTTAAATGTGCCTGAGGACAGCAGCCCCTCCAATCTGGGCATGTGTCAGGTCTCAGTAAGCTTTGTATGAACCTCAGGGAAGAATGACACTGCTTTCTGAACCACAGACTCTTGATGGCGGACGGTGTGCAGGAATCATTCATTCACCACTCAAGGCTGAGCTCCTAACCACCCACGCAATGACGTGGAGTAACTCGTATCAATGGCGGGTGCACGCTGCTCGACCATGTGAGAGAAGTGACAGCAACATCATCAGCCTGACATAACCATATCAGCCATATCAGACGCTGCGAGTGACATGGCATCATCCCCATCATCAGATCCGCGGATGTGATAAAACCTTGCGCTCTGACGGAGACTGAATCATTGCTAAGAACAAGGGCGATCCTCAAGCAGAGCATCCTGGGACTCATGTCTGTCTCTATGAGAGTTGATTCTGCAAAGGTTGCAAAACGACATCTTCAAAAAGAAGCAAACACAAGCAGCTCATATAGGATATCTTCCATGGAGGAACAACAATGTATATACAGTATATAAAATGCATGGCAATAAAGAATACAACTCTCCGCTGAAGTGATTCGTCTGCGGTGAGCGCAGGAAATTCCTCGCTGGAACACTTGCAGGGGCGGTTCAGTCAACTTATGTAGGCTGGCAGTAAAAGCGACAAGTCTTGCTCACGTCCAAAAAGAGAATCTGTCTGCTGAATGTGTTTCTTTCGATGGCGAAGATGAGTTGAAAGCCAGTTCAAGATGAGAGGTGTAGTTATAGTCTCAAAGAAGAAAATTCTGAAGAAATGATGTTTGACCACTCGCTTATATAGGCTTAAATGACAGCGCCTGGGTGGGCAGGGTTCAAACACCATTGCCAATCAGCTGATTGCCATTATGGCACAAGGGCTTCGATAGGTTGTTGGAGAAGGAATTTCCCATAGCGTCAGCTGATGCAATGTGAATGAACCGTAATCGAAAGGGAACTGACTTTTATAGTTTTATAGATTGAGTTTTTGTTTTCTAAATTATTGAATGAGATGATTTTGTCTCCCTAATTAATTTGAGTAATTCGTTTCAAACCCCTAACCCTAAGTATTGAACATCAGTGTGCAACTCATTCCACACCGTTTGTGCTACGAATATGAATAATACCTAAAATAATGTGGCTTGTTGAGAAGAGATGCGTTATATAACTTTTGTTAGAAACAATTCGACTTGTTTTTTGCCTGTCAGACGATAAATCTGGTAAAAACATCCCAAAGACTTCAGTTAAAAGAGCAGCCCAGGCCACATCAAGGGACAAGCAATTTATGGGAAATTAGAGGTGGGCTCTTTGATTTGACTGGGGCAGTAAGCACCTTGCAACACCCACAACAACGTGGCGGCAACCTGCATGGGAAATCAGCACTAACATTTTCCTCACAAAATGTAAAAAACGAGTTGTTTTGTTCTTCTGTGCATAAACAGGCTCTGATCCCCATCTGTGAAATTGTTGCATTGCTAGCGGCTCTAACCACTGGTCTTTCTTTCTCAATGAAATAGAAATCTACTCTGGCGATCAGATAATCAACCACCTGAGGGGAGTTCAAACTGAAAGTGGAAGCGCTTTTCAGAAGTCACACAATAGGGAACATCAACAATCCACTTTACAATGGAAAACATGCATAAACACATGCAAACACCTCTGGAAAATGATATAAGAGAGAGCGAAAGAGAGAAAAACAAAGAGTGGAACACAATCCCTACCTCCAGTCAGCCTCAGGGCATGTCAAGTACACTTTAGGGCAACATGTCAGTCAGTTTACTTTTGTTAATTAAAAATGAAGTATTCAACTTCGCTACAGTTATTTTTCACTACAATAAAAATATATATATATATATATATATATATATATATATATATATATATTTCTGAAGTTTTGGGATGAAGAAAATCTTAACTAAAACACGCTGTGCGTGGCACGATGGAAGCCCACAGGGCACGACATCATGAGCACAGCAGCTTGCATAAACTACTGCCAGGGTCTTCTCTTCTCTAGCCTCTTCAAGACTTTCTGGACTGTTACTATACAAGAACTGTAATACTGTGATTTTCTGCATATTTCATTTTATAATAAAAACCACTTGACTATTCTGGAAAGGAGCTGTTCATTCAGGTATGAGGGAACCGTCTGAACACGTTTAACCCCCGATCAAACTTAACTTGTTTTTAAGGTAGGCAATGTTTTAACTATGTCAAACAATAACACAATGCAGTTTGACAATTTCTTTCAAGAGTAAAAATGTCTTTGTGTTCTAAAAATGGAAACGTATATTCTATATATAATTTTAATAAAGTAACTTGTAATGTAATTACTTGAGTAATTTTTCAGCAACTACTTATTTACTCTTACTTGAGTCATACTCATTTCTCAGTACTTCTACTTGTACTCAAGTTAATTATTTCTTCAGTAGGAGTACTTTTACTTAAGTAAAAAAATCTGTACTCTTTCCACCACTCATGTCAGCAGGGCCGGACTGGGACACAATTTCAGGCCGGGAAATCCTACACCCATCCAGGCCATCCTATGCACCCAAATAAAATTTAGAAACACGGACAACCTTGTTTTTTTTTCCCCCTAAATTACATTTATTTCACAGTATGACCATAACATAAAAACATAAACAAACAACCTAGAAGTAAAGCAGTCCTAATATCAAATGGGTCTGCACATAATGTCCTGTGCACTGCAATTACAACTGCAATAAATAATGTTATGAGGTTGATGTTTTAAATAAATGTTTGAATATAAAAAAAATGCAATACTTAAACATTAAACTAAACCGCCAATAGGTGGCGGCAAGTGACCGTCTTAATTAGTGAGTCATTCATACAAAAGATTCGTTCAAAACGCTGAATCATTCAGTAACAAAACACCGCTGAAGCTTTCCTTTGGAACTATTTTAGTAGGTGAAATAGAACAAAAACAGTTAATATGGTTTGTGTCTAAAATGTAAGTAACTTAATAAATATTAACTACGCTACTTGTTTATTGAACATTTATATGTAAATGTTATATGTAACATTTTCAATCGAGATTATATTCAGCAAAACAGCTCCCTTAGTTGTGTTATGTTAAACTAAATCATATGTTATAAATAACAAAAAACAACAATTAGAATTTTTACCTCAGTACATTGCTTCTGTGAGTTTTCTGTGTGCACTCATTTGTTTTGATTTATCCACGAATGTAACGTTAGACGGGTGCTGCTCGCATTTTCTGTTTAACCGTTTGTCTGAGGCGTAAAGTCGAATCGTAGCCTTGCCAGTCAAGACTAACAGATTCATGATTTTTTTTTTTTTATTATTGTTATTAATATTAATAATAATTTAATTGAATGACGAATTCAAAAATGATCACTGGTAAAGGTAGTAATATAAAATAATAATAATAAAAAAAAATAATTAAAAAAAACCGCTGGCTGGCAGCAGGCCAACTTAGTCGCCAGGCCAGCGGGAATTGTCCCGGTGCTCCCGATGGCCAGTCCGGGCCTGGATGTCAGTAAGGAAAGATTAAGCTTGCACTCAAATCTGATCTTTTAGGTCCAGAAACAGTGCATATGCTATTTATACCTTATCAAAATACTAGTAATATAGGCTTATGCAATGTATAAATACTTTAAAAAAAAAAACTCAACAGTGTAAAAAATATTGTTGTTTTAACAAAGTTTTAGTGCTGCCTTAAAATTTTAAGTTGTGTCAACTTAAGAGGGGAAAGTTGTTTAAACAAAGTTGACATTAAAGTTGTCTTTATGTAAACTTGACTTTCTTCAATCAACTTAATTGTAATTCAGTTCAAATTAAATACAGATGTTCAATGACATCTATTACCATTTATTATCACTGATGATAAGCATAGAAGTAGTAGTTAGGGCTATCCAATTGTAAGAGTAAAATAAACTGCTATTTGGCGGTAAATGGTCAGTTGATGATCAGAGACCAATGTCTGATTCCTCGATCATATTCAGACTTAAGCTCATAAATGAGGTCCTCAACACTATACACGCAAATTCCAATGACGTTGACGTCGTGTCAATTTTACAACATTGTTGCCATAATGAAAACCCTAAAACCTTTGAAATGCCTGTAAAAATTACAATTTTAACAGAAGAGTTATAACAGAAGAATTAATGTAAGTGCTTTTATAAAATTATAAGCTTTAAATTGCTGCCTTTAAACCCTCCAAAAATTGGCCCCATTCACTTCCATTGTAAGTGCCACATGGTAACTTCTTTTTAAATAAAAGTACGGACAGGTCGAAATAATTTTTTGTGGTAATCAACATTCAGCATTCAGCATTTTGCCTGACATTTAGCTCTGGATAATTTCTGACTTTGTTGTATGAAATCTGATGAAAAATGCAGTTAAGTACAAAACTATTAGATTTTAACTATTACAATCTTCTTAATCGTACTTGTTTGATGACAGCTGCTTCATAAATATATACAAAAATATCATTAGGAATACTGAGCATGCATTTGTAAGCCAAGAAGAAAGCTATAACGAGAGATTGTGTTGTGCCAGAGTCCATCTGTAGTAATTCCCACAGGAGTCCGAGAGAGAAGCTTGTATAGATAATCTATGTTTACAGCACTTACATCCCACAATCCATAGTTCACAATCACAAAGCCAACAATGAACCATGTAATACATGTATCATCATGTATCAAAGACTGACACAAAAACCCTCAAACAAATTGAGAAAAATGCATATGGACTAATAATTCCAACAAGATCATATGGCAATTTGTATTGCAGTCTCCTTAGGATGAATTGTTTATGTTGTAACATTTGGTATTGGCTTTGGATCAGTGCAGAAAATCAGTGTAGAAGAAATTATTATTATTAATATTATATTTTCTCAGTTTTTTGAGCCCTGCAATTGATTATCAGGGGCATTTTGCAACTTCAGAAGGGCAAGTAAAGATGCTGACTACCACACATGGTGTGCTGAGTGACTCCAGCCAGGCTTCCTAAGCAACCAAATTGGCCCGGTTGCTAGGGTGGGTAGTCACATTGGGTTAATCTCTTCATGGTCGCTATAATGTGGTTCTCGCTCTCGGTGGGGCACGTGCAGTGTTGTGCGTGGATGCCACGGAGAATAGCGTGAGCCTCCACATGCGCTACGTCTCCACGGTAACCTGCTCAACAAGCCACGTGATAAGAGCCGTGGATTGACTGTCTCTGCGCTTCAACTGAGATTCGTCCTGCGCCACCCGGATTGAGTCACTACACCACCACGAGAACCTAGAGCGCACTGGGAACTGGGCATTCCAAATTGAGGAGAAAAATAAAAACATATACAAACAAACCATGCTGTAAAATTAGGTCAAATACATATATGAACAAAATATATTTTGAATTCTAAACCAACAACTAGGCTTAAAACAGGATATTTTTGCACCCACTTTAAACATCTTAGGCATTTTTGTCACTTTCAGAGGCATTTTTAGCCCAGAGCCCTGTATAATAACTCTTCCTTTCATAAAGAGATGTAACTGAGAAGTGTATGACATCAAAACAAAGCATATATTGATTTTAATAGCTCTTAAATAAGAGTGTAAGGATCACTGGATAAGTAGGGAAAATCACAAGGAAATACCATTTCTTTTTCTATTCCTCCTTGTTTGTTCCTTATCCAATTGCTCAACTGGATTAGGGTTTACTTAGACTCAGCCTACATCCTGTTGCTTCTAATTGCCAAAAATGAACATATCACGGCCACAAAAGTGTAATACAAGACAAAACACCAGTCAAAACTAAAGCAATGCATTACTATAAACTTAGAACTTCTGTTTAAATTCACCGTCTGTGGGGAAAAAAATCATTCTCAACCACTTTAAATATGATGTATATATAAATATAAAGGATTCCAGATTGAAAAGTAGCATTTATTGAGCTCACAGAAGCTTCAATGAAATGCTGTTACAACCATATGTCAGATACACACTCTTACCTGGCATACTCGCACTGGACGCAGCGAGGATTACGCAGATCAAGACCCCGGGCAGGAGGAGAGAGACCCGGGCTCGCCTTGCGCACCAGCTCGGAGAAAACAACATCCTTCGCTGTGCTTCTCAAGTCCAGACCAGCAGATAAAAGCTTCGGGGTGTCATTCCCCCATTTGTTTAGGTCGAATTGAGTGAGACAGACCGGCCCGAATAAAGATGAGAGAGAGAGTCAACTCAAGGTAAGTGTTTGCCTGTCTGAAACAGGCGATGTTAAGCCGCTGTTCGTGTTTTACAGAGCTAAAGATAGATGACAGATTGCTGCAGGGAAGGAGGGATTGGGAAAGAGGAGGAGTATGGCAAACCGTGTTAACAGAGTACAGAGATTAGAGAGAGGAGGCTTGAAGCAGCGTGGAGGATGAATAATGTCGTGACGCAGTGACGCTGACGTGGATGTTTGTTCTCTCACATGAGAGAACATATTCTACGTACAAATAACAAAGTAAAATATGTTCCATAAAATAATGCACAATGTATTTTTTTCTTTCATTAAATGTATTTCGTTTATATTTATTGGCTATAATTGGCTTTTTAGACCAATTAAAAAAGTAAAACAATTATGAAACAAGACAATTTATTACATAACAAAAATGTAAACGGTAGCACGCAAACAAAGTTTAGTTTTTTAACAAATATTGTAATAAATGTTTAGATTTAGCTATAAAATGTAAAACACATAGGACAACTTGATAATTTCCCCAATAAAAATGTGACAATTTAAGAACACATTTCAATATTTTGGTTTAAATCTGACTTAATTATGTAGTTGACCATTGTCTGAATGTATGCTAGTGTTGTTTTAATGTGTGCATCTATCTATCCATCAGTCAGTCAGTCAGTCAGTCAGTCAGTCTGTCTGTCTGTCTGTCGGTCGGTCTGAATATTAAGTGAATGCTGTTCGTCATTACTTAGTTACTCATTAACCCAGTATTATGTCTTAAAAATCAAGCTTCCAGACAGAATCAGAGGAAAGGTGATACAAAGTAGGGGTTATTGCTACAGTACCTCTACAAGCAACAAACTGTGGCTAAGGCTTCAGATGTATTCATAAGTATAAAATACCACAGCCAAATAGATCATCTCGAGTTGCAAGGTCTCTGTAGAAACCAGTATGAAATTATTCATTCTTGTAGTACGTTGTGCTGTTACTGAAACATATACCAAAACATTATGACCACTCACAGGTGAAGAGATTAATGCTGATCATTTCCTAACAAGGTCACATGTCAAGGTCTGAGTAGATTAGATGGTAAGCTAACAAAAAGTTATCGTAGTCAACGTGTTGATTGCAGGAGAAATGGGCAGGAGTAAAGACATGAGTGACTTTGACAAGGGCCAAAATATATGGCAAGATGACTGGGTCTGAGCATCACTGAAACAGCAAGGCTTATGAGATGCTCTCGGTGAGCAGCGGTGAGTACCTACAGTGGTCTGAGGAGGGACAAACCACAAAATCTGACAGGGTGTTGGGCGTCCAAGGCTCATCGATGTGAGAGGGTAACGAAGGCTATTCTGTCTGGTCCAAACCAACAGAGGGTCTACTGTGGCACGTCACAGAAATTTGAATGATGTTTACAGGAGGAATGTGTCACAACACACAGTGCATCGCACCCTGCTGCGTATGGGGTTACGCAGCCCTAGACTGGTCAGAGTGCCCACGATGTCCCCTGTCCACCATCGAACACCGCCTACAATGGGCACGTGAGTGTTGGAACTGGACCTTGGAACAGTGGAAGAAAGTTGCCTGGTCCAATGAGTCCGTTTTCTTTTGCATCACATGGACAGCCGTGTAAGTGTGCACCGTTTACCTGGGGAGGTGATGGCACCAGGATGCACTGTGGAAAGATGACAAGCCAGTTGAGAGAGTGTGATGCACTGAGCAATGTTCTGCTAGGAAACCCTGGGACTGGCCATTCATGTGGATGTCAATTTGACACGTGCCACCTACCTAAACATGATTACAGACTAGGTACACCCCTTCATGACAATGGTATTCCCTGATGGCATTGGCCTCTTTCATCAGGATAATGCACCCTGCCACACTGCACACATTGTTCTGAAATGGTTTGAGGAACATGATGAAGAGTTCAAGGTGTTGCCCTGGCCTCCAAATTCACCAGAACTCAATCTGCTGCTAATGTCTTGGTGCCAGATACCACAGGACACCCTTCAGGTGTCTTGTAGAGTCCATGCTTCAGCGGGTCAGGACCAACAGCATAATAGGCAGGAGGTGGTCATAATGTTTTGGCTCATCTGTGTAAATACAGTAGGCTATATACATATACATGTAAAGAAACACAGTGAACAAAAAATTACAATATAAACCTCTAAAAATGTTCAGTAAAATAAAACAATAACATTCTGTTTAACAAGATTTATTTTGTTGCACTTTTATTTATTTTCTTTCACACATATAGGATTGTTTTCTTTTTTTTTTGCAAACATAGTATTTTTAATTTTAATTTTTAATTTTGTTTTGGCACATACAGTGTTTTGCTCTTGCACACGGCTTCCTGGAAGAAGCTGATAGAGATACTAAACAGATATGGACCTTCTTCACAATAGCTCTATCTTTAATTTTTGACAGGAATGACAACGAGGCTGTGAGGGATAGACTTAGAGTCTCTTCAATGGGTTGTACTGTTCATTCAAGTGTTTTGGATTGTTCCGCTGATGAAACATATATATATTCAATACATTTCAGTTGACAAATAACTACAGAAAGAACGAGTTGTGGAAAATTAGATGTAATCTAGAGCCTTCATACAGCTTTATACAGTGCATGCCACTGAAAAGACCATAAGTCTACCCCTCAGCTTTGTTTTCATTCACTTAAAAACTGATTTATGGCACTACAATGATTTGGGTCTGTCAAACACTAACCACCACTGATAAACAAACTTTATGCTATATTTAGAGATGTTAAACCTCAGAGACAAGCTCAGATGATTTCAAATGTAACATTGATGGTGAGACTTGCAAGTGTTGAGAGCTAGAAATAGATACCTCAGGACTGAGGGACCTCCTCGAAATGTCTGGACAACATGACAGGGTTCTGGAGGGTGGAATTTACCCAGAAGAGGAAGAGTCACTGCAAACCAAAAAGATTAAAGACAATAAGGACAACTAAATTTTTAACCATTGAGGTTAAACAAAATGTAACATGCTGTTTACCACTCACCTCTGGATTTGCACAGGCCTGGCACAGAAGGACCGATAAGAGGCAAAGGGGAAGCCATGGCAGTTGTTGTTGTGCGTCCTCTCTTGGCAAGTTTTGGTAGTGCCAACTATCAAAGGAGAAATTTGATCAACATTTAACATTAGATTTTTATTTTGTAACAAGAGAATTGTGTGGGGAAAAGACGGCATCATTTTTAATAAAGGGATACTCATAATTTTGAACTCAACCTTTTATACTAATCTAGATTTAAGATAATCTTTAAACAACTTATTCACCAATGACAGCTTTAACTAATGTGACAACTTTAATCGATCATATAAAATATCCTCATGAACAGTGTAAATCAATTTAAAATGCTGAATTGAATACACAGTTGTGTAACACAAATGAGACATCAAAATATCCAAACCCAGTTTCTCACCTTTTGCTCCGGTTCTCTTCTTTTAATGAAGTCCACAAATTCGAGATTAGGCATGTGTGGGTTTTCACCTCTCTCAACTAAATGGATAACATAAAGCCAATTTAGAAGGCAATGTTTGATTAAAAACCAAGTCCTGCACACACACACAAATTTGACATCCTTACCTGCCCTATCTCTTTGACCAATTCGTCCTCTGAAAGTAAAGTTTTTTCAAATATATTTTTAATAGATAATAGTTTTTAACCGATTAATATGTAGGCCTTATTATGCTGTCTGTGAGTAGAGTGATCTGATACTGTACCTGATGGGCTCATTAGGCACTCTGAGGTTCTGCAAGCCATCATACTTCTTCCAGAAATCCATGTTTGATGCAAGGAAAAACGACATCACAATATTTCAGTCACAATAAGTTCATAATTAATCACAATGAAAAAATTCTTAATTTGTTACCACATGCAGATGTTAACAAACTGTTCATTTGTCTCAAAAACACTCCCCTCCAGTGAATAAATGTTTTTTTCATAAAAACAATATACAGTATGTACAAAATATTGTGAATAATTCTATAACTCTAACAAGTAGACATAAGGAGTAGGGATATAACTTCCCGAACATTTCTTCATCATCGCAAAACAGCTCTTAAAAAGTCACTCTTAATATCTCAATATACAATACAAGCAATAGACCATTTCATCACTCTGGCCCTTAACCCCTTATGAGTTGTTCTGGGTTTTATTTTACCCATTTTCATTTTGTTTCTTTAATAACAATGGTATCCTTCATCTGAGTAGTCCAAATGTTTTCCTACATTTGCCATCTGAACACACAAAAGCCCACCAAAGGAAATGAATGTGAAAGACTACAACACAGAGCAATTCTTTTTTATTTATCAAATAAAAATCAATAAAACATACACAATGCAGAAAACACACACACACACACACACACACACGCACGCACAAACATGTTATTAGCGAGGACATCTCATAAACTTCCATTGATTCCATTTCAGGCTAATAATAGTTCATATTTCCCAACTCTGCCCCTAAACCTAGAGGAGGTGGAACATTGTCACTCTATGACCATGGGAGTGGTGGTGGTGTAGTGGTCTAATGCACATAACTGGTAAACTGGTAATCAAAAAGTTTCCCACAGCCACCACCATTGTGTCCTTGAGCAAGGCACTTAACTCCAGGTTGCTCCAGGGGGATTGTCCCTGTAATAATTGCACTGTAAGTCGCTTTGGATAAAAGTGTCTGCCAAATGCATAAATGTAATGTAAATGTTTTACATGGATGCTTTAGCACAGTTGTCTCTGTGTTAATATCAGTGTCTCCCACTGAACGTGTCAATGGGGAGAATACAGTGGCCACTTTCACACCTGAAACTCACATGTGGTGCCGGTTTAGATCCACTTTCACATCTGAAATTTAAAGTGCATGTGGAGATTTATTTTTTAAAAAGGACTTACTGTAAATATGAATCTGTTTCTTACCCACACCTATCATATTGTGTCGGAGGAAATGGTTTCAACCACAGGAGTCACATGGATTACTTTCAAGCTGTCTTTTTTGTGATTTGTGTAGCTTCAAAGGTCTGGCCACCATTAACTTGCATTGTGAGGACATACAGAGCTGAAATATTCTTATATTCTCCCCTTTTTCTCCCCAATTTGGAATGCCCAAATCCCAATGTGCTCTAAGTCCTCGTGGTCGCGTAGTGAGTCGCCTCAGTCTGGGTGGTGGAGGATGAATCTCAGTAGCCTCCGTGTCTGAGAGCATCAATCCACACATCTTATCACGTGGCTTGTTGAGCGCATTACTGCGGAGACATAGCACGTGTGGAGGCTTCACGTTATTCTCCGTGGCATCCACGTACAACTCACCACATGCCCCACCGAGAGCTAACCACATTATAGCGACCATGAGGAGGTTACCTCATGTGACTCTACCCTCCCTAGCAACAGTGACAATTTGGTTGCTTAGGAGACCTGGCTGGAGTCACTCAGCACACCCTGGATTCAAACTTGCAAATTTTTTTTACTCGCTGAACTACCCAGAGCCGGGATATTCTTCTTAAAATCGTAATTATTGTTCAGCAGAAGAAAGAATGTCATACACATCGAAGATGCTTGATGATGAGTATATAATGAGAGAATTTTCATTTTTGGGTGAAATATGCCTTTAAAACTGCACCCTAAACACACAGCACGTATGACTAGATACACTGAAAACTAGTGAAACACCACACAGCCAAAGTGAGACACTCCAAAAGCATTTGTCTGACACATGAGTACATAGACCAACAAATAAAATTTGCTCAGACGTAAGTAGGCCAATAATAGTTTGAATTTTAAGCCACTTTTTGTGTTTTAGAAATGCTTAACTTGTTTTCTGACACTATTAATTAATGAATTAATTAATTAATCGGCACATCATGTAATTAATTAGAATACAATTTGAAATCTATTAACAGCCCGAGTTATTATAAGACACATTATTCAGTGAAAGTGGAGTGTGTGGATCTTGTCTCTGATGGACACACATTACACGGATGAAATGTTCAATTTTAATTTCAAGCACTTTTAAAAAAATCAAGCCGACTGAAAGGTGCACTAAGTTACTTTTGTATTTGTGTCATCTTTGACTTGTGCTGCATGAAAGATACAGTATATGTGGAGCTCAGCCCACTCACCTGTAGACGTGTCCAGAGTTAGGGCAGAAAGCCCGGTAGGGGACACAGGTGAGGCCTCTTTTAAAAGGCGCCCTCTGTTGGCGACTTTTGGTCGTGTCAACTGTAAATCATGAATATTATTGAAGTGCCGAAGACTTCCCTCAGATATAGCACACTTTTAACATTCGGTGCAGTGGAATTTATTTATTTATTTGTGTGAAAAATGTCTGTACTACTTAAAGTTAAAGTTTAAATCGTGTAACGACCCTTACGGGAAGGAGGACATGAAACGAGTCTTCAACCAAAGGTAAGGCTTTAATTGCCGTCTTTCTTATAACTATACACTACAACACAATACAATATAATATAATACAAGTGCACTGAGTTGGCTTGTCGGGGCTCTCCCCCAATGGAGGCTCTGTGTCTGTTTTTATGCCGCTCTCCTCGTGCTCACTGGAATTAGAGACAGGTGTTAGGCATAATTTAGCTCAGGTGTAAGCGCCCTTACCGCTTTCCTCTCCCGGACGGGCGCTTGACCACGCCCCCGCTGCCACATACCCCCACCGCCCGACTCAGGCCGGGGCGCCATCCGGCCTGTCTACCACTCCCCCCCCCATTTCTGGAGAGAAAGTCGGCGACAGCCATCTGCACCCTGTGGACCACCTTGAACTTAAAGGGCTGGAGAGCCAGGTACCAACGGGTGATCCGGGCGTTAGTATCTTTCATGCGGTGGAGCCACTGGAGTGGGGCGTGATCCGAGCAGAGGGTGAAGGCCCACCCCAGCAGGTAATACCGGAGGGTGAGGACCGCCCACTTGATGGCCAAACACTCCTTCTCCACGGTGCTGTATTTAGTCTCCCTCAAAGAGAGCTTCCGGCTAATGTACAGCACTGGGCTCCTCCCCTCCACCACCTCGAGAGTACGGCCCCCAGCCCTCTGTCTGAAGCGTCCGTCTGCAAAATAAAAGGGAGAGAGAGAAGTCAGGTGCATGAAGAAGCGGCCCCCCACAAAGTGCGCTTTAATCTGCATAAACGCCTGTTGGCACTGCTCCGACCATTGAACCGGATCTGGAGCCCCCTTTTTATTGAGGTCAGTCAGCGGGCTGGTGACGTCCGAATAATTAGGCACAAACCTTCTATAATAGCCAGCCAGCCCCAGGAACTGCCTCACCCCCTTTTTGGTCTTAGGTCTAGGGCAAGTCGCAACCGCCGCGGTCTTATCAATTTGGGGACGCACCTGGCCATGACCCAAGTGGAACCCCAGATACCGTACCTCCACACGCCCAATCGCGCACTTCTTAGGGTTTGCTGTGAGCCCCGCCCGCCGCAGCGATCTCAGGACGGCCCTCAGATGTTGCATGTGCCGCTGCCAGTCACTGCTATAAATGATAATATCATCTAAATAGGCAGCGGCGTAAGCGGTGTGAGGTCTGAGGATCCGATCCATGAGTCGCTGAAACGTGGCTGGTGCCCCAAACAAACCGAAAGGAAGCGTCACAAATTGGTGTAATCCAAACGGCGTCATGAAGGCTGTTTTCTCACGGGACACTGGTGTCAAGGGGATCTGCCAATAACCCTATGTTAGATCCAAGGTCGAATAAAATCGAGCAGTACCTAACCGATCGAGCAGTTCATCAACACGGGGCATTGGGTACGCGTCAAATTTAGACACCGCGTTGACTTTTCTGTAATCCACACAGAATCGAACAGACCCATCACTCTTAGGAACAAGAACAACCGGGCTGGACCAATCACTGTGGGATTCCTCTATTACGCCCATATCAAGCATCGCATCTAATTCCTCCCGAACTATTTTCTTTTTATGTTCGGGTAAACATTAGGGGCGGCAACGCACCACCACGCCCGGCTCGGTCTCCATGTGGTGCTGTATGATGCAAACACATCTGCAAATTCCTTTTGTAAATCGGAAACCTCTGTGAGTTGACGCGGTGAGAGGTGGTCTCCACAAGCAACCGGGGTATTGAGATTGCGGGCTTTGTTTACCTCCGGTCCGAGCTCCGCCCTCTCCGGAACTACCGTGGCCAACGTCACAGAGGCCGCCTCTTCTCTCCACAATTTCAGGAGGTTGAGGTGATAAATTTGGCGTGCGCCCCCTCTATCGGTACGTTTAACTTCATAATCGAGATCCCCTACTCGTCGTGTGACCTCAAAGGGTCCTTGCCACTTGGCGAGTAATTTAGAGCTCGATGTCGGGAGTAATACGAGTACCTTATCTCCCAGTGCAAATTCCCGTAGCCGAGCACCCCTGTCATACAGCTGGCGTTGGCGTTCTTGAGCCTGGAGCAAATTCTCCTGTGTTAGTCGCCCCAGAGTGTGGAGTTTTGCTCTAAGATCGAGAACGAACTGAATTTAATTTTTGCTATTAGAAGGTCCCTCCTCCCAAGCTTCGCGGATGACGTCAAGGACCCCGCGTGGGCGTCGCCCGTACAGCAGCTCAAACGGGGAGAACCCTGTGGAGGCTTGCGGGACCTCCCGTACTGTGAACAACAGGGGGTCTAACCACTTATCCCAATTTCTAGCGTCATCGTGTACGAATTTACGAATCATGTTCTTGAGCGTTTTATTAAATCATTCCACTAGGCCATCTGTCTGGGGATGGTAAACGCTAGTGCGAATCGACTTAATGCCCAAGAGCTCGTAATGTTCGCGGAGTGTTCGTGACATGAAAGTCGTGCCTTGATCGGTGAGGATTTCTTTCGGAATCCCCACCCGGGAGATTATCTTGAAGAGTGCCCCTGCAACACTACGTGCGGAGATGTTGCTCAGAGGCACTGCTTCCGGATATCGCGTCGCGTAATCCACTAGGATTAACACGAAGCGATGTCCGCATGCTGACCGTTCTAATGGCCCGACGAGGTCCATACCAATTCTTTCGAAGGGGACCTCGATCAATGGTAGAGGGCGCAATGGCGCTTTTGGGGTGGCCGGTGGGTTTACCAGCTGACATTCACGGCACGCCGCACACCACCTGCGGACGTCACCGCCAATGCCCGGCCAATAGAAACGGGCTATTAGACGGAGAAGTGTTTTTCGTTCCCCTAGGTGACCGGCCATAGGATTATAGTGAGCCGCCTGGAAAACCATTTCCCGGCGGCTCCGTGGAATCAATAATTGTGTTACTTCCTCCTTTGTTTGAGCGTCCTGCGTCACTCTATATAGCCGATCTTTAATCATGGCAAAATACGGGTATGAAATGGCGATGCCCGGCCGGAGCTGTTGACCATCGATTACTCTCACTTGGTCAAGAGCATGTTTAAGGGTTTCGATCCCGCGACTGCTCTAGAGGGAAGTCCCCCAGGGAATTCCCTGAGAGGAGGGGTGGCCACCTCGCCCCTTCCCTCATCATTCAGAGCAGCCGAGGACGGCCCGGCTCCGCCTCCCTGCCAAAGCATCGCACACCGCACACCTCTTTATGCAGGACTCATCCTCGCAAATACCCTCCAAAATGTCTCTAAAATTAGGCCAATCAGTACCCAAGATTAGCGGATGAGTGAGGCGGGAACTAACCTCTGCCTCCACACTATGGTTTCTTCCCCTGAATTTTATCGCCAAAATCACCATGGGATACTTGTGAACATCCCCATGCACACACCTCACCCTCACCAGTTTAGCTAAACCCAAAGCCCCGGGCTGAACCAAGCGTTGGTGGATGGTGGTCTGATTGCAGCCGGTATCCAGCAAAGCTTGGTAAATACCCCCTGATCCTTACCGAATCCGGTATGCTCCAGCCCGATCGGGGCAGCCTGCGGGACGCCGGAGACCAGCACCACCGTCCCCACCTCCATCAGCGGACATTGATCCCGGAAGTGGTCCGGGTCCCCGCACCTCCAACAGGCCGGCCCAGGCGTTACGCCCGCACTTGTGCTGGCGGACACCCCCACCTGAGGAGGAGAGCGGCTGAAGGACGGGAAGGAACATTCTCCCAAGGCCGGGAAGCTGGTCGCACATACACTCCACGCCTGCGCGGGGCAGGAACGGGCCCTGGGGAGAGAACAGAGCGAGAGAACACAGGGGAGGGGAGGAGGGGGATGCAGACACAGGGGAAGGGGAGAGAGAAGAAGAGGGCTCGTCCGCCCTCAGGATCACCGCCAAATGGTCCTCCGCCAGATGAACAGCCTCCTCCAGCGACGCCGGGCGGTGGCACTGGACCCACTCCGCCGTCTTCCGGGGCAGCCGTTGGACGAATTGCTCCAGTACCACCTGGTCGTTCACTCCCTCGATGTCGTGGTCCCCCGCGAGCAGCCACCTCCGACAGGTGTCCCGGAGCCGTTGCGCAAACAGGCGATCAGACATTTCTATCTTCATGCCGCGGAAGAGCTGGCGATTCTCTTCCGGGCTCCGACCGACCCGTTGCCGAATGGCTTTCTTCAGATCTGGATAGGCCAGGAGGTTCGTCGCCGGCAGTTGTTGTGCCGCAAGTTGAGCTTCCCCGGACAGGAGGGGGATTAGGCGGGCTGCCCACTGTTCGAGCGGCCAGCCCCAGATTTCTGCCGTGCGCTCGAACAAATCAAGGAAGGCCTCAGGATCATCTGCTGCCCCCATCTTCTGTAACGTGTCCGGGGTGCGGTTGTGGCCGACGCGGTCTCCTGGCTGAGGAGGCTCCGGATGGCGTGCCGGTCCTCTGCCTGAGCCCGCATGACTTCAAAAAAACGGCGATCTTGGTCCTGCCGGAGCTCAAGCAGGGATTGCTGGTGGCTTTGTTGTAGCGTCGCGAGGGACTGGAGGACCTCCGCCAGCTGGGAGGACTCTATGGAGCGACCTTTCTCCATGCTTGGAATTTTTTTTTTTTTAATTCCTGGGTTTCGGCACCAGTGTAACGACCCTTACGGGAAGGAGGACATGAAACGAGTCTTCAACCAAAGGTAAGGCTTTAATTGCCGTCTTTCTTATAACAATACACTTCAACACAATACAATATAATATAATATAATATAATACAAGTGCACTGAGTTGGCTTGTCGGGGCTCTCCCCCACTGGAGGCTCTGTGTCTGTTTTTATGCCGCTCTCCTCGTGCTCACTGGAATTAGAGACAGGTGTTAGGCATAATTTAGCTCAGGTGTAAGCGCCCTTACCGCTTTCCTCTCCCGGACGGGCGCTTGACCACGCCCCCGCTGCCACAAATCGTATTTTAAATAACAACGTCTAACTTAATAAAGCTAGCAACCAAAACGAATTCACCAATAATTGTGACAGATTTACAACAGCTTGTTAAATCGCGTAAAACACCCTCAGTTTAATAAAACAAACGCAAGGAGTTGAGCCAGATTAAAATATCACCCACCTTTTCCCCGGATTCTCTTCTTGGAGATTTGTCACTTCTCTCATCTAAATTGATAACAAAAAGACGCTTTAAAGTGTAATGTTTAATCAAATAGCAAGTCCTGCATTCACGCGATAATAAATCTATCGTTAATATAAGAAATATTTACCTGAACATCTGAGAATGGGGGTTTGTTTAACTTCCCAGACAAATCAATCCACTGAAAGTAGAGTTTGGGAAACATTTTAATGGAAAATATTAACTTTTGTTGTCCGTGTATAAGTAGATTGTTTTGTACCTGATAGGTTCCTGAGGTACTATAGGGAAGTGCGAACAATAAAACTTTCCGGAACACTTCCAGAAATCCATTGCAATTATAATTATAATGACAAGCAACGTAAAAAACAAGCGTTAGAGAAAATCTTTAAACCATAACAAGTACCAGTGTTTGTGTGTTTTAATCTCCACTCCAGGGATATACTATAATGATTTATATTAATTATTTATATCATTTATTAATACATACACACACACACGTTTTAAATGCAAAAGACAAAAGTGTTCATAACTTGATTTAATGGCAAGTCCCGATCATTCTTTACAAAATCAGCTCTTTAAATATCATTTTGTCAAAGCAATATACAATATTCCACCACTTTTGTCCTTAAAAAATGCTTCTTCATAATCTTATGACACACATTATCTATGGCATCTGAAGTAATGTATAGAAAATATCTTAAGAAATAAATAAGAATCCCATCTGATCTGTAGCCCCCACTTTAAAGTGAATCAGTCATAAGCCCTTGAGAGTTACACAGATTTACATTAATAACAGTGCAAGGTGTCAAGACTTGAAGTGAAAACTTTTGGGACTGATAGAACAGTTACATGCAGTCTTCAATGCTAAAGTGATAGATCATCTGAAATAATAACACAGCCTAACAGATCCATCATATTTGATTGAGTATAAAGGCTGAGCTATGTGCGAATCATACATGGCATTGAAGGAAAAATAACAAAAGCACATTATTCTTTGGTGATTTTTAGCAGAAAACAGATAAAGTGATATGTAGAAACAGCAATGAATCTAGTGTAAACAATAGTGTTTCTTTACATTGTGATGGAAAACATATATATGGGGAAGTGGAGGCATACAGTAAATAAAAACATTTCAACTTTATGATCAAATCTGAACATATAAGAGATTAACAGTCATTATCACCCCACCAAGTAAACCACAATGTCACTGTATACATTAAATGTATTTGTAATCGCTCAAAACCATTATGTAAATATCACTGTGTGACATTTCTGTTGGTTTGATGTGTTGTGCATCCTGGGACCTCGTGAAAGCTGTTGGGGAATGTGAAAATGTGCTAAATTAAGAGGTAACTGTTAAATAAATAATCTTTTCATATGCACACACGAACACAAAGACTTTGTATTGGCACATGATGAAATGCACAGATTCCATGACATAATGATAAAGGCCACCTCATACCACCTCCACGTACACATGCAAAGATGTTCAAGTCATTTGTCTTTGATTTCCCTGATTTTTATTTGTAAATACTGTATATATATCCTGTATATATGAGAGAGAGAGAGATGTTAACCTATGTCATGTATTTTGGTCCAATCTCCCTCATTTAAACATCTTCTGTGATATAATGACTACAACAGTGTTTTGGGGGTTTTGGTCATAGGAGCCCTGTGTTAAGGCTGTCCTAAAGACTTCAAGCCACTTAGATATGAGGAAGAGAACCACTTCTTCTCACTTGTTTTTTCAACCGAGGACTATTGAGAAGAATCCATTGCAAATACCACAATAAAGAGACAGGATTTTGCATGTCTTGCCCTCTAACTCTGTGCAGATCAATCCAATTCAAACTCTAAACTACACAAGGTGAGGGTATCTTTAATATAAGAAGGGGGAAAGAGAGAGTTTGAATATCCGGGTTCTGCATTCTGTGAAGGGAACCATGTTATGGGCTGGTCCCACTGTCAGGGGCTGCTCTCTGGGTTTTTCGGTGAAGAGGTGCAGGTTTCCTGGTCTCCTTCTCTCCCATCAACATCTGTCTCTGTGGTCTCCTCACTTTGCTCAAGCACCAGCTGGATGGTAGTGCTCTCCACTTCCCCCTCTGCAAACTCTCCATCCTTAGCCAGACGGAATTTAATGTTCAATTTCTCTGTTTTTTCTACAAGGAAATCACAAAGAAATCAAATCAAAGACCACAAAAAATGACCTTTCAGTCCATGCCTGTTGGCAGAAATTCATATGTAAAATGCACATTCTCTGCTAGGAAAATAGAGCAAAATATTAATGACACAATCTCTTGCTTAGTGGTGTACAAACATATCTGTCTAATAAAATTATCTCTAAAATGAAGGAGTGTTCACTCATACAACGATCTGCAATGGCAAATTGACCAGAAGTTATCAATTTTTCAATGAGAGTGATTCCAACATGTCAAGAGATCCAACAAAAATGAGGAAAGTTTAACTTTATAGGAAGTAGCAAATCGTGGTTTGGAGGTGTGTCTTCAACTAAATGGTACCTTTACACAGTCGTTTCTCTTTGGCCAGTAAAAGGACGTCCACATTGTGATGTTCCTCTAGAGCGGCAGTAAGTATAGCTCCATCATTACTGAAGAGGAACACCAGAGGAATGGTGATGTCATCTATAGTCTCCCCATCTCCAACCATCTGAAACAGTGGAGTCTTGCCACAGCTGCTGCCCACTCTGTGATCTGTGAATATATTCAAATCCAAACAATCCAAATTCTTTATTTCTATTTCAAGTGAATGCATAAAAATGCTTACATGGTGACAATGAAGATTAGGACTGGAAACCATATTTATTTACTTAAATCTATTCATATCAATATATTTATAAATATTAAACAATAGACTATTTACTGTATGGTTTATTAACCTTTAAAATAAGAAATAGATGATTCATGTTTATCGTAGTCCAGCTCACCTATGAAGATGACACCAATGGCTCCGGCTTCCTGTAGGCGGCGAGCTTTAGCAGCAAACATGCAGTCTCCTCTCAATGCCAGCGCTATGTGTCCCTGCATCTCTACTGCATTCTCAATGGACCCACATGCTGTATATGGAACACTCCTCATAATACTGCCTTTCAACTAAGAGAAGGAAAAAAAATGTGGGGATATGAGGAAAAAGAAAACAAAAACTATTTAATAAATTAAAATACAACGTGCCCTGCAACTAGACAGAACAGTTCCTGCAAGCTGCTCACCCCGTGCTCTTGTTTGGTAAGGTCCATTCCAAACTTTGCTGGTCCACCTGTAAGGACCGTTCTACCCAAAAATGGAGGAGAAATGAGCTGCACCATCAGTGGCACCACTTCCTCATGCTCAGGAGTTTGGCTAACCTCAGCAACCAGCTTTAATTTGTAAACACCTTTCTGAGTGTTCTGTGGAAGGAGAGACACATAAATGAATGGCTGTACAGAGGAAAGAATAAATAAGACAGATATCCAACAGTTAGCCCAATGCAACAAATAAGTACATGTAAACCTAAGGTCTGTTTCACCTCTGCTGCGAAGCCTAAACTGGCAGAGGCCAGCTCAGAAAGGGGTGTTAGAGAGATGCCCATGCTCTTCAGAAACTCCACTGGCTCCAGGCCTGTGTCATGAAGAGGCAGTTTAATCCCACTGTGTAAAAGAAAGGTGTGTTGTAGTAAATAATCATTTAGGGGGAATTTTACTTTTTGATAAAAATTGTTCAAATATTTTCGGGTCATATTCCACCCCAAAATTAAATCAAAGACTATTTTGAGACTTATAAAATTTTATTACAGTAAAGTTTTTTTTTTTTCATTAAAAGTACAGACAATTTTGGAGGAAATGTGCTTAAAGGGATAGTTCACCCAAAATTGAAAAGTTTGATTATCATTTACTTACTTTCATGCCATCCAAGATGTGTATGACTTTTTTCTTCTGCAGAATACAAACAACAATATTTAGAAGAAAGTCTATGCTCTGAAGGTCCATACAATGCAAGTGGATGGTGATCAGCACTTAAAGTTCCAAAAAGCACAGACAGTCAAAGTAAAAGTAATCTGTATGACTCCAGTGGTTTAATATATGTCTTCTGAAGTGATGCAATCACTTTGGGTGAGAAACAGATCAATATTTCAATAATATTTTACTATAAATCTCCACTTTCTCTTTCAGAATGTGAAAGCAAAAGTGGAGATGTATAGTAAAAAAGGACTTAAATATTTATCTGTTTCTCAACCACACCCATTACATTGCTTCTGAAGTCATTTATTTAACCACTGGATCACATGGATAATTTTTATGATGCCTTTGTGATTTTGAAGCTTGAAAGGTCTGGTCAACATTCACTTGCATTGTATGGACCAACAGATATATTCTTCTAAAAATCTTTATTTGTGTTTAGCAGAAGAAAGAAAGTCATACACATCTGGGAAGGCATGAAAGTGAGTACATGATGAGGAATTTTTTATTTTTTGGTGAACTATCCCTTTAAGTATCAAGGTCCTAAAACTTTATGTTCTTTATGCACAAAATATTTTTTTTATTTTCATTTTGCGGTGAAATATGACCTGAATATTAATGAGATTAAATTAAAGAAACTTACAGTACATTTCTAAAAGTACATTTTCTACCATGAGTCTCTTGTCTTTTACAGGCTGCCGACTTGCACCATATTGAATTAGACTAATCGGTTTGTAGGATAACCAATTACTCTTCACTTAAAAGTAAACCTATATCACAAAATACACCCACCTTACAGGTGAGTTCTGGTGGAGTCTGCCCACACCATTGAGGTATTTGTAACTATCCCTGATAGTTTTGGCAAAGGTGGGGTTGTTGGGAAACAGGGTCTGAGCACTGGGGCAGGAGTATGAAAACAAATCGTCCATATGAGATCCTTGAGGTTCCTAAAAAGATGCAAAAAGGTGTAATCTATATATGATCACATTGTAGAAATATAAGTCTTTGTAACTGAAGTCAAATGACTGATGCAAATCTGAGAAACATCCAATCATATAGAGAGTTATTATGGATCCAAAAGCAGTATTTCAAAAGTCCCGTTTTAGTGATTTTGGGTTCCTGTTTGACAACTCTCACCGTGTTGTTGCTATGGCAGGGGGGCTGGTTTGTGGACAGAGATACAGGGAGCAAGTGAGCTTCAGTAGTGAAAATATATTCATCAATGTTTATAGGCAACTGGCTCTTCTCTGAGAACAGCAGGTAGAGGTACTTAAACATCTCGGCCAGGAAGAAGGAATCCATCCTTGAAACAAACAAACACAAAAATACTTTTACTATGAGTTCAAGCAACATTTCGAATTTAATCAGGAAAGAAATTCAGTGCTGGGCATGGCTGGCTTGTGTGTCTCTGTCCTCAAGCAAATGTTGATATAATTCCTAAAGGCATCACTTCCGAGGCACTTTTCCACCATCATGTCGAATGGTAAATGTTGGCGAATAATGCCATTCGGTACAGATCCGGACACATTTACAATTCATTTTTTCATTGTGGTGCAGATAAATGAGTGTTCGAATTGACTGATTGGGGAAGTGATCAATTGTTATTCGCCACATCACTAAAGCCGTTTAAACCAGCACAGTTCTCTGTCCGGAGTATGGTAAGCTAACTGTGCTGAGAAATCCACACCGTACCAAACAGTGTGCACGTGTAAATGATACTGAAACTGTCACACAGCGTGCTAAGAACAGTTCAGCCAGACTATACAAAAAAAATTTTATCCCCTGATTTCTGAGTTTCAGCCTCTCTCTTACCTGTCTTCATGTGTTCCTGTTCTCACATCTTGTACTGCGGCGAAACCACAGGGGACCCGTGCATGAGCGTTCAGCTTCTCCACTATAGACTGGCCCACTTTCAAGTAGTACGGATCACCTGTGGCCTGGAAATGAGATGGTAAAATTATCCGAGTACAGACAAAACATTAAGACAGTCAAAGTCAATCTTGACCCTCAGAGGGTCATATTTACTTACTTTATAAAGGAAATATGTGCTCTCAGCAAATTCTGGTCTTAAAGGGTGCTGCCCCCAGTGAACTCTGAACTCTGAGGTAAAGGCCTGTAAGACATCAGATAATTTGAAGTCATAGGTGTATAGAGGATTAGGATTGAGAAATCTTGAAATATTAGGCCGTTTCAATTTTAGGTGATAGCGTAGAGGCAGTCAGTCTATGAATTACCTCAGGGAGGAAATTGTGCTGTTTGGTCACTTGGTACAACATCTCATGTGTCTCAATGGCAGGTTTCAAATCTCCCCTTAGAACCTGAATGTGTTTAGACACAAAGTTAAAATTCAATTCTAAAACTACATTTGCTTTTTCTCTTTCTTTCCATTTCTTGATGTAACATGGTATAGTAAGAAACCTGTAGTCCAGGAAAGAAGGCGAGCAAAGAATCCATCCAGCTGTGCACGTTCACGGTAGGGTTGTGCATGTGCACGTTGAGCAGCAAAGGAGGCTGGCTGATGTACTTCATAATGGCACTGTAGTGCTGTCACAATAGACAAAAACACATTTGTCATGTGTACTAGAAATTGATTTAAAATTAGTTTAAGTGATGAATGGAGGTTTCAGATTTTTAGCAGAACAGCATAAGAGAATAAAGAGGTCTTACTGTGTTGAATCTCTCAAGGTACACCTTGTCTCCGAGAAGAATATATGCTTTCATCAAGTATTCATAATAAGAGTCTATTCCAGCACCAACACCACTATCTGTAATAAACAAAGAAGACATTGATGTGAAAATAATCTCTATGAGAATCATAGACTGATTTGAGGTAGTGAAGTTCCCATTGCTCAACTGGTGCAGCATGGCGCAATCAATACCAAGGTCATGGGTTCAATTCTCAGGGAGCAAACATACTGATAAAATGGATAAAAGCATCTGTCAAATGAATAAATGAATGTGAAGGTTATTTTACTGCCATATACTGTAAATTAAGTAATGCTGGCAGTAGATCAAAAAAATTGCAACTAAATCGCATAACTGTTCATAGTTTAAATTAATCGCAATTAATCGCAGAATTTGAAACTGCTGTAATTCCGCACTATAAACACTGTACTTATTTTTATGTCAAATTGGATTTATTTCCATCTTAGGAAAGAAAACTAAAAAAATTATGTAACAATTGTAGGAACAGTATGTTAAACTGACCTTATTCTACATTTATAATGGAATTAATTACGTTCGACAACCTTTATAAGCAAGATAAATGAATAAAAATTCAACATCTTGTTGTATTCACTCACAATTTCTATTGTAAGGAATTCGCTTTAATAAGGGAATTATGATGAATTCACTTATTGGAGTGATCTTATTCTCATGGCTTATTGAAAATAATATCACACATATTTAGGTACAGCTTTGAAGCTAAATCTTTTAGAAACAGGGATGAGATTATTTATAAAAATATACCACACTCAAATTATCTGTGAATACAGACAAACTTTATCACTATTATAAACATCCACTAATCTAACACATACAACATGAAACAGGTTGGTGAGTAAAGAGACAGAACGTGAAATAAATGATCAATACAGTGAAAATTAACTTTATGGAGTCTGTAGACAATGCCTCAAGAACCATTTATCCTTCGCGTCAAAATTGATTTGCAATCGGATTACCCAAATTATTTAAATAATACACCAGCACTTTGAGCAAAAGTCTG
Organism: Xyrauchen texanus; assembly: GCF_025860055.1. NCBI lineage: Eukaryota > Metazoa > Chordata > Actinopteri > Cypriniformes > Catostomidae > Xyrauchen > Xyrauchen texanus. Next base: position 11,077,506 of record NC_068309.1, read on the forward strand.
GAGATGCACTGGTTTGTCATTGCGTTTCCTAGCGTGTTGCATTTCCTTGTGTTGCTTGGTTCTTTGGCTCTTTGTAGCAAGTTTGTTCCGTTGATGTCTTGGACTGTTCTGATTGCTGATAGTTTTTGTCTCGAAGGATGATGAGGTGGGCTTTGAAACGAGGCCTTCCACAAGGAAGATTCACAACTCCCGTTGGGTGTGTGAACTGTAGAGCAGAGATTGAGAGGCTTCCTCGGGACTTCAGGTCCCGAGTTTCCTTGGACTCTAAATGGCACAGAGGCTGCAAGCCATGAGGGCAAGAGGAAGTGAAGAGCAAGAGAGCCAAAGAAGAGAGAAGACAGAGAGGGAGTTGTTCTTGGTAGGAAATGTTTGACCTGAAATTGGCCACACCCCAAATGTGTCCTGATCAGAAGTGGCTTTTCAGAGTCACATGGTTGACTGGTCTGCCCTGTTCAAAGTTGATTTACAATCCTTTGTGTCGAGTATTCCTACAAACTTCCCGCTCATACTAGTTAATGTTTAATCATGAACTTTTATATCTTAAAAACGGTGCATGAGACGTGACATTCGTTGTCATCAACATTCTCTACGTAAACAAGCAAGCCTTTACATACTAAATATAACATACTTTCATGAATAATATACGTGTAAGTAACAAAACATGAAAATCCCTGATTACAAATCATATTGGTTAATTCATGGGTTTTACAACATGGATAATACATTACACGTCATGAGAAACCTGATTGTCAGGGTATATTATCAGGTTAAGCCTTGAATAGTTACAATTAGTACAATGAGATGAACAATACAAGTTTATAGATTATACTTAATGATTTGTCAGTTATAAGCGATTACAAATCACTACACATATTTTAAAAGGTACATCAGGCTATAATCATTAATTTGTCAGTTCTCAAATTGATCACTGGTCATAAAGTCATTTTTAGAATTATCTAACAAGGCTAAATATTGTGTACATTTTGGGTCCAAATGCATTCTGTACATTTTAGAGGGTTAAATCACAAGTACTGGTACTTTGTGTGAAACGTTTTTGGATTAAGATGAGATGTCTTCATATTAGGATTGTGCAAACATGAGGGGCTTTAACAAGGAAACCTTTCAAGAAAACCTGCTTTAGCTCTGTGTGGAAGTTCAGAAGGTCATGCTGAGTTTGCTCCATGTCGCCACCCATGTTTTGAGGGGCCTCAGACCAATGGGCTCTTTTATTTGTTTTATTGGCCAGATGTGAGCTTCAGCTAGGCTTCTTGGCACCAGTGAGCTGAATCTTTTCATTTATGACGTTGAGGAATTCCAAGATTAAAAGGTTGGGTTTTCTAGATTCAAGTCATAATGCCAGCAATTGTTTGTTCTTCTGCACCTAATATCTTACACAATATAATGCTTTATTAACATTTTCTAAACAAAGCCTTCCACAGTATATAGAAATTCACTAAAACAGCACCAAACCAGCTGAAAACACATCTGTTCCGTGAGCACTTAACCAATCCACACTAATTGCACTTACTGTACACACAAAAAAATACTTAGGTCTCTTTTTGCCTCATTCTTCTGTGCTAGCACCTATACTACTCCAGCTACCTTGAGAGCTTGGCAGTACAACACTGTAGATGTTGTTGACAAATGTATGGCAAATTGCTTGCTCATTTGTTCAATGTTCCTTATTTGTAAGTTGCTTTTGATAAAAGCGTCTGATAAATGACTACATGTTAATTGTATACAAGTGACATTAAACATTTCCCAAATTCTAAGTGGGAGGTTGACTAATTGAAAGAACTAGTTTTTCCACAGGTTGCATATTCATTGCTATGCAAAATAAATCTCTTAAACCCTCATCCTCCACAATATCGTTCGGCCAACAGGCTGTGCACAAAATTTCCACTTTGCATATGGAATTAAAATAATTAATTTCAGGGTGTCAAGGTGCCGCTCTGAACTCCACATGACAAGTGCTGCAGAATTCTGCTTTTAGCGATGGCACTGCTCACGTTATAATACATCTGAATTGTCCGGTAATCATTAACTGACGGTTTGAAAAAAATCTGCGTCAACGGGTTCAAAATTTAAATTATTTTAAATTTGAGTGGAGCATCGACAGACCTGCCAAAGGAGAACTCCACTAGCCAGTAGCAGCGGTCCCTCATCAGTGCCTTGTATTGTGTGTTTTGCCATTTTGGTGATAGTTAAGACTTGATGTGCTTACAGGGGCTGCACAATTAATCGAAAAACGAATTACGAATACGACTGCGACGATTATGTAATTGTGAAAACTGTGTTCACTTTAATGCTGCTCCTGTTGCGTCAATGGTTTCTGTGACAGGGTGGAGGGTGGGGCCGTGTCGTGATTTTACACAACCGGTCCCTTATCAGGCTAATCAAGCCTCCGAGAGGGATAATGCCTGACTGCGGACAGTGGTGCGACAGAGAGAGAACGTTTGCGGGCAGCTGTCCATGTGTGTTTGTGTCTTTTGGTTTATTTCTTCATTAAACTATTATTTATATTGTCAAGCAGGTTCTTGTTTCCTCCTTTCCCTTATACCCCCTTTAGAGTTTCTATTTACAACATGTTTTTGCAGCGGTTGAGCATTCTAACCAATCACTAACATGTCCGTTGAGCAATGAAATGGCAATGGCCAATCAGAGCCACTTAGATTAGTCCTCCATCCTATCTGTAATGACAACTGATCATAATGCGCAAGTTTTAAACCGTTTTAATGCCCAGATGCTTGTTTTATGTTCTTGCTCTGTTCGCGCAGCACACAAAAATTAATACTGAAGAAACATCACCTAAAGAAGCTGTAGAACAAGAGCGAAAAGCACTTTGTAAATATTTTGGATTCATTGCATATTGCACCGCTCGGTTTGAACGTAGATGTTAAATACACTGCAAATGAGCAACACGACAAAACTAAAATGATCCTGTTCTAATCAAGGCACTGACATGGTGTAAATAATTGATTTATTATGCTGATTATTAGACTGCTTTGTTTTTAATGAGAGCATTCGTGAGAGTGCAAAACTTTGTGTGGAGTGTCACTGTGCTCGCGTCAAAATGCCGATCTCAATCAGTGTAAACCTGCAGTGAGTGACAACAGTCATTATAAATGGGAGAGTTTGTCGCATTGCTCGATTTCTGTGTACAATTTGTTAAAAATGTAGTAACAGTTTTGTTAATAAGTAGGCCAATGTGAATTTGATTTGTAAAAAATAGTAATACAATAATTCAGCTTAACTATTCTAAGTGTGTTTTGGAAGTGTAGCCAACATAAAAAATATGGCATGAATAGCATATTTAAAGAATCACCATCATTGTTATTGCATATGCTCAAATAAGACCCATTTGCCACGCAGCTGGTATTGGTAGATTTAACATTTTCACAAATCGCACACTCAGATCGCAAATGACTGTTTTTAATTTCCAAAGTGCAACCACTGAGGCCAAAAATGATCTAACAATGATCTTACTTGAACAAGATCACCATTGAAGATCTAACGGGATGAACGGTCCCCTGTCTAGCCACCAAAGGTCTTACTGAACGCAGTAACTTAGTCAATTTAAATCAGCTGTTAATACGTTTGAATATTGAATATGCCATATTATTTACTGTACGTGGACTAATAATTTAAGCAGTAATTTTGCAATAATTAAATTTATTCTATACAACAGATATCAATTTACAATCATTTTCATTTGCCTTACCTTAACCATTATTACAATATAAAATAAAATACAACATAATGCTTAAAAGATGCTTAAAAGAAACTGGAGCGCAGCTCATATCCACCATTGAAATCTGCTACTCTGAAGAACCACGCGGTTGCTTATTTTGTGACATCACAAGTATTTTAATATTTTAATTGACATTAATAATTGCGATTACAATATCAAGAGCAATAATCGACAATTATGATTATTGCTATAATCGTGTAGCCCTACTGCAAAGTACTTTATGTCTGTCACAAGTCACATCTGGGTGTGTTTTGTACAAACAAATAGCATTAAGAGGCCCTTTCCAATCACATAATCACTGACATGGTATTGCTATTGTGTGTGTGTGTGTGTGTGTGTGTGTGTGTGTGTGTGGTATGTGTCTCTGTGTAATGTCCCCTGACACATTGCAAAGGTTCCGCCCTACTCCAACCAGTGTTCAGAACACACACAGAATGTCAAATTGGTAAATGCGTTAATCACATTTAAGAAAAAAATGCAACATTTAAAGATTTTAAATTAATTGCATGTTAACGCGTTAATTTTTATAGCTCTAAAATGAAGTGAATGTTTGTCATAATTATTAAAATCTCACCCCTGCGAACCCATTCTCCATTGTGGATGTTGATAACTGTACCAACGAGGTCACTTCCTCTTTGTCTCTTCTCCCAGAGGACGTCCAGAGCTTTCCGAGCATGTTCCTGTTGTGGATTACAGGAAAAATCGCTTAGCTCACTGTTTGAGTCTTGATTTGTTGTTGTTAACTAAACAATCTGAATGTTTACCTCAAAAATTGTGTCCCCAGAGAGTCGACTGAGGGCTGCGAATTCTAGGATCATGGTCCCCGCGCATGCAGTGCAGGTGTCCGACTCAGTGCCTGTACGGGAGAGGGGGCTGAGGACTCCATAGCGCAGGTTTACCTAATGAAGAAAAAAACTAAATAAAAAAAGTTTGAAGAAATCCTCTGTTCAGTTAGGTCTACAAAGCAATGTTGAATCATACTTGTGTAGCCTTTGCTCGTAGGTATCAACAAACTGGGGTTTGGAGAAAGTAAAAGATGCAGAGTTCCATGTCTAGAGTTACTAATTAAAAATTATTCTGTCCAAACATCAAAAGCAGTGGAGTTACCCGAGGGTATGGAAGGCCACTGGTGGTGTTAAAGGCAGGCAGGAGGCGGTAGCCCACATCTTTGGCCATGTGCAGCAGTTCATCTCTGTACCATTGCATCCTCTCTCCACGCTGTTTCAGAACTTCTGCCATCACATGTGCACCCAACAACCCACTGAAGGAACAAAACTGCACTTTAAGGAGACAAATTAATCAATGTCAAGAATTAATTTCTAGGTGCCTAGAATCCCTTATTCTCTTGGTGAACTTAGATACCATTGCTTTGCACTATGAAAACATAATTAAAACACAAGCTGAACAAGAAACATAGGCTACTTTGATTTTTTAAATTCTTTAGAAGTGTGGCTTGAAAGGCTACTGTATTAACCTATCAATTATTAAAAAAAAATGTAAAGACTGATTTAAAAAGATCAGAACATCAAAAGAAAGAGAAGCTTCCTGATCCATACCCTAGCACACGAATATTGGTCTCAAAGACGGAGACGACAATATCATTGTCCAGTCTGACGTCACTGATCGTCTTTTTGACTGCCTCCTCAAACTCATCCAGTTTGTTTAACAACTGCCCAGAAAAACATGAAACAACAGTTCATAAGCGTCACCATGGATGTGAGGGATAGTCAAATACGACCAAGAATGCCTTATTAAAATGTGTGTGCTTTGTAAATATTTAGTCATTATCAACATGTCTGGGTGACATAAGAAAGGGTTAGAGGCAGACCGATATATCGGTTTTACCTATTAATTAGTGCTGACAGTTGCTTTGGTTATCTGAAAAATTATATGGCGATAGTTGCCGACAGCTTTATCATTTCAAAATAAGTGTCTCCGATAAATTCTATGGCGATAGTTGCCAACAGCTTTATCATTTCAAAATAAGTGTCTCCGATAAATTCTATGGCGATAGTTGCCAACAGCTTTATCATTTCAAAATAAGTGTCTCCGATAAATTCTATGGCGATAGTTGCCGACAGCGTTATCATTTCAAAATAAGTGTCTCCGATAAATTCTATGGCGATAGTTGCCGACAGCTTTATCATTTCAAAATAAGTGTCTCCGATAAATTATATGGCGATAGTTGCCGACAGCTTTATCATTTCAAAATAAGTGTCTCTGATAAATTCTATGGCGATAGTTGACGACAGCTTTATAATTTTGTTATTTCAAAATAAGTGTCTCCGATAAATTCTATGGCGATAGTTGCTGACAGCTTTATAATTTTGTTATTTCAAAATAAGTGTCTCCGATAAATTCTATGGTGATAGTTGCTGACAGCTTTATAATTTTGTTATTTCAAAATAAGTGTCTCCGATAAATTCTATGGTGATAGTTGCTGACAGCTTTATAATTTTGTTATTTCAAAATAAGTGTCTCCGATAAATTCTATGGCGATAGTTGCCGACAGCTTCATCATTTTGTTATTTCAAAATAAGTGTCTCCGATAAATTCTATGGCGATAGTTGCCGACATCTTCATTCATTTTGTCATTTCAAAATAAGTGTCTCCGATGTGTTTCCAGCTTGTTTAACTTAAAATTCCCACATTATGCACCAAATCTTCATTTTTTCTGGTTATTAATGGGATTAGGGTAGAACAATAAACTGTTTCAGGGATTTTATTCATTTTTGACTCGAAGTCTTTGCTCGCCACAGTAAAACAAGTATACATATAGAATTTTGCCATTCTATAAATTGATTTTAAAAACTATCAGCCGATTAATCAGTTTGGCCTTTCCCACCACCTTAGTTATTGGCAAAATCCACCATCAGTTGACCTCTAGAAAGGGTATTAGTGTTTTTCAGAAACTTTTACGGACTTAAAATAAATAACCAGAAGAGTTTTAACTCACCACAAGGGTATCCAAAGTGTCGATTAATGTTAGAGAGAACCTTTAAAAGAGAGACAGATAAGCTGGCATTAGTAACCCAAGGAATCAATTCAGACATATTTCAAGATTATCCACACTCGCTTTAGTTTTATTCATGGTGAACACATTTTTACTAGAGGTTCAAAGGCAGTTTTATTCATCCCTAACTAAATATATCAAACAGACATATTTTCAAAGTCAAATTATGTAATATGAGATGCATTTTCAACATATAGTATATGGTAGGGCAGCAAGAATGCAAGCAGAGAGAACACTAGACTAACTTCCCCAAAGAATCATCAATGTCCCCTCGATTGGGTTCCAGCCCTCTCACCCTCCCCTTACAGCTGAGGGGCATCAACTCATCCGCTGGGTATGCATATTTCTGACGGAGAAGAATTAAACATCTCAACAATTTATCTTTTAACCAGTCACAGATGCATGAATTTAAAGGTAAAGTAACAGAACAGAGATACATTTACTTTTTGATAAACAGTGCGATTTGATGGACATACTTACAAAAGGAATCCGAAAAACCAAACCAATAGTATTCATAGCAAAATATCCAGTAATGTTCAGGAGAATGCTAGTTTAGAATCAGATGAAGTGCTGATGGAATGAGAGTATTTTCTTACCATGTAACTGTCATAGGCATGATCGAACATCTCCAGAATCTGGTCCCTAGAACACAAAATGTAACAATGAGTGAGCAGGTGCTATTTCAAAAGGAAAAGCCATGCAACTTAACATCTATATCAATTTGCTTTGACATCCAAATCAGAAAAAAGCATTCCTCTAATGTATTGTCTTATTTTCTGTTATATATGTGTTTTATGTCTTTTATATGTAATGTGCAGCATTCTGGGTGAAATAAAGGACAAATGCACCAAAAAAAAAAAAATGTTGCTTCACATGCCAAAATCTGCCATTGTTTTTCCATGTGGTTAGGGAATATGTTTAGAGATTTCTACACCCTGACAAATGGCAAAGGTACTCTGTGAATCTTAGTTACAGATAAACATAATCTCAGCTGCTTACACAGGGATTAGAATGACAGCCAACTGAATCATTGGGCTGACTGAGAAAGGATGCCCGGCACTTCAGAATCAGTTAAATTGAGTAATGGCATTTGTCACCACCTTCATAGAATCCTATCCCAATTCAAACAGAAAACAATATACAAGTAATGAAACTAAGAAGTCACCAAGGATTTAAAATCCAAGAAGAAAACAACATAATTAGTTTGAGAAAAAAACTAAATTACATGGAATTAGAGTCTACAGGTAATGTCTACAATTACATAAAGCTCTGTAATTATGTCTGACAGGGTGTCATTGCACCACACCATTGGTTTTTGTACCTCTTAGTTTGATTTTATCCCTTGTGTTGTGTTTGTTTGTGTTAACACCTTTTGTGTTGCTGGTCAAAAATGACCAGCCAACTAAGATTGTAAATAAATCTTTCATATTGCATATGTTCTCCCAAGATATTTCATTAGATCTATTTATCAACTTCTTTTTAATAATTATGACAAGTTTTGTACTACTTTTTAAAACACATATATATATGTTTTAAAAAGTAGTACAAATATATATATATATATATATATATATATATATATATATATATATATTATTTATTTGTATTTTTTTGATAGAAGGATTCATTGAACTGAGTTTATACCAGGCTAGTGGGGGGCACTACCTGTAGAAATAATAATAATAATGTAATAAATGAATAACCACTTGCTTGATCTGAACAAAATAAATTTCATTTTAATTAAGCTTAGTATCTGGACTTTACAATGCATATAGCTGATCCAACCAATTGTTAAAAAATGCTTCTTTTTTTTTTATTTGCTGACAAATTAGAACTGTTTTGTTCTAATCATTTGCAAATTTGTTATCACAACAATTATATTCAGATTTGGTAAAAACATAGAAAAGTTGAGATATCCATGTGGTATAGATTGTTGGAAAGGTCTCAATTATCAAAATGCAATGAGCAAAAATGTTTCACTCAGAGGCCAAACTGCAGTGAGTATTAGTGATATTCCCACAGACACAAATAAATATAATAAACAGGAGTGTCTTTGTCATATTTTTCCTTTCTGAAACTTAAATACAGGTGAAACTCGAAAAATGAGAATATCGTGCAAAAGTTCATTAATTTCAGTAATTCAACTTAAAAGGTGAAACTAATATATTATATAGACTCATTACAAGCAAAGTAAGATATTTCAAGCCTTTATTTGATATAATTTTGATGATTATGGCTTACAGCTTATGAAAACCCCAAATTCAGAATCTCAGAAAATTAGAATATTGTGAAAAGGTTCAGTATTGTAGGCTCAAAGTGTCACACTCTAATCAGCTAAACACCTGCAAAGGGTTCCTGAGCCTTTAAATGGTCTCTCAGTCTGGTTCAGTTGAATTCACAATCATGGGGAAGACTGCTGACCTGACAGTTGTGCAGAAAACCATCATTGACACCCTCCACAAGGAGGGAAAGCCTCAAAAGTTAATTGCAAAAGAAGTTGGATGTTCTCAAAGTGCTGTATCATAGCACATTAATAGAAAGTTAAGTGGAAGGGAAAAGTGTGGAAGAAAAAGGTGCACAAGCAGCAGGGATGACCGTAGCCTGGAGAGGATTGTCAGGAAAAGGCCATTCAAATGTGTGGGGGAGCTTCACAAGGAGTGGACTGAGGCTGGAGTTACTGCATCAAGAGCCACCACACACAGACAGGTCCTGGACATGGGCTTCAAATGTCAAACGTCTTACCTGGGCTAAAGAGAAAAAGAACTGGTCTGTTGCTCAGTGGTCCAAAGTCCTCTTTTCTGATGAGAGCAAATTTTGCATCTCATTTGGAAACCAAGGTCCCAGAGTCTGGAGGAAGAATGGAGAGGCACATAATCCAAGATGCTTGAAGTCCAGTGTGAAGTTTCCACAGTCTGTGTTGGTTTGGGGAGCCATGTCATCGGCTGGTGTTGGTCCACTGTGCTTTATTAAGTCCAGAGTCAACGCCGGGACATTTTAGAGCACTTCATGCTTCCTTCAGCAGACAAGCTTTATGGAGATGCTGACTTCATTTTCCAGCAGGACTTGGCACCTGCCCACACTGCCAAAAGTACCAAAACCTGGTTCAATGACCATGGTATTACTGTGCTTGATTGGCCAGCAAACTCGCCTGACCTGAACCCCATAGAGAATCTATGGGGCATTGCCAAGAGAAAGATGAGAGACATGAGACCAAACAATGCAGAAGAGCTGAAGGCCGCTATTGAAGCATCTTGGTCTTCCATAACACCTCAGCAGTGCCACAGGCTGATAGCATCCATGCCACGCCGCATTGAGGCAGTAATTAATGCAAAAGGGGCCCAAACCAAGTACTGAGTACATATGCATGATTATACTTTTCAGAGGGCCGACATTTCTGTATTTAAAATCCTTTTTTTTATTGATTTCATGTAATATTCTAATTTTCTGAGATTCTGAATTTGGGGTTTTCATAAGCTGTAAGCCATAATCATCAAAATTATATCAAATAAAGGCTTGAAATGTCTTACTTTGCTTGTAATGAGTCTATATAATATATTAGTTTCACCTTTTAAGTTGAATTACTGAAATTAATGAACTTTTGCACGATATTCTAATTTTTCGAGTTTCACCTGTATATAACATAGACAATGACATATCATAACTTTCAGCAGACTATCCCGATTCAAACGAGCCAAAACACAACAGAATTTATCTTGAAATATTCCTCTAAAAGTGTACATGGAAAGATGAATCACAAAAGGGCACTCAACACACATTGTGTGGGTGTGGGTGTGTCCAAGGATTTGTGTATGCAAACACATAATTGTTTATCTAAAGGATTGGAATGCTCCTGAACACTTTATTTTCTGTATATTGTAGACTAATCCATTAATGTCCAATGACCAGTCATTTTTAACCAGAAACACAACAGGTGACACCAAGTCAAATAAAACCAATAAAAAGTTATATAAAATGGTCCACTTTGTGTGTGTTTTCAGATACCACACGTGAGCAAAGTCAAGATCCCCCAATTGGATTATGAAGAAATTTTGTAAAAATAAAATAAAAAAATCTTGAAATATATTGAGTATTGAAATGTTTGCTAAAAGGCTGAAATCAAAGTCATCCAATAACTATTTTATTATAGCCTACCACCATTAATCAAACAATAATGTAACTTTACACGTCAGTAAACCATGCCTATTTCAGTTAAACTCACCTAATTTTAGACTTCTCCTCTGCAGTCATTGTGTTCCCATCTTGACCAGTGACTCCAGTAAAAAGACAGAACACAGCTGCCAGCACCATGACCAGCCATCCACAACCCTGTGCTCCTCTTCTTATCCAGTTTTTCCACATTTAAACAGATATTTTAAATTACATTCAACCCTTAAAATAACTTTTAAACTGCCTGATAAAGACCTGTCAATGTTTATCCACTTGACTCTGGTCCTATGTAGTTAGTTGACGTTAGTTGATTAAACATCCCCGGTTTAATGATCGTACATAATGCTCTCCAGATAATAAATTCCGAAACGAACTATTTAATTATTTACAAGTCAGACTTAATGCAGTTTAACTACTTGTCGAGTTGTGTAGCCACCCGGCTAACTAGTAAACAACCCTCAAATGTATTTTTAGCACCACTCTTGATCTCTTTAGTCCCTTTAAAAATGTCTAGACATATATCCGGGTAAATCGACAGTACCCAACGCCGAATAATCCCCATCTCATCTAGATTTAACCCCTCGTTCCGCTGAGTTTAGCCGACTAATCACCGCTCGTCTTGGCGCGGCCTGATGATGTCACCAATAAGCGCCGTCAGAATTCATTACCTTTATTTTAGAGCCCTTTCATAACAGCAGAGATATTTGAAATGATATACATAAAGCTAAAGTAATGTCTATAACACCCTCATTTAATTTCTTTTGTAAAGATCTTAAAATATTTTATGACTCATTGAAGTCAATCACTAGAATTAAGAAGTGTATAAAAACATCTCATATTTTGAAATAAAATGTCTGTAGAATTTAATGTTTTACTCTGTACAATGTAAGATCTGTTTTATGTTTCCCCCAATATCTGTTTGTCTTATGTTTGATGTTAAATGTCATTGTAAGCTTTTATGAAAGTTGAATAAAAATAAATAAATAAAAAGATATTTGAAATGAGAAAAAAAAATATTACATTATTGTTATTTGTTATTATTATTTGGAAAATATATTTTTTATGGAATTAGAGTCAGGTAGTTAAAAAACAAATTTCACCCTGGGTCTATCAACTTTTCAAATGCCAGGATGAATTTGAAATAGGCACATTTTTATTTATTTTATGTATATTTCTGTTTTTACTTATATGGATTATTTGTTGTATTTTATCAGGATATGATTGCTTATGGTTTTGAATCATCAATAAATGGTTTATTAATTATATTGTTTGTATATGTTACATCTTTGTATCAGAAGAATCATAATGAAAATTAGCTTAATTGCCAAGTATGCTTACACATACAAGGAATTTGTCTTGGTGACAGAAGCTTCCAGTGCACAAACAATACAACAACAAGTCAGATATAATAATAAATAAATAAAAAAAGAATAAAAAGTGAATAGAAAATATAAGTATATATAGAAATACACAATAAGGCATATTATGTATATATAATATATATAAGAAATATCACTCGAGCAAGAGTGCAATATGGCCCTACATCAGCACTGTTGTGATTCGGCCACAGGCGGAGTGCCATAGGTAATCACAGCAGTGCCAATGTAGGGCCATATAGCACGATTGCGAGTGTGATATCCCTCATATACAACAGCAAATGTAAAAAAAAAAAATGAAAAAATGAGTTGTTGTATATATATATACAGTGAGGAAAATAAGTATTTGAACACCCTGCTATTTTGCAAGTTCTCCCACTTAGAAATCATGGAGGGGTCTGAAATTGTCATCGTAGGTGCATGTCCACTGTGAGAGACATAATCTAAAAAAAAAATCCAGAAATCACAATGTATGATTTTTTAACTATTTATTTGTATGATACAGCTGCAAATAAGTATTTGAACACCTGAGAAAATCAATGTTAATATTTGGTACAGTAGCCTTTGTTTGCAATTACAGAGGTCAAACGTTTCCTGTAGTTTTTCACCAGGTTTGCACACACTGCAGGAGGGATTTTGGCCCACTCCTCCACACAGATCTTCTCTAGATCAGTCAGGTTTCTGGGCTGTCACTGAGAAACACGGAGTTTGAGCTCCCTCCAAAGATTCTCTATTGGGTATAGGTCTGGAGACTGGCTAGGCCACGCCAGAACCTTGATATGCTTCTTACAGAGCCACTCCTTGGTTATCCTGGCTGTATGCTTCGGGTCATTGTCATGTTGGAAGACCCAGCCTCGACCCATCTTCAGTGCTCTAACTGAGGGAAGGAGGTTGTTCCCACAAATCTCACAATACATGGCCCCGGTCATCCTCTCCTTAATACAGTGCAGTCGCCCTGTCCCATGTGCAAAAAAACACCCCCAAAGCATGATGCTACCACCCCCATGCTTCACAGTAGGGATGGTGTTCTTGGGATGGTACTCATCATTCTTCTTCCTCCAAACACGGTTAGTGGAATTATGACCAAAAAGTTCTATTTTGGTCTCATCTGACCACATGACTTTCTCCCATGACTCCTCTGGATCATCCAAATGGTCATTGGCAAACTTAAGACGGGCCTTGACATGTGCTGGTTTAAGCAGGGGAACCTTCCTTGCCATGCATGATTTCAAACCATGACGTCTTAGTGTATTACCAACAGTAACCTTGGAAACAGTGGTCCCAGCTCTTTTCAGGTCATTGACCAGCTCCTCCCCTGTAGTTCTGGGCTGATTTCTCACCTTTCTTAGGATCATTGAGACCACACGAGGTGAGATCTTGCATGGAGCCCCAGTCCGAGGGAGATTGACAGTCATGTTTAGCTTCTTCCATTTTCTAATGATTGCTCCAACAGTGGACCTTTTTTCACCAAGCTGCTTGGCAATTTCCCCGTAGACCTTTCCAGCCTTGTGGAGGTGTACAATTTTGTCTCTAGTGTCTTTGGACAGCTCTTTGGTCTTGGTCATGTTAGTAGTTGGATTCTTACTGATTGTATGGGATGGACAGGTGTCTTTATGCACCTAATGACCTCAAATAGGTGCATCTAATTTAGAATAATAAATGGAGTGGAGGTGGACATTTTAAAGGCAGACTAACAGGTCTTTGAGGGTCAGAATTCTAGCTGATAGACAGGTGTTCAAATACTTATTTGCAGCTGTATCATACAAATAAATAGTTAAAAAATCATACATTGTGATTTCTGGATTTTTTTTTTTAGATTATGACAATTTTAGACCCCTCCATGTTTTCTAAGTGGGAGAACTTGCAAAATAGCAGGGTGTTCAAATACTTATTTTCCTCACTGTATATATATATATATATATATATATATATATAAAGAGAGAGAGAGATAGATATAGATATATAAGGAAATGTAATGGCAGAAGAGGAAATAGACTAAGCTGTGTATTGCACATAATTATTGCTCAATGGGGCAGTTTTACCTGTTCATGAGATGGATAGCCTCGGGGAAAAACTGTCTTTGTGCCTGATGATTCAGGTGCTCAGTGCTCTGTAGCGCCGACCAGAAGGCAACAGTTCAAAGAGGTATTGGGTTGGGTGAGTGGAGTCCAGAGTGATTTTTCCAGACATTTTCCTCACTCTGGAAGTGTACAGTTTTGAAGGGAGGGCAGGGGGCAACCAATAATCCACTCAGTGGTCCGAACTGTCTTTTGTAGTCTTCTGATTTCCAATTTCGTAGCTGAAGCAAACCAGACAGTTATTGGAGTGCAGAGAACAGACTCAATGACTGCTGAGTAGAACTGTATCAGCAGCGCTTTTAACAGGTTGAACTTCCTCAACTAGCTACGGAAGTACAACCTCTGATGGGCCATCTTCACAGTGGAGTCAACGTGGGTCTCACACTTTAGGTACTGTGAGATGGTAGAGCCCAGGAACCTGAATGACTCCACTACTGTCACAGTGCTGTTCAGAATGGTGAGCAGGATCATTGTGGGAGTGTTCCTCCTAAAGTCCACAATAATCTCCACTGTTTTGAGCGTGTTCAGCTCCAGGTTGTTTTGACTGCACCAGTGAGCCAGCCATTCAACCTCCCTTCTGTATACAGATCGACATGAGGCCGATGACTTTGTCATTTGCAAACTTCAGGAGTGTGAGAGAGGGGTCCTTATCAAGCTCCTGAAGTTTGCAGATGACACTCCTGTCATTTCAAATATGTTTTCAATAAATATGTATTTATTTCTCTAACACTTTTATTTCTATTTTAAAAATCAGGCAGATCAGGTAGAACCTATATTATCTTTTTTAAAGTGCTTTTAAAAAGTGAGACTGGCACGTACAGTTTTATTCAGGTAATTTCGCCTCACAGCGCAGGCGACCCTAAGGACTTCAACTCCCAGAGTCCTCTGCGGCAGATATAAATAAAAGCCTCGTGATGTAACAGCACTCTTTTGTTTAGGCTGCGCGCGACTCAGCTGTTGGCTTATAAAGTCAGTTAAAAATGCGGCTAAGTTGGCTGTTGATGCGCAATTGGTATTGAAAGTGCGTTATTTTCATAGCGGACGTTTATTCTCTTATTTGAGAAAGTTGAATGATCCTGAACTCGTTTTAGAGGGCTGCACGCGAGTCCATCATGAATGTAAGTTGCGCACATGCTGCAATCAGCCCACTAATATGTCCGTAACATTTATATTTCATATTCACGTATAATATATGATATGTAAATTGGAGTTTTATCCAATTCAAGCTAATGCATGGGCTTATTTTAAAATATAGGCATTTAGATAATAGATAAATCTGTTTAACTAATTTTATGTCGTTGTGTCGTTTATTAATGATCTAATACGTACTTTCATGGACTTTTATTAGTTATTTAACACGTACTTTTATGGGCTTTCATCTAAATAGTTGGTTATGTGTTATTAAAAATAATAAATTGTTGCTGTTTCTGAATGCTTCTTTTGAACAGGGTATAACAGCTGACAGCTGTTTTTTTTTCTTCTGATATCCACTTTCTGTTCCAAGGCCAATGTTTCACTAAGCAAATAAAAGATGTATTCATTCAAGCTGCTCTGAGATGTCACTGGGCATTTCTTGATATGAAACGTATCAAGAGGCACTTGTCTCCATTGACAAATGTGAAACCGTAGATGTGCAGTACAAGACACTATGTGTACAGTACATACTCTATTGCCAGTGGAATTCTTCAATGCTTAGAATGGATTGGATGAAATTTCTAAATTTTACTCCTGTAAAAAGAACCGCATATTTTCTCATGAATACAGCTGGACATGGAATGCTGTTGATCTGAAGAGTAACAGTGACCTCATTGTCTACCTTTCATTCTTCCTGCAGAACTCTTGTTATTCCAAGTTTCTTTTGTTGCTGTTTCAAGTAATGTGACTGTCACAAGCATCCTCACACACCCTTTTATTACCATTTTTAAAACCGTAGCACCTACAGAAGTACAGAGCAAATATGCCCAAATCACAGTCTGCTGTCATTTTGTTCTGATCCTGATCTCTGTCTCTTATTTTGAAGTTCTCCCATGTATTTCAAAGAGACAGAAAGCAGTTTTGTCTCTTGTGATTAAAGCAAACAAGAGCTCTTTCGAAATGTGCTGTAGAGAATTAGATAGCATATGTTAAGCAAGTTTAAACTTGATGGTATTTGTGAATGGCTCTATTACAAATATCTTGCAGCAAATGTCAAGTACTGCTTTTTTGGGCCGGATTATAACGACACTATTTTGACAAGGTAATTGAAGTGTTGTTAACTCTATTATGTCTTGATCCCAATTTACAGACACTTCTCATGGGACGATGTGACAATCTGTGATGTGAAACCACCCGTTCCTTCGCAGATGTGTGAAGCTGAGTCAACGGAAATAAGTCACTAATTATAAAGTCTGCTGATTGTGTTCTCTGTTCTCAACAGATGCACTTTGAAGGGTCCAGTAACGTCATCCTGTTGTTTGATTTCTGGAGCGTGCATGGGCCTGCAGGTACATGGGAGTTACAGACAAGACCTAACATGATCATTGTATACAATATATGCATACATCTTCAATATGACCCACAAAATGATCTGGCTTTATTTTACCACTCTGATTCTAAAGTTGTTTTAATGAATGTAACTTGTAGTAATATAGTGAATATGTACATAAGGTGCACAATATAAATACTAATGTAATGGCATGTGAATGCAAATATCATCAAAGGAATATTCCACACAAAAAAAATTGAAGTTCTCTCACAATGTACTCACCCTCATGCCATCCCAGATGTGAATAACTTCTGCTGAACACAAACAATGATTTTTAGAATAACATTACATTTCAGCACTGTTGTTCCATAAAATTCAAGTGAATGGTGGTCAGAATTTTGAAGGTCCAAAAGGTTTATTAAGGCAGCATAAAAGTAATCCATACGACTGGTTAAATCCATGTTTTTAGAAGTGATGTGATGAGTGTGGATGAGAAACATTAATATTTAAGTCATTTTTTACTATAGATCTTCACTTTCACATTCTTCTATTGTTTTTGGCCATTCACATTTGTTGCGTGTATCACCACCTGCTGGGCAGGGAGGACAATTTATAGTAACAAGGACTTAAATATTGATCTGTTTCTCACCCACACCGATCAAGATATAGATTTAACCACTGGAGTTTTTTGTGTTGATTATTTTATGCTGCCTTTTATATGGTTTTTGGACCTTCAAAGTTCTGGCCACCATACACTTGCATTTTATGGACCTACAGGGCTGAAATATTCTTCTAAAAATATTCATTTGTGTTCATCAGAAGAAAGAAAGTCTTACACATCTGGGCCTGCATGAGGGTGAGGAAATTAGAGAATTTAAATTTGGGGGGAAATTATCCCTTTAAGATGCCCTTAATTTACTAATTTAGTTAACTCATTTTAGTTGTTTTTCCAAACCTGTATGACATTGTTGTGTTCACGAACACAAAAGGAGATAACGTTAACACTTAACCTTGAAGTTACCTAATTTTCACCTTCAGTAGACAATGGTGAGCTTTGAATATTCTAGAAAATAAGGCCAGATCACATAGTTTTGACATTAGACTCTTTGTTACAGAAATGCTCCACCTTCACAGACACTGTTGTTTTGGATATTCAGTAATACTGTGGGAATCCCAGAAGCAACCGGTTTCTTTTTTTGGTTGGTTTCCTGTGTATTCACTTTTAGTGCAACAAAGTCATGCAATAGATGATGAGCCATATATTGCACAAGTACATTAGTTTTTAGCTTCTATAAGACCCAGATTTTTTTCACATATTCTGTTAGATGGATGGAAACATGGACAAATGGGATTGAGTTTAATGGTAGCTAAAAGCATAACCAAATTAGCCAAGATATTTGATAAACAAACTATCTAATCTAATGCTTGGAGTTCTTTGAGCACTGATTCCATGTTGATCTGCTTATATGTAGCATGACTTAAGCATCCTGTCATCACATAAATGTTTGTCTTGATCATTTAAACACTGTAAAGTATTCCTAAAAATATATATATATGTAGAAATGCTACAGTAAAAACTATGAATTGGTTAACTGTTAGTTACCTTACCATTTATGGTGAAAGATGTGATTTAACAAGACAGTAGGCTACATGTATAGTTTTACAGTAAAATATCGAAGGAAAAAATTTTTTTTTTAGAAGTAAAAAGTTTAATTTACTTTATATGTAATGGTGAAAATGTATGTTATGTTTAACAAGACAATACATGCACTTTTACAGTAATCTATTGTTAAAATGATGGTGAAAAACAATTGGCCGTTCACTGAAGTCATAAAATAAAAGACATTTTATTGAAATATTTGTAAAAAAAAACTAAACATTTAATATCTGTTATGTACATTAGGGTGTTTTTGTTACATTACATGTCATTTATTGAAGAGATGCACAAATACTACTCTGAAGTACTCTTATTGGGTGATACTTGGAGGTGGTAAATACTCATACTTTGTATCAGTATCTTAATATAATGTTTACGAGTACATTGACATAATGACATGGTTGCACTTGCCGTGTTTGGCTGTTTTAAAACCAGTTTGAAAACATGTCAGAAATTTGGGTATGTAAGCCATTTAAACAAAGTATATCAGATGTATGCAAATCAGCATATATGATATACATGCAGCAGCTTTTATGTGCTCTCTCTCTCTCTCTCTCTCTCTCTCTCTCTCTCTCGCACGCATGCATGTGACAGTGAGAGAGTGCTTTTACCAGACCTGCACTTGATTTTATAATGGATAATTCCAAATTGTCATAAACTAGAAAAAAGCAGATTGTAAAGCAGATTATTTTGGTTCTGATATGTTGGTATATTAACGTTTATAAAATTTTATAAATATACGCTAGTAAAAGTAAAAAATATTGCCACCAAAATTGCATTCCATAATGCCTGAATCATGGCAGCGAATTTCTAGCAACCACAGCTGCCAGATTTATGAATTTGTTTTACCATCATTTTAACAGGATGCTCTCCCTCCCAATTTGTTGAACTAAGATCTTACTTTTTCTCTCTGAAGGAATGGTGCTATCAGTCTTTGTTGTTCTTCTGCTCACTGTGTTCTATGAGCTTCTAAAAGTATGGAAGATCAACATCGGAAAACAGACCCAATCCCCAGTTACACGTCCTGCTGCCCCAGTGTCATTCTCTACTGATCAGGCCTGCTTTGCTCCTGTCATGGGGTGTCAAGGGGGAAGCTCCACACTGGCCAGCAGCCCCTCTGAGATCTCATTAGCTCCCACTGAGAGTACCAGTGGCACTGCTGGCACCACATCCACTGCTAAGAGGTAACATTACTGAGAAAGTCTTTTCCAAGAACTGTTATGTGATGTTGAGTTTACATTTAATAAAATACACTTTTATCCAACAATGTATCATGCATGAGCCAATAGTAATAGTAGTTCTATGTCAACTTGTTGAATGTTAGCCATAGCTAAATTGCAGTGTCCATTTTGGTTCTTTCCTTTTCTAGCTGGCTTCTGCACTGCCTAAAGACCACCATACACATCCTGCAGGTGACACTAGGCTACATGCTCATGCTCTGCGTCATGTCCTACAACATATGGATCTTCCTGGGAGTCATCGTGGGCTCCGTTCTGGGATACTTCCTGGCTTTCCCACTCCTGAATCACATTTGAGGAGTAGGGATGAAGGAACGGAAAACTAAATACAACAGCTTGAAAAGCTTGTGATCTTAATTAACTGAAAATGAGGAAATGTTTAGATCTTTTATTTTCATGGTGCAAGTTGTGTGAACCCACAAGCAGTGTGGTTATTGTTTTGAACAATGAGAGATGCAAGATTGTTTTGCTTGAACAGATTGATTGATATTTTTTTAACTGAATTTTTAAGAAAATGTTTGAGCTGGCATGAAATCACATTTTAATGAAGACTGAGGTTGACCAACATGGCAAAAGTATGTGATAACAGGCAGGGACATTGTTGGTTACATTTTAACCTCATTGTCTATTGTGCCTGAACTTAAGAATGTTTTATAGAATGGTGTTATGTGGTGATGAGCACATGACGACCTTTCCAACCGGTCTGTTTCAGGACTGTAATGAACACTGATTTTTCACATTCTACAACTACTGATTAAGCTAATTTCCTGTTTTTACACAAAATGCATTGTGCAAGATTTGATAAATTAAACTTAACTTGTGGTTTTATTTTGGGGAATTTACACTAGTTTTTAAACCTTGTGGTGGTATATAGTAGAATTCCATCAAGAGTCAAGATCGGGTTTTATTGTGTTCTTCTGGTAATTACAGCTCATGGGGGAACAGAAATCATTGGGTGAAAAGGAGATAAAAATCATCCGGCCTTAATGTTCACCAGCAATGGAGATGTTGAAACAGAGCAAAAAGTTGGAATGTGCAATACTAAACTGTGCATTCATTTGTTTGGAGAAAAGGAGTGCATTTCTGTAGTAAACCTACAATCCTCACCACTTTTATTTAAATGCAATATTCCTCAAGGCACTTTTTGGTCTCCATGGTTTGTGCAATTCATTACTCAAAAAGACACATGTTTGATTGTAGAATGTTTTAAAATAGGGTTACACCTCATGTCTAAATCAAATAAACTGTTGAAACATGGCCTTGGTGTAATCGGTTGAAATGCAAAGTTGTAGCACACAGATTTGATTTTAAAGTTATACACAAAGGCTTTACAAGAAATAAACCTTTCATATAAAAGAATAAATCCTGTTGTTGCTTTGTACTATGGGGAGGTAAGGTGAAAGGCCTCAGTCACCACTCTCTTGAATTGTACAGATTTTCATTTTTGGATGAACTATTCCTTTAATGTGTATAGATATTTGCAATATGTTTTCAGGGAGTCTATGTTTGCAAGAGAACGAATAGGACATTTTTATGGACTACAAAAGGACTATTATTTTATAGAATATTTTTACATCTTAATGTCTTAAAGGGATAGTTCACCAAAAAAAATAACAATTCACTTTCACAATTTACTCACCCTCATACTATTTCAGATGTGGATGACTTTCTTCAGCAGAATAGAAATAAAGATATTCAGAAGAATATCTCAGCTCTGTAGGTCCTTTTGATGCAAGTGAATGGTGGCCAGATATTTGAAGCTCCAAAAAAATCGCATAAAAGTATTCCATATGACTCCAGTGGACTTTTATGCAGCTTTTATGTAATTTTTGGAGCCTCAATAAGGTCACAATTCGCTTGCATTGAATAAACCTACAGAGCGGAGAAATTCTAAAAATCTTCGTTTCTGTTGTGCAGAAGAAAGTCATACACATGAGGATGAGTAAATGATGAGATAATTATTGCTTTTGGGTGAACTTCCCTTTAAATTTATTCAACACGCAAAACCATTACAGAACACAAAAAACATTTCAAAATGATTGCCATTTATTTTACCCACAGATATCCTACAATAGAATAAAAAGGGGGTGTAGAAAATGTCACAATTAACATACTCTTAAAATAAATGGATACAACCCTAGACTATATATTTCTGAGAATAAAATTATGCTTTATTTCATAAGTTGAAATGTGTCATGTTTCAAACAAGTAAATATGTGTATGTGAATATAATTAATAGAATGCTATAAATCTAAATTGAGGATTTTGTTTAATTTGACAGCTGCAATAGCCTCAATCCACAACATGCTACAAGTTTGATTCCCTCTCTGCAACCAACTATCTATCTATCTGTACTGCACACAAACACAGTTGGAGGACATACAGCACTCCATGAACGAGAGTCACAGTGCCAACTATAAAACACATTGTGGCACAAAAGAGTGCAATCTGTATTATGTATGCTATGCATTCTAAAGCAGCAAGGTCACTTTGGATTTCTTTATAAATCACAAAGAGTAAGGAGGAATAAAAATATATGCTTTAATTTATTAGGAATGCATTCACACATTTTACAAGTGCTCAATTTAGCTGCATTCATACATAAGTGTCTGAATATCTCCATAGTAAATGAAAGAAAAAAAAAGAAAAGTTTCAGTTTTATGTAATGATTCAGCTGGTCCTGTATCAAATATTATTGTAGTTTTCTACAACGCAAAGATCCTATCTAATGCGCCAATGCACTTTGCATATGAGAACAGTCAGGTGGAGTCTTTATTAACACATCTACATTACCTAAGGAATCTCCTCATGACCCTCACTGATGTCAAGGGTTGAAAAAAATGCCACCAGCAACCACGCTTGATGATTTGCACAGAAATTAGGAAATGTACAGACGTAAAGGACATTAATAGTTCATATTATGAACCCTCTGCCACATAATTATTACTGTGGGTATCTTGAGTAAAAATATGTATGAGAGAATGCATGTATGAGAGAATATTCTATATATACACAGAACACAACAAACAAACACATGTTAATTGCTCATTGTTTAAGCATACCAAAACAAGTCAAAATTAACTGCAAGAATAAGAAAAAAAAATAACAACGATAAATAAAAATAACGCCAGCCTGACTTAAATACCAATCGTAAGAGTGTTGCTGAGAAACAAAAATATAAACAAGAGTCCCAGCAAACAACTTATAAAATAACGTTTCCATGTGGTCTGGATTCTGCGTTTAACTCTCAATCATTGCAAATAATCGTCATCTGTAGTTTTACAAGGAGCTTTGACAGCTAAATTGATGCTTGGAGTTTGCACTCCCTCCACCAGAGTTAACGTCACCTGCTCTGCGTCCACTGCGTTCAGTCCATCCGTAATAGACTGAGGCTTCCCTTCTTCTACATTCTCGTTGGCTGGAGACTGAAAGCCACTGTCATCATGGTGATGAGGGCTGTATTTGGTTGATGGTTGGGTGAATTCCCCATCAGAGTCAACGGTACCTTCACTTAGGTGCTCGCCGGGGTCTTCCTGAACTGCAATCTCAATCTGCTGAATGGCGCTCTCAATTGCGGACAAGCTCTGCTGCTCATCTGAGAGGTTTGTTTTTAAAGTCTGTCCATCAAGTTCATCTGTACGCCCTTCCATTTTTGTTGGCGATTGCTTTGGCATCATCTCCGTTACCATGGTGACGTGCTTCACCTCATCACCCTCCTCCAGAGGCAAAATTCCATTGGTCAACTGTAAACTTTCTTCTTCTAAATCTTCTTTTAAGGAAGCGGGGACAGCAACCTCCAAAACGGGGTTGATGAGATTTCTGATCTCGTCGATGCTGTCAGGTGACCCTGGTTCTTCTTTGAATGGCACATGTTCAACTATTTTTATAGGCGTCTTAGCTGCAAGAGCTTGTCCTCCCTGCCCCTTGTTCTCCATTGTGTTTGGAAACTTCTCAGCAACAAGATCCATTCCTACCTGCCCCTTGTTCTCCATCGAGTTTGAAGGATTTTCTGCTGCAAGATCTTGTTCTTCTTGCCCCTCATTCTCCTCTGGGATGCCATCCACTCCTGGAACCTCTTGGCAAGACTCATAAGGCAGTGGAGGCATCCCTTCTAGATGGATCATTGAGACTATCTGCCTGCGTTTCCTGTTGGCCCCATCACCCCCCCGCTTCTCTCCTTTAACATCTCCGAACTGGCCAGCCCAGTCGATGGTGTCCTCTCCCAACTGGTGCAGGTTGAGGTCACTGTTGGTCAGTACCATGCTGTCCCTGTATAGGTTATGCCTTCTCTGGACCGCAGCCTCCTTTACAGCTGCAGAGTTACAAAGTCAGAGTAAGAGAGAGGAACAGGGTAGCCCATCCACATGGTAAGTTAAGCAGATTGGTCAATACAGATTCTACTGACACAGTAAAATACATGTTATAGTAACAACTATGACATGAAACCTGTTCGAGCTACTATACATTACTGCACAGCACCAATATAATTATGGGCCAACTTTTAACCTTATGTCATGATCTACATCTTCAAGTGGAAGGATGGCACTTTATGAATTTACTTTGAGTACTTATTATTTTCATTGTGATATTCTAATGTTTTATCATACTATTATGCAGTAACTTTTATAAAAAGAAACAAGGCACTCAAGGTCATGCTATATTGCAAATATAGTTACAGCACAGTGTTGGGTAAGTTACAAAAATTAATCCACTACAAATTACTACCTATTTCTCTAAAATTATAATCAGAATACTTTACTGATTACTTCATTGAAAAGTAAACACATTACTATCACTTTTATGTTACTTTCTAAACACTTAAAAACATTGTTTTTCCCAATAAATTACAAAATGTCCATTTTATCCTTGTTCATTCTAGCACACCCTTCAGTTGTCACAGAAACACAAACAGACATACATATGAACATGAGTTCCCATTTGTTTTTAAATATTTGTAACCCAAGTACTAAACGTAATTACTTTCATTGAAAGTCAGAACTTGCAATCTGATTACATTTTACACTATGTGTCTTATAAGTAATTCGATTACAGTAACTATTTACTTTGTAATCCAATTACTCCCATAACTGGTTACGGCTAAAGGGGTTGCGGGCATTTGGCTGCACGTTGTCCCTTTAGCCATGACTATATTAACAAATATAACCAGGCCTCTTACACCTAATTGCTTAAATATAAAGTTACAATACAATATCCATCTAATAAAACGTGCTCAACATTGTCTTACCCATCAAGATATCCTTGGTGACTGACTGCAGAACCACTTCCTCAAAGATGCTCTCTACTAGTATGAATCTAGAGAAGTCCTCAAAGATAAGCTCCTTGAACTTGGGCAAATCCTAGATGTCACAGAGAAAATTGCATGATGACGGCAAAGGTCACAAAGAAACAGAAAACGTGATATTGAAAAGGAGGGGATCTGGAAGTTTAAATACAGATATTATAGAACTCTAAATTCTAGTAGGCACACGCTTTACTAACTGGTGAACAGGATGGTGAGAGCTGTTTCAGCATGTATGGAATGATGATTTGAAGCAAAGCCTCCCTGAAGAACTTCTTCCTTACGGTGCTGCTGTCGTAGTCATATTTCTGCAGATAGTGAACAAAAGGAATCAAGATGAGGAAGAAAAAAAGAGGAAAAGTCTAATACAGTAGGGGTCCATAAACAATGTGAAATGATGCGTCTTATTAGCTGTACATGGCTGTGTAGAGACACAAATTAATTACCAATAAGCCATTTAGGTGACGCTTTCATCCAATGCAATATACAGAACACTTATTACAAAGACAATTTCCCTAGAGTAACTTGAGATTAAGTGCCCTACACAAGGGCAAAACTGTTGAATCAACAACCTTTTGGTTGCCTGCACAATAAAATGTACCACTAAACTAAAATACCCTTTAAAAAATGCAGGCCCAACCAATGCACTTACTTTGAGCACTCGGTCCTGACAGCGCTGCAAGATCTTGCAGGTATCCTCTCCACTGTGGCCGTCTAGACTTTGGTGGAGCAGTTGCTCAAATGTATGCACTGCATTGTCCATTTGCTTTATCCATTCAAGGGGGACATTTATAAAACAAAATATAAAAACCAGCAAATTTTGACATTTTTCAGAAAAATCATTCAATTATAGACTAAGGCCTAGCTGCTCTATAACATCTCATTGCATTTGTTAACAGCTCTTAATGGCCACCATACCTGCTGTACCAGATATAGCCACATGGAGGCACACATTAACCTTTTTAAATTCTTCAACAATTTTTACTCATCGATTTATGTTCTTGCAGAATCAATGTGGACAATCCTTGACATTGTTTTTGGTCAGCACCAGTGAAATCTATACAATGCTTATTACGAAATTAACTTGAGGTGCTACTGCCAAGTCCTTCTTGAAATGATATATCTAAAAATGACAAGAACTGTGCATGTTAACAGAAAGAGACCAGAGATGGAGACAGACCTGTCTCATAAGGATCTGAGCTCTCTGGGTGAACACAGACGGGCTAGATACGTCAAACCTCTGCTGGAGACCCTCCAGGTTCAACATGTCCATCTTCTCATAACAGCTCTGCATCTTCACTGGGTGGAAGGCCAGCATGGAAATCCTGTCCATATGCTGGAAATAAAAGGAAAGAGAGAAAGGAAAACACTTCAATTGAATTGTGACGGCTTAGATAAGGTGAACAAAAGCTTCTATGTGGTTGGTTCCTAGGCTATGTGGCCCTTAGCGAGCACTAATAAAGTGGACTTGAATTCAACTCCTCACCTCTGCCAGTTTCTCCTTGCTGTTATCATTCATTGTGTTCTTGCCGATTTCCAACAGCTCACGGAAGAGGATGTCCCTCACCTCTGAGAATCCTCTGCTGGTGGGCTCCATAAGAGCCTCCAGGATGGAGTTGATGTAGGGCTGAACGCTGCTCCTCAGAAGCTGCTCAGCACGAGGCAACACAAAAGCTTCAAGAAGATAAGTGGAACATTAGCACACTAAAACTTAGTTTACAGAAAAACACATGAACGCGAACATTTGACAGCTAAAATTTGCAAATCAGCGCATACAATCACATCAAAAACGTTGGGGGTACGTTTAATGTTTCAAAACCACATTCAAAAACATGTGTTAGATTCATGTGGTTTTCCTTTAAGGTTATGAGATATCTCCTGGTCATTTTAGGCTTTAAGATGATGAAAGGCCAAAGCTACCGGAAAACGTTTTATTATGCTTTACTATATGACTCATTAAATTATGGGTACTCAATGTTTAAGTAGAATGAGCTATCAAACCAAAGTTTGTAGAGCACAAAGCTTAAAGCTCAATTATGAAAGCTGAAAGGCCAAACTAAGCTACATTATACAATGACTCATGAAAAAACAACGGGCCATGCCGTGTTAGAACAGGTGCTTCTGGGAAAAGCACCTGTGCTTTAAAACTACTACTATTATTGAATAAGAATGAGGCATTGAATGAGGCATTCACCCTAACAAATTTCACATCAAAACTGTATTACGATACAAAAGAGAGATTTTGCAGAATAATACATTTCAGTCTTTTCTTCACACAATGCTGTCGTATGGCTTCAGAATACTTGGAATATTGTGCATAAGTCATTTGGATCACTTTTAGGACAATTTTGTGATGCTTTAGTCCTTTTTGGGGCTTGACATACCTCAGTCCCCATTCATGGCATATATATATATATATATATATATAAAAAAACAGCCTGGACTTTCTGCTGAACACTTCAGAATTTAAACAGTAAAGCAAATTATTTGTCTCTATAAGAATCAGCCAATGATGACTCAAAACAACAAACATCAAAGACTGCTGACAGAGCAATCCAGCTTTTAAACATCTATGAAATTAAAATAAATAAAAAGGAGTTATCAGGTGCCACTGTATCGGTGTTCTCCTTAGTTTGGTAAAAGATCAGTGCTGGTTTATTGTGCTCTTACCACGAATCTTTCCAGCAACATGCTCTTTTGACGTGATGATCTGATCCATATCTGTACGTAAAGCAGCGTCCAGACGGGGGCGCTCCACCTCACACACCTGCACCAGGGCTTCATGCTGGGTTCGTGTCTGTGCCAGCACCTGCCTGTACACCGCATCGGAGATCTGACAGTAAACAAACAAACCTCAGATATTGCAGCACATAAACAAGTATGGCCTGTATTTTGAGATTCTTCACAAATGTTTTACGTAGTAAAACTAAATTAGTTTACGTGGGAAATAATTACGTGGTAATAATTTAATTGTACTACAACCATTCAATCAAAATATTTATGGAGTATCCCTTATAATTACAACAAAATGTGTAAAACTGGACAAAGAGTGATACTTAAAGCTTGAGATAAACATACCAAACAAGCCTAACCCGGTTTAAGCTGGTCCAGCAGCCAGGCCAGCTAAAAAGTGGCCAAAACCCTTCTAAAACCAGTCAACTGACCAGCCAGACCTGAATGGAAGACCAACTAACTGGTTTATATTAATTTTCTTTTTTCAGCTAGGATGTAGCATCTCAATTCTTAATCTCTTATAAAAGACATGATACCAATAGTTGCATGATGCAACAATAACTATAGCTTGTAAATATGTATGCATAGTACATGACACACTGTTACAAACTCTGTCACATTGTGTACATATAAATTATCTTTGTTTAACAGCCAGTTTACAGCTTCAAAATTTACATATGAAAACCAACCAGCATCCAGTCCTTCTGTCTCTGTTGAAGTTTTCCTTTTAACCGTGGTACAATCATATTCCTCAATTCAGGGTGCAAGGTTTCCATCACGAGGTTAGCCAGAATCTAGAAAAAAATCATTTTTACTGATGAAAAACCTTGAACAAAACAAAAAAACAAAACAGTATAGTGTCGTTCCACTATAATTTAGTACTGTTTACATAATGATCATGTGGCTGATTTGAATACTTCTTAAGAAACTGATCAGACAGCTTTGAGGGCATCATTAACTATGCTCATAGGCCTGTGGTTTTGCATGCATATCTTTGGTAACCAGGTCACAGATGGCACATTCTAAAATGTCAAAAGATTAAATCTGAAGTGTGTAATTTTTTTTAATGCTAAAATAATTTGTCCTATCCCATCTTAATATGCAAAGACAAATAAAAGAGATTTGTAGATTGATTTCCCCCAAAAAACTAAACACTAGGAGAGGGTTTCCTTAA
Organism: Xyrauchen texanus; assembly: GCF_025860055.1. Taxonomy (NCBI): domain Eukaryota; kingdom Metazoa; phylum Chordata; class Actinopteri; order Cypriniformes; family Catostomidae; genus Xyrauchen; species Xyrauchen texanus. The sequence continues at coordinate 11,106,456 of NC_068309.1, forward strand.
AGGAGACCTATTATGCCCCTTTTTACAAGATGTAATACAAGTCTCAGGTGTCCCCAGAATGTGTCTGAAGTTTCAGCTCAAAATACCCCACAGATAATTTGAGATAAATGTTGTAAATGCCTATTTTTGGGTGGAATCAAAAACACGCTGTTGTCACGTGTGTCTCTTTAAATGCAAATGAGCTGCTGCTCCCCGCCCCTGACATAGATCTGGCCTCCATGAATAGATCAAAGACAATGTTAACTGATTCCATGGCTAATGCAGCTAAAGTTACCAAACACATTCAGAAAGGCGATTTGCAAACATCCTGCTTTACATTGACACTCATTCACAAAGCAGTCCGGTGTAAAATGATTTGAACAAACATGAAAACATTTTTGTATGTTTTGGGGGCACATTTCCTTCAAAAACAAAACGTGATGCCGGGAGTACAGCCAGACACAGAACACTTATAGCGCTTATGAAGTTGAGACATTATTCTTCTCACTGTATCTGGTCCAGCACGGAAAAAAATGGCCGACTGTGTGTAGTTCACTCAGGGGAGGATCTATGATAATAAGGTGGAGTCAGTCACTAGTCGTGGCCAAGGCCTGCTCTAACGTGACGTCACTTTAAAGCAGAAATGAAAACCATTCATTTTGACACACTGATTAATAGAAATTTAAGAAAGTGTGTGTGGAGTTTAAACATTGTAGGGTGGTTGTGTACACACACTGCCAACTCCTATTTATGTACAAACACAATGTAAAAGTGAATTTTGCGTAATAGGTCCCCTTTAAAGAGACGGTAACAAATCAAATCAATAGAAATACCTGTAAATAGTACAAATTATGCAAATAAACAAGCATGTAACAAAATATAATATATGCAATATAATATCATACTTCTTGATTAAATACATTGATTTTTAAAAAGCTAAAATGTGACCAAAATAATGAAAAATATATAAAATATAATTTGTAAAATTAATACTTTCATATTGTACCAAGTTAGAAGGACCCCTGTATAATTAACAGCATTAGTTAAGAGAGCATTTTGAACATATGTAAGCAATAGGGCTGCCCCCTGATAGTCGACCAAACATTAGTCTATGAGAAGAGTCTTGGTCAACCAAGTTTTGATTGGTCGGTTGGTCGAAAAAAAAAAAAAAAAAGATGAACGCAGGTTACCGCTGGTTGGCTGCTAGGTGGAACTATTGGGTAATTTTTGTTAAATAGGGTTGGGGTTAAGCCTACACAATAAAGCAAGACACCTTGATTTCATATATATATATATGAAATCAAGGTGTCTTGCTTTATTGTTATAACAATAAAACACCTCCTGAGCAGAGATGTCGGAGGTCATTTGCAGCACTCATAGACTATATGGTTCTTGCAAAAAAATAAAACAAAACAAGAATGAGAAACTTTTAGATTTGCGTGTTCCACGAGAGTGCACGCGTCTGTACCAGCACATCATACATACTCATAGACGGCTTTTCTGTCATATGTTCTGAATAATATAATAAAGTGTGTTTCTTCAAGCACGTGTCGGTGTGTAAATGGGCAAATTATTTATAATATTAATTTGAAAATAATAATAGCCTAGTAATAATAATAGCATCAGCTATTGGCGATCACTAGGACCATCGTCGATCCCAGGGATCATCGTCTGTCCGCACAACCCTAATGTGCAGTTCTCTCTATAAATTAACAAAATGTTCAGACAGTCTCCTTGCTGGTTTTTCAGACACATTCAGAATTCAGGATTGCCGCTTTTGCCAGTGTCGCTGCGGCTCGCTTCATGCGTGCGCTTGTAAAATGTATATTTTAAAAGGCTCATTATTACTGTTGAGATTTTCTCTGTAATGTAGAACAGTGTTAGCAATGTTACTTATAACATTCTTTCTCAACCCTGGAACTATTGGGGGCATCAGAAAATAGTTTAAGTAATTAAATTAATATCATAAACGTGCGACTAGTCGACTAATGGCTTAAACTAACAACTACTAGTCAACTAGGAAAATCTTTGGTTGGGGGCAGCCCTAGTAATCAAAATGGACATTATAACAAAAATATACCCATATGAATCGATATCGAATTGAAATCAGATTTAAATAGGGAGCTTGTGAATCTGAATCTAATCGGGAAATCTATCAATACCCAGCCCAAGTAAACATGGTGGCAATTTAAAAATATTGCCGTTTGTTTGAAATGACATCGACTCAACCAACGGTGCTAGTTTGGAGTGGGATCAGGCCTGGACTGGTAATCTGGCATTTTACCAGTGGGCCGACGCACTTTGGAGCCGATCAGGGGAAGACTGGCCATTGGGAGAACCGAGGGGTCCGGTGGGTCGGCCGCGAAAAGTTCAAATGTGCCGTCGCGTTATGCAGAAAAGGACAGCGAACCCATGAAGCCATGAATATACCAGCATACGAGCTAAACCAACCAAAACAGAAACATTCATAAAAAAAAAGAAGTCATGGGGTCAGTGGGTGGGGCTTCTTTTTCCACAATCCGTCAGTGATTGTGTGGGGAAAGTGGCTATTAGCTGATCATCTGTAAAGCATCCAGCCACACCATGTGAACACACAAAACGACCTCTAGGTCAATCTATGAGTAATGGCTAATTGAACTTAAATGCACTCAGGAGCCAATCACATAGTTGCATTCAATCAGACAGGCCTGGCTTCTATCAATTTTATGAAACCCCAGTGTATTAAAAGTTTCACAAATTTATCGGACAGGATTGTGCACTCCCTCACCCAGTTTCCTTGGCAACAGAGGGACCAGGTGTGCACTAACGCCACACAGGCCCCTTCATAGAAAAACAAAAACAGGCGGCCCACACCCAGCAGCAATAACAACCCACACGGCAATTTCCTCTATCCAGGCTGACCATGACATCCTGAAACATCAGGGCTGGGTGAGGAGGATGCAGAAGCCCTCGAACACTAAATCACCATGCCTCACGCGCGCACAAAAAACGTCAATAGCTTCTTTATTTCCAACTTGTGCCACTTTTGCCTGGTAAGAGCACAAGAGTAGTGGGGCTTATGTGCTTTATATACCCACGAAAAACACAGAAAGCTCATTCATAAGAAGCTTTTCCAAGGTGTGTTCTAGCAGTCAGAAAAACACATTTAATGTCTAAAATAAACAAATTTTGTAGGAAAGTACACATCACGTGTGCTTTTAATGGAATATTCAGGGTTAAATGTAACTTGAGCACTTAAAATGCTGGTCACATCTGACAGAAATTTTACCACAGACAATAATTTAGTCTCGTCATCCAGCTTATAAAAAACAAAAACAAACTTGTTTTTAGTAAAATAACTTTGACAACACTGGTCCTCACATGTCTCATGACTGACTGTGAGACACCAAGATAAAATATGCGAATGTGAAGATGAACTGAATGATATTCTGCTAATAATGTCTGAAATAACGATCTGTTCCTCACACAAATCTTCAGAAAAAGAGACTTGGGAAATGGCATACAAATTGTATGAAACACTTTTGTCACAAATTTGTTTTATTTTTTTTTACCTTGACAACCCCAGTTACATTCACTTTCATTGAATTGAAGAGAAGCTTGAACATTAAGCTAAACCTCTTCTTCTGTGTTTAAAAGAAAGTCATACAGGCTTGGAACAAATGAGGGTGATGAAATAATTTTCAATTATGGGTGAACTGATGCTTTATATTGTATTTAATGGGAAATTATTTTACGACTGATGCCTGATGGAAAGGAGTACGAGAACACTCCAGGCAAAATAAATAAATAACACATGAGTGATAAAACCAGTCTAACAAGAGGCATGTTATTGACTGTATGACGGTTTGAAATTAACCTAAACAACTCTGTCTTTTCAAACTTATCTTACACAGATATCACCATCCTGATTCATAGCACAACCCCCATAAGAGGATGTTGTAACAAACATGGCAGAAACTACTGATTCATGTTCTGTGAGTGTGTAGGCCGTCAATAAGCCAACAGGACAGTGTATGCCGTAAAAGGGCCATATTCACACGTTTGTCCCCCTGAAGTCCATTAATAATATTAGTAAAGATTTCTTGTGGCAAAAAAAGTCATAATTCAATTTGACATTTTCTCTCTGACCATAGAGATAAACAGGCTGTTTTTACTACTATTATGTCTATGTACATTTTTGTAAATATTTGATTATATCTTTTCATGTGACACTGAAGAAATGACACTTTGCTACAATGTAAAGTAGTTAGTGTACAGCTTGTATAACAGTGTAAATTTGCTGTCCCCTCAAAATAACTCAACACACATCCATTAATGTCTAAACCGCTGGCAACAAAAGTGAGTACACCCCTAAGTGAAACTGTCCAAATTGGGCCCAAAGTGGGCATGGAGGTCACCAGAGCTTCACAGATTGCCACTGGAGTCCTCTTCCAATCCTTCATGATGACATCAGAGCTGGTGGATGTTAGAGACCGTGGCTCCTCCACCTTCTGTTTGAAGATGCCCCACAGATGCTCAATAGGGTTTAGGTCTGGAGACATGCTTGGCCAGTCCATCACCTTCACCCTCAGCTTCTTTAGCAAGGCAGTGGTCGTCTCGGAGGTGTGTTTGGGGTCGTTATCATGCTGGAATACTGCCCTGAGGCCCAGTCTCCAAAGGGAGGGGATCATGCTCTGCTTCAGTATGTCACAGTACATGTTGGCATTCATGGTTCCCCCAATGAACTGTAGCTCCCCAGTGTCGGCAGCACTCATGCAGCCCCAGACCATGACACTCCCACCACCATGCTTGACTGTAGGCAAGACACACTTGCCTTTGTACTCCTCACCTGGTTGCCGCCACACATGCTTGACACCATCTGAACCAAATAAGTTTATCTTGGTCTCATCAGACCACAGAACATGGTTCCAGTAATCCATGTCCTTCGTCTACTTGTCTTCAGCAAACTGTTTGCAGGCTTTCTTGTGCATCATCTTTAGAAGAGGCTTCCTTCTGGGACAACAGCCATGCAGACCAATTTGATGCAGTGTGCGGCGTATGGTCTGAGCACTGACAGGCTGATCCCCCCCCACCCCTTCAACTTCTGCAGCAATGCTGGAAGCACTCATACGTCTATTTCCCAAAGACAACCTCTGGATATGATGCTGAGCACATGCACTCAACTTCTTTGGATGACCATGGCGAGGCCTGTTCTGAGTGGAACCTGTTCTGTTAAACTGCTGTATGGTCTTGGCCACCATGCTGCAGCTCAGTGTCAGGGTCTTGGCAATCTTCTTATAGCCTAGGCCATCTTTATGTGGAGCAACAATTCTTTTTTTTCAGATCCTCAGAGTTCTTTGCCATGAGGTGCCATGTTGAACTTCCAGTGACCAGTATGAGGGAGTGTGAGAGTGATGACACCAAATGTAACACATCTGCTCCCCATTCACACCTGAGACCTTGTAACACTAATGAGTCACATGACATCGGGCCCAATTTGGACGTTCACTTATGGGTGTACTTTTGTTTCCAGTGGTTTAGACATTAATGGCTGTGTGTTGAGTTATTTTGAGGGGACAGCAGATTTACACTGTTATACAAGCTGTACACTCACTACTTTACATTGTAGCAAAGTGTCATTTCTTCACATTGTAGCAAAGTGTCATTTCTTCAGTGTTGTCACATGAAAAGATATAATCAAATATTTACAAAAATATGAGGGGTGTACTCACTTTGAGAGATACTGTACATATAGACTTAAAAGTAGTAAAAACAGCCTGTTTATCTCTGCTATTTTAATATCTGCCAACAGGGATTTTGGCTGGGTTCTGGTGCCCCTGGCACTGAGCTTAGATTTTATAAATGGTCTAGGTGGACTGGTGCGAGTTATTTTAAAAGCGCAAGAAAAATATTGTTTTCCATGATTTGGCTCCTTTAAGGGGATGGTAATGTTTTGTGTATATGTGCAAGAGAGAGGGGAGAGGGAGAGGTGTGAGGGCAGCCAGCAACCAATTATTTCAATGACTAGTTTGCATTTGATTCAAATAAATGCGTGTATGTGTGTGAAAGCAAGCGAGATAGACATTCCTAAAGCTTTTGTATATTAGAGTTAGTTCCAACACACTATGATTAGAGCGAGACCGGTTAAATAACACATATCGGACCATAACTCTCTCCTGTGATGACACATTCTCAGCTGCCTTTCTGCTCTGTGGTTTAGGCGTTATTGAGGGTTTAGGCTGCTCCAGATCTTAAATACAGAGAGCTCAGTCTCTCAACTGGAACACTGAGCTGCGACATCGCAGAGTTGGATTTGCCAAGACGGAGGACTACAAAGAGCTAGTCTTTAAGAAACTATGCTGCTGGTCAGATGGAAAAGAATACTGTCTTAAGTGTATGTAAGTGTTTGTATTTGAGTGAGTTTGAGAAAAAGAGCAAGATAATTTCCTGTACATATAAAGGCCAGAAAAATACAGTAGAAAAAAAAAAGACTGTTTAACTCTGAGGGAATTCACTGAACAATAGTGCCACTTTTGCGAATGGCATTTCTGCCAAAAAAAAAAAAAAAACCATCTTATGTCTTATTTACGAACCATCTAGTTTAAACGGGCGCAATCAGCACTGAAATTGTGCTGCGTCTTGGGCATTTCAATTAATTCACTGTCATTCCTTTCCACGCAAACCCGCCTACTTTCTATGTAAATTAGGCTTATTATAAAAAAGATTTAAAAAAAAAATAGAACAAAAAATACAAATTAAGAAAATTCAGAGCATGATTAGACAATGTAAAAATTGTCAATTAAAATAATTACATTTACCACCAAATGAAAAAGGCGGCGGCTGTGACAGCCACTCCGGTGGCTGTGTGCGAGTGGGTCAGCTGCCAATCGCAGGGTTGGTGGTTCGATTCCAGGCCCACACAACTCCTTGGGCAAGACCCTGAACTCCAAGTTGCTCCCAATGGCAGGCTAGCACCTTGCATGGCAGCTCTGCGTGTGTGTGATAAATGGGTGATTGGGACACAGTGTAAAGCGCTTTGGTAACCTCTAAGGTTAAAAACAGCGCTATATAAGTGCAGACCATTTACCACCATTTAAAGAGAAGTTTGTATACATATTCTATCGATCGTATCAGCAGTAATTCATTAGATAATTATCAAATGATGCAGCAGAGTGTTACAATTCAGGGGAGTGGATCACAATAGTCAATGATGCTGTTCATTCCAGTGTATCAGATAACAGTGGTCTGCTGCATCCTCCGCAACACAACGCTCAGAATTGGCCCCCAAGATTAGAACTCCGTGTGCAAATTGCAATCTGCAGCGATTTTGTGTGAGTGTTTGCGCCGTTGCCTGATCTACATAATTTATTTAGTGAATCGGCCATTAAACTAGCGTGAACAGCACTTGCAAATACCCAGATTTCTTTCTGTGTATAATCCATTCTTAGTGAATTCCCCAGTAAATTCCAATGTCTCAAAGAGGAAATAAAATGTTTATGTAAAACTAAATTACAATTACAATTTTTGGTGCAAGAAACTTATGATAAAAAGTGGGCTATTAAACTACCATTACAGATAGTTAATTCACCATCCCACCTATCTGGGTCTCGGAATAAATCCTGGATTAAGAACACTGGGAGGAAACTCAACCCAAAATCATCTGCAGAAAAGTGCACAGGGATGAACACTGTCTGAACTACACATGCTCACTCTTCTGTAGGGAGGCTATGATTACTTTACCATTCTCAATCCATTGCTATGAGTTAGAGTTTGAAGTTCATTGTCTTTTTGATAGCATCAAGAGTGTCTTAAACTCCCAGATGCACTGTAAAAACTGGCGGCAGCAAGATTTTGGCTCTGAAATGCCACTATTATTGGAACACTGATTTGAATGGAAGATGACCCAACTCACAAATGACAGATGTGGTTTTGTACCCCTCAAACATCTGAATGAATGTGAGAGACCTTTACTGACCTGTGCTTGGTTTCCACACATCATGTCCCAGGTGCCGTAGTGACCCTTAGCCTGCCTGTACAGACGCAAAGAGTCAGTGAATGCCGGTGTTGATACCTTGCAATCTTCTGACAGTCCTAGAGAGGTTAAAAAACAAAATAATTATTAGTTAGACACGGCCGTGTAAGTGGTTTGCAGGTTTAACTTCTGTTATGATCATCTTTAAAATTGTCAATTTTAATTGACAATTTTTTCAATCCTGCTAAAACAATCACAGTGGGGATGAGGACGACCCAGTAGACCATCTAGGTCAAGCTGGTAGCCTAAAAAAAATCCCTTGCTTGATCACCTATAATATATGTTTTTTCCTGCAAGGAATGGAATCCCATTACATGTACGAGTTGCACTGAGCAACATTGGTTCATTTTGGCGAATTTGAGAAGAAACCAGCTGACCTAATGTGACAAGACTGTTAAGAAAAAAATTTAAATGCAGACATAATTAACATGGTAATTTGACTTCCATGGCTAATGTGCTATTTTGGCCAAGCATCCAAATCAGTCAACTGATGAGGATCCCACTTTCACATGAAACAGCATTCACAAACCATTTTACTTCAAGTGACATATTTTCAAAATGTATTGGATTTTATCATTCATTCATTTCTCTTTGGAATAATGTGCACATATGAATTGCACAAAATAAGACAAGGAATATGCATAATATATGCAAGTTATTAGGGTAAATGTTTATATTATGAGAGATATATTTATATATAAATATATATATATATTTTTTTTTTTTAATTATACGGTATACTTATTTTAAATGCATAATTTTCTTCTTAGAAAAGAAAACAAAAAAATATGTAACAATGTTTTATTAACATTTTCCAAACAGAGCCCTTCGCAGTATACAGAAATACACTTATAGCACCAATTCAAGTAACATTAAACATTTCCCAGTCTAAGTGGAAGGTTGACTAATTGAAACACCTAGTCCCTGCAACTGTTGCATATTCATTGCAATGCGTATTAAATCTCTTAAACTCTCATACTTCACAATATGAATCAGTCAGCAGACTGTGGCAATCCACTTTGTTACAGCAATCATGAAGCCTCCATTATTCGGATAAGGGCGTCAACAAAAGTGTCAAGCGCCGTTTCAACTCCACATGAAAAGCGCTTGGTGTTTCCTTTTGAATTTTCGTGATAGTTATCAATTAGCGTGATCGATAACAATTCAATTGTCCATTTCTGTCACAAGTCCCATCTGGCCTTGTTTTGTACAACAAAAAGCATTAATAGGTCCTTTACCCATCATTTGATCACTGACAGCTGTTGTGTGTGTTTCATGTGAGTGCGTCCAAGTAATGACTCCACCCTTCTAGCCAGTGTTTATGCTGGTTGATGCTTTATGAATGATAAATGCGTCAATCGAGAAAAAAAACACTTAACACAAGCTTTTTTTGGGGGGTAATTTGAGCTCTGTGTCTTTTGGGACCAAGATAACCTTTTGGAACAGCTTTCCTGTTGCCAACAGAAACTGAGTGTGGGATCTACAAAGTTACACAGAAAGACATGGAAAGACAAATACACAGACATTAGGGGTGTAACGTTTCTCTGTAAAAAAAAAAAAAAAAAAATAACCATACAGTTCGCAACCCAAGATTCGGTAAGCATTGTCACCACGGTTCACTACAAGTTTGACGCATCTGGAGCACAAGGTTTTGTGAAAAAAAATTTGTCAAATAGTCACGCAGTTACAACCTCTGCTAATGCACCTGGATGGATCTGTAAATTGATACGCTCTGCCTGTGTTTCACGTGGGTCAGCTTGATGACATCACGGTTCTGCAAGCGTTGTGTTGAAATAGGCAAGTGGAGAAAATGAGCCGTTGATTGAGAAGCCCCTGCTTTATTCAGGTCTCCTGTCTGGAAACATTTGCTGTTGTAATTGACTGCAAAAACAAATGGTCAAAAAACAGGCACTGTTTGCAGACATCGCTCAACACGAATGCTGTATACTGGTAATAATACATCGACATGTGATAATTTATGCCGAAATCACTGGGGAAAGAGGAGCAGATGATCCAAAACTGCACACACTGCACACACTTTTTTTAAGCAAGCACTCAGTGCTGATTCGGACAGGCATAAAACAATAACTAAAGTGAATGGGGTGTTCATTGTCAACAAAATTTTCCCCTACTCTGCTGATGAAGATGTGTGATTTCCACGTATGATTAAAACACTCGAGCCACGTCACAACATCCCACATATCCATTTCAACAGCTCCTATAGAAGTTCCTTCTATAGTTATGTACAGCTTCCGAATATTGAATAAATGTTCAGTAGAGTTTGAAATGCATTTTAATGTCGATATAGGTAGTATAATAGTGCAGGTATCAAGTTAAAATATTGATTAAATAGTGAAGTTTTTTTTTTGTTAAAGATGCTAGTGAAAACTAACCATGGTTTTACTATAGTAATATTGTAGTAACCATGACTGTGGACACCATGGTTTTCTTAGCAGAAATCATGCTTTTGATACAATTTACCATGGTTTTACAACAGTAATACTGTAGTTTCCAAATAGTAACCATGATTTTCTATATATTGTAAACACGACAGTAACCACGTTGATTTTGTGATTACCATGTTTTTACTACAAATACCATGGTTACTGTAAAACAATTATTTTTATTAAGGGAAAACATGAAGTGTTTTTGCAAACACCGAACTGTACCAAAACAGTGACCCTAAAACTGTGATACAAACCGAACCATAAGAAATTTGAACAGCAACACCCCTAACATGAGCAAAGGCAAGCTGCACAAACTCTCACAAGACAGGAGCTGGTGATGCAGTGTGTGTTTGAGTATTTTTAACTGTGTATATGCGATGAAGTGTGTGATACAGATTGGCTGTATAGAGTGACAAAGAGAGAGTGACACAAAGACAGGAAGTCAGCAGTGAGAGATGGGGAGGGATGGAGTGTGTAAGAGTCTGTCAGAAACAGGAAACATGCTCAGTGTCCATTTTCCAAGAGACAAAGTGAGAGAGAGAGAGAGACACCAACAAGAATGGAGGAAAGTAGAACATAACTAGTTTTTCTTGGCCTGAGCCCCATGAGAAAACACTAAATGCATTTGTCAGCAGTCTCTGAGAGAAAGTCCCTAGAGTTCTGTGCTCGATAAAACACAATAACCCAAAATCAGCATCACTCCCCCTTGTCCCAAAACACCACCACTTCCACTGATAATATCACCACAAATCCTTTATTTCACTGCAAACAATAATTTACTTAATCAGTATTTTCCCTCGTTTTCCAGCAAAAACATCCACAATAAACCCGTAATACAGTATATACAGTAAATCTTTAAAACAAGATAGATTTACTTGAAGCAAAATTAAGATATGGTTTTCAGAGAATATATCTTGAATTAAGTTTATTTTTCTTAGCCCAGTGGCTTATTATCTTATGCTATTTTGGTTCTACATTAAATTTTTCTTGTTTTAAAGGATAAGGTATTTTTACTGAAAAAACAAGAGAAAATAATTTTTGCAGTGTGCATAAAGTTTTGTCCCAAAACTGTTCTAATTAACTTGAATGTGGGTCTGTGTGTGTGTGTGTGTGTGTGTGTGTGTGTGTATTGTTGTTGTTGTTGTTGTTGTTGGGTGAAACACAATTTTCAGTTCACGATTACAGATCAGCTTGCAAGCCTGAGAGAAACTGCACGGCTCTTTCGGTTAAAAATAATACATATGGTACAGTTTAGCATGGGCTGCCTTTGGCACAGGCCTGTGCGGTGGTTAACAGAGACTCCTGGAATGGCTGGTTCCCAAGGTTTTTTGCCACTGCATGTGTGCGCGGTTACGTTACTGCTCCATTTACTGGAGAATTTCCCATTTAGGCTGAAATTACCAGGACGTCACCAAGAAGGCGAGTTTCAAGATAAAAGTCTTATCTATAAATCCATTATGAGACACAGTGTAAACATATTAGCTTTTAAACTGCATTTATAAAACTGCAGGAAAGATGTTTTCAGACCAAGCAAACATAAATGGAATTTTGTGGTCTTCAGATGAACAGAAATGGAAAGCAAGAGTAATGTAAAAAGTTCACAGATGACATCTCCAGTGAGCACTATGGGTGTTATCCAGATAGAGACTCAAAGGGTGCTTATTACTTTGTACAAAAGGTACTTGTGTAATTCAAAGCATTCTAGTTGGTTGTGTATTGCAACCTTTATAATACTCAAATTAGGAAAAAATGCTTTGCTGGCTTTTTTGCTTCATCTACACATCTATTTTAAAACCTGTTGGTTTCCTTTTTGCGGTGCATCTCTGTACAGTGATGTCATAATGGGTGTGATGACATGATTAATCTCCAACTCTCCCAGTTGCCAATGAGACAGGCAAGACTCAAACAAAACATCAACAATGACTAACTACCACAGGCTGACTGAACAATGACTCCAATACAATAACTAGATGAACAAAAATGATCAGAATGCAACATTTTCATTGAAGCAGCAAAGTCTTTTTTAAAGTATAGCCCCTTTCCTCTAGGTAGGAAAATAATTTTAAAACAAGTATTGTGTTCATATAGAGGCTTAGTTTCAATTCAAATAGTTAGTAAAGTAAGTTTGCGGTTTGCTTTATCTCATCCGTATAAAAGGCTTTTGTGTGTGTGATGGCGTGTTTTCCTGGATATCATTCCATTGCGGCAATAAAACCCAAGTGCTTCAAGCACCTGCTGTAATACCACAGATTTGCATGTGGTTGGATGTTTTCTCCTCTGGAAACCCTCCAGCCAAAACGCAGCTGTGCTCTCACATTAGTAGAGCAACTGCCTCCAGTCATCATACTATTTAAGCTAATGTCTTCAGCAGGATCTTCATAAGTGTTAGGGCCCTTCCCTTCTACCTAAAAGGCAAATACTGTAAGGGTGTATACTTTCTAGCACCCATGAGCATCTCATTACATATTAATGTAAATTCAATACGCAAAACAGGTTGAGGAACACAACTTTCTCTTGAAGACTCTTGTTTTAGGCCAACATGATATCACAACTGACCGCAAATACTTTAGAAAAACATGTTCCTGGTCTTACAGGGCACAACAGTCTGGTTCCTGACAGAAAAATCACCATTTCTTTTTTTCAAAAAAAGAAATCCCAGCAAAATCTCAGAACAACAACAAAGTACCTTGTGATGATGCTGGACGAAACAGGTAGACAAGTATAATTAATATATATATATATATATATACACACACACACACACACATCTACAGTAAAACGTAGTCCTATATTGACATAATCTGAAAGGCTGCTCAGCAAGGAAGAAGCCACTGCTCCAAAACTGCCATAAAAGACAGACTACAGTTTGAAAGTGCACATGGGAAACAAAAGGTCTTACTTTTTGGAGAGAAGTCTTTTGGTCTGATGAAACAAATTTAACTGGTTGTCCATTATGATCGTTGTTATGTTTGGAGGAAAAAGGGTGAGGCTTACAAGCGGAAGAACACTATCCCAACCATGAAGAATGGGGGTGGGAGCATGGGGGTGGACTGATGTACTTCACAAAATAGATGGCATCATGAGGAAGGAAAGTTCATCAGCCAGGAAGTTAAAGCTTGGTCGTAAATGGGTCTTCAAAATGGACAATGACCACAAGCATACCTCCATATTTGTGGCAAAATAGCTTAAGGACAACAAAGTCAAGGAATTGGAGTGGCCATCAAAAAGCATTGACCTCAGGCTGATAGAAATTTTCTGGGCAGAACTGAAAAAGCACGTGTGAGCAAGGAGACCTACAAATGTCTGGAGGAATGGGCCAAAATTCCAGCAACTTATTGTGAGAAGTTTGTGTAAGGCTACCAAAATATTTGAACCAGGTTAAACAATTTAAAAGGCAACGCTACCAAATACTAAAAGTGTATGTAAACATCTGACTCACTGGGAATACGATGAAGCTGAAATTAATCATGCACTCTGCTATTAGTCTAACATTTCACATTCTTAAAATAAAATAGTGATCCTAACAGACCAAAGTGTGCACTTTTATTTCACCAAATTGGCATTCATCTGACCACAATGTATAGTATGGACATTAAAGTGAAAAATTATTATTACAATTTGAAAAGAATGTTCAGAACTTTCTTAAACTACTTCAAAGAGTTCTCATCAAAAAATCCTCTTAAGCAGCAATAACAGCTTTGCAGATCCTTGACATTCTAGCTGTTAGTTTGTCCAGATACTCTGGTGACATTTAACCCCACACATCATGAAGCACTTGCCATAGATGTGGCTGTCTTGTCGGGCACTTCTTACACACACACACACACCTTACGGTCTAGCTGATCCCACAAAAGCTCAATGGGTTTTAGATTCATAACACTTTTCCAATTACCTGTTTTCCAATGTCTGGGTTTCTTTGCCTACTCAAATCTTTTATTTTTCTGTTTCAAAAGTGGCTTTTTCTGTACAATTCTTCCCATAAGGCCTGCACACCTGAGTCTTCTCTTTACTGTTGTACATGAAACTGGTGTTGAGCGGGTAGAATTCAATAAAGCTGTCAGCTGAGGACATGAGGTGTCTATTTCTCAAACTAGAGACTCTGATGTACTTATCCTCTTGTTTAGTTGTACACCTGGCCTTACACATCTCTTTCTGTCCTTGTTAGAGCCAGTTGTCCTTTGTCTTTGAAGACTGTAGGGTACACATTTGTATGAAATCTTCAGTTTTTTGGCAAAATAGATACTCTCAAGATTGAACTAACTTTAGCCTCCACGTCCCTGTAAAAAAACCTCCTTAAAAAGCAGATGCATTCAATTTCCAATGGATAAAAATCAAGTTCAGCCCTAATTCTTTTCTCAATAAATATCCTATTTTTGTAATATTATGGTGTAAAACAGGATGCCAGTGTTGTTTCATGTTGACTTAAATAGGGGGCAAGATCAGGACTGGGAGAATAGCAAAGTACTTGCCATCATAAATTTTGCATAGTGACTGCAGGGAAATCTGAGGGAAGATAACATTCAGCCCCTGGCTAATGAGTGACTTTAAGGTCCAACCTTTAATAGATCTATCTCTGGATGTCCACAGTAGGGAGGTCAAAACGTCCTTAGTGCAGACAGACAGGTGAGAAAAAATGCAAAAGAGAATGCATGAGTCTTTAATGTGACTGACACTTCGGGTGAGGCAGTGAGCAATATTGCTGTGCTGTTTGTAGACACACCCTAAATTGTATTATGTCCCAATAAGATACAGAGAAGTACTAGAACTACAACCTCAATTCTGAAAAAGTTGGGACAGTATGAAAAATGCTAATAATAAAAAGGAGTGATTTGTAAATGATATTTCACCCTTTTCTATATTGAATGCTCTTCAACTAAACATTATATGTTCACCCTTGTGAATTTCATTGTTTTTGTTTATTTTTTTAAGTTGTACAGTAATTTTAAATCGGATGATTGCAACACGCTCCAAAAGCGTCCCGAATCCTTAAAGAGCAAGGACGTGTCAAATTACCAACAAGATGCTTCAGCAAATAATCCAGCAATTTGACAACAATGTTCCCCAAAGACAAATTGGAAGGAGGCCTGTCACTGTCTTACAAAACATCATTCATCTGTAATGGATATCACAAACACGGGCTTGGAATTACTTTAGTAAAAATGTGTTAGTCAATACCATTTGCAGCTGCATCCACAAATGCAAGTTAAGACTATACTATGCAAACAGAAGCCCTACATCAACACTGTCCAGAAGCGCTGCCAACTTCTCTGGGCTCGGTCTTAGATGAATAGTAGAACAGTGGAACCATGTTTTTTGGTCCGATGAGTCCACATTTCAAATTGTTTTAAAAAAGAAACACAGCCATCGTGTTATCTCCGGGCCAAAGAGGAAAAGGACCATCCAAGCCGTTATCAGCGCTAGGTCCAAAAGCCGGTGTCTGTATGGGCCGGGGGTGTGTCAGTGCCTGTGGCATGGGTAACTCGCACATCTGTGAGGGCAGCATTAATGCAGACTGATATGTACAAATTTTGGAGCAGCATATTCTGCCATCCAGCACTATATTTTCCAGGGACATCCCAGAATTTTCAGTAGAACAACATCAAGAGAGTGCAGGTACTAGATTGGCCTGCTTGCAGTCCTGACCATCTCCAATTGAGAATGTGTGGTGCATTATGAAGCACGCAATATGGCAACGCAGGCCCTGTAAAATTGTGCAGCTGACCTGCATAATGGATGAATGGGGGAAAATTCCACTTTTTAAACTTAAACTTGTGTTTTCAATGCCTAAATGCCCTACGGTCCCAATTTTTTCTGAATTCGGTTTGTATTTTTACACCGGGGTAAATTGTACGTTATCTGGTTTGTAAACCTTATGTCATTATCTGTGATTCACAAAGCCAGTAATTTGTTTTCATGTCGCAAATCACAAATTAGTCTCATATCTACTCCAGTGCATCATGGGAAGGTGTTGACATGTGGTCAGGTGAGGTTCAGTTAACAGTCGACACCTGGTTTGATGTTGAAGCTATAGTATGTTGCTCTGCTTGTTGGCCAATACTGGAATTGAACAAGGTAATAAATACAATTCTTCCTTTTATTTATGTATTCTTTCTTATAAATTGGAACATATATAAAGACAAACCAACAAAAACACAGCCAGGGTCATTTGGGTACAGACATTCCATGGATTTGCATTAGCTAGACATTAGTTATGGGTTTATCAATAGTGCACATCTCACGACGGTCAAAGTATTTATCAAAATGCCCCCCTTGCAATCTCAATTTGAATGCAAGTCTTTCCATATTATAAATTCCCTGGAGAGACAAGTCACACTCTGCGATCGGCATATGTTTATCCATCCATCTTCTGGATAATTAATCCCCATCTCTTTTTAAAATTTTTGTTTAATATATACAATAGAGTGATCTTTGGAATCTTGAAAAGCACAAATAAGGTTGGGGACAGAGGGTTCCTCTCTCTAGTTCCTCTCTCCAATGTGACAGTTTGGGCTAACTGACATTTATCTTTAATCTTGCAACAGGGGAGGAGTATATTACTGTATACATTGAATTAATATAATTCTTCCTTGTATTAAATAGTTTATTGCAACATTCTTTTGACACTTCGTAACAGAGAAAATGGGTTTGTTCTAAACTTGTTTGCAGTTATTTTACAGCAGGATAAAGGAAATTGCAAGGAAACAAAAGGAGAATACAAAACCATGGGCATTTTTTTAATATCAGTGCATTTGATCAGATTTGAAAGGACTGAAGTCCTGTCCAGCTAACAATAGAAGGGTCATGTGATCTATGTGCAAGTACTTGTTAATGTGATTGCTTAACATCATACTTAGTGGCACTTGTTTTAGGTGAGCATCACTATTATTGCTCATAGTTCATGTTAAAGTTTTGTCCTATGAAACTTCAGTGTGTAACTGACATGAATGATACTGTACCTCAAAGCAGGTGTGCCATTACTTGTGAAGGTGTGGTATTACTTGTCTAAGGGATCAGAATCATGATTTTCAACTATGCGCTTACGATGAATCAAAGCGGATACGGCATCACCGAACAGAATTGCAAAAATGATGACTGTTTTCAGGGTGTAGCTTAATATAATACTGTGTGTTTTTATAAAGGCATGCCAGGATTTCTGAGCATGTGTTTCTAGAAATTCTCTCAGGAATACTTTTGAGTGACAGACAGGAAAGACAGTCTGAGAGATGATTAATAAGAAAGATCAAGGATGGTACAGAAAGATAAAGATTAAACAGGGCTTATTAAAACTCAGGAAAGCAGATTCTCTCAAAAAGGAAATGGGCATACAGTGAGTGAAAAAGTATTTGATCCCCTGCTGATTTTGTACGTTTGCCCACTGACAAAGAAATGATCAGTCTATAATTTTAACGGTAGGTTAATTTGAACAGTGAGCGACAGAACAACAACAAAAAAAATCCAGAAAAACGCATGTCAAAAATCTTATTAATTGAATTGAGGGAAATAAGTATTCGACCCCTCTGCAAAACATGACTTAGTACTTGGTGGCAAAACCCTCACTGGCAATCACAGAGCTCAGATGTTTTTTGTAGTTGGCCACCAGGTTTACAGACCGATAATTTTTTGTCAGTGGGCAAACGTACAATATCAGCAGGGGATCAAACACTTTTTCCCTCACTGTAAATCTAAAAACAGTTACAATGTAACCTTTGTTTAGTCTTTTGTTCTTAACCTTGACTCACCGTTGTTGGTATGTCTCACACAATCCTGGAAAACGGCATGCCACTTCTGCTGTTCTTTCTCTGTCATGACGCAGAAGTAGTGATGGCGTGCGTACGGATGCCACAAGATGAGGGGAAACTGTGTGGGGCACTTCAGAAATGGAGTATTGCCTGCTTTGGCCTTTGTATCTAAAACAACACATCACAAAATACACACTGCTAAAGATTGTCACACACAAATTGTCAAATTACACTGATAAGATTAGATGTTTTCACAAATCCTCTAAGAATCAAAAAGAAAAACTGCAATTTCTGCAGGGAGAGCTACGCATGAACAGCAGTTGGAAAATTCCAAAAGATCAATTCTTCATTCTGCGTTAATTCTTATTTTTGTTCTAAAGAGTAATTTTATCATATTACGCATATTATAAGTTTTCAGTATCCTAATGTCATATTTTTCACAAAGTATGTGGAATGGAAAGCATTTTTGAAAGTGGAGCAAAACATCATTTCAGTGTAGAAATTTTGTTTACAACCAAAAACATATTAGTTTAGATATGGCCTTAGTCTCAACTATGTGGCAATTTTGAGTTTCCATCTGCAACTTTTCACACTCATAAAAGCTCACCATTTACACATACTGTTGACTAATTACCCAGAAATGGTCTAATTTTTCAGAAAAACCCTCAAATGAGAGAAAAAAAAAAAAAAAAAAGGAGTCCTAATTTGCAAGCATGTAATTCTGGTTCGCCCTCCAAAAATTATTATTTTATTCCACAAGATGGAGGCAACTACTAGAAAAACGAATTTTTTCTACATAACCTTCCATCACAAAATGACGATCTGTAATGTAGGTGGTGCTCTAATGCATTTTAGCCCTCACAGATGTGCTTATCCTTAGACATTCAGTCTAATTTTTAGTTCACGCTCCAACCCCATTGTTTCATCGAATATCTCGGCCTCTGAGTGGACTAGAAGCTCAATCTAGGTATCATCCCCTTTGAAATGATGTATAACGTTTTATCATCAATAGTCGATAACATATTTCTGATGATTTGTTTAGCATGCTTTTCCTGCTAGACCGCATATTGTGATCTGGACATCTTAGATATAACATTGGATTATTCACGCAAGCAAGCTCACAGTAAAAAAAATTATTCTCATTTTGTAGAAAACTGCCTAAGGGATAAAGCAGACATAAAGTTTTTAGCTATTTGGGGTTTACAGAAACAGCGATCAGTGCATTAAAAGAGACAGTTGTATTTGATGTCTTACAGAAATCAGATTTCACTTTGTGATACTTTTGAAAATCTTTCGAACTGTGGTATTACGGTAACAAAATGCCTGGGAATTAGATATTTAATTTGATTTAGATATATGATATGTCTATTTAAGTGCTATAATTTCTACCACATAACCTCTAGATGGCCCTGATTTGCGACAGGGGTGTTTTCAGGCCTTATTTTGTTATTTCATTTAACAAATGCAGTAAGTGATGGTTATCAGATTTTAAGCTTTCAAACGATACCACATATGATATACCTTATTTATGTATCCGGAGACTTGAATATTTTAAGCATACATTTTTTCACAACATAGTGCCACTTTTGGACCCACCTGCACAGAGATGATTAAGAACTGTTTGTATAGTAACTAGCTCTGTTTTATGTTACATTGGAATCTTCATTAAAATACTACAGTTCCACTAGGAACCTTTAAAATTGTTTCTACATAATTATAAAAATTTAAATGGGAATCTTCAGGATTTCTGTAGGATTGTAATTAGAATTTCAGACACCTCTTTTCTCTTTCTTTTTACATTTAGTTTTGTATACATTTATCGTATTTAGCCTTTTCATCACTTACCAGGCAGGCTGTCCTTGAGAAGCTCAAGGTATTCCTCCACAGAGGTCAGGGCTCTGTACCCGGCACAGTTTATGAACCCTTTTGGGTGGATACCTCGATCATGTGCCTGTAAAGGAAACCGACAGCTCAGAATCCCTCTGCAGCTGGGGAAATGACATACATGACCAGTGATAGCACCACACTCTAGACTTAGACAAGGTTTAGGAAAATAATTATAAGTAGCTATGCCATATCAAGACTGCGCTCCCTAAAACACATTTCACTTTTGTTTACATTTAATTATCTAAGCTGGTCATGCTTGTGCAATGGACCCCCCCCCCAAAAAAAAGCCGACTCAGCAGTTTACACTCACCGCTTTGCTCTCATATAAGCTGACGTTGTAGGATTCACCCACATACAAAAAATGGCTCCTCCATTTCTTGCTCTCTTCCAGATACTGAAAAAGTCCTCCTGAGAAGATGGACTTGTTCTTCAATGGATCCTGTGTTGAGAACAAATGTATTGAAAATTAATGGGAATCAAAATAGTTTTGCTAGATGAAAGCATGACTAACCAAAACACTGGATGGTGTTTAGAAAACCAACATGAAACATTCCCAACACCATGGAACAACAAAAAGGCCTCCATGCAGCTCTTGATGTATTTATATAACATTGACGGCACCAATTCAAAGAAATGGGTGGAACATAAAAGGCATTCAGGGTCTGTTATGTCTACAATCAGGACAGGTTTTTTCTAATGCATACTTAGCGAGTACACATGCTTTGAACAGTTAATCAGTTAATCTTTGAAAGATAAAATATAAATCAATCCAAACAAATATTTTCAGGCCTACCTGTCTTGGCTCACAACAATAGAAAGACTTCAAAAATGAGCGTATGCTTCTTGATTTTTGCATTGAGTCAAGGTCAAATAACTTCATGGACAATTTAAGGTTTGTGTGTAAATGTGTAAAATATAATACCTTTATATCTAGGTAAATATTTAATTAACAAAGATGATGAATCAAGACAAGCAAGATTGCTTTGGAACTAAATTTCTTCATAAAAATCTAGAAGAAATAAAGCTCAATCAATTTCCTCAAAAATCGAACCCCAGACATCCGGTTTTGTTCTACCTCTGTGAAGTTGGCACCCCATATATTTAAATCATTACCAAATCTATACCATTCGTTTGTGCTGCAAAAATTAACGTTGTTAATTAACGTTGTGCTGGTTCGGTGTTTGAGATATCATACATAATTTTTTTGGCTTGGAGATGTCACTTTCCACCAAATGTGGTCCAAATCGCTGCAAACCGGTGCCATTCATTTGTGCCATTAAAAGAAACACTAATTTTTCCCTTCCTTAGTTATAGCAAGAAACTTTTCAGGGCAGTGACATCACTCTCCACCCCTTGTGGTCCAAATCACTCCAAACCGGTGTCATTTGTTTGTGCTCCATTTATGCCGTTAAAGAAACTATTTCCCCAAATCCCTTAGAAATAAGACTTTTTTGGGGGGATTTTCTCCCAATTTGGAATGCCCAATTCCCAATGTGCTTTTTAAGTCCTGGTCATTGCATAGTGATTTGCCTCAATTCGGGAGGCGGAGGATGAATTCCAGCTGCCTCCGCATCGGAGACAGTCAGCCAGTAAGCAGCTAGCAATACAAGCTTCTGATAAGAGGTGTACTGAATTGGAGGTGTACCTGTGGATGTGTTTTAAGGCCTTCCTTCAAACCCTGTGCCTTTTTGCTTGACACAATGGGAAAATCAAAAGAAATTAGTCAAGACCTAAGAAAAAAAAAAACGTGTGGACCTCCACAAGTCTGGTTCATCCTTGGTAGCAATTTCTAAATTCCTGAAGGTACCACGTTCATCTGTGCAAACAATAGTATGCAAGTATAAACACCATGGGACCACACAGCCATCATACCGATCAGGAAGGAGATGCATTCTGTTTCCTAGAGATGAACGAGTTTGGTGTAAAAGTGCAAATCTATACCAGAACAACAGCAAAGGGCCTTGTGATGATGCTGGAGGAAACAGGTAGACAATTATCTATATCAGTAAAACGAGTCCTATATTGAAATAACCTGAAAGGCTGCTCAGCAAGTAAGAAGCCACTTCTCCAAAACCACCATAAAAAAAGCAAGTATACAGTTTGCACATGGGGACAAAGATCTTAATTTTTAGAGAAATGTCCTCTGGTCTGATTAAACAAAAAATCTAACTGTTTGTTCATAATGACCATCATTAGGATTGGAGGGAAAAGGGATTAGTGAGGCTTGCAAGACGAAGAACACCATCCCAACCCTGATGGGTATGGAGGGTTGCAGCATCATGATGTAGAGGTGCTTTACTGCAGGAGGAACTGGTGCACTTAAAAAAATAGATGGCATCATGAGGAAGGAAAATTGTGTGGATATATTGGAGCAACATCTCAAGACATCAGCCAGGAAGTTAAAGCTTGGTCGCAAATGGGTCTTCCAAATGGACAATGACCCCAAGCATTCTTTCAAAGTTGTGGCAAAATGGCTTGAGAACAACAAAGTCAAGGTATTGTGGCCATTACAAAGCACTGACATCAATCCAATAGAAGATTTGTGGGCAGAACTGAAAAACATGTGCGAGCGAGCAAGGAGGCCTACAATTCCGACTCAGTTACACCAGTTCTGCCTTGAGGAATGGGCCAAACTTGCAGTAACTTTATGTGAGAAGCGTGTGGAAGGCTACCCAAAATGTGTTGACCCAAGTACAAAAAATTTCAAGTCAATGCTAACAATTACTAATGAAGTGTATGTAAACTTCTGACCCACTGGGAATGTGATGAAAGAAATAAACCAAACCATACTCTCTCCTATTACACTGACATTTCACATTCTTAAATAAAGTAGTGATCCTAACTGACCTAAGACAGGGAATATTTTCTACGATTAAATGTCAGGAATTGTAAAAAACTTTTACATTTAAATGTATTTTGCTAAGGTGTATGTAAACTTCTGACTTCAACTGTAAGTGGCTTGAACTGTATGTGGCCTTCTGACATGCTATATTCAATCACATTCATTATGATCACAGAATTCTGGCTAATAGTTCCTTGAATATCAAAATCCACAAAAGGAGGTAGATCCTTTACCTATTTGGCTCCTAAACTATGGAATAGTCTCCCTAACACTGTTCGGGATGCAGACACAGACTCAGTTTAAGTCTAGACTAAACAACGGAGTTTCAAGTTTTTAGTTTTTAAGCTTAAATAACAATTTAATGTGATTTTAATAAGGACAATTTAGAATTTTACCAAACAATTCAGATAAATTACCTTCAGAAAAAGTGACTTTAGCTGAAAGGTGAGTTGTGTCCCTGGTTCAAATCTGATATTTCCAAACAGAGAAAGAAAGATGTGTTTGAGTTTGATGTGGTGAAAGATTAAATCTTTGCCAAAACTTTGTTTCAATGATGCCAAGCATGGCACAAACCAGAAGCGAGCACAAACAATGAAGACAGGTGAGAGTGATTGACATGGGGTTTAGCCTGTGCATTTTCACAGCTCCCAAAATCTGTCTCATTAAATTAAAAAAATAAAATAAAATAAAAAAAGGAATGCGTTATGATGTTTCTTTTAACAGCACAAATCAGCACAAACAAACGGCAACAGTTTGGAGCGATTTGAACAACATGGAGTGGAAAGTGACATCACCGTTCCCGAATACAAGCTGTTATTTCTAAGGAAGGGAAATAGATAAACGATTAATTTTAAAATGGCACAAATTGAGCACAAACAAACAGCACCTGTTCAGAGCGATTTAGACCACATTGTGTGGAGAGTGATGTCTCTGCTCCCGAAATGTTTCTTGCTATATATATGGAAGGGAAATAGTTAGGGTTTCTTTTAAATGGCACAAACAGAGCACAAACGATGGCACCAGTTTGGAGCAATTTGGACCACAATTCGTGGAAACGCATTGCCAAAAACGTCTAATATCTCAAACACCAAACAGCACAAACGTTTAATTATTGTGGCACAAATCAGCACAAACGAATGGTATAGATTTAGTAATGATTTAATTATATAGGGTGCCAACTTCACAGAGGTGTTTATTTCTGAGTAATTAACAGTTATTGGTGGTGCAGAATGCCCTGAGAATGAGCACTAGACAACTATCCACATCACTTAGAAAAAAAAGTGGTATCCAGGCCCATAGCCAACCAACATCCTTTGATTCTGTGGCATCTGAACTCTTTGTGATTGTGTGCTATTCAGGCCTTCATTAAAGTTATTTGACTTGGGTGAAATCTGCTCCACTTCCTTTTAGCCGACTTCATGTCGATAAGCACAACAACAGTAAGCCTTCAACATGAGGAAAACAGAAGGTGGGGGTCATCAAAAAGAGCTGCCACATTCAAAATGGAGACAAACTCAAATCATGATGGAGCAAGAAAGGGCCATAAAGACCCAATAGATGTGATGAATGTAAAAGTGATTATTTCAATATCAAAATGTGTATGTAAGGATGTGGATCAACTCAGGGTGGGCACCAAACTTAACTTTTAACAGGACTCTTTACAATATTGACTGTAATATTGTAGATACATGTCAACTGGATCTACACCCCCTGAAATATGTAGAGGAGGAATACATGAAAAGTTGGGGTGTTGACACTTGACAGAAGTGGTACCTTTCGGTGTAGTAGTTGTGTTTGGGGGATCCCCCCTGCTTCAATCTCAAAGCGCACACTGTTGAACAGAGCCACGGCGTACTGCTGCTCATAAATCCTCCCAAACTCTGCCATCACAGCACTGGTGCAGGCTAGATTGGAACAGAAACAAGGTAATATTAGATTGCTAAACTGCACCACAGGAAAAAAGAAACCACTGTAAATTAATATTCTGTGTAAAAACAACCTCTATCGCCAACACTCGTGGCATGCTATTGATTATCACAGAAAATTATTTTTACATTAATTTACTAACTAATACATCAGTTTGCAAAACAAAAACGTGCATATACAGACATGTACATTGAAGTCTTTGGGCAACTGCATTCTTGGGCTATAGACTTCCATACGGGTGTGATGTCATTTCGAACAAAATCTGGCCAAAAAGGTGTTTTTGCGTTTGTTTCAATAGTTTGTAACAGCTAGGCTGGGCGAACTTTTAGGATAATTTCTAACCAGCTGCTAAACGCCTTCTTACTGCCATTAGTCCACGTCATCGTTAGGTGTGACCTGAAGCTCCACCTACCATGAGGCCGACATGGTCAGTCCATCTCAAGTGGTCCAATACCGGTTACTTGACCCATTTTTTAATTTTCCCATTTTTTCCTATTTGAGTGATTACCTCTACGTACTGGTATTGCAAAACCACCAGTTTTTACATTTTTTATTTTCCTTTAACCACAACAGCTATCTTTGTGTCATGGCACCCAACAAATTGTGTTTATACAGCTGTTAACGGAAACCTCAGAATCACTGCTCAGGATGGTCCTAGCTCCTTGGAACAAAAACTGATCTCTAGACTAGAGCACATTACAAGGTAGATGTACATGTATGAATTTTGCATATTCTTTTCATGCATTTTGAGAAATACAGATGTAATATAACAAATATTTAGTAGTGAAAGTATTTTACAGTAATTATGTTTGTGATTGACATACAATAGCTTATGCTTGTCAATGAGGTCTACATTTTTACTACATTTGATATTGGCAACAGTGAAGCATGATTTATCACTGGGTTCTTCAAAATGTTCATAAACAAAGCATATAGTTTTAAAGGAACCTTAATGAACTGTATGTGGAGTTTAAAAATCAGCACCCAGAGTAAATTCATAAATTTTGTGAACGGAGACCAAAATGGTGTGTGCTGCCAAGAGCACTGTCTGTGTCTGCACACAACATCCGAACATCAAGCTGATGGTTGAGTCAGCAAAGCTAAAAGTGGACCAGCTGGTACTTCTAGTCTTTGACAAACAGTTATGACTGCATGATCAACAAGTGTGACTAGAGTCTATGTATAGAGGCCTTACTGCAGATGCTTAAAGAGTCAGACAAAGATGACACACGTCCTGATAACATCACCTTTAAGAAATGGGTTATGACTGACTGAGCTTCTAATAAAACATGTACATTTAAACATGTAAAATACTGTTCATTTTTGTTATGCTTCTATTAAATCAGTTCATTTCTCAAAATGCATGAATAAAGCAGGCTTTTCCCCAGATTTCTACTAGCCCTAGCTCTGTAACCAGTGGAATCTCAAACTCAAATTAAGACTCGAACCCTTCCCATTATAAATCTTGAGCATTACATTAGAACTTAAGCTTGAAGTCTAAGGAACAAGAATGGGCAAAATGTTTATATTATATACATTTAACTTGTAATGTGCTCTAGAGATACGTTTTTGTTCCAAGGAGCTAAGACCATCCTGAGCCGAGATATTGAGGTTTCAGTAAACAGCTGTATAGCCAATATTTGTTGTGTGCCATGACACGAAGATGGCCGTCGTGGTTAAACCAAGTAAAATCAAATAGAAAAAAACTGGTGGTTTTGCAATACCAACACAGATGTAATCAATCTAAACAATTTGAGGGTAAATTAAAAATGGTCAAGCAACTAACTTTACAATTATTGGACCATTTGAGATGGACTGACCCGACAGCTAATTTTGTTTGCTTTGTTCAGTCAACATAAACACATCAGCGTGCAGAGTTATTAGCGAGCTGATGCATATTTGCCAACATCTGTACGATCGTTCATGTAAAGACATTTTCCAAGACCCTGCCATGCATTTTTGTTTGTTTAATTAGTCCACAAAAGAATCATTTCTTCTCACCCATTTTTGCAGTAGTATCAGTGTCATCAAAAATTACAATAACCGAGTGTAATGGCGCATATCATGACCGCGCAGTGTTAGCGTCATGAAATCAGAATATAAAACAAGACAAATTAAACATTATCTACTTAATATATTGAATATTAATTCAAATTATCAGAGTGGTTAAAACAGCTTATTTTACTGGCCTTGTGTGAATTCTACTCAGTCATTAAGAACACATTTTAATATCACATTAGTTAAGGTTTTACTGAGCATCCTGAAATTTAAAGACCTCCCAGGTGTGCATGGTGTCTGAATGTTCACAAACAGTACACCGTTGCTCAGCGGTTTAGAACTTTTTTTTTACCCTTGAACGAAAAATATCTTATATATATATATATATATATATATATATCGGGTCTTAATTTCCAAACTAAGGTATGAGACGAAATTATTTTTTGTGGTAATCAACAACTGTCAACAGTGTTAACATGTTTTTAACTTAGTACAATGTAGCTTTAAAAGGAATATTCAGAGTATATTTAAATTGCAGACTGCATTTGTTGGTTGTGGTATACAGTATTACAGACATGAGGGTGAAATGTATACAAGTACCAAAAAACTACTACATATTTTAGTTTAAATATTGTAATATTCTGTATATATAATGTAACAAAGCTGTTTAGATAGGTTAAGTCTTTTGATAGTGAATTGTTCCACACGTTGGTGCGGCTATCCTTATGAGGACTCTCCATAGACAAAATAATTTTTTATCCTGTACAAACTATAGCTTCTATCCCCTAACAGTAACCCACACAAAAAAACGTTCTGTATTTTTACATTTTCAAAAAACATAGTTTAGATTAAGCGATTTGAATTATAGGGACACTAGAACTGTTAGTGTGCATAGTTTGCATGTCACCTACTTGGGTCATCCTTTACCCTCTTGAAATTATTCCACACTTTAGATTTCCTGCCCGACATAATTAACGCATGGACCAGCAGTGTAAACGATCATGTCTGTCCGTCACTTCCTGTGGAGTTTTCTTTCTGCGACCAACTGACCAAATAAAACTTGCTCGACCAAACTCTTATCATCAAGTAACGTTTGGTCGACTATTAGCGGGCAGCCCTACACATGACACTCTGTAGTGTACTAGACGCTACAAGTATGCTTGGGGCTCATGATACAGTGTTTTAGTAGCCTCAGATCAGTTTACAATAGTAGTATATATTTTTGTATTATTCTAAAATAATACATTATTATTACTGCTACTACTATTTTTGCTATTGAATTAGATTTTATGTAAATAAATCCTTTAAGCTTGACATCGAAGTAGCAATATGAGAATGCATAAAATGCTTATAATCACAATAATCATCACAATATGATTTTTGGATCAAATTGTGCAGCCCTAATCAACAAATACACTACACTGACATCACAACACTCTGGTGTTAAAATTATTATGTCTGAGAAAACACTGATCCACTTTTAATAGGCACACAGGCTCAAAGCTTTATGAAAATAAGAAAGGTGCTATTAAGAAGAATTTGTTTATATATATAGAGAGAGAATAAATTTTCATGGAAAAATGTATGCAAGATTAGAGGCAATCACATTTGAATGCAATATTCAAAGTTCTCTGGTGGTTTCTGGTTGATAGCCTTGTTTTCCTGGTCTTCCACTGAGTGTCTGGGGCAGAGTTTGCTTACTCAGCTACAGGCCTACCTTAAGGGGAAAATTGTCCCCATAAATTAGCTAAATATGAAAAAGTCCCCATTGTGGATGTGCTAAAAGATAAAAACAATTTTGAAAAAATTATAAAAAATAAAATGGGTGTTACAAAAAAAACCAATAAGTGTAGGGCAAGTCTGTAGTTATTATAATAAGCTTTATCTAATACAAAAAGTAGTCTATGGATTGTCCTCATTAAGATAGCTACTGTACAGTATGTACACATGCATGTTTGTGTGAGTGAAAGGAAAGGTGCTTCCATAACAGGAAGGAACAATCTGACTAGGACTGAAATGGAAGGCCACATCTAATGAATTACTGGTACACAAAACTAAATACACATGGTCTTCTTTGTATTCCGGTTTAACGTACCATATCCTCAAACACAAGTGACGTGAGGATTCATACAGGTCAGCATTCCAACACACGTTGTATAAATTAAGCAATCCTTCAATTATCAGTATTTTAGCAGGTCTAGTGTATCAGAAAAAAAATACTATATGATGGCTTTCTTCAGGTCTATATCTCCACAACAAATCTCTTTCTTATACAGTACCTCATTTCTTTAAAAGCCTCATCAAATTAGAACCTCTTGTCACAGGGAATGTTCATGAAAAGCTTGTTGTTGTGTTTGAATGAATGCAGCAGACGCTGCGTCTGTCAGGGCAGTCCATTCTCTTGGAGAGCCACTATTGTACTAAACTAGTATAACTTGAGGACTCAGTTTGGTTTGTCTGAGCATTGACTACTCCACAGAAGTTATTCACATGGATATTTACAGCCATTTGTCTTGACAAACTAAAAGAACTCAAATTACATGGTTCATTGTGAAAGAAGAACTTGAATCATGAGGGGAAACCATCCAAAACACAAAACACAAGACTTCAACCTCTGAGATATGTTTTATTATGTTATAATTCCCTTCAAGGCTGCATGATGAATTGAAATAAGATTGAAATCACTGTTTTCCATGGTACGGTTGACATCTTCATGGAAATGCCCAGTTGGGAACAGATTCAGAACCGTTTTCATCTTAAAAAAATAAATAACCAGAAACGAATGATTTTCATGACTTTCCACTCCATGACTTTTCTTCTCAAAAATCATTGTGCTAAAATACACTGAAAGCATTTCCTGCAATACAATTCAGCATCACTGAAACAATGCTATTGAATTACCAGCGCAAAACATACAACGTGACTTGTGTGGTCCGATTCCCTAACTAATGATTTTTTTACGAGTCAGTCCTTTTGAATCTACAGTGCAAAACATACATTGTGACCAGTGTAGCCTGATTATGATGCTATAATGTTTATAATATGCATATTATAATATGCATTTAGAATGGCACCGGAGGTGCATTTTACCAGAATTTGAATAAGAAGTGAATTAAACTACTGTGAATCCGTCTACAAACAGACAAATAGGACTTCCTGGAGAGTTCAGAATGTCAAAATAAAAGTGTGAGGGTTTAAAAGGTAAAGGTGTCATGAGACTCACAGAGGTAGAAATATGATCTCAGTAGCAGGGTTTATTGAACAGATGATTGAAACAGTGATGTAAACATCATGCGAGTAAATCCAGTCCAAACAGCAGGTGAGTAATATTTAGACAGGGTATAGACACATTGAACAGATAACTCACAACAGTCTTATGACATTATGTTTGACATAGTAGAAAGGTGTGGAGCCTCAGAGATACTATCGATGAGAACAGACAAAGAGTGTGTGTGTGAAAGCGGGTTATGCAGTCCTTGTGTGACAGGGCGGAGGGCATGGCCGGGTCGTGATTATATACACCCGGTCCCTTATCAGGTTAATTAAGCCTCTGAGAGGGATAAATGCCGACTGCGGACGGTGGTGCGACGAGAGAGAGAGAGAGAGATCGTTTATGGACATCGTCATGTGTGTGTGTTTGTCTTTTGTTTAAGTTAATCATTAAATATTGTTTATATCACCAGGCTGGTTCTCGCCACCTCCTTTCCTTTGGACTCCTTTACACCTTGATTAGCCACTAATGATAGGTAGGTGCATGTAGGCTAATCAGAACTCAGGGGAGAGGGAGTGCTGTGATGGCAGTGAGAGAGAGAGAGAGTGGATCCGTGACAAAAGGTGCACGATTGAGATATATTACTATATATATATATATTACTATTATAATATATTATTATTATAATTTGTTTACAAATTATAATAATATTTAAAGAGCACCCGTTATGGTTTTTCAAATATTACCTTTCATGTAGTGTGTTATATAGCCGTTTGAGAATGTAAAAAAAGTCTGCAAAGTTTAAAAAAATCAAAGTGCATAACAAATAGTTATTGGCTCCCAAAAGAAAGAACTGACTCGAAACACCTGAAACGAGTCGTAAGTAATTCCAGACTTACTT
Organism: Xyrauchen texanus; assembly: GCF_025860055.1. Lineage (NCBI taxonomy): Eukaryota > Metazoa > Chordata > Actinopteri > Cypriniformes > Catostomidae > Xyrauchen > Xyrauchen texanus. The sequence goes on from NC_068309.1 coordinate 11,137,397, forward strand.
CCTGTATTAACCTACATAATTTGATAACAAAAAACCCGCCTCTGGTCTGTATACGTGTACAGACAGTGCCGCTGTTAGTTTGTTAGCCTCTGCTAACCGGCTAACTAACGTTATTGTCAAACTACTTATAAACTTAACACTGAGAAACGTCCTGTTTTCGTTGTGCTTGCGATGGTGGTTCAGGTTGATCTTCCAATGTAACACTAATGGACTTGGGTTTAAATTGGTAATAAAAAAGCAAATAAAAGCATTTTTGACCTTGGATGCATGTAAATTTATTGTATGAGACATTTAAAACAAAATTAGGCATGTTTAAAAACCATAATAGGTGCTCTTTAAGTTGAACGGGTTCCAAAAATGAATGAAAATGAAAAGCGAGTTGATGTCTAATAAAAAAAAAAAAAAAGGATCTGAAACTTTAAATCCAGATACAAGCAGCTTCTTTTCTACTGATGACTTGTACTGGAATTACTGTTAATTTTGCTGCTACATTATCCAGAATACTAGTTAAAGTTTTTCATAATAAGCTATACATATATATTGAAATAATGTGTAGTTTGAGGTTTGTGTTTCTTTACATATTAAAGAGCACACCCAATTAGTTCCACACAATAATGTAAAGATATTCTAAACGGATTATGCAAAAACAACAACACTGGTATCGGATCGGTATAGGCTGATACTGAATTTCCATTCTCGGAAGAGAAAGTGGTATCGGTGCATCCCTACATGAAAAGGGTCCCCTCATGGGGGCTGCCATGTTATGATCACATGACAAGCCGAATGCTATTCGCTTTATCTCAGTAACCACCCTGCTACTGGACACTTTCACTAATGGATTAAATTAATCATGGCTTACTGTGAATAGTGAATTTCTGCTTTAGCATCGGTTCCTGCAAACTATTGTGTTTTAATTAGGGATGCACGGATACCACTTTTCTCTTCCGATCCGATTCCAATAATGGAAATCTCAGTATCGGCCAACACCGATCCCATACCAGTGTTGTTTTTTTTTTTTTGCATAATCAGTTTAGAATATCTTTACATTATTGTGTGGAACTAATTGAGAGTACTCTTTAATATGTAAAGAAACACACTAACTACACATTATTTCAATATAAATGTATAGCTTATTCAGAAACACTTTATTATTAACTAGTATACTGGATAATGTAGCAGCAAAATTAACAATATAAGTCATCAGCAGAAAAGCAGCAGCAGTTTTTTTTTTTTTTCAACTAGTTCTTTTCTGCCAAGATATCTGCTAAATATTATAATAATTTGTAAACAAACAATAATACATCTCAATCGTGCACCTTTAACTTTTAAACCCTCACGCTTTATTTTGACATTCTAAACTCTCCAGGAAGTCCTGTATGTGTCTATTTGTAAATGCATATTATAAGTGAACCAAACTATTGAGCATCTACATCTGAGATGTTGTTTGTGAGTAGCGCTCAGATATTGAGCAACGTGTGAAGGCTAAAAATAGCCGCGAATGTGTGTGTAAACAGAGCTGCGACATTTTATATATTTATATATACACTGCACATGAATTTTATATATTTACTCATAAAACAGTCTTTTGTGATTCACAGAGCTATAGCACGTCATCAAGTGGCTTTGAATAAAATGACGAATTAAATTAGTCATATGAATTACTTTAATTGTGTTTTTATGGTTCTATGCAAGTAATTTTTTTAGCTTGACAGTAACGAAAGTGACTAACACACAGTATCGGATTTGGATCGGGCTCGTCGGTCCGATACCCGATGCATCTAAAACTTCAGTATCGGGATCAGTGCATCCCAAGTTTTAATGATGCTGCATCCATGCCCCTAGGCGTCACAAAGTCAAAGACCCTAATTCCAAGATGGCATATTCCAGCCCATATCTTTCCCTACTACACCACCCCTAAAAAGCTGCAACTTTGGTGGGACTTGAACCCACAACCTTTAAACAGCTCCTTTAAAATCTAGATGTCAAATGTGCTATCTATTGCACCAAAGAACATAAAGACCAAAAGCTCACAAATGTCCACTCCCACATGCAAAGTAAGCAGATGGGCCACCCTTCACTTTCAGACATGTTGAAACCTGCTCTCGGAGAACATCCTCTAATAGTCAAATAGCTCACAAGGGAGTTCTAAAGTTCTTCAGAGGAATTTCTCATGTTCAAACCTCCCTTCAAACTTCTGACCTCCTGTCCATCTACTACAGGCATTTTCACAACTGCTCCAGGATTCAGAAGAACAAACCACCCCCATATACTCTACCTTTACAGAGACTAAACACCTTCCCACAATTAATTTGAGCGTTGGTAGAATTTAAAGGGTTGTCATCATCTCTCAGGGCCGAGTCAGCAGACAGAGTCAGCATTTTCTGACATCAGCAAGAGCGTGGGACCTGCCCTGATCCACCTGCATTAATCCCATGGGCATTCTTCTCAGAAATGGAATTGAATTATGTGGCAGCTCATTAACAGACACAAGATTAAACTATTATCAATGAAAACATTGGACTGGTACTTGAAAGACACAAACAATGAAACCTATACTTCTTAACCAGTCCTGACTTGTATGCACTTCACTATAGTATGGCATTTCACAAAGGACTATTTTTGGGGACACTGTCAATTGGGAAACAGATTCATAAGTTAAGAAAATACTAAAAATGTAAAGAATTTTCTTTTTAGGTAAGGAATAAGGTGTGGGTTCTGGTTAGTTAATGGTCTATGGTGTGTCTCCTGGTAAAACGGTGTGTGTTCTGGTTGCAGTGTTCCCACATTTCCACTTACAGCCAAAAGACACATCATTTCTGAATTCTGGGAGGTTGGTTGAGCTTTTGTTTCCCAAAACAGTGTTGGTATATATAACAATAATCTTCAGAAAATCTCTCAAGCGGAGTTTGTTTTACCCAACCAGGAATCTCAACAGTCTTGCACAGCAGAACGTTACTTTAAAAAAACACTCAGGCTCTATTCGTCCAGTCCTTTAGTTAGTTTCTACAGTTAACATATGGGAACAAGGGGAGAAAGAGAAGCCGCTGCTCCAAAACACAGTAACCACCACTGATGTCACAAATTATGCATTGGTTACATTAGTTTCCCATGTCTCAGCCGAGTGGCACAGTCCAACTCTGAATTTTCCATTTATGATTCTAGGAAAATTCTAAAAGCCTGAATGAACAAACTAAGCAAACCTTAGCAAGCATTATTGCGCTATACCATGCCTCTCAAAACTACTGGCTGAAAAAGATTAAAGCCCCTTAATGAGAAAAGCATGCTTCTGTAAAAGTACATAATTATTTCTCATCATGACTGGAAGAGGAACTAATATATGGTTCTGTTGGGAGCATGCCTCTACAGGTAGACGACATTACAAGTTCTTCAAACCAACCAGAGGAACCACACTAAAGACTACACACTAAAGTTAAGTGCTGTCAGTAGACGCTTTAAGCTTCATAGATCACAAGAAAAACCAAAATGGAAGGGCAACACTAAAACACTTTGACATTTATTTTATATGTTTGAGTTACAGAAAATATCAGTTGAACATACAAAAACGTCAAAGTGTATGAAGGCACTATTAATAACTAAATATATACTGACTGAGTACAATTGGCTGAGACAACCGTTTTCACAACAGACATTTAATGGAACTATGACAAATATATATATATAAAAAGAGGATATTAGGCATTGTCTCAGAGAAAGTGTTACTCAACATTATCTCAAAAGTCGTCGTCTATATACAAGGAGGGATCCTTTAAGGTTCTTCAATTAAATTAATGGTTCAATATGGAACCATATATATGTTTAAAGAATTAATTTATGCTCAAATGGCTCTTTATGCTGGAGTTTCAGGTACTTTACTCCTGCACTTTGAAAACAAAGTACTTAATGGAACACAAAAGGCGGTTTCGTAACTAGAATAATTCTATTATCATTCCAAATCGAGAACCTTAACATGTTTTCTTAAGAGTTAAGATTTCATTAACATCTCTCTAGCTTACTTTGGGTCAAACTTTCAGTTTAAACCATCACAGTTAATAATGTAGAAGATTACATTGATATGAAAATGTATTTAATGTAATTCTTAAAGAACTGCCAATGCATAGCAGGTAGCGGAGCTTACATTCACAATAGCATTTAATTCAATTGTAGAACACGATTTTACTGGTTTATCTTGTTATAAGTAACAAACGCGTCTCACCTGTGATCATCTCGCGCTTGCCCTCGTCCAGGTTGGTTGAAATCACATCACCCATGATGGCGATTTAAATGAACAAAACACCAATATTATGGAAAGTTCCTTGAGATTTGAGACTTGTGTTAAAGAGAAAAACACTAGTGAAATTTATCCTTTCAGTCTTCCGAGAAACACATCCCCAGAGAGCAGAATCAGCTCCTCAGATCGACGGCGCGCACATTTTGCATCGACTGGAGACTAATAAAACGACTTCTCTGACAGAGCTACGCGCGACTCTAGAAATCGCGTGAGAACCGTGTAAAGCATTTAAACTTGTTCGGTCAAACGAGTGACACTCTGAGGGGTGTGGCCTACTGAGCCCGACACACCCAAACTCACCCTAACAAACCTGTTGCATTTTTAATCGCAGATGATTTTAGAGCGGCTGATTCGATCTGGGAATGACACAACACAAAAGACTGTTTGTAAAATAACAGGCTTGCTTGCTTTATTTGAGTGCTTTTTTCTATTAATAGGAAATCACGTTCGTTTAAAGAATAAAGAAAAAGTATTTCATTTTATCCTGATATTTAAAAAAAATAAAAAAATAATTGTTTGAACCCTATGAGGCTAGGTCTGCATTCTTTTTATGCCAGGTATACATGCATGAACAAATACAAATACAAAATCAATAATCGATAAATCAATTTAATAAATAGATACAGAATTTGAAACCTATACAGAAATCAGATTTTCATACACACATATATATATATATGTGTGTGTGTGTTTCATAAAATTGAGCATATAGTTTACAAATTCAAATTCCACTAGTATTTGGGAAAATATATGTTACATAGATGTGACTGTCTTGTCGGGCACCTCTCACACACCTTACAGTCTAGTTGATCCCACAAAAGCTCAATGGGGTTAAGATCCATAACACTCTTTTCCAATTATCTGTTGTCCAATGTCTGTGTTTCTTTGCCCACTATAATCTTTTCTTTTTATTATTCTGTTAAAAGTGTCTTTTTTTGTACAATTCTTCCCATAAGGCCTGCACCCCTGAGTCTTCTCTTTACTGTTGTACATGAAACTGGTGTTGAGTGGGTAGAATTCAATGAAGCTGTCAGCTGAGGACATGTGAGGTGTCTATTTCTCAAACTAGAGACTCTGATGTACTCATCTTTTTGTTTAGTTGTACATCTGGCCTTCCACATCTCTTTCTGTCCTTGTTAGAACCAGTTGTCCTCTGTCTTTGAAGACTGTAGTGTACACCTTTGTATGAAAACTTCAGGTTTATTTGGCAGTTTCAAGCATTGTTTTAAATGAAAGCATTTAGCTTTCATTCTCAAACAAATTATTGACTGACGAATTTCTAGAGGAAGCTGCTTCTTTTTTTTTTGTGCCATTTTTGACCTAATATTGACTTATGACATACCAGTCTATTGCATACCATGGCAACTCAAAAACAAACACAAAGATAATGTTATGTGTCATTTAATGAATCAAATAGCTTTCAACTGTGTTTGAAATAATGGCAAGTGATTTTCTATTACTAAATTAGCAATTTAGCATTATTACTCAAGAATAAGGTGTTGGAGTGATGGCTTCTAGAAATGGGGCCTGTCTAGATTTGATCAAAAAGGACTTTTTTCAAATAGTGATGGTGCCTTTTCTAGGCAAATTCTTGGGAAAGGGTGACTAATTTGAAGATTTATTTTGGATTTTCTTTAGTCACAACATAATTCCCATAGTTCCATTTATGTATTCCATAATTTTGATGACTTTACTATCATTCTAAAATGTGAAAACAAAATTATAATAAAGAATGAGTGTGTTTCAAAAATTTGACCGGTAGTGTGTGTACATTCTGAGATGCTATTCTGCTTACAACAATTGTACAGAGTTAGCCTAGCCTCTCTGTCAGCTCGAACCAGTCCGCTAATCTCCGTTGAACTCTCTCATAAACAAGATATTTCTGTGACACATATGTGTTTTGCACATATTGCCATATATCATATTTGTGTATGGGAAATAAGAGATTCATAAATGATTAATTTAATTATTATTTTATGAATCAAAATGTTTTTGCAAGTTTTACAGGAAGGAACAAAATCTTATAATTCTTATTCTGAGAAGAAAATACAGAGAAAATCTACAAATAATGATAATAATATAAAAAAGATCTCAATATGGTTATTAGAATCTTTTTTGTATAATGTAATTTATCCTGTTAAAAAAAAAAAATCACGAGACACTAATAAGAAGATCTGTAGCGCACTCTGGTGGACAAAATTGGTAACTTACTAAATGCTGCATTAGACCTAACAGTTTTAAATCACACCTATGTTGCAAGACAAATAACACAATACAAGTAAATATCGTACCAGTTTCTATTTAAATTAATTATTCGTGTAGGAAATGTATTAAAGTAAACTAAAAAAGCTTTGTTTTGAAAGCTCGCTGCAGAAAATGCTCCGAATAATCCATGTAGTAAAACATGTATGAACAACTGAAATTCTTTGCCAATGTAAAACCTTTAGTTGCCTTACAAAATCTATATGATGACCATCTGATCGTATCAAAGTGACTATATGATGAGATACCAGAGGGCTTAATCAAGTAGTAGCCAACAAACACACCACAAACAGGTGCAAGACAAGGACATTTATATTTTACAACCTTCATTCAACATGACAGGAAAAATCTGCGGGAAATGTAGAAAGAATCCACCCAGTGTCTATGCGCTTGTGTGTTTGGCAAACATGCAGAATATAACGGCGCTTGGTCGGTAGTATCAGAGCAAGGAGGGGCTGTTACGCAGTGACGAATCTCCGCAGTCAGCTGCTGTGTGAGGTGCGCACCATCCATCGCACTGATAGAGACAGCAAGAGGAGGAGAGGAAGAAAACATACAGCACACGGGCGAACACTCAGGAGCATCATGGCACCGATTGGATTAAAGGCGGTCGTTGGCGAAAGTAAGATCATGTTAATCATCAACTACTGAGAATGTATACACGTGCTTTAAGGTCTAACCAAATAGATACATAGTTTTTACGGTATAGACCTATAATTGCATGTGACTTTAATGCTCCTTGCGTGTTTGGTTCCCTGAGGATGTGGTCGGTTTTTACCCTGCCATTGTGCTGAGTGGTGAAGACATTACAGTGCTCACGGGGACGCACCGTTGCGCATTGTGCATCTGTGGAACATGACACAAACAAGCGTTTTTTTCCCCATGCGTTTTTGGTTTAAACCAGAAATATTTAGCTGGAGAACCAGATTGCTATAAAAAACGCTTGATGCATTGGTTTAAAGATGGTCCAACATAGGAACGCCCTTATTCTGCACGAATATGTAATGAATTACGCATGCTGTCTCGACGGAGATTATTTTATTTTTCATTCTGATTAGCATCCCAAATGATTATATAATTGTATATTGAAGATACAATATCAAAATACGGCATTCAATGATTAGACTGACATATGCGTATGTGTTTTGGCAAAGCCTCACCCCTATGATTGATCACCAGTGCATTGTAGGGCCTATTGCGTTGCGTAAAACTCCAGTTGGTGAAACAATCTGCCCAGGAAAAAGAGCCCTTGGTTTTAACACGACTGCAAATGGATCGTTATATGGCGGAGTGCTTCGCGTTCGTTTGAAGACTGGAAAATGAAAGCACCAAATGCGCATCCCTCATATGTGCAGCTGTAATTTCCGTTAGCCATGTCGGTGTTTGCTATGTTCAATGCATGCTGGATGATTTTCACAGATAAGATCATTTAGAAACAACAGATTGTTGGTGGTTGTAGGTGTTTTCTCATTTTAGATAAATACATTTGTCTTAATGCAACATGGAAAATGTGACAGTTGTGTAGGAATAGTGGCATCCGAAAGGTCGCTCTCTTTTAGAGATTTCAGGTCTCAATTGCTAATTAACATAAATGAACCTTGCCGTAATCACAAACGATAATACTTTCATTTTATACTCATGAAGCTTTTCATATTTTATGTATTAACAAATGACTTATACAAATATAATGAAGGAATACATGTAATATATGATTACAGAAATGAATAAATAAAGATTAATAAATGATGCATTTTATTAAATAAATGAATAATAATGACTACATATGAAGATATGTAGGCTATCCCATTGGGTTATATACCATAAAGTGTGCTTTATGTACTCAGAACTACATACAAAAATAGGTAAAGCATGCTTACTGACATAGACATTCTCATTTCAAATGTCAATCTCATAAGTTATTTGTGTTTATAATTATTATATAATTAGTTTCAATAGCCTATAATCCTAAAATTTGCACTATAAATTGTTTTTATATATTTATTTTGTTTATTTAGGAATGGCTACGTTTAATTTAATAATTTTATATCAGTAAGATATCATTACAATCATAACAAAATTATATATATATATATATATATATATATATATATATATATATATATATATATATATGGAAAGCCCAACTGCCTTACATAATTGTGAAAATCCTTTTGCATTGTCCATTGCAAATGAATGTGAAAATGCACGCGCACACATGCACTGACATCTGATCTGATAAAAGGCATAAGCGATCTGAGCACCTGCCCTGCATTCACTTTTCCTCACATGCAGAATTATAGGTTGGTTTTTGTGTGGTTTGATGCAAGCAGTGCGTGTGTGTGTGTGTGTTGCGTTGTGTTGGTTTCACTGTCAACTCAATGGACATTAGCACACAACACAAATATCCAGACACAGGGTCAGATATTAAAGAACAAAGGGAAGAGAGCCAAGTGATGTCTCAAGACAATGTGGCCATATGCACGTACATAGATAGACGGATAGACAGACAGACAGACAGAGAGATAGATAGAATGACAGACATACAGATAGATAGACAAATATATAGACAGACAGATAGACAAGACAGAAAGAGTGACAGAGAGACAGACAGATAGAGCTAGACAGAGAGATGGACAGACGGATGGCTGATAGTTCTATATTTTTTGCAGGATCCAGGAAAAGGTATATACGTATGTGCATTCTAGAATGTTAATGCCACATTAAGGGACTGCAGGAGTAGACATGGAAAGCATCTGTGAATGATACAGACATTCATTTAGTTCTGAATGAAACCGTTTCTATTGTTAGCAGTTCTATTTGTTGATCTATTCACATGTATTGAGCCTATACGATGCACTATTTTCAGGTTTTGCAAAATTGCTTTCAACATTCAGCCTTTAGGGAAACACACACACATATATATATATATATATATATATATATATATATATATATTTTTTTTATTTTTTATTTTTTTTCCCCGATTTCTCCACAAATCTCTTTGTAGAGACGTTTTGGACTCTATATACTTGAAACCCAGTAGCTGATGTAATTATCTGCATTCATTTGATGATCAATTACTCAGCCTACATTATTAATACAGAGGTGGTGTAATACCTAAAATGGCTGTTGCTTGGTTGGCACACACAGCCTTAGAAGACTTGGCTTCGGCAGCAATTTGTTGAGTCATTCCCCTGAGCCATATACCAAGTGACTGATCACTCTGGAACTGTAAAAAATTTCCTGACAGCCTTAATTGGTTGACAGCACCACAAGAATGTACATAGTCACAAGCCCTTCACTAGCAACACATTATAAATGGTGAAACAGCACCTGTAATATAATTTATGCAATTAATTTATATGTTGCTTGCAAAAAAAAAAACCCCATCAGAATATATGGCTACATTTGAATGCCTGTCGTTGGAGCTAACCTGACCAATACAAGTCATGAATGCACAGGCATCTAGATCTATACACATCCGTCAATGACACAATGAGGGAATGAAAAATAACACTTCATTCACATAGTGGTCTTCATTATACACCAACACAGACACAACACCTGGTATGTGACACCCCTTTAGATGACAACGCTTCCTTTTCAGCTGTAGCGTTCAAGGGCACAACAACAAAAGAGTATTTGAGACGAGAGTCCTTGATCATAGTGTTTTTATAAGTTACGGCACACTGTAAGCGTGTGACACAAGCTTGAACTGAGGACATTCATATCTCACAAGTATTAGAGGAGAGAGAGAGACAGAGAGAGAGAGAGAGTCCTGTCCCTTTCACATCATGCATTTGACATAGCCATGTTCAGAATGGAATGCTAGTTTAATACTTACTGAATACTCTGCCGTATAATGTATATCTAAACCTACTGTTTCTATTTATATTTTTTATATGAAAAAGTGGGCATTATTGCACGATAAATGCTCACTTAACCTCATCTCAATACATTTAATTGCTGTCCGGTTATCATACAATTTTTTATTTTGCTCGTTTAATTACAATTGATCAGTCTGGTCAAATAATAAGTCAAGAAAGAGATGTGAAAATCTCCTGCTCTAATTCTGTCTGGTTCAATCATCACACTTGAAATGGAAGGTCAAGTCAAGGGTATTACTTTGTAAGATACATTATTCTGTGCTGTGTGCTTTGTTGTATAATGCACATGTTGGCAAATGTACAAAGATATCCAGATATTTCGTGCACACTATACATATTATATTATGCAGAAATAGTAAGAATAGTATGTTCATATGCTATTCCAAACATAGCCGTAGTAGGCCAATAGTAGGCCAAATGCACTGAGCTGTTAATGTTCTCCATCAACAGAGCTAGAGAGTACAAATCCAGTATGGACAATTTCCTCTTTTGTTCTGGAATTACATTCTATAGCTAGTAATAGCCATCTCACTTTGCTCCCATCCAATACACAAGCAAACCTCCTTCACGTCATTTACATCTCTATGATATTCTGGTCCCTAGATATGGCTCAGGTCGCTCCTTCAATGCAAGTCTACGGGATTTTTTCACCTGTTTTAACGTTTACATGCAAAAATTGTAAATCCGATCAGTTCGAAAAATACAGATTGATCTCACTATGATTTCGGTGACAGCTGGTCGAAAATTCTTCAGCTCAAATCGGTCTGGGCTTACTAACATTCGAATCGCTGCCTCTAGTGGGCGAAGCTAGAAGTGTTATTGAATGTGTGCTTATGCGTGAGGTCCAGTTTCCAGATTAAATGTCCACAGAGTGGCGCCAAAAGCTAGATGTTTGTAGTTGTAAATTATGTAATTCAGACAGTTGACAGGAATGCATATTGAAACCATATGCCCTTACCCAAACCCTAAACCTAACCATCAGTGGAGTAAAAATGAAATCTTAGAGAGAACATGCAACCTCAGAATTGTCATTGATTGATTATTCTAATGCAATTACTTCCATGCTATCAGTAGCGCCACAGATAAGGCAAACATACTTGACATGATGCAAAAATGTCTGATGAAAGATGACACTTGTCAGTAATGGGGTTGATGTTAGGGTACCGAAACATTCGCTAACAACATGTTGAGTTCTCTCATCAACAAGCTAGCTGCATGATTTGAGGTATCATTCATGTTCGTACTACAAACAGTGCTGGACAAGTTACACGCCAAAGCTCAATATATGGGTTTGTTCAAATCCCTAACTATAACTATCGAAAGTATTGCTATTACTATAAGCAATAGTAATAGCGATACTTTCCATAGCAAGCACCTATGAACCAAAGAGAAACAGAACAACAATATGAAAAGAAAATCGCTTCTTTATTATTCTAGATGTCGACATGTTGACAGTGCAGCCTGGGAAAGCCTTAAAAGCGCATTATAATTAAACAGAATTAAATGCATTGTCTATTGATCTACACCAGCACGGCTTTTATCAGATCTAGAATGCACCACTAGAATTGTCATTATTCATGTTTGCACTTGCCCTGACATTGGGTGTTGCATTAGCTGTGTGCAAGGGCGCATAGACATAAATAGTGTCAAATTTTAGATCTCTGCAGGGGGATATAAAATGTTCTAGGAATTAAAATGAATTACAGATTTCTATTTAGATCAGCCATAACTCATGAATAATACAGTTTGATACAGTGATAGATATCTCCTTGTTTTGTTACTGACGGCATGATCTGAATTGGCACTCTATTACCAGTGGTCACGTTAATGTTGAAGAACAAAGATAATTTGTAGTTCTAGCTCTCGATTATCTCTCAGGGAATACATTACCCAGAGTTCTCCTTGAACAGTGAGTTTATGGCTTTCCAATGAAAATACATAAATCAGACCTCAGGATAAAAGATTCTGTCCCTGCAGTGCACCCTGCCCACAGTGAATCACTACAGAGTACTGCGGTTTAAAACACATTGACCTCAAATTGAAACCTGTGAGGCAAGTTATGAAATGTTTTAAATTATTAATGAGGCTGTAAAATTTTCAAATTGTTACTTAATAAACAGCACAGTCTATAAAATGTATACACAGAGGGGATTTATGAGATTATGTACATTGTTTGAACAACCTCCACTTACAGGGGCGCCTGCAGGATCTAGGGGTACGCACAGAAATCTGCCTAATAAACCTTATATCTAGGGGGGTCCGGGGGCATACTCCCCCTGGAGATTTTATATTGTTGTTGCAAAAAACAACACCAAAGCCTTCAATTCTGGTGAATTTGAGATAAGCATTTATTTATTTTCTCTCGAGTATGAGTAGCATTCATGTAACTATTGGCTAAAGTTTTTCTTCCAGTAACCATTCAGACAGTCGCGTTATTGCTCTAAAAAAAGCTAAATGCACCACAACGAATAGAGCAGAACGCAAGCGTCTCATATCAGTTGAAGAAGTTATTTTTAACTTCACAGGTAGCGTTTCCAATGAGAGATGTTTGTCTTTTGTTTTGTCCTGATGTTGTAGTTGTTTATATGTACATTTCTCCCCATTATACTTACTCAAAAAATGGACATTAATTTAATCCTAATGGACATTCGCCTGTTTTCGTGGTACCCGCTGATGTGTGGGGTTGTTTGCTCCATTACACCGGCCTGGTGTGGCGTCTCACCCGATCTATCTGACTTCATTGGGTCTGCCTTCCTGGCTGTGTTTTTGGTGTGGTTGCTGCAGATGGCTGCATATCTGATGGAGAGATTTCATGGTGCGGCGGTCGTCTTCTTATGTGTTCCGATTTGCCATTTGAGGTCCTGGAGTTTGCACTCGTCTTGGCTCTGTGGCATGCAAGATGCAGGATGACACAGGTTGCTTGGTGCCCCATTACACACGGAACTACCTTAAACATGTAATTTTTCCACTACTGTTCATTATGCCTGTACTGTCGTTTTGGATACGTGCAGAAAAACAGAATACTTTCACTCCAGACTACATGATTGACTCTGGCTCTCTTGTTTTGTGGTGTTTGATGCATTTACTGTGTTGTAGTGTTTGACTTTGTTTTAATGTATATGTTTGTTGTTTGTGAGCATTGGAAAAGCCCTATATAAATTAAACGTCTTATTATTATTATTATTATTTAGAAGCTTGTGCAAATACCATAAAAAGCGTTGCACTTATGATGCAATGGAGTGTAAAACGAGTCCTAAAGAGTGCACAAGTGGACATGTAAGCTGAAAATGTCATAGAAGCACCACAAAATGATGTGGATGCTTAAGCAATTGCATTTTTTTAATCTCACATTTGCTTTTTCCTGACACTATTGGTTAGGTTTAGGGCAGGGGTCTTCAACCATTTTCAGGGCAAGGACCCCTTGGTATGTAGAGAGATGGAACAGGGACCCCGTTGCATTTTATGCCTATAAAATGTGTATGGCACCATATTATTTTAGGTACATATTTAATGATGTATACATTTCAAAGCCATTCAAATAATTATTAAATTAGCAGAGGTCTGCAACCTTTTTGACATGAAGTACTATTTTTATTTTTCCTTTTTAATCACCTTGCCATACCCCTTCAAAAAAAAATACAAATAAAATAGGCAGATAAGGCCTATACCTAGAGCCTTCATCTCATGTTAGTGATCGATTTTATACATACGTTTAAAAAATACAGTTAATTTCTGTAGGAGGAAAACATTGTAATGAGGACAAAATGACAGTGTGCACCATTAATAATGTTGATTTGACAGTCACCATCAGTGTAGCCTATGGCAGCTTGATAATGGTAAATGGTCTGCACTTATATAGTGCATTTTTAACCTTATCGGTATGCAAAGCGCTTTGCACTGCGTCTCATTCACCCATTCACACACAAACTCACACACCAATGATGGCAGAGCTACCATGTAAGGCGCTAGTCTGCCATTGAGAGCAACTTGGGGTTCAGTGTCTTGCCCAAGGACACTTCTGCACTTGGAGTCATGTGGGCCAGGAATCGAACCACCAACCCTGTGATTAGTGGCCATTCCGCTCTAACACCTATGATATCAGATGGTAATAGTACTTTAATATATAGTATGGTACTGAATGATGACCATATTCATATACCATCGAACATGTCCAAAAACACATTGTATTACCATGGCAATTTTTTATAATTTTTCTGTTTGCTGGTCTCCTGTTAAAATTGGTTTAAAAAATGGTTGATCTTCAGTTTTTTTTTTGTTAATTAGTAAAATTAACCGTCAACTGTACTCTATAATTACTTTTTGCCCACCATAATTTTGTTAAATAACTAAATTCTTCAAGTTAGACTCCTGCATAATTTCTCCATTGAACACTTTTAAACCTACTCTACCATAATGAAAAGCACCTTTGACCTGGCATGGATGTCTATAGCATCACTATTTCTTTCTCTAAAAGCTCTGCTGTTTTTTTCATTGGACAGAGCTGCCTAGGCAGCAAGAGATGTGTTGCACAGTGACTCAGCATGCTGAAATTCGATACCAGCAGGGTGTACGGATGTGAGTGGGTGCATGCTCTGTCCTTGGACTCTGTGACTTTGGTTGGGGTTCAGCAGAGCATCTTCAGTCTGTTATACAAGGATTCGATTGTCACCTTCTCAGAGGCATTATCTGACACTATGTGCACTGACTGCACTTCAGTATGGATGAGACTGCTCAGTGGGAACCAATTACCTTGAAAAAAGTCTCTCTCTATTTTTATATTTATATAATTGTAGAGCAGAGGAGGGCGGGGCCAGGCTGGAATGATGCACCGCCCGGTCCCCAATCAGCCTGATGTGAGCGTGAGGATTAAAGGTAGCCGGTGACGACAGTTTGAGGGAGAGAGAATTACGGGCATTCGCTCTCCCTCGAACTGTTGTCACCAGTCTACTCCCGCCCACCTACGCTCTACAATAATGTCTCAATAAGAAACATGCATTTAGATTCTGCTTGTAATCCAACTCAGCAGATATTAAAGGGTTGGTTCACCCCAAAATGGAAATTCTAACAAAAACTCATTCTTGTGCAATTTAAAATCTGTACCACCAAAGATGTTTTGCGGAATGTTAGGGACTGACAGTCTCATTCAACATTCACTTTCATTGCAACTTTTTTCCATACAATGAAAGTGGTTGCTAAGGCTGTCACTCCATAACATTGCGCCTAACATCTGCAAGTAAATAATGATAGAATTTTCATTTTTGGGTGAATTTTCTGTTTAAAATTGACTGTTGTCTCAATGACAACAAGGTCACTGATGCAACATAAACAGAAAACATGAAACCTTAAAACTTTAGGTTTACAGGATTTTTATCCATGTCGGAAAATCAAAGCAGATCCACGAGGATAAGATAAAATGTCGACTGTCTCTTTAAGGTAAATGGCTGTAAATTTCCTGAGAGAGTGAGCATAAAAGTGGGTCATGAAATGAGAGGCGAGTCCCTCGGGGGAGCCTGGGAATATAGAGGGTTAAATCTGCAGTGATGAGCAGTTATACGGTTTTCTGCATTAACCAATAGTCAAACACAGTAAACCGGCAATTGCATCATACCCAAAGACTTTAGCAAATATATCTTTGATTGCAGTGGAAAGAAACTACATCTGCGCTGTAGCAAATATAAGGCGTTATTCTTAATGAAGGCATCTACATTAAGTTTAAAGTGAGATTGTTTAAAGGGATAGTTCACACAAAAACTACTTCTTAATTTATTCACTGTCATGAGATCCCAGATGTGCATGACTTTATTTCTTTATTTAAGATGTTTAAAAGAATATCTCAGCTCTGTAGTTTGATGAATGTAACTTGAAAGCTCCAGAAGTTAGTGTCATACAGTACATTTTCAATGGAACTCAATGGGATTTTGGGGATAACCGATTGTCTGCATAAATCAGTTAGTAGCAACCTGATTCACAACCGGCTGAAGGACTCTGCCGAGTCGATGTAGATTGGTGGTGGTTGAGCAATTTAGATTGAAACATGTCCGCCCTGATGCTTGTTGATCGTATATTCAGTTATTGATTTGCACAATCAATATGCCTAATTTACATAGAAAACTGCGTGTTTTTGGCGGAAAACAACGACAAGGACTGTGTTTACATGCACTTTCTTAAACCGATTATGCCTTACAGACTAACAACATGTTAGGTTAAACGCCTTAAATGGTTTTTGTTTATCGGTGTATGGTAAAAATGATTTAGGTCTAAGCATAAACTAATCAGCACACAGATATTTGCCCCTAACCCTGATTTTGCTCGGCATGGAAACACCCCTAATGGCGTTCTTACTGGTTTATCTAACGTTGGATTCTTGAGTTGTCGTATTTTTGGAATAAGCTGATTTTTGGTAGTTATCTTGATATTGGTGTGCATATAAATGCACTCAATGAGTTAATTTAAATACTCATGGTGCAGTGCCTAAATGCTTATATACACATTAGCAGTGTTTCAATTATGGAGCCAGTGTGAGCCAGGGCTATCAACTGGTCAGCAAGGGCCAATAGCCTCGGACTTCAAGCCACAAGACCAAAATCGATCTGCCTTCCCACCATTGGACCAATAGCCCCGCAGCGTTGCCCTACAACCTGCACTAATACGCTGCCCAGCTGCCAACATCACACACCCCACCCATTTAACAAGCAAGAGGAATGCTCAAGCTGAGGTATCAGACTCTGGAGACTAGCTAGCCCTTGAATGAACATAGTGGAGACTAAAGCTGCCATTTGTTTGCTTATTTTGGTGGAAAGTGCAACCTGACTCTGCCTTTGACACTGACCCCGCCTCAATCCCCAGTTGGTCTTCTTTGGCCCAAGAGTAATCGGTGGGCCAAAGGCACTTGGCTGATGGCCCAGAGGAAGCCCAGAGGAGGCACAATGCCCTGGAAGCCCTGGAAGTGACAGTCAGAATGCAACATGCACTGGCATGCACTAGCACACCCTCATTTTGCCTGATAGATATAACGCGACAATTTATTGATCAGGCCATATGACAGAACCAGTTGGTGCCTGGTCCTTAATTGTCAGACACTGCATAACTATCCATAAGATGCCCTGTCCTTTAAGGATGATACATTTTGGGGAAAGCAAAGGGGTCAAGGGAAAACAAAAATCAAGAAATGTAGTAAAAAGTATCTGCTCAAGTGGTAGGTAAATGCCATAAACCTGAGGGTCTCTCGAACATGCATACAGTTCTGTATACATTGAAGTGAATTCGATTGTTAAGTGACCCGGAAGGTAACACAGTCTCTGCAGCTGTCTCTTGCTTTTTGCTGCATTTTGCTCTAATGACACCCGTTCACACCCCCTTTTTCTACGCTATGTTTGACTCCACGGAAACTGCTATTTGCTTTTGTACACATTCTTAATAGGACAAAAAAAAGCCCATTCAGGCCTGTGATGTCAAACGGATTTTACTGATTGATCAAATTATAATTATCTTGCTTTAGTGTCATTTTCAAATCCAACTGATCTGACTGATCCCAATGGCATCAGTTAAACCATTCCTGCTGTTGTACACATTCTTCAGCACCTTACTGAGAAAATACGTGTTGAAACTATTCAGTCTGCGGTGACAAATAGCTGATAGTCTGTGGTACATTTTATTACCCAATATGAGGAGCATAAAAAAAGATTTGATTAACTTAGACGCTGCAGTCTGTATGATTTAATTCAGTTTAACTCTTCCAACTCGAAGTATATTTCTGCTGCACGGCAAAAAATCTCGAGAACGCCACAAATCAGCAAGGACATAAAATCCATACATTGAGTGGTCACTGCATAAGAATGTACTAAATCCATGAAACTACAAGCTTTCTGATGCCTTTTTGAATTCACAGAGAGGTTTTGGCTTTAGGATATATTACAGAAGCCTTCGATTAGGCTGTTTTTGACATTTATTGTGTCCTTCTCTGTATTTTTTGCCTTCACTTGCAACAATAACCCTGATTTGTACAGTGAAAGGGTCTTTACTTCAGTCCCAGAGGCTTGTCATGGGCAAAAGTGAACTGTGGCTAGTGGTGGTAGTGCTGATGTCACATGACAGGATGTAAAGTGTCCTCAGGAGACAGCTGAGAGTGAAAGTGCCCAGCGCTAACCTTTCTAAAGCTTCTTGTGATTTCACTATAGGTTATTTCCAGGCAATACTATAGTAGAACAAAAAGTATTGTGCTTACTAGTTCTTTGAAAAATTTGTACATTTATATCAAACAATCAGAAAAACATTATCAATGCTTCTTGAAGTAACATCAAATTGCTTAAAGGGATGCTTCACCCAAAAACTGAATTTCTGTCATCAGTAGTAGTAGTAGTTGTAGTACCCTACCCAATATTATTAGCCTTTTGATTATATTCCATATATATCTTGTTATTTATGTATTTACTCTGAAATAGATTAAAAGTCTTTTTTTCACTGAAAATGCCAAATAGAATAAAAATGTGAAAAAATAATATTACATTGTTTTCATTTGACGTGTTTATTAGTAATAAACAGCCATATTCACCTACATTTTTATACGTTTTTAAAATTGTATTTGAATGAATATGAAAAATGCCACACAAGAGACTTTTTCCGAAGTGAACATTTTTAAACGATGACACAAGTGCATCATTGAATCAGAGTTTTGAATTCATTAATTGAAAAGGACAGTTTGATAGAGTTGAACTTGCCAACTCTAACACCATTTTTGGTACTGAAATATAAACACTATTAAAATATAAACACAGTTTTATTATAATAGCCAAATAAAAAGTACATTCAAATCATTGCACTATTTACAATGGTTGATATTATATTGCCAGCAAAATCATTGTGAAAATATTGTGATTTGTGAAAATTCAATATAACACTCAGCCCTATAGACAAATACACCAGAAGTAATTGTTAGCCTAAACAAAATATGCTTCATGTGATAACATCTGAATTAACAGGTTTTATTTAATAAAAAAAATATTATTTAACATCTCTAAATCAAATTGAATACATTAGGTTACACAAGCTAAACCAATTTTAAAGGTTAGATCAACTAGAAATAGCTCCTTAAAGGAATATTCCAGGTTAACAAGTTAAGCATTTATGTCATAATTAACACAAAAATGTATTTTGACTAGTCCCTCCTTTCTTGCAAAAAATCTGGGTTAAATTAAGACACTTAAAATGGAAGTGAATGGAAGCCAAGCTGTAAACGTTAAAATCCTCACTGTTTAAAAGTATTGCCACAAGTTATAAACAATAATCGTGTTAAAGATTCAGAAACTGTTGTTATTAATGACACCTGTGGCCATTAAGTGAACTGCAGCCAGCTACCTGTTGCTAGTGCTCACGCACACACTCCATAGGGACGCGAGTGTGCAAGCATCGACCAAAACAATGACGTAACATACAAAGAGGCTGAACGTGATTCACCGGTATCATGCTGACAGATGAGGTAGCATAATTAAAATTACACAGTTATGATTGTTTTACTACAATCTTTGAAACTGTATATTATATTTGACTCTCCAGTGCTGGAACAGGGCTAAAACAAAGTGTGGATATATGTCTGACTATGCAAGACTGTAGTTTGAAGTAATCGCTTTTATTTGCATGATACACTGACTGCATTTATACAATAGCCTATGTCAGCGTTAGCTAGCTAGCTAGATTTATCAATAGCTGTTAGCTAAATTTGGTGGATGATGACAGTAGCTGTTTATAAAATAGACTGTAGGCCTACATTATAAATACGTTGACACAATTCAGTATTGATGTGATTCCATCACAACTGACATTTTGATATATCAATGTGCCATTGTTTTATAATAATAGAAAGCAAATATTTTCTGTATAACCAAGTTATGTTACACTAATGAATGGGTCTTTTTGCATTATCTTGAACATTGTCTAGCATTCATTTAATGTGTTATTGTAGTTTAGCTAAGATTACACAGATCAGTCCTTATGGCACTATATTTCACATGCTTTGCATTTATGTAAGCTTACCTGTCCAATAAGAAGAATGCCAATTCAGGGTTGGTTTTGATCACCAAAACCAAATGAAGGTCCCTCCAGGAATCAAATGCCCTGCCGATGTTCACTAAGGGTTTCGTACTACCACGATCCCTCTTAGCCAGATGGGATTCAGTAGATTTTTTATTTTATTTTTTGTGTTCTGAGTTTGTGTAGGAGTCGGTGTTGTGCTGGTAGCCGGACGTTTGCTGGATACCATCTCTAAGATAATGTTACCTAGTGTTGCAGTTTGTTGTCGCTTTTGAATAACAGAAGACAATCTATGAGTGGTGGTGGTGTAGTGGTCTAAGCACATAACTGGTAATCTGGTAATCAGAAGGACGCTGGTTCGAGCTCCACAGCCACCACCATTGTGTCCTTGAGCAAGGCACTTAACTCCAGATTGCTCCAGGGTGATTGTCCCTGTAATAAGGGCTCTGTAAGTCGCTTTGGATAATGTGTCGCAAATGCATACATGTAAATGTAATGTATTACTGTCTGAGACAAGGCTCTCAGGAGCGTGCATAAACGTCACATCCTTTGGATTGAAAATCAGTCTACAGGCTTTAATAGGCAAGCTAGGTAGGGCTAATTTTTTAAGTTACGTTACAAGCTGTTCACACTTTGGCAAAAAAAGGGCGAATATTATATGAAAATGGTTATATATTGCACCTTTGAGGAAACAATTGCAAATAAGTGTGTATAAAAACAAAACAAAAAATCAATAAAATAAAAATGTGTGGTGCTTTCCAGATAATGCACACTTTCACAGTATTGGCCACACATTTTTGCTTACTGGTCTGCATTTCTTTCAAAGGCTGTTTGTGCCCCTAGACCCTAATGGGGTCTATAGGCATCCAAATACATCAAACTGTAGATTTGGCACCAGAATAGTTCTTTTGAAAAGTCATGCTGAATTATTCTCTGGCAACATTGTAGCATTTTCAGTTATATGTTCTTAACGAATAAACCACACTCCTATCCAACAGGTCGGAAATCTGACAAATATATGTTAATTGGTGCGTTGTTTGGATCAGATGGTTTGATTAGATTTGGTCTCTTTACTCACATGAATTGCTATAAGAATCATTTATATGCTAAATCTCCCCTTTTGACCGGTGCGCTTATCTCTTCACCATAAACTAAAACAAGCCCTGTGTTTAAACACCCATAATCCATCTGTATTCGCTCAAATCCTTGTATTTTCTGCCACAGAAGGGCTTAAATTGTCACAACAAACGTCACAAAATCAAAGCCACAAAATCATCCCAAGCGCATTTATTCTAATGCTACAACCAGATGGCTAGCATTACAATCAGGCTAATATTGGCCCTGACACACAAACATGGTCACCACCGCCCAATCCCTGCATGCTGGGATTATTTACAGTACATCAGAGTGAATAAGAGAGAGATGCAGAGAAAGAAATAGAGAGAAGATACAAGAGTTAATCACCCCTAATTCTACTCCGATTCAATTCTCTATGATCCACTATGTTCATTTAACATTTTGCTGGAGTTCCTGTCTGTAAGAATCACAATATTGGAATCTGAATGGAGAGATTTTGCTGATAAAGAAGATTCAATTTTCTGCCAGAGTGAACGTTTTATCTGTTTCGTGCTTGAAGTCCCACATCTGATAGTGTGCAGCTTACCTAGCTGTAGTTCTGATAGGTATGTCCGCTTACAAAAAAATTCTGTGCTGGTATCACGATACAGTGATGGTATCAGATGATTATACAGTAGTACTCTGATATGTACCATACACTGAAAAAAATATTTTGCGGTGAAATTAATTTAGCAGAAAAGATTAAGTTCTTTCAACATTGAATAAGAACTCAAAAATATATGGTCAATTCAAAATTTTTACTTAAATTCAAACATTCTCTAGTTTAAAAGTACATATTATTCATGATTGTTTGTTATCTTTACAATGGGTCATCATGTATCAATCCCGAAGTAGAAAACCTTGTCATATTGATTTTCTAGTTTGAGTAAATTTCACAGGTAAATAAGTAAATTGTACTTAACCTTTCTAAGCTGGTGTTCCCAGCATACACCTGGCTTGAATGACTAATGAACCTCCATGGTTTTACTGTTTGCAAGTTTATTTACACCATTTTTATTGTTGATTTTGTTGTTACGTTTGGTAACTTGTGAAGTCTAAGGTTTAGTTTCTCAAAGGTTTAGTTACTCAAAATTACTTGTTCATGATCAAAAAGATTTCCATTTGATTGTTACCATCATCGTATTTTGCGTACCAAGTGTTGAGGTCTGCGT
Organism: Xyrauchen texanus; assembly: GCF_025860055.1. Lineage (NCBI taxonomy): Eukaryota > Metazoa > Chordata > Actinopteri > Cypriniformes > Catostomidae > Xyrauchen > Xyrauchen texanus. Next base: position 11,160,148 of record NC_068309.1, read on the forward strand.
GCACAGGTCTGTATCTTCTTTCGATCAAAAAAGACATGGGATTATTGAGATTAATAAGAACGTAGAAATAAATTTGTATTAATCGTTTGTGTAAGCCCCGTCGTATATGGTTCAGTGCTCTGATACTTGCTTGAACTTTTGCATCCTGCTTGAAGCAATAACGGCAGGGGAGTGGAGCTTACCCCTGCGCAGGAAGGGACCTAAACCTGTGGTGATGGGGTGGAGGGGGGTGAAAACAATGGAAGTAAGCCAAAAGTAAGAAACAACTGAGTGGCCTTATGAAGCTGAGGCTGTGTTGTGATTGGATGAGATGCCTGATAGAATGAATCCCTAGATCTTCCTGCTTGAACTACACTCATGCTTAAATTTCTATAGAAAGTAATGCACTAATGAAAGGTGACATCGTCTAATATACTGCATAGCATGCATTAACCTTCCCTGTGGAAGGCTTCCTTCCATATGTAATGTGGTACATGATTAAACATGATGTTTATTACAGAATGTACAGAATGTAAAATGTTCCACTAAAACTTTTATATATTTTAGTACTATGTACATAAGATTTGTAAGTAAAAGTTACTGAAATGTATTAACTTTATTAACTGAAAACTTTAAGTTAAATTGACTCACTTCATTCAATATAATGTTATGAAGTTAAGTAGACTTTTATTTTATTAAGCAGACTATTATTTTATTTACTTAAGAAAAGCTGTGTAAAATTTGCTAAATAAAAATTAAGTAAATTTTACTACTTTTTACTAGTAATTAGCATATTCATGTACCAATGTACAAACTGTATTTACATGGTACTCAAAAGGTACTTAGAAGAATACCATGTCAAAAAATCAAAGAAAGCAAGCAAGCAAGGGAAATATATAATCCATTTTAGGATGTGGACCACTAAGCACAGTTGGGCTCAGATGTGTGTCGAGCACAGAATGGGCACACCCACACAGCAGTGCTTGATGGATTACACAGCACTGAAGCAAGTGTGTGTGTAGGGGGGCCACATTGAGATGATACAGTGAAAGAGATTGCATTAACACCAAAGCCTTCCTATTTAGCGTATGAGGATACTCATTTGCCTCCTGCACATCAATAGCTATTAACGTGATTTATAAACCAACACAAGCTGCTTCATGTCAAATATAATGCAATATTTTGTTGTTTTTCTGTTCTAAACCGTCTCAATGAATAAAGGCAGATGGAGAAAATGACAGAAAAGTACAGGGTGTAATTCTGTTTGGGGAGGGGTAATATTACTAGTCTGAGAGATGCATGAATTGTAGACATTTGATGCACATTGTTTTTCCTTTACAGAGATTATGAATGATGTTATCAAGAAGGTGAAAAAGAAGGGAGAATGGAAGGTAAGGCGAACTCTTTCACCTCCTTACCATAGCAACCACAATGTCCTTATGTTATCAAAGCCCACACCTCAGGGCCTGGACACTGGCTACCACCCCTGGAGTCACTAGTTCGAATGAGCTGAGTAACTCCAGCCAGGTCTCCTAAGCAAACAAATTGGCCCGGTTGCTAAGGAGGGTAGAGTCACATGGATTAACCTCCTCGTGGTCGCTATAATGTGGTTCGTTCTCAGTTGGATGCGTGGTAAGTTGAGCGTGTATGTCGCAACACGCTCAACAAGCCACATGAAAAGATGCACGGGTTGACGGTCTCAGACACGGAGACAGCTGGGATTTGTCCTCCGCCACCTGGATTGAGGCAAATCACAACGTGACCACGGGGACTTAAAAGCACTTTTGGAATTGGGCATGCATCAGTGTACATCTTTAATGGAGTCCCTTAGATGCAGACTAAAATCAAACAATTTTATCTAGGGTTTCCGGATTTGTTAGACAGAAACAGCCCGACAGTGTTAGTGTCAGCATCATCATTAAAAATATATATTGTATTATTTACAAAGTAAATGCAATCCTGGCTATTGGTTGGTCAAAAATCATGTAAATCTAAATCAATGCATGAAATTATGTATGTTAAACTGTTGAACTTATTGTGGCAGTTCTGCATAATGCTGGACAAATGATTGTGTGTGTGTGTGTATGTTTTTTTTTTCTTCTTTTCATTGTTGTTTCCTCTCTATCTAGCGAGTCTTAAGTAGTTCCCTGTTTTGTGTCTCTAGGCTCTGATAGTGGACCAGCTCAGTATGAGGATGCTTTCCTCTTGCTGCAAAATGACCGACATCATGACAGAGGGCATCACCAGTAAGTCAATCCTCACTTTTTGACCTCTCCCTGCTATAAAATCTAGCTTAAACTGGAAACTGGCATTTTGGAACATAGTTTCTAGCTGGTAGACAATCTTGGACCAGCAACAAAACAGCTTCCAGTGGGTAATACCCAATTAAGGTGGTCAGGCTGTTTTTTGGAACATGATGTCTGGTCAATCTGCCAATTTGGACCAGCTAGAAACCAGCTACCATGTTCTAACAGGGATTGTAGAGAGAAGGCAGGAAATGTAACACAGGCTGGACTTAATCTCCTATATGAGCACTACAGCTTAATGTTTTAGGGTATGTGTGCTAACTGCCAGGCCATTAAGCAATCATTAGTTTTAAGTTTTAAGCACAAACAATCGAATCTGAAACCTCACATGTAGACCTAGACTGGACAGGAAATGGTGATGTGGTAAAGCTGACAAAAGTACAGACAAAATTTATATTTGTATCCTTTTCTGATAGCTGGATTATGACAGTCCTGTTTCACTCTTTATCCCCTGCAGTTGTTGAAGACATTAACAAGAGAAGAGAGCCTCTGCCCTCCTTGGAAGCAATTTACCTGATCACCCCAACTGAGAAGGTACTCAAGACACGACTATTTCAGAAAGCACCAATATACCAAAGCAACACCTTGACACTAACACAGAGAGAATAAGATAGTGATAGTGTAGACTTAACGCTCTCAGTGTGGAGGCGAAACCTTCACACAGTACAAACTGAACATATGTCACTCACTAACACATACACACACAGTATTGACTCAGCCTACACAAAAACCCACACAGATTCTAATGGCTGCGCACGCACGCACACACATTGGACATAATGATTTTTATACTGTATGAACTATAGATTCTATCCCCTAACCCTAAAACCCCAAAAATGTCTGCATTAATACATTTTCAAAAAAAAATTGTTTAGTATGTTTAGTAAGCTATTTTAATTATGGGGGACACAAGAAATGTCATCATAAACCACATTTATTGCATATTACACAAAGAACAGACCTTGTAAACCACACAACCCCCCCCCCACCACACACACACACACACACTTGCTTGCTCACTCTTATGTACACCTTGTTTCTGTCTCTTTCCAGTCTGTGCAGACTCTCATTAATGACTTCAAAGATCCTCATACAGGGAAATATAAAGCAGCTCATGTGTTCTTCACTGACAGTGAGTACTGGAGGGCACTCCACTGTACTTTGTAATACGCACTACAGTAATTGGTTGGTGACCCTATGAATTAAACAACTGATATAATCAAAAAAGCTTTCCTTTAACAAATGTGAACTAAATCAATCAATCTATCTATCTATCTATCTATCTATCTATCTATCTATCTATCTATCTATCTATCTATCTATCTAAACCACTGTAACCACAAAATTGACCATGGTTTTACTGCAGTAACCATATTTTAACTGTGACATTTGTGGTAAAACTGTAGTAATAGTAATAAAAAATATATATATTGTAATAAAAATCATAACCATTCTGCAAAATAAATAAATAAATAAAAATAAAATCACTATGGTTAATTTGTGGTACATATACTATGGTTTTTAAAACCATGGTTCTGACCACAAAAAATGGGTACATGATTACTGCAGGTTTAATAGAGTGATTAAAGGGATAGTTCACCCAACATTTTTTAATGTTCTCATCATTTACTTACCCTCATGCCATCCCAGATATGTATGGCTTTCTTTCTTCTGCTGAACACAAATTAAGATTTATCGAAGAATATCTCATCTCCGTAGGTCCATTCAATGCAGGTGAATGGTGGCCAAAATGTCGATGCTCCAAAAAGCAAAAAGGCAGCATAAAAGTAATCCATAAGACTCCAGTGGTTAAACCCATATCGTAGAAGTGATATGATAGGCGTGGTTGAGAAACAGATCAATATTTAAGTCCTTTTTTCTATCAGTCTCCACTGTCATATCCTTTGTTTTCGGTGATTTGCATTTTTCGTGCATAGCGCCACCTACTGGGCAGGAAGGATCATTTATAGAAAAGTTTTGCTTTATTTGCTTTTTGGAGCTTCAAAGTTTTTGTAACCATTCACTTGCATTGTATGGACCTACAATGATGAAATATTCTTCTTAAAATATTCATTTGTGTTCTGCAGAAGAAAGAAAGTCATAAACATTCGGGGTGGCATGAAGGTGAGTAAATGAGGAGAGAATTTACATTTTTGGGTGAACTATACCATAGTTGATACTCTAGTTGCTGTAGTAAAGCCATGATAAATTTTGTGGTTACTATGGTTTTACTACAAATACCATTAACTATGGTTATTGTAGTAAAACCATGGTTATATTTTGTAAGGGATGAATAAAGGTATTGCAAAGACAACCCAAAATAATTGCAAGGGAACGCAAAACTAAATAGCAAAACCTGTCCTCTAAGCAGCAGCTTCAAAGTGAATGACCATATAGTAAATAAACAGCATTTCCGATAAATATAACAGCTGATGTACATTTTGCTAAACTTTATGTGTCTTCTGCAGCTTGCCCGGATCCCCTGTTTAATGAAGTGGTCAAGAGCCGGGCCTCTAAAACCATTAAAACCCTGACTGAGATCAACATTGCATTCCTGCCCTACGAGTCCCAGGTGAGCAACTAAGGCAATGGAGGAGCCAGCAAGAAAAAGAGAGAGAGAGTGAATACAGGGAGCTAATGTTTGCAGCAGCTCTCTCCAATGAGATACAGTAAATTTAGCTCTGTTCAAACAGAGTGTTACAAAACTGCTGAAGGGGGGTGCAATCTGGCCCAAAATGCCTGGCTGCTGATGCTGTCTTCTATGATTAATTCAGTGGAGCTGTACCTTTTGTGGCATGATGCTGCAGCTTAGGGCTTTACGAGCCTGCCTTGTTCAGCCATGCATAATTGGCCAATGCAGCATCCACAGAAGCAGTAGCCAATCAGATGAGGTTATGAAAGGGAACGAGCATCAAGGGGAACCCATCTGCCAAACAGAAGGATAGTCATGTGACCTTGTCTGTGCAAATAGTGGGTGGGGAGGGTTGGTTGTGAACGAGCACTGCTAAAACATAGAGAGCGAATTATGAGAGACATTTATGTGTCATGACATAAAGGCAAAATAAGGAAGATAAAGAACATTTAAACACATCCGTACTTGAGAGAAAGAACAAATTGTGATAAAAGAAAATGTTGGTGACTAATACAGATAGACTGTGTCCGTTACAGTCAGAGAGAGAGATATGGCAGGGATTCAGACACAGGAAACACAAAGGCAGAAAGAAAAGGCCTGAATCACAGATTGGAGCTGTAAACATGAAGAGCCATCTCACTGAAATCAATATTTTGGAAACAGGAAGTAGAGAAGCACATTTTGTGACATGATGCCATTGAGGTCTTTGGTATCTTCTGTATGCGAAATGCATAAAAGGAAGCTTTTTTTTAGCACTAATGCAACAAAATGAGGAGCAAAGCCACGCATTAGGAATTTCATTAATGCTTTATCTACCTATTTTATCTTTCTTGTGCAGTCACATATAATGATGGGAAATGTAGTTTTGTCGCAAACGCTTGTCGCTGCATTAAATGGATGGTTCACCCACAAAGGAAAATTCTCTCATGATTTACTCATGCCATCCCAGACTTTCTTTCTTCTGCTGAACACAAATGACAATTTTTAGAAGAATATCTCAGCTCTATTGGTCCTCACATCCAACTGAATGGGATATACTGGATATTCTAACGAGTATGAATGTATGTGTGCTTAGGTGTTCTCTTTGGACAACCCTGATGCCTTCCAGAGCTTCTACAGCCCTCATAAGACACAGTTGAAGAACCCTGTGATGGAACGACTGGCCGAGCAGCTGGCCACACTGTGTGCCACACTGAAGGAGTACCCTGCTGTACGATACCGAGGGTAAGACACCAGGGGCCGTGATGGTAGAAACATGTTTTGCAGAGTTAGTCTTTAGAATCAGTTCTCCAACAGTCCCTTTTCTTATTTATAGTTTTTTTTTTTAAATAATATTGGGGGGAGGAAAGCAGAAGACATACTAAGTAATCTCTGAACTGGATTCTAGGAAATGGCTGTTAGTCAGGATCACCAAAATGAGTAGCCAGTGCCTGGGGGTTTACAGTCTAAATGTATGTTTGTCTGCGCTAATAATCTGCCTTTCTGTGCACAGGGAATACAAAGATAATGCCACTCTGGCTCAGTTGCTTCAAGACAAACTGGATGCCTATAAGGCAGATGATCCCACAATGGGGGAGGTGAGTGGCACATCTTGCAGTTATTGTTATGCACTGCAGTGAGAGAAAGGAGGCAGGATAATCCAAATCATTGTTTATATCATGGGTGGAGTGCTTTATTTCACCATCAACTGCAAGACCTCTTTTGCATGTTAATGCACGTTATTTATACATAAACAAGGAAATTTGTTTGAAATGCTGTAATTCTCTAGGGAGACTGTAATGGCATGTTCACACCAAGTTTGATGCAACTAAACAACAAGTAAATGTAGAATATTCGGCAACAGTTTTTTGTTGTTGCTACAAAGCCATTCACACCAGTTGCAAAGTCTGATGCAAAATATTTTGATAAAGTTTAAATACTTGAATAAATTGTTCAGTATTTTAACAACTAACGAACTGACCTAGCCTCCAAATAAATAAGTGACAGATGATCACAGTTCGATATTTTATATTCTGTGTAAAGGAGTTCCATCTCTGATTGGATGAGGCAGGAGCCTTAAAAATATGCAGATAAATGCACACCTGTGTCTGGACATTAAAGGGATAGTTCACCCAGAAATGAAAAATCTCTGATCATTTACTCACTTTCATGCCACCCCAAATGTGTACGACTTTCTTTCTTCTGCCGAACACAAATTAAGATTTTTAGAAGAATATCTCAGCTCTGTAGGTCCTTAAAATGAGAGTGAATGGTGGGCAGAACTTTGAAGCTCTAAAAATCACATAGTGGCACAATAGAAGTAATCCATATGTGGATATATCCAGAGGTTTAATATATGTCTTCTGAGGCAATGCAATCATTTTGGATGAGAAACAGTTCAATATTTCAATGTTTTTTTTTTTTTACTATAAATCTCAACTTTCTTTTACACTTGCAGAATATGAATGTGGAGATTTATAGTAAAAATTTACTCATTCACACCTATTACTGTATATCGCTTCTGAAGACATAAATACAACCACTGGAGTCATTTGGATAACCTTTATGCTGCCTTTATGTGATTTTTGGAGCTTGAAAGTTTTGGACACCATTCACTTGCATTGTCTGGACCAACAGAGCTGAAATATTCTTCTACAAATTTTCATTTGTGTTCAGCAGAAGAAAGAAAGTCACACATCTGGTACGGCACGAGGGTGAGTAAACGATGAGAGAATTTTCATTTTTGGTTGAACTATCCCTTTATCCCTTAGCCTACAGTTGGGATAGTGAACTGTATTACTTGGCTGAAGTCAACTCCATTACAGTCCATATTATTTGTGGGTAGCATTATTATCTAAAAATGTGTAGCGCAGAGTATGGAGCGTGAGAATATTTTCAGACATCTGCCTTTATTTCTTTGTAGGGTCCAGACAAGGCCCGCTCTCAGCTCATTATTCTAGATCGAGGTTTCGACCCTGTCTCCCCCGTCCTACACGAACTCACCTTCCAGGCTATGGCATATGACCTGCTGCCCATCGAGAATGACGTCTACAAGTGAGCAAGAATTTAAAAAAAATGGCCTGCTTAGTGATGAAAGAAATGTTTTTGCAGAAAGCAGAATAGATACACGGAAAGATATTTACAGAGACTGTGAATTTGCCAATAACATCGTCCAATTGATCACCTGACCAAAATGTCCGTCTATCACAAGTTGGATTGCGAAAAGTCTGGTTTTAAGTTAGGAATATAAATTGTTTGATTTGATTTTGTAGGTATGATACCAGCGGCATAGGTGACTCTCGCGATAAGGAAGTCCTCCTGCATGAAGACGATGACCTCTGGGTGGCACTACGACACAAACATATCGCTGAGGTGTCTCAGTGAGTGAAGCCTTAGTATTTGGTCCTATTTAGTTAGTTTTTACCCCTTAATATTCTCATGCCTGTAAATAGTAACATCCCTGTTCTCTTCCTCCCTTTCTCATTTCCTTCGCTTACAGGGAGGTGACACGCTCCCTGAAGGAATTCTCTGCCAGTAAACGGATGAGCACAGGAGAGAAGGTACGCTGGAGTTTGACTGAGGGGAGAGAGGTCTGGAAGAGAGAAAAAAAGGAATAAAAGGAGAGAATTGTGCAGCGTGGGCGGGGGAGGATAGCCTGGCAGATGAGATTTTGTTGGCAGCCGAATGTGAAATCTGACTCATTGTGAAGGCGTTCTGAAGCTACAGCAGGATTAGTATTGATTGACTAACTGACACAGCACGCCCAAACACAAATAAACACACACATGTACAGTATGTCTGCTGTGACATAATATATCCCACTCTCTGCAGAATGTAGTGGAATAGCATAAACCATAATGGCCTTTATATCGTGCTGTATCTTGTGACCTAATTCACTTCGCTAAGTTTAGCCTCTCATCCACGCTAAAACGGGAATTTTCTCCAATGAAAATTTGGAAAGTGCTCTCCACGACTGGATACTTTGGAAAATAAGGAAGCCTTTTACAGGCAATTTTCAAAACGAATTGCATTTGCAATTGTGTTTTCTATTTGTGGACGCATAAAATGCGATTGCAAATCACGTATTACTGTTTGCATTTTCGTTTACGCGAGCGTATACTGTCTGCCAAACTTCAAATGGAAGTACATTTGCCATTGCATTTCCCAATAACCCCGTTTGCTATTTCACTTCCTCTGCGTCCCATATTAGAAGCGAACATTCGAATGGAATCGCAGTTCCCTTTGCACTTGCATTTCCGATTCCACACTTTCATACCTCAAATGTAAATTTTGAAGCCGCTGTGTTTAAAAAAAAAAAAAAAGGATGTAATTCGATACAGCTTCAGAATTCACATTTGAGGTATGACAGCAAGGCCGGATTTACCACCGGGCCGATTGGGCCGGTGCCCGGGGGCCTCCGACCTCTAGGGGGCCTCCAAGACCCCACTAACTGTGTGGCCTCATCCTTTTTTGTAATTTTTTTATTAGTAATAAATTAAATTAAAATTCATGAATGCGTGTGTAATTGTGCGTATGTGTGTTAACAATAATTTATTTACACGCAAAAAAGTATCATGATCAGTTTTTCGGCTGTGTCGGATGATGACGAGTCAGGTTACCGCGGAAACTGTTGATAGCGGCAAAACAGGCGGTAGAAGATAGTGTGAAAAACAGAGAGTTGAGGACATCGAAAAAACAAACAAAATGGATAAAAACGGTGGAGCAGCGGAGCCACAAAACGTAAAGCTAAAAAGGAGAAGGATAGCAGAGAGGTTTTAATTAGGAGTAATATTCCAGCCATCTCTACTTTTTTCAAAAGTCGGCTCGACGAAAATAAAGAGCCTGGCGGCGCCGGCGGTGATGCTGAGTTTAGCACAATATCCAGCTTTGCTATTTTAGATGAACCTGAGCATCAGCACCAGCACGACAAGACAGAGAACCCCAGCCCGCCTGGAGTGACAGACACCTATTCAAATGCCTCCCCACCACCACAGTCTCCGACTCCGCTTGAGACCGAAACCGAAGCAGGTGCTGAAGGCGGCAGAGACCCGGCGGTGACGTGCATTACCAGTTTGACCGCCTCAAAATGTAGGCATATCTATTACCTTTTCCCCTTATTAAAAACCCTGATTATTAGATGCCCGGATCTAGGGAATTGGTTGATGAAACATTGATTAAAATTAGGATTTAAATGAATACAAAACGAAATTCACTTTAAAGAAAGGCTTTGTGCTTTCTGTTTGAGGTCTCTGTGAAAACGTTTTAAAGCATTCTTTACTTTTAGTGCCGCTTTCAGAGCGGTCACGTCCGTAACATTTTTTTCCTCATAAATGCGAACACGAAAAATAAAATAAAATGAATATTTTATTCTGTGGAGACTGTCAATCCTTCTTCGTCCGGTGCCGGTGGGTACTACTTTTGATTTGCGCAGTGTAATTCACTGAATTGATTGCTCTGCTACCAGCCTCTGTCACGTTACAACCTAGTATATCGTTGATCATCTGTTTCTCCGTAAAAAAACAGACTGTACAGACATGACTATAGTTATTCTTAGTTATGTTATTAGCCTGTATTTTCATAGATTTTAATCTGCTTTTATTCCAATAAATTCTGTTGATTTTGTTCTGTGATAGTTTCCATTTTGTCTTTTGTTTTATAGATATTTATAGATCTCTTTTGCTGTCACAGTTAACATCACAAGAAATGGAGTTGGTGTTTTTGTTTTTAACTAAAGAAAAAGGAGGAAAGGAAAAAGAAAAAGAGGAGAGGAGGAGGAGGGGCCTCCAAGATTTTGTGCCCAGGGGCCTCTGCTTCCTAAATCCGTGCCTGTATGACAGTGTGTAATTTATGTTGTAGAACAAAGCATCCACGTATCATCAAGTAATGTTTACCACAGACCTTATTTAACTCATAAGTATAAAAACCATAGACTGTAAAAAAAGATGGACGACGCCCCTTCAATCTTTTCCATTGGTGAGAACTGAAGCCGCCAGTGTCCCGACATCTTGGGACTTGAGTCTGCGCAGTTGCGATTTCGGGACCAGACCTGCGCAGTAGTGAGCAGGAAGTAAAGCCGCGAAATCAAGGCCCCACCCTCACTCTCGCTGAATCAATCACAAGCACATGCCCCTGCACTTTTGACTTTTGACTTATGATGGTGTGAAATAATTCATTATAGAAATTTAGATATTAAATTTAAAGCTCCAAACTCCTCAGTCCTCCGAAGATCCTGAAAAAAAGTCTGTTGGTGCTTCAGTGACTACTTGCTCAGAGAACCTGTCAATCACAGCTGTCAATCATGATGTCACAGAACCGTTTTTATAGCATCAAATAACTAACTAAAAACAAACTTATTTTGAAAACAAACACTTGAAATTACATCAACGTGATAGAAACTACAGTAAATGACAGAAACTATCTTTGGAAAAAAGTTATGTGAAGTGTAATTTAATTGTTTAGTTGGTCTCACGTCCCGTTAAATAACATGGGGAGGCGGGGTTTATGACCTATACTAGGACCAGTCACCGGGGGGGCGATCGAGACGTTTTGGCTTCACTTTTGAGGGCTTCTGCGGCACACTTGATAAAAACCCATAGGAAAATCCTGAGGGAACCCACGGACAATTCTCTTCCAGGTTTTTAGACTACAAGCTGAACTGCTCTATTGTGACTGTCATCACTTCTGACTGAAAACAAGCCCCACAGTATAAACTCACACCCCCAACACTGATTGGCAGATGTAAGGCATCAGAAATGCAAGTGCAAAGGGAACTGCTCGTCCATTATACATATTGCTAGCTCCATATGGGACGCAGAAGGAAATAGCATAAGGGGTAATTGCTTTTGCAATTTCGATATGACAGGGTTATAACTCTTAAGACATAGGAAATGCAATGGAAAATGGACTTTGCTTTTCAAATTTAAATTTGGCATTCATTGTACATTCGTGTTATGCAAATGGAAACAGTAATATGTGATATGCAATTGCATTTGGATTATGTCACAATTTATGTGTCCACAAATAGAAAACGCAATTGCAAATACAATTTGCAATTTGTTTTGAAAATGACCAGGAAATGTACAATCTCATGATTGTAAATGAGATGGCCGGTGAAGTTCAGGACTCACACTTGTCTGTGTGGGCACCTCGTGCCCCCACCAGCAAGATTCCGCCTTGGGCACCTGCCCATGTCACCCATGCCTAAATCCCCAACTGCCGATGCCTGTACTAAATTATGAAATCTAAATAATAATAAAAAGTATTTTATCCAAATATTTAAAAAAAATTAAAAAAGTCCAGCCAGTCACGTTAGAGGGCATTATTATTACTTTATTTATTTACTTTTCTTTTCTTCTAGATAATCAAACGCAAACCCATGTCAAGAACTTCAGCTGGAAATAAGAGTTGGGGAAAAAATATGCTTTGAAAAAAATTCATGCAGGCAGCAATTAAACATTTCTAAATAAAAGTGTTTTTTCCTTATATATATATATATATTTTTACATTTTAAGGTTAATTTCACTCATTTCATTATTCATAATTTATTTAATTACTTGTATCAAAATGTAGTCATGACAGTTTGTCTTAAAGAACACACCACGTTCAGATGTCTTATGCAACATGGTTGGCAGTGATTGGATGATGCTGGCCATTACTTTGAATCAGAATTAATTATGCTAATTTGTGATTGGTAAAATGCTTCAGCACTGGCTATCACTTTGTTTGACAGTGCAATTAGAGAACACTGAGATTATAATCTACAAAGCAGAAAAAACAATGTAACATAAAAGTCAAAGCATTTCTTTCTGATCACATTCCAATGCATGTGTTTAACTACATGATTGTTATCTAACCAATGTTTGTGCTCCAGACCACCATGAGGGACTTGTCTCAAATGCTCAAGAAGATGCCCCAATATCAGAAAGAGCTAAGCAAGGTGAGATAGGTCACAAGAGATACATGTGAGACTATGTCCAATCTCGTAGAAACATCTCTTAGAAAGTGCAATTTTCTCTGTTAACTCTTAAACCATGTCTGTTTAGTACTCTACCCACCTGCAGTTGGCTGAGGACTGCATGAAGCACTACCAGGGAACCGTGGACAAGCTGTGCCGTGTAGAACAGGTACAGATTCACACCAACTGTCACTACCACAAAAAGAACAGAACAAAATTAATCAATGGTGTTTGCTATAGTGATACTAACTGCACTAATGTGAAGCTGTACTATAAAGTCAAGTGAGCTTTATTGTCATTCCTCTGTATGTAGAGACATACAAGGGAACGAAATATTGTGACTTGCAGGACCACGGTCCTACATATATAAACATTACACACAGACCTATCTAACTTATATACTATACATATGAAGTACAGGAGGTCTAAATAACTTTATTTGTTATATAAATAAAACATTTAATTAGTGTTTCTTTAAATTTGGACAATTTTCGTGTCGAAGGGGTTGATTTTGATTGAAGCCAACAGATTCCAAAATAATTTTTCTTTTTGTTATATGAAGGTCACATTAAAAATGCTGCCTTCAACATTTATGTTTGGCACTTTTCCCCAGTGCCCTTTATGTAGGGATTTTGCTCTTTTAGGCAATTTTTAGACTTTCAACTTTAAACTCCATTTAAAAATCCATTATAAAAATACAAATGATTTCATGTTTAAAACTACGATAATCTAAAGACAGAATAAAATCACAAACCATTTCAATATTTAGTGTGCGGAAATTATATCTATCATACAACTTTCCCACAGTTTTGACATCATTTCCACCACACCAAATAATTTTGCCCCTAATAAAGTTTTTTTTCAAAAGTGAATGTACTTAATGTTAACCAAGTCAACAACTGTATCAGTGAAAAGCATGCTTGAGATAAAATTTAAGACAAGTGATGTTTGAAGAAAACAAAGAAAAATCCAAAGAAATGCCATTACCGGTCAAGCTGTAATTTTTTATAAATTATGCAAAAAGTGTAAAAATATTATTTAATTGTATTTAAGATAAAAATGATAGCTATGATATTAGCAAGACAATTGAGTTGGCCAATATATTTCAAAAACATAAAAACTGTTATTTCCACGACAGAATTCTGTTAAACACAATACACAATTTGAGATGTGGTGGAAATTACATTGTGGTGGTGATCTTCATGACTTTCAGAAGTGTATGTAAAAATGACAAATATCATGTGATGCATGTACATAGACTTTTGGACATTGTTGGTAGACAAAACACTATTTAACAAGATTTCACTTTCTAGAAGTGCCCGAAGTTGAAGAAACACTCAATCATCAGTTTACTTTACCTCAGGTTACTATGGTCTTACTACAAACACCACAGTTAAATTGTGGTTACTATGAAATAAATATAATACATTTTGTAACAGTACAATTCCTTCACAACAATGACTTTATGCAAAGAGACAATCTGCTATTTATTTATAGATGTGATTGTCATTTGATTAGATTAGCTTTACTACCAGGTATTACATTAATGACTATTTATTGATGCTAAAATGATGTAAAAGGTATTTTCTGTTTTTATTACTGGTTGCTTCCAGTGTGCTGAGTATACTGTATTTTATTCACTGCATCCTGTCTCCCTGCTGCCAGGATCTCGCTTTGGGAACAGATGCAGAGGGTGAAAAGATCAAAGACCCCATGAGGGCCATCGTGCCAATCTTGCTTGACGCCAACGTCAGCACCTATGACAAGATCCGCATCATCCTGCTCTACATCTTCCTCAAAAACGGTTAGAGAGATTGCTCTGTTATCTGTGATGGGCAGCCATTTTATGCCCCAGCTTGTGTTCCCATGCCCTGATCAGCCATTTTGTAACAATTCTGTGTGTGTGTGTGTGTGTGTGTGTGTGTGTGTGGGCAAAACAGGGATCACAGAGGAGAATCTTAACAAGCTGATCCAACATGCCCAGATCCCTCCCGAGGACAGTGAGATCATCACCAATATGGCTCACCTGGGCGTCCCCATCATCACAGATGTACACTCTCCACTTTTAGTTCTATATATGCTATTCTAAGCTACAATTACAAACAGGTTTCCTTGCTATTAAAGGCTTGACATTTGTCCTTTGCTTCTGTACGCTGCAGTCAACTCTCCGCAGAGGCAAAAAGCTTGACCGTAAGGAGCGTGTGAGCGAGCAGACCTACCAGCTTTCTCGCTGGACCCCGCTGATTAAGGACATTATAGAGGTAAAGCTTGTACTAAACAGGGTTTACACAGTGTGTTTGGTCTTGAGCACTGGCAGATCGTTTTAATATTTTTAAACAAGAGAAAAAAACAAGTGAAAACATCTGCCAGTGCAAAAAACTAAATGCATTTTATTCAAGATATAGTCTCTGAAAACAAGTCTTTAAGGTATAGTGCACCCAAAAATGAAAAATCTCATCATTTACTCACCCTTGTGCCATACCAGATGTGTATGACTTTCTTTCTACTGCAGAATATTTCAGCTCTGTAGGTAAGTGAATGGTGATCAGTCCTTCGAAGCTCCAAAAATCACATGAAGGCAGCATAAAATGAATCCATAAGACTCCAGTGGTTAAATCTCCAGAAGCGATATAATAGGTGTGGCGTGAAACAAATCCGCTGCTTAGCGTCTGCATACAGTTGAACATGAGCCTGTCAAAGTATTAAGAATGGGGAGTGGACTGCAAAAGAGTCGATTCCTCTACTCTAACAAGCCATGGAATCAGAGTCAACTCTAGATAGATATAGACTCTTTTGTTCTATCGACTCGGAAGGTCTGGAGAGATTCTTCTAAAAATCTTTCAGCAGAAGAAAGAAAGTCATTCACATCTGGAATGGCATGAAAGTAAGGAAATGATGAGAGCATTTTCATTTTGGGGTGCACTATCCCTTTAATATCCTAAATAGTTTCCTTATTAAGTGAATTATTAGTTGTTGAGGTTGTTTAGAAAAAAGTACAATACTTTATGAATATGAGTATGCTCTGCCCTAAAACATTTCATCTGATGGGATTGTGTAGAGTAAAACTTGCTTGCATGTCATAGTGAAGTCCAATTTGTGAGAAAGGTTTTGGAAAATATAAAAAAAGTTCTAGATCAAGAAGTGTGAGAACCTTGTCTTTAAAGAAATGGTGGACTGTGTGTGACTGTGCATGTATAAATGTGTGATCGTACTTAATTGTAAATCTTGCAGGATGCTATCGATGAGAAGCTGGACACCAAACACTATCCGTACATCTCAACACGCTCATCCTCTTCCTTCAGCACTTCTGCAGTCAGGTACACACACACACACACACACACACACACACACTACATTTACATTCCCAAAGCACAGGTGTATGTATTTTTGTATTGCAAAAGTTATAAAAGTTAAAAATATAAAAGAAACTCAGATCAATAATCATTGTGTACAGAGGGATGGGGAGAACATTCAGATCAATACCCTGATTGGTGGGTGGTGCGATGTCGGGGGCTCAAGTGACTGTTGTCACTTGGCTCAGACCCCCAGCAGCAGCACCAGCAAAAACTGGGAGATTTCTATTAGGATCAGAAATAATGATCGCAGCATGCGGTTCTGTCTTATAGGCAAAAAAACATGCACAGCTCCAGTAAATTGCAGAGACGAAGCAGGTCCCTGGCTCCTAGTGCAAGAGAGCAGGTGGTGCCTGTATTAGTTCTCTGGGTACCATTGTGTCAGTATTGATTGAACTCCAGATCACCTGTTCAAAGCGATTCCCATGTTATTATACAATGACCATGGAGGACAGATGGTGTGAGACATGAGGATGGCTGGTTGACTGATTAGTAATAGAAAGACGCCACCAGACCGGCCTCTGTCTCGCTCAGACACCAGCTTTGAATGGAACCAGCCAATAGGTGCTTTTGACTTCAACTTCGCTCACCAATTGGTGAGATCTGCAGGTTGCAGTCGGGGGAAGAGTTGAAAAGGGAGCCATCAAGCCAGACACTTAGCGCTTTCCGCCATGTTCTGAACTTGCATCAGTCATGGCAGATTGTGCAATGTTTGCTTTGTTTACTGCAGCAGAAGTGGATGTGATAGAAATCCAGATTGAATTTTACATTCAGTATAATAACCTGAAACTCTTTTCATTTGAATACAGTGCCTGTGTGTATGACGTAAGCCTATATTATTTTAATAATAATAAAAGGAGTCTTTTTGAATAATTTTGAATTGTTTTTATGAAGAAAAACAAAAAGTTATGATATGGCAGAAGTTGTATGGGTAGTATGCCATTCCGCACATCATCGGATCGTCTGGACAATTACGAATAAAGCCCAAAGTATACTAGCATCTGCACACAGTCGAACGCGAGCCTGTCAAAGTATTAGACAAAGCCTTTGAATCGGAGTTGACTCTAGATAGAAATGTACTTTTTGTTCAATCGACTCTGTATCTTTTCGAACAGGATGTTGTGATTGGCTCAAATCATTGAATTGGCTTTCTTAAGAACCAGTCACATACCTTTTACACACACATGTAGGTGGGACACTCATTCATCATGTGCTTTTGAGTGAGAGATAATGCATGTGCGTCCTAAAGAGAGAGAGGGTGTGTGACAGACTTCAAAAGACGAAACTTTCAGAACTTTCTAGCATTACATCAATGCATGGGGCAGTGGTTGGGAAGTAAATTGATGTTGGTTTTATCGGTGTCATTTTTGCTCTCCACTATATACTACTGATGATTTGTTCTTTGATTCATAACTTTTGTACCCAGCCCGTTTCTCAATTTGTCTAGTTTCTATTTGTAAATTAAATGAAAATCACCTACATGTGTATGTAAGGTATGTTATTTTCCCTCTTTAAACGTGGTTATTGGCAGAAACAAGGGATTGACGTTTTTAACAGGCATTTCAAGGTAAAATGTGAAATGTCTCTAAACTGGATTAATTCAAACAGTTATACTTTGTTCATGATAACATACAGACCTTATTGATAATTAAGTGAATAGAGCAAGAACATATGCATGATTTGTTTTCCGTTGGCATGGCAGCCAACATCAAATATATATAGACCTAAAAGCTGAATGCAGCGAAATCACACTTGCACCCAGGGGCGGATTTTGTGATTTGGGGGGCCTAGGCACATTTTGGTCCATTTGCTCTTATAGTGCTGAAAGCCTTTTTATAGACCTTTTTCACAGACTGTGATGACGCATTTCCGCCTTATTTAGCAGCATAAATCTAGCAAACTTTTTTATATGATAATTGTTTTAAACATTTTAAACACAAGCTTATAACATTATGCTTTGTGTTATATTACCCTGGAATTAGTTTTAAAAAATGAATTACCTCGGCTGCGAGGGGGTTTCAATTACAGCTGCTGAGAGAGTGACAGTAATTTTGCCATCTTCTCCCACCTGTCTTAATCCACTGCTCTCTATTTTTTTCTTCTTCTGGAAAGTCATTCAAATGTAATAGTGGGTTTCTTCTTTTGCTCTTTGAGCAAATGTGTAAGTGAAAATAATATTTGCTGTGGTCTCCCATTCACCGCTGTCGAAGTTTACCCTGCAAAATTGTACTTCCGCATTCCAAAAAAAGTGAAAAAGGTCTATTATTATTATTATTATAAAAAGTTTTTATGGAATGGTATGGAGAAAATATTCCTACGTCCTGAAAGATATCACTGACTGTGGTTACATGGACACCAGAAAGCGGCTTATTGTGAAAAAGTTGCTTATTGCGAGGAAACAGCGTTCCTATTTACATGCACTGTATAGGCGGCGTACACTACTCCCGTATACATTTCATCAGTAAGCAGCTTTCTCCACAGCAACATCATTTTCCTGCAACGCTTATGTAAACAACACACATGGCATCTGAGGAAGACTTCACTATTTTACTCTCTGTTGATTTGCTTTATTTCCAGATATTTCAGAGTTAATAATAACACGTTATAAAAACACACTCTGGCTACTATGAAATATAATTACAGTATATCACTACAATACCTTTTTCTTTCTCACTCTCCCTGTTTCTTAATTCACTTTTTCTCTATCAACTTGTCCTTGAATTAAATGTATACTGTTATATTTAATATTTTATCACTAGCACGCATACAACAGTGAGAGAGAAGCAGTGAGTGATGTTTTCGCACCTGCATTCCAATCTACATCTTGATGTAATCCTTTCTCATGGATCCTTTCTCATTTCATCACACAGTGTGATTTCATCAGCTGAAGGGGAGGCTAAACACTAATAAAGTGCTACGAGACTCACGCTGTGCATGCAAGCCATTTGTGCATCACAAGCCGGCGTTGCTGTGGAGAAAGCTGCTTACTAACATTCACCTGTTTACGAACATGTGTAGATGCATAAAACCTTGGAATATTCCACTACAGCCTGATCTGAGGGGGAAAGTGGTTGCTTGCATTGACGGTGCTGAAAACAACAGGAATATAAATCATATCGGTGTTGCAACAGTGATATTTAAAATGTCAGCACGTTATTTAGCATTAATGATAAAAAAGCACATTATTTGTATTTTTAGGGGGCCCTTGGCTTCTGGGGGTCCTAGGCGGATACCTACCTTTACCTAGTGCCAAGTCTGCCCTTGCTTGCACCTGGCATACCTTGCGGTCTTGCTGACAATATCGGCATCAACTTGAAGAGTTTTAGGGAGTTCAATAAAATCCAGTAGGCAATGCTTCACATGTTCAAGGGATATATCTAGTGAATACATTATTTTCTAGAGTCATCTGAGTGTAGGCTTGCTTGATTTGATTATAACGGTTGCTGTGTAATTAGGGATGAACTCGTTTTAATGCTACCATAATTTAATAAATATGTTTTACTCCATGAATTTCACTACTTTTATAAAAATTGTATACACTCATATATATATAAGAATTATTACATTTTCTCTGCAGATACACACAGCAAGCGATGTGGTTTCAGTTAGACGCAGGTGCTTATTTAGAGTCATCTTTTCCAGCCCCACTAATAGTTTGGGTTTTGGTGAGACTGATCCTAGTCCAGCAGTTACAGAAAACTGCAGAATTATTACAAAGCAACAATCAAAATTATTGGATTAAAAAAGCTAATACAGTTGAAAAGTCCTGGGGATATTTATCCTCATGCCTGACAAGTAATTTTTAGGGAAGGCACTGCCCCCTAATGGTCACCCTTGGCAACGGGCTTGAATCTCGACCCTGTCCTCACTAAAAATAAATTAATTCCTTCAACTCTTACATCTAGAGACAGGAATCGGAGTCAACTCCAAAAAAGATAGAATCGAACATCCCTACAAGATATACCAAATTTGACTGTGCGCATACACAGATGTTTGGTGCGTGTGCGCTACAACTGATATGAGATACTGACTATTTCCCTTTTTTTTTTACAAAAATAATGATGTCTTTATATTTCTTCAGCCTCGAGTTTTACAAATGCATTCATCTTCCGACCTCTTTATACCCCAAACTCTTGTTTTTACTTTCGTCTCCTGTTTTTTTTACGGGTGAAACAAGCGCTTTTTTGTGACAGCAATTGCTCAAATGTGAGTGTTGCCACCTTGTGGACCCACTAATTAGTGCAAATAATTACAGGCACATGTGCATTCTGCATGTTCAAAGAGGTACAGTTAGAAAAATTGGGCTGTGCGCATTCAGAGCTCGAGCACACTGCTGATGCCGAAATTTACCTGTACCTGTACCTGCAGTGTTGTCATCAGAGATTTCGCAGCTGCATTGGGGCAACTGCAGCAGCCGAGCTAGCTGGCTGATCTCGACTTGCTCTCGTGGTTCTCTTTTTCAAACATATGGTATCTTATGGGAAATGCCTCAGGCATGACAGACCATTGAAACTCCAATAACACCACACCTGTCCGAAGGGCAGACCAATCACAGCTTGTTAAAGGAGCCTGCCTCTTCCCTATAATAACAGCTGTAATGATCTGAAATGACATTCTAAGCACACTCTTCCCCTTGCCTATGCAAGGAGGGATGTCTGCTGTGATACCTCATTCTGTTATGAGAGAACCGGTGTTACGTAATTAATCTAAAGTTCTTTGATGTCATACATCATGATGACACTAAAGTTGACACTAAAGTTGGGAAAAATTCCTAATTACATGTACTACTTCAAGTCAGGCGCCGATCAGTCTGCGCAGCATTGCATGAAGTCGACCACCTAATAATGATCAAACTCCATCAATTACAAAAGTGAAATGATTAACTGACTGATCTACATCTGGTCTGAAATCGACCATTTAAAACGAATGTACCTGCAGGATAGAAATTCTGATCCAGATTCTGATCAAACTCTAATGGTGGAAGCAAGCAATTTAATTCTATAAACGTGCATCCTCTAACTAATGCCACTGGTAAGCAATAAATGGTATTGCGACAACCAATTCTTTCAAATGATGTCCCACTTCTATGATGTTTGAATCTTTTGGTTTAAAAACAAAACTACAAATATTTGAAGACTGTACTGTAAAGTTGATGTTAAGTATGATTCTTGCCTGTTATTGTGTCCCTCCCATGGCAGTGCCCGATATGGCCACTGGCACAAGAATAAAACCCCTGGAGAGTACCGCACAGGCCCACGCATCATGGTTTTCATCCTCGGAGGCATGTCCTTTAGCGAGATGCGCTGTGCCTATGAAGTCACACAGGCAAACAGCAAATGGGAGGCCATCATTGGTGAGTCTGCACAGGATACCATTAACAATGGCTATATTAAATTCCACAGTTTACAAGCAACCACCCTTTAAAGCCTTAAGATTGATCCCCTTTAGCCTTATTTATGCATTTGTTTTTGATGTTTGCTACCTGTAACTAACTAATTTACATCCCAGACTGGGAATCTGTCTTGTATATATTTCTTGTGCTCTTGTCTTGTTTTTTGTGCAGTTGTGAGCCTCTGCTGTGTTCATAAGTCTATGTTCGTAAGTTTTTTCTGTGTGTATGTCTCGTGTGTGTGTGTGTACGTGTGTGTGTGTGATTAAGCTAAAGATGTACTTCTGTTTATTTATCAGGATTGTCTTTTTAACTAAGGCCTATGGAAGCCAACATATAAATGTTAGCTGGCATTCACACTTCTAATAGTTTCAAATGGTAAATAAATAGTTTGTGATCGCCCAAGTCACTGTCCTCTTGGATGCTAATAATCGCTCCTACTCGACTGCTGTGTCAGGCGATGGATAACATTTCAACTTCCGGTCACTTTGTCATTGCAAATCTCTGTTAGTGTGGATGCCCATTTAGAAATGAATAATGAAATGCAAAATGCTGCCAAGAAAGAGCTCTTTATTAGTCATTTTCCATTAAAAAAAAAAAAAAGTATTTTGTTTTGAATGATATCTTCAATCGTAGGGAATAAAAAAATGTAATGAGAAATTTCAAATTCAATCCATGTTATTGCTGGAGTTATACTACTTTGTCCAAGCATGAGGTCATCATCGCTATTAGAGATGACTAATGCTGTTGAAGGACCTCAGTGAGAAAATCCATTTGGCTGTAATTCCAATTACGAATCTTGATTGAAGGAGGTTTACAAGTTTTTGTGGCTTCAATCACTAATACGTTAACCAAGAGCTTCCAAAATCATTGTTTTCTGGGTTCTAGGACAAAACCTCGAGAAAATCTGTGACCATCAAATTCTACAGATGGTGGAGACTGGTTGTTTAACCCTCTTTTTTCCCCTCTCAAAGATGAAAGGTGGTGAAAGAAAGTAAGGTGCAGTGTGAGATCAATTCTAAGCGTGAAGCCACCTTTGTTCCTCCTCAGGTTCTACTCACTCGCTCACCCCCACCAAATTTCTAATGGACCTGCGGCACCCCGACTTCCAAGAATCCACTAGGGTAGCCTTTGAGGAACCTGAACCCTCAGACGAGTGAGAGACAGAAAGAGGGAAGGGTGGAAAGAGAGAAATCTCACTGACAAAGTAAAGGCAGCCTAACAAAGAAACCCTTTCTGAATCTCCACAGCACAAGGGCTTTCTTTCGTTGCTCCTACTTCCACATTCTACCGTTTTACAAATGCCACCATGCCTCAGGGATGGCTGTCCGGCCCCAGTCTCACTCAGGCTCCACCCTGGTACCAGCCAATACCTATCCGACCCCATTGACGAAAGTGAAAAGATTGGCTGGCTGAATGCCTTATTCAGAACTGTGGTGGGCGGAGCCTTTTCTTAAGTGACAAATGTAGTAGGGGTCCGGACTCCATCCCGGTTGACTTCCGCATTCCTCTCAGCTGGGTGGATTAAACTGCATTTTCCCCAAGTATGCGCTTTTTAATTCAGTAGTGCGTCTTCTTCCGATGAGGAAGGGCTACTTCCATTTGACCTCCCAAATATGATTTTCTATGTTTTCCCGCAGATTTAATCTACCCTCAAGACTCACCATATTCAGATTATTTCTGAATAACAATCAAAAGCAATCAATCATATTAACTTTATTATTATTTTTGTATTTTTTTTCCTGGAGAGGTAATTGATTTGATGTTGGATGCCAATGCAGGATAATTTGCTTTTTGGTCTCTTTTGTTTTCTCAATCCAGTTCCTCAAACTAACACACATCACATCTACATGACAAATTGGCCTTCTGCAAAGAATATGTTAAAATTACTCCTCTGCCAGAGCGAATGGCTCTCCTTTCTATATAATTCTTCTGCAGATGCCAACACTTGAAATGTAGCTGTGTTCTTATGATATGCTTTAGCACTAACGCTTCACCAAATCCCCCCCAACAACTAACATTTCGCTACTAACTAGTTTTGGACCTGGTTATTCAGAACCTTCATATTATTGTATAGTTTTATGCCTGAAAAAATTAACTATTAAATGCATTACAGAGTGTGTGGACAATTAAAGGGGTCATATCATGACAAATCAAATTTCTCTTGATCTTCTGATATAAAAGACGTCTTTGTACTATGAAAACACTAACTTTTAGAACTCAAAACTTTTCTCTCCAGTCCAAAAAGCATTCTATTGAAACGGAGCTTCAAATCCAACTTGTTTGGAACGTCCACAACTTTCAAATGTGTAATATATATATATATAAACATGAATGCCCACATTTACTTTCAAGGATGACTATTCTATATTCAGAAACTTTGCATTCCCAGTCATTGTAATACAGAGGAAGTAGGATAGATATAATACTCATTTAGTAAACCAGAAGAACTCATTTTAAGAATAAAATGTGGAAATGTTTCTCAAACTGTGGGAGGGCGGAGGGCGGGGCCGGGTTGTGATTCCGCACACCCGGCCCCTAATTAGGCTGATTAAGCCTGAGAGGGATAAAGGCCAACCAGAGACAGTAGTGCATCAGAGAGAGAGAGTTACAGACAGCTGTCCGACACCTGTTTGTGTCTTTTTGGTTCAGTTTATTATTCAATTATAATTTATATTATCAAGCCGGTTCTCGCCTCTTCCTTTCCCTTTTACCTCGTTACACAAACCTTACGCATTTCTGGCTACAACCTACAACTCTGCATATTCTTTTGAATAATCCCAGAGTTAAAAACGAGAAGATTAAGTCTATTTTCAAGAGGGTTTGTTTTATAATTCGATCAACATGTAATTGCAGCCAACAGTTTGTTATTTCACTTACAAAGAGGGAATGTACATAAGGGTGATATGACCCCTTTAAACATATCTCACTACATACACGCTACGCAAACCAAATCAAGTTTAGGTACACTTTATATTACAAAACTATTATTCATGTGCTGGCTTATGGTTGTATCCTATATTTAGTGTTATGTATTACTCATTGTAACATGTTTGAAACTGACTGTTATATGTTATCTTTGCCTTTACTCTAAATCTTGTTACAAAGAGTAATTTTACACTAATAGCCCCAAAAGACAGCGCACCAATATGGTCCTGTAATATAGAGTCCTTCCAAATAACTTTTCTGACTCCATTGTGAAATCATTGTTCAAGAAGGATAATTGCTTAAACCTATCAATAATCTTTACTCAAGTGTCAGCCTGCTAAAGCTATATCCCCTCTTGATTTCCCCTTATTTCTGTTGGTTTATTGTGTTTGTAAACTCTCACCATGTGCAGTATGCCAGTCCTAACCCATACTGCAACATTAAACACTTCTTGACTGTTCCAGCCATATTGAAAATAATCTTTCCATTCTGTTTTTATTTTTGTTTTTGTTTAGTTTAGACCTGTTCATCTAGTCAATGAGCCACAAATCACAATGTAGAAGTGATAACTAGCAAAGCTGCATGTTTGAATTTTGTTGCCCCCATAGACAATATCAAAGTCAAAATCAGGCAAGGTTGAAGTTAGTTTAAGGCTGACTCTAACTGAGCATGCATTACATATTCATTTGTACTCTTTCAGCATCCAATGAGGTAGAATTTGAAGATTTAATTCAACCTCTTTCTGTAGGCAGGCTTTGATGGTTCTACTAGCCCTACACTATAAGTTAATGTTACATTCATTACAAGCTGCTTTTATCGCTTTAGATTTTTAATGCATTGCAATTACATGCAGCTTTGCTAAAAATTAGGCAGTTTTGCCTAATTTTAACAGGGAGTAGAATTAAAACATTTGTTATACAGGGAACCAATAAACAGTGGATATTTCAGTCGGGATGGGTATTCAGTTGGTACTATACCACATAAATGATATTTTTTGGTGGCCCTGTAGCACAAATGTTTGGGTTAATTTGAACATGTCTGTAATAGGTGTTAGAAATGTGTCTTCAGCTGAATATCTAAAGAGTCAAAGTCCATTCTTTATGAATTTTATTATTTTAATTATTTTGAGAAAAAGTTAAATTTTAAAATATATTTTACACACACACACACTTTTAAATAAATGTTCGTTTTTAAAGTTAGTGTGAATACCATTTTGTATTTAATACATTCTAAACATGCATTTTTCCTTAACCAAATGTTAACATTTTATTTATACATTTTATAAATTCTAAAATTGTTATACATTATTATACATTAATAAACATAGTCAACTCATTAGAGTTTATTGCAGGGCTATTTATCTCTGTTCCTAGATGGCCACCATCCTGCAGATTTTAGTTCTAACCTTGCTTTTACATACCAGCCTTTTAAGCATGATCATTTGTGTTTGATTATGGTTGGAGCAAAACGCAGGACCAGATTTGAATAGCCCAGTTTTATTGTATTATTTTTAATTGGCATTTAATTGTCAAGTATTTAGACATATACTGTATGACAGTTGAAAACACATTTTTATAGTTAATCTATTTGTATGTTTAGAACTAATGAGTTTTTATCTTTTCTCCTCTTGATGCTCGTCTATACAGGTTCCACCCATGTCGTCTCCCCCACCATGCTCCTCGACACTCTCAAGGCCATGAACAAACCCGATGAAGAGCAGACAAGCTAAAATCACAATCCCCCCCCCCACCCCCTCTCCCTATTTGTCCATTAACCTGTAAATCGAACCAGCTCCTATATAAATTGTGTACGCATCTTGCTTGAAAGTAAAAAAACAAAAACAAGAGAATATTCTATACATTTGTGTGTGTGTGTGTGTATATATATATACACGCACACATACACACACACATGTATGTGTGTGTGATAATATATACATATATATATATATATATATATATATATATATATTTATAGTATGTTGGGAAAAAAAAAGAATAATTGCAAGTATTATGTTACAATGGATGCAAGTGATTAGACTGTCAAACTGAGTTTTAATTATCAATTGCCATTTAAAAACCTGAAAGCACCAAATGTAATATTGTATGTTATGGAACCTGGTAGAATGTGTAAATGGTAGATCCCTTTGCGTTTGTTCCTTATTTAACGCAGTGTGTTTTTTAATGGTTTATTGGTGGGTGGGTGTGGGACTGGTTTGTATGCAAATGAACCAGTGAGGTAAGATTACGCATATCACTTCCTATGCTGAAGACTAAACTGCCGCCAAGTTTAGAAGCTTTGGGTTTAGATGTGGTCTCATTTTTGGTGTGCATGCTACGCACGTTACTGTCTTTCCCTTTTGACTCTGAAAAGTAAATTATGAAAACTTGTGTTAAGATGTGTAAAAATGAAATAATAAGCATCTTCTAGGGCTTCAGTGGTAAAGATGAAGGAAACAAAGGAGTAAAAAGTGAAAGAGACACTGTACATAGATTGCAGATGTCACCCTTCCTTCAGTCACGATTTTGGGAGCATTTTATCTCTGCATCCTTTTATTTTCATGTCTCATTCTGCAGAGACTTCATGGTTTAGTGTCAAGAAGGCTGTCGCTCACAAATGTTTAAAGAATTAAAAAAAGGGCCAGTTGTACTTCAGTATTGTATCTTGTCAGATTTAGTCTTTATCATTGGTTAGTAAACGATGTTTAAATGGGCCATGCACTGAGTAGCGCGTTGTTATATATGCCATATGTTACTGTTTTTTGTCTCAGCTGTTAATTGGTGCAAATTTCTAACTGAAGTAGTAAAACATTCCTTTGCCTATGTAAAGCCACTGTGTTTCTGATGTTTTAGCTGTAGCTCTAGTGATAAACTGGGAAAAAATAGGTAATATCTATCCATTGTTTGTATGTCTGATTATTTATGGTGCAATGCTATATCTTCCACTGTTGAATGGCTTTGCAAACGCAACCCCCATTTGAACATTTGGTTTCCTCTTTATTATTCTGGCAGACAGGTTGTATATTGCACTAAGCGTTTTCTGTGATGCAAACGCTTATATGGTTCTCGCTCTATTTTTTTTATATTTAATTCTTACCTTATTTTGGTTTGCTGTTGTATAACGCTAACTGTGTCTACTGAATTGATTTCTATTAAATTTATTTTTCAGAGAATATCAATAAAAAAGAACGTAGTCTTAAACCTGTTGAACTTATCGGAATTCTATGTTTGCGAGTGTTGAAGCACAAACTGAAGTATACTTCATGTATAAAGTATACCGATGTACTAAGGCTGTCTAATAAATATGCTTCCATTACAAATATGGAATCAGTGCATTTTTGTTCCATGCTCCATAAGTGGTTTCCTTGATGGCTCTGATCCCGAATTGAATTAGCGGCAGTGTATTCTGGTAAAACTAGTTGCTTAGATTTACTGAACAAAAAGAATGATTTGTATGGAAATTTGGGTGATTTTGTGGCATGGACTGTTGGATTAGTCACCAACCTTCATCACTGGGTTCTGAATGAGCAATAATGAATGTAACTGGCTCTCACCACTTTATCTACACACGAACACCTGCAACAAAGATTCAATTCCTTATTTAGAAATACACAAATTCAAACACATGTAACTGAACATTATAGAGTAATTTTATAGTAGCAAATTTATAAAATTACAGCTCTATAAATCTAAAACACAAAATAATTAAAATTGATCTTAAACTACTCTGATCTTTACTACATTTTGTAAAATGTAATGTCTTTGACATTTACCTTGGAGAACCGCTTTCCTGAAGATTCCTGCTCTAACCGTGTCTTTAAATCATCAGACAAACAATAAAATAAGTATTACAAAATAGAAAAACTTCTGTCACCTAATGCACATAACTAATCATAATCAGAGCAAATAACTAATAAATGTGGCTTCAGTTTCCCAAAAAATTTGAGCTAATATATGTACAAACTTTTGTGGAATGTTGCAGCTGCCATAACACAGCTACCATTTTGTAAGGCAGCACTTCACCTGAGACATTTCACATTAGATTCCCATGTCAGAGAGTGCATGTCTGCCCATCACAGCCAAACTACTTAATATGTAAACTAATAATAATGAACACATATCCTTTCTGTCATGGGACACAACTGTGAAGCAGAGAGATAGCTGTCTTATTATTATGAACACATCTGCTTAATGAATAAATGTTAACGTAAAAGTCAGTAAGTGCAGGATGTGGTGAGGAAGCTTGCATTCTGCAGTCCTGAGGCAAGAGAGTGAGCCATGTGATTCGAGACCCGTCTCATGTTCCTAGCTCCGGTTAGGGCACGATTTAGAGAGCTGTTTAGAGAACGCTGTTGATGGTCCATAGAGAGAGAGCGTCTGCGATGACCTCTGTCCCCCAAACTTTCATCTCTAGAGTGACTCACTGAGATGTTAAAGGGTTGTGAGTAGGCCTGTGTTGCTACCGGGCTGGAAACGTAACTGCAGGGAAACAGAGTACTATGTATTATTTTTAAACACCATCAAAAGGTGACTGGCCATACAGCGCAAATCTACAGTAAATTATACAGATCTCCCACACTGATTTATTAACTCTAGAAAAAACGATTTGTTAGATAGCAGAATGAACTGTGATGATCCATTTGTAAAACACAACCTTTGACAGGAAGATTTTTCATTAAGGTCACGGTCACACTAGGCTTTGAGCACCCACATTTTGTTTCGGACAATGCAATGGACTAAGATATGTTGATAGTTGCAGATAGTTTTTTCATCATTTCAAAATCATGGGATTGTTTATACTTGTTTATTTAAAATTTCTGTGTTATGAATCAAATCTTCATTTTTTTCTGGTTATAATAGGGATTTTGTCTGAACGCTAAACTGCATCTTGGATTTTATTCATTGTGGAATCTTTGTCTTTACCTGCCATAGTAATGAAAAATAAGATGTTTTTTGACATTCTATAAATAGATTTTAAAAACGATCGGCCGACTAATCAGTTATCGGTCTTTCCCACCATCTTAGTTATCGTATCGGCAAAATCCACTATCGGTTGACCTCTAGTTCGGAGTTCACCAAACTTGATCTTTGGCACGCAGCGTCGTACAAAATTGATTTGCATGAGCAAGACCGTTTGTGGTCTTCTGCGTTTGGATGCGTTTGAATGGGAGTGCAAAATGTTGTGTGACCGCCCCTTAACGGTGTTCTCAATCATTTTTCTTTGTCCCAGCAGCTGCATCGGAAGAGTCTTTGTAAATAAATCATCAGCTTTTTGTGTTACTTACAGAGTTGAAGGATAGACTGGCACATATGGGACAACAGGAACACCACCTGTAGGTGGAGGAGCCACTGCCACGTTCATGCCTATTCTGTCCTGAGATCTTAAAGGCTGATTCCTTGTGGGAATGAAGACTGGGTCCTGATTTGCTAAATAACCAAAAATGAGAATCAACATTATTCTTACCTGTAACAATACTCATATTTTAAGAAAAAAGTTAAGTTTTCATATTATAATCTTAACAAAAAAATAAATAAAAGTTGACTTTGTTTCTGAAGAAGTCACATTTCACACACACACACATACACACACACACACACACACACACACATGTTGTGTTTCCATGTTTTATGGGGACTTTCCATAGACATAATGGTTTTTATACTGTACAAACTTTATATTCTATCCCCTAAACCTAACCCTACCCCTAAACCTAACCCTCACAGAAAACTTTCTGCATTTTTACATTTTCAAAAAACATAATTTAGTATGATTTATAAGCTGTTTTCCTCATGGGGACCGACAAAATGTCCCCACAAGGTCAAACATTTCGGGTTTTACTATCCTTATGGGGACATTTGGTCCCCACAAAGTGATAAATACACGCTCACACACACACACACACACACACACACACACACACACACACACACACACACACACACACGTTGTGTTTCCATGTTTTATGGGGACTTTCCATAGACATAATGGTTTTTATACTGTACAAACTTTATATTCTATCCCCTAAACCTAACACAACCCCTAAACCTAACCCTCACAGAAAACTTTCTGCATTTTTACATTTTCAAAAAACATCATTTAGTATGATTTATAAGCTGTTTTCCTCATGGGGACCGACAAAATGTCCCCACAAGGTCAAAAATTTCGGGTTTTACTATCCTTATGGGGACATTTGGTCCCCACAAAGTGATAAATACACGCTCACACACACACACACACACACACACACACACACACACACACGTTGTGTTTCCATGTTTTATGGGGACTTTCCACAGACATAATGGTTTTTATACTGTACAAACTTTATATTCTATCCCCTAAACCTAACCCTACCCCTAAACCTAACCCTCACAGAAAACTTTCTGCATTTTTACATTTTCAAAAAACATAATTTAGTATGATTTATAAGCTGTTTTCCTCATGGGGACCGACAAAATGTCCCCACAAGGTCAAAAATTTCGGGTTTTACTATCCTTATGGGGACATTTGGTCCCCACAAAGTGATAAATACACGCTCACACACACACACACACACACACACACACACACACACACACACACACACACACACACACACTCTAACAGATAATTATGAGTTATATAGTATCAAACCTAGTTGTTGAGCTCTGGTTTGACTGGGCTGTAAAGCACCACACAATGGACAATGGCTACAATAAGTCTGGGTAAGACGTGGTGAACTTCTGCTCCTCATTGGTCCTTTACAAAGACAGGATGGGACAGGAAGACAGAAGGGCAAAAATAATGCACAGTAAATGAAATGGTGAGCTCAGGATTCAGACTACTTTATTAGGAAGAAGGGAGGGTGCTTACGTGTAGAGCCAGCAGTATGCGCTGACAAGCAGTGTGGGCAGGCAGGTTCTGGCCCTCGGCTCGATTCTGTTTCATCACTCTCATCTGATCTGCCCGCAGATGAGCCAGCCTGCTGCCCTAATGAAATAAATAAATGATTTCTGAGATTTTTAGACAGTCATTTGGTTTTGGAACAACAAAAAAGGGTAAGTAAAGCATTAGAGGTCGACCGATAGTGGATTTTTGTGGATACGTTAATTAAGGTGGTGGAAAAGGCCGTTAACTGATTAATCAGCTGATAGTTTATAAAATCGATTTATAGAATCGATTTTTAGAATGTAAAAAAAATTTCTTATTCATTCTTTACAATGGCGGGCAAAGACAAAAAAGTCAAAAATGAATACAATTCCAAATGCTGTTTATTGTTCAACCAAAATCCCAATAGTAACAAATTAAGATTTGGTGCATAACATAGGACTTTTAAGTAGAAACAAGCCCGAAACACCGGACACCAACATTGTGAATTGACGAAATGATGAAAAAACTATAGACAACTATTGCAATAGAATTTTTCCAATAACCTATAGTTCCAAAAAAGCAACTATCAGCACCGATTAATCGGTAAAATAAATATATCCATCTACCTCTATAAATATGTGAACTATCCCTTTAAGGAGACTCACCAAAATGCATCCAAAACCTCAGAAACCACACTGAAAAGTGTTAAGTTACCAATACTGCCATATTATCGCCCCTATTACATAAAGACTGACATATTTTCTTACTGGTAGAGTCGTCCAAGAGATGTCCAAAACCTGCTCTGGATCGTCTTCTTCCTCTTGATGTTTTTATGGGTGACACTGGCATGTGACTTAATATTAATGATTTTGGCTCAGACTGGGCGTGCTTTGAGTCAGCAACTGCTGGGGTTAATAAGGGGCATGTTTACAATAGATACACTTAAATATTGCAAACATGACAGTGACAGAAATGTGCTTAGGTGAACATACTCAGATCTGTTTTAGGCCGATACTGAGGTAACGATGATCTCTGCCTCATGGCAGGTCTTGGTCTGCTTTCTCTCTCTTTTATCTCTTTCTCTATATTCCTCCCCCTCTCCTTCTGCCTGCTGATCACCGATTTCTCCAAATGCCTAGGAAGAAAGGAGTGCATTTAGTTTTTTTTTGGCAAATCACTTGTAATCGTACCAGAATAATATGATTCCTATAACTTGAAAACATTACTTAAATTTGAAGCATCAAATATTAAAAAAAAAAAAAAAATGAATAGCATAAGATCAAATAGCAACACTGCACCTTAATTTATAGAATATATTTAAAGAGCAATGAGTGAGTGAATAGAGTGAATGCTACCTTAAACCATGCCACTGAGGTGTGGAGGTCAGTGGGTGTGCGTGATCCCTGATATCCTCCGTGGCAGATGGGGGCACTCCAATAGGGCTGGCAAGGTTCGAATGCCTTGGACTTCCCTCTAGTCTTTCTTTCAGTAAGTTCACTTCCTGCTGTAGGGACTGAAGAGCCTCTCTAAAATAGAGACAATAGCCACCACACAACATGATCATTCATCTGTGTAAGAATCAGGAAGCAACATCTGACCTGCGCTTTGTTTATGAACAAAAATAGAGCATGTGAAAGCAGAAAAAGAACTGATACAGCTTTGTTTTTCCAACAACAAACCATACAGAAACATGCTTATCCAGTAGTCTTTGTTGAAATAAGCTTGAATGTGGACAAGACCTTATGCTGAAAGTCTGGCTAATCAAGATTAGTCTCATGTTGTTTAGAAGGTACTTTGCTGATACTGGCTATAAAGATATTTTTGGTCTCTGTTAGAGTTCAAATCAAAACACGTAGGGTTTAGAGAAAAAAATTAAAATATTCCGGCATTGCCAAGAATGGTGTGTGTGTGTGGATGTAGATAGGCAAGTATTTCAACCATCAGAAACACACAAAAGGGTTATAGTTTTATTAATAGATAATGGTGATTAATGCTGGTCTTTTTTGCAGAGCAGAACACTCTAGGATACATACCAGCACACTCTTCAGTCTATTTTGGAGCAAACTTCAAACTGCTGAATCAAACATTTCTAAAAAGACAATAAAATAAAAAACCCAAATCTAATTATCGAGATTGAACTCGGAGTGCCGTGAAGTGAAAAATGATGGCATAGAGACTTATTGCCACACTGGAGTGTTTCCAATATTCCCTACATAGAGTAGAGCCCTCAGAGTCATGGCTCAAACTGCTGCCATAAATCTTTGCTTGTTTGTGCTGCTGTCGCTATGTCAGACTTTAGGAAACTCACTGGTGATTTGTTAGCTGGACAGAACTTTGGGCTTTAAGGTGGTTGCTGTGGTGATAGGGCACATGGAGGGAGGGGATTCTGTGAGAGCGGAGCTGCTGATTGGTTGGTTGTGTATAGCGGTTATCCTGTGCCTTTTCCCCTGATAAGGAATGGACTGAGGAAAGACAGAAAGAAAGATGAAGAAAGAGTCATAAAAAAACAGAAAAATAGTGCCAGAGTTAAATAATCAGCATTGCTTAACAAAAGGAATCATTTATCTAATCTCAGACATCGTTTTGGATACAAATGGACATTCTAAGAGCAAGAAAGACCTGTTCTTATAAAAAAAAAAGTGTGATTTAGGGCTGGGTGACAAACAAATGTTATCTTGGCATATTTCAGCCTCTCAATGATATTCAATATATTTATTTGCTCTGAAATCTTAAAAGGGTGATTTTTTTCCTGTCCGATTTTTTTTCTGTCATCATTTTAACAAAGCAGCAACTGTTCAAAATGTTTAAGAAACAAGAACACTTAGTTAAAAATAATCAAGGGATTTTTTCCACAAAGTTTTTCACAAAATAAACAATGAAGAATGATAGTTAATCATTTTAATTTATGTGCACCAATTTGACGACCCACATCGATATAACAACGCATTTAGAAAAATTAAATTTTAAACTAATACAATAAAAATTTCTACGTGAAGACTTCTTGGAACATTTCGGAGTGATGCAAACACAACATTTTTAATTGGTTCACTGAAAACACAGTTTGGATGCATTCACAAGAATGATTCAAACTTACCAACTCAGACATAATTTTTGCTACTAAAGTTTAAATGACAGATGCTATTAACCTCCTGAGACCCAAGCGAGACTGCTGTGCGCATTTTCCATTTCCCTTTTTGATTCGAAACTAGTAATACAATAAACATGTGCAAAATACATAACAAACAAACAAAAAAAATGTCTGCCAAACATGTGAATTGGTCCATATATCATCTGCAGCCTGAAACTGAACTTTTGGTCAGATTGTACGAGTGAATGCACTTAGCTGCATAGGAAAGCTATAGGATGCTCCCCTGCTCCCTATTTAGCGAATGACTTAAACTTCAGTGTGCTGTCTGTCTGCACTGGTCTCAGAAAAGTTTGAACTCCATATAAAGCCTCTGATAATTAATATAATGTACAGTAAATGGAGTGATGGTGGTGTAGTGGTCTAAGCACATAACTGCTAATCTGGTAATCTGAAGGACGCTGGTTCGAGCCCCACAGCCACCACCATTGTGTCCTTGAGCAAGGCACTTAACTCCAGGTTGCTCCAGGGGGGTTTGTCCCTGTAATAACTGCACTGTAAGTCGCTTTGGATAAAAGCGTCTGCCAAATGCATAAATGTAAAGTAAATGTAAATATAGGATAAAGGAAAAAATGCATTAAAGTACATATTAGTGTACATTGTGTTTAGCAGTGTGGTGTTTTGCGATAAATCGTTCAATTAAAAAAAAAAAGGCATATTGGATAAACTAGGGACTTTAACCTTTTGACTCAAATAGGTTTCAATGTAAAAACTTAATTAGGTTTCTTACTAGATATAGTTTTGTTGCCGTTCCTTCCAAAGACCCTGCTGTGATTGGAGCCATGTTGTTTTGTTACATGACTCGGTGCGTCAAATGTTTAACCTTATACTGACAGCACATAGTCTTCTGAACTGAGATCAGTTGGTTTTAATTAATTTCAATTATGCGTTGCGTATAGCGAAGCCAAAATACAACATACACGCATGTTTGCGCAGGGTCGCACAAGGTTAAAACATCTTTATCAAAACACTCTCATACTCGACAGCGGTGAGACAAGAAAGGATTGTAAAACTAGTCTGACATTAGTCTTTAGAAAACTTAATGGCCAAATAAATAGCACATTTAAATTATCGCAACCACACCATGTTGCTTAATTTTTTTCATTATGAATTTATCATGATATTCAGTATTTCAACCAGATCTAATTTCAAACTTATTTATTATGTGACACACACCCTGGTCACTGCTATGCTCTAGGCTGGTCAGGCTGCTCGCCCAGGGATGTAGAGTGCAATCAGGCCAATGAAGTGGGGAGATAGAGGTAGAAAGGCTGGTAGCAGAACACCTTTCCTCCCTTCCACTCCTCCTCACAGGATCTGTCTGTCCTCCAGATGCCCTAAAGTGTTCTACTGGGGGAATCAGAGAGGGATGTGACCAAGATGGGGAAATCCCTGAAGACTGTCCAGAGGGAGGAGTGGACTCTGGCCTTACTTTTTTCTTCATGTGTGGACCAGATTGCTTGATGGAACTGGAGAAGGAATCAGACAGAGAAAAAGATTGCATAACACAAACACAAACAAACATCAAGGTTTATTGTAAATTTCATAGAACAAAATTTAGAACTAGATATTTGTGCTTGCCTATGCAAAAGTCATCTCCACAATGCTATGGTGTTGTGTTGACAGGCCATTGCTTGGTGTGTGCTATTTGGCTACCTACTGGCCTCAGTGAACAGAGCTCACATCCAATTCTCAATTATATTCTGGCCTGATATTGCTCAGGTTCCTCCAAGTATAAAGGATCTTTTTTTGTTGTTTTTCATTTTATCATCTACCAGGTGAAAATTGTAAGTGAGATTGCTTAGAAAAATAATGGCACACTTCTCCTCAAAAAGATGCATGATTTGATGTATCATTCATGTCCATGAATGATACATCAAATCATTCATGGACATGAATGATACATCATTCATGTCCATGGCAGTGCAGGATGAGTTATGTGCTTTTATTATTAAGTGATAGGGGTTTGTGCTAATCCTTAACCTTAAGTATGAGCCATAGTAATAGTGATCCTTGCCTTTTATGATTTCGTTTACAGATAAGGGTTACAGTGAATGGGCAGAAATGGTTTACAGTGAAGATGAATCAAACCTCACAACTGCCCTCTGCTGGAGTGGATTATGAACTGCAGGAGTGAGCGTAGTGCTTTCAGAGCCCATAAACCCACTGTCTGTTTCTGGAGACACAACCCCATCCTACAATGTCAGAAATACATGAGAAATCTTGTATTTTTTTCTTGAACATAAAGGCTTCATATTTCAGATAAGATAAATAGCATAAATCAGAGGACTAAACTGTTGCTCATCATAAAGGAGCAGACCAATATTAGACACTGACCAGAGGGGGTGGTCTAACGGACTTTGGCTTTACTTTCAAGCCCTTATTTCCAGGTTCTGTGCTCTCTGCCAGGCTGGTCAGACTGCTGCTGTGAATATTCCTGTTTCCTACCATTTTCCTCTCTCTGCCCGGTTGCCCTGGCAACAGTGAGGGGTGGCAAAGAGCATCTGAGCCAGTTTCCATAGAGTCACACACCTGCGACCTGACAGATGGGCCAGGGGGAGGGACACAATCTGCTGCTGGCTGCCTATAAAAAAAAAGAAGAGAGAGAATGGAGAGGTGACTGAGTGAGAGAGCAAAAAGCCAGGTGTTGACAAATGTTGACAATAGATACACTATGGATTGAACTTTAAATAACTTTCATTACCTTACACAAACCTGATAACAACTTATCTCTGATAATCAGATTACAAATCACACATATATCCTCATTGTTTTCATGTTACACTGTGTTTATAGCGATAAAGCTACAAGCTATAAATATGATTTTTCTACGTTAATCAGGGGTTTTGTCCTAACCATCCCCAAAAGTATTTTTTGGGCACTTGGTTTCTATTGCTCATTCATATTGATCATTGCTCTAAAAAGGGATAGTTCACCCAAAAATGAAAATTCTCTCATCATTTACTCACCCTCATGCCATCCCAGAAGCAAAGATTTTTAGAAGAATATATCAGCTCTGTTGGTCCACACAATGTAAGTGAATGGTTACCAACATTTTGAAGCTCCAAAAAGTCATTAAGGCAGCATAAAAGTAATCCATACGACTCCAGTGGTTTAATACGTCTTTTGTTTTAATCAAAGTTTTTATGTTGTTCTTTTAACAGTGATACAGAATAAGAGGCAGAACATCCCCAATCCCACCCCAACAGAGCAACAGATGTTGCTACACATAGTGTATATACCCATAAATGCATACACACATAAAGCGAAACAAATATTTGTTAGACATGTTCTTACAAATTAAACAAGGCAATTAAACTATATCTATCAAATTACAGATGCTAAATAACATTTTACTTACAAAACCAAATGAGGATGGTGATGAAAGTTCATGAGGACAAGACATCTTTAGGATCCATTTTTTCCAAATGTGACAAGACAGGCTGCCAGATATTATAACATTTTTGACTATTATCTTTTACTGAATAGTGGATTTTTCAGAGTCAAATGGTGTAAAAGATCACTAATCCAATTAGTAAAGGCAGGTGGAAGTCTATCTTTCCATTTGAACATGATGAGGTTTCTGGCTAGAAGGGTAGCAAATGCCATTATCATCTTAACACGGTTATATATTCCAAGATCTAACTCCAGCACTCCAAAAATTGCAGTAATTGGAGATGGCTCAATTGGTATTCCCAAGGCTTTGGAAAAAATTATAAAAAGTGATTCCCAAAAACAAGTTTAGGGCATGACCAAATCAGGTGTGCAAGACTGGCTGGCTCTAATTTGCATCTGTCAAATGTAGGATCAATATGTGGTATGAAATTATCTAGTTTCACATTTGGCCAGTGCAATCGATGGACAACTTTGAATTGAATGACAATATGATGCATGCAAATAGAAGATGAGTGTATCCTATCTAAAACAACTTGCCAGATTTCTTCTGATATTTGTAATTTGAGTTCATCTTCCCATTGGTTTTTTTTTTTTTCAAAGGCTTTAAATCTTATATAAATAAGAGTTAAGTAAGTTTACACCCTACCAATAATCTTTTTAGTATTTGGGAAAGTTCCAGGATTTAGGTGGTGGCAACAGGAAACATTTTGAACACGAGGAAAGGAAATTGCAAAGCTGGAGATATCTGAAGAAATGTGAATTAGGTATGTTGAACTCTGCTCTTAGCTGTACAAAAGAGATAAAACCATCAACCGTATACAGGACTTGTAGTGTAATAAGCCCATGTTTTGAAAGCATCATCAGTACAGGATGGAATAAACATGTTATTTTTTATTATAGGAGCATGTATCAAAAGATCTATGAATGAAAATGCTTGTCTGAATTGCACCCAAATTTTAAGAGACAGAATTACTATTGATTAGCAGGGCATTTGGACACTGGTTCCGAAAAGGGAATTTTAGAGCAGAGAAATGATTTTATTGAAAAAGTGTTACAAGACGCAACCTCTGTCAATAGCCGTTTAGGACTAAACTGTTCCCTTTGAGAGACCTTCTAATAAAGCATGGCTCTTATATTAAAAGCACAATGTCACCTTCCTAAAATCATTCAAGTCATTTTTCAGGTTTTTCAGAAAGGAGGTGGCCAGCATCACGAGGAGATGATTTAGGCAAAAAAATATATTTTTTTGTCAAAAAATGACATGGGACATTATTTTAGGAAGGTGATGACAATAATAATACAGAAAATTGGGGAGTGACAATCCATGTATTTTGAAGAAATATGATAAATGTGGGTGAGAAACAGATACATTTTTAAGTGCTTTTTTACAATAAATTCTCCTCCCTGCCCAGTAGGTGTCGATATGCACAAATAATGCAAATCGCCAAAATCAAAAGAGGAAGAATGTGAAAGTAGAGATTGACAGTAAAAAAAAAAAAAAAAAAGACATGGATTTTACCACTGGAGTCTTATGGATTAAATTTTTGCTGCCTTTATGTGCTTTTGGAGCTTCAAAGTTTTGATACCCATTCACTTGCATTGAATTAACCTAAGGAGCTGAGAAATTCTTCTAAAAATCTTCCATTTGTGTTTAGCAGAAGAAAGAAAGTTATACACATCTGGGATTGCATGAGGGTGAGTAAATGATGAGAGAATTACATTTTTTTGGGTGAACTATTACTTTAATAATAAAATATTACATATGATTTTTTCGGCTGATATGTTCCAATTTGTTGCTTTACATAGCATTTCATTCTCAGTGAGGACAGAAATATTATTTACTTGTTAGGACTTGGTTAGGACATTGTATATGTGATGAATTTACAAAAATGGTATGGACACCATTAGGGCTGGGTGATATATTGAATATTCACAATATGACAATATAAAATTAAGCAATATTGTGATAATTTAAATGTGCTTATTATTTAGCCATTAGTTTTTATTAAGAGTGGATCAGTAGCCTAATTTCATGATCTTTCAGGGCTGCACAATTAATGTACGGTTATACGTGATTTTTAAACTGCAATCATAAGAATGGAGAAAAAATGTGATCTCAGAGATTTTAACCAAAAAACATCCAGTGAGCTGCAGTTATGCAGATGGAAATGTCTTGTTGATGAGACTTTTCTGCAGGTGTTATGCAGCTAAATGTAAGACTTTTTTTAAAGACCTTTTTAAGACCAACTAAAGAACATTTAAGGAATCAATCGAAGGAAACGCAATAAGTTCTCTAAATGTAAATGTGTAATGTACTTGTGTAACTTTGTTGTTCTGCAAAATATCCACATTTGCTGCTACTGGGGTTGAGGTATGGGTATGTTTAGGAGTAAGGTTAGGGTTAGGATAAGGGGTTAGAATTAGGTTTTGAGGTAAAGTTTGGGTTAAGGGTAAAGTTAACAGTGTAACTACAAATGTAATTAAATGCAACAACATGTATGTACACACCAAATACATTGTATCAAATGGTTAAGTACATAGTAGTTAAGGCCACCTTAACTAACTAATTAACTAATGTGGGTCTGTAAAATATTTGGTTTCTCAGCATCTTCTGCACATTTGAATTCTTCAATGGCTATATGATGAGATCCAGCTTTTGCCACTTGTCACAATTGAGGAACTCATACACAACTATTAGAAATGGTGCAAACAATTACTGATGCTCAAGAAGGCAACAGAAGATCATCCAAGGGGTGCAAACTTTTGAACAGGATGATTTGTGCAATTAAGAGTACATTTTGTGTTATGCAGCTTTTGAAGTGCAGTACTACATAACTTTAAAAAAAAAAAAAAAGTTTTTATCTCTTATAGGCTATTTGTATACATTCGGAAATGGGTGTAGAATCTTTTAAAAACAAAAGGGGAATGCAAACTTCTGCACTTAACTGTATAGGCTATATAGCTTGTGAAAATGTATATTTTATTTTAGATTTAGTTTGACGGGACATCTGGTCACTCTACTTAAACGCAACGAGAAAACAATCCCTCATACTACATTTAATTTCATGACCTTATGAATTTAAGGCTTGTTGCTCCGATTTAAGACTTGAATGCGAGGATGGCCGTTACTGGAAGTCAGTGTTTATAAAGTTACTTGAAGCCATATTTTATAAAGTTATAAATATGGATATTTTTCTTACAAAAACACATCGCTTCGCTTCAGAAGGTCTTTATTAACCCCTTGGAACCGTATGGATTACGTTTTTGATGGATGGATGCACTTTTTTGGGCTTCAAAATCTAAGGTATCATTCACTCCCATTTTAGCTTGAAGCTTGAAAGGATATTTTTTTAATATAAATTTGATCATGTCTGGCTAAAAGAAGAAAGTCATATACACCTAAGACGGCTTGAGGGTGAGTAAATTATGGGATCATTAAAATTTTGGGGTGAACTAACCCTTTAAGACTTTTAAAGACCTTTTAAGACCCGCAGGAATCCTGTGATAGAGGTCATCAGAGAATGGCAAGACTGGTTCAAACTGACAGAAATGCTACGGTAACTCAGATAACATCTCTGTACAATTGAGGCGGATGGACAGTAGAAGTCCACGTCGGGCACTTAATTAGGACCATAGTGTTTCTAATAAAGTGCTCAGCAAGTGCAAATTGAATATTGTCAATAGGCTGAAAAATATCAATATATAATTTTTGTAACATATCGGACAGCCCCAGACACCATACCTAAGTATCCGTTAAGCTTCTAAACCTCTTTAAAGTTAATGTAATATTACAAGAATGGAGCTCAACTCACAACAGAGCACTTTTGGTTGTCTCTCTTTCATTGGTAGACTGGTGTCGCTGTCTGTCCTCCACAGTCTCATTTCTGGTAGAAGGAGTGTCTCCAAAATCCAGAGAGTCATGGCTTGTTAAGGGTGCACTTCTGTCCAGATGGCTGGGGAGCTCTTTTAAACTCTGGTAACTGTAAAAAGATAGCAAGAGATCATGTGACAGATTCAGAACACCTGATTGTGTATGTACAGTAAAACTTATTGAAAAAGAGATGCAGGTCAAAGGTCACTAACCAGTCCATGAGATTACTGAAATCTCTCTCCACACACTGGCGTTTGTCATAGAGAGGATGAAGAAGAGAAGGAAGAATCTCGTCATCCTCTCGGTCTACATCACTCTCTCCACTAACTGAACTCACTTCAACACCCACACAAGCCTGAGGATGAACAGCTGACAATGGGCTCTGGGAGAAAGAAAGTGTGAGAGAGAGAGAGAGAGAGAGAGAGAGAGAGAGGGCATAGTTAAACATTGCCAGAGAAACAGAGTGTAACTAATGCCCTTATATCACCTACCACTATCCACCCAGTACATGATGGTTACATCAGGTCTCTTAGGTCTAGTATTAACATTTGATCCAATCATAAGTGGACAGTGCTAAAGAAATACTGTCCTGATGAGTCTCAGCTGACCACTTGTGATCACCTCAGGTTAGTGAGGTTTAGATGTGATGTTTGAGGTACCTCAGGTAATGGTTCAGCCTCATGCATGGACTCAGAGAGTATGTCTGTGTGAGGGGTCAAAGTTAAAGGACGTTCTGAGATGGGTCGGTTCTGTTCTAATTGCTCCACCCAATCCCTCAGCTCCTCCAATTGCATCCCCGATCTGAAGATCTGATCCTCTAGTTCCCTAATTCACACACATAAACTTACAATTCAACAATGTTCAGCAAACACATTAGACCAGAAAATGTAGTTTGTTTATTGCTTGCTCATGTGATCAGAAAAATAGGAGCACACCTGTCTGGGTCAAAGTGCACAGGCCAGCCTCGGCTTTGCTGCAGTATCTGATACTGGGCTCGTGAGTCCAGGTAAGCCCTTTCCAAAGACTCCTGTCCCTCAGCCAGCGTGGAGAGACCCTACAAAGGATTCAGAAATAAAATTTGACACATTTACTCTCAATTGAATTAAAAGCCATTCATAAGTTCCTTTTTATGAAAACTGTAAGCACTGTGTC
Organism: Xyrauchen texanus; assembly: GCF_025860055.1. NCBI lineage: Eukaryota > Metazoa > Chordata > Actinopteri > Cypriniformes > Catostomidae > Xyrauchen > Xyrauchen texanus. The sequence continues at coordinate 11,203,081 of NC_068309.1, forward strand.
TCTGTAGCACTATTAAAGCTCCACTGTTTTGAGCAACTCATCTACACAAACAAAAGTCCCAAAAGTAAAAAAGAATACCTTTATTTGTTCACATGGCTTTAGCTTGCCATTCTTCAGAAGCTTTTCAAAAGCATTAACCTGAACAAGCAAAGATAGTGTTTTAGGATTCAAAGCACCTCTGTTAAAATATGAAATGTCATCAAAATCAAAATTCTTTGTTACAGTTAGCATAAATGTTCCAAACAGTTTTCTGAAATCATGTACCTGTAGCTGAAATCTGTGAGTCTGTTTGGTCAGAGTCTCAATGAGAAGGTCTGGAGTCATAGATCCAAGCCTCCTGGAAGAGCCAGAGTCCACAGACGAGGGGCGAGAGGAGGGTTTTCTGGGAATATCTACAATGTGAGAAAAGCAATTCCGGCGTGACTAAACAAACATTCTCAGATTGATTGCAAAGCACATTTTGCTCTAAGGTTATTAGAAAAACTTTTTATTAAAATCACAGATTTGGAGATTTTAACGTACTATCTTTGAGGAGAATATTACAGCATGAAAATAAAAGTGCAACATTTTATGGTACTACACAACGTTTGTACCTCTGTTATACTCTGAACATATATAATTGACATTTACATGCAGTTACAAGCATTCAGTTTCAGAGATGGATTTTCAATGTGGTGTACCTGAATTATGTTGTGTCAGTTGAGCAGAGCCTGCACCAAACTCTGCCCTCTGTGCTTGTGGAAAGCTGAGGGTCATGACCTTTAACCCCTCCTGGATGACACCAGACAGTATAGCTGTACTGGGTTTGGGAGGATCAGAGAAAAGACCTACCTGAAGTGAGACAAATACACACACACAAAATCATGATTTTAAGAGTAAAGGGCGTTAACAACATTTTGGATAAAACACAACATACAGATAATAGATTTTTACACTTTTTGTAAAAAGCTGTGCTTGCCTGTGCACAAAACGTTGTGGGCTTTTGCACACTCATTGATATGCATTTTTAAAGAATTCTGAGTGGTGGCTAACCATATCCCTAAATATGGCTCAAAGTTTAACACTTGGGGTTAAAAGTTTATTCAGATTAATCCTAAATAGTACTTCTAAGCAATAGAAATACAGTAGAGATGCCTGCCTCAGTAACCTAATGATTGAAAATACTGAGATACTTAATCATACTGACTGTAATTTTTACATGACGCCTTGACCCATGTTAACAGTGTTTATCCTGCATAGAGAATTACTAGGCATCCGCCTCCGTCAAATTTTGTGCCACCTCCGGCTCTCTACAAAACTCTGATGGGTGTCTTCATGGAAAACACAAAAAAGCGTTGCACTCGGTGGATTGTCATTTGTAACTGCAAATCTCTGCAATAATAAAAAAAAAAAAATTTGTCAAATCTCTTGATGTCAAGTAACATAACTTGAGATCATATAAAACTATAATGATGACACGCGAGATGAAAGGAGCGCTGCAGCTCGAGTGTCTGATAGAAACACAGATCAAAACTTGCCGATATATCTTTATTTCATCCTTAATTAAAGTTCATATAACATGGCATACGTGCCATGTAAATAAACACAAACTCCAAAACTGTCATTCTCTGTGCGATCAGAGCCACTTGAACCAGTCGCGGAAGAGACTAAATCTGAGCGGGAGTTGAGACCGGGAAAGATTTAAACTTCCGCGGAGACGGTCGTCTCTCACCCCCGCTGTCTGCAGCTTGCAACGTCATCATCATGATAAGAACAATCTTATAACACTAAAATGACAACAACAATAAAAAGTGTGTGTGTGTGTGTGTGTGTGTGTGTGTGTGTGTGTGTGTGTGTGTGTGTGTATATATATATGTATATATATATATATAGGTTTTGGATAGACTACATTGACAAATGATTATCAATAATACTCTTATGGCTAAAAATGTTTACAGTGTTCAGTGACTAAAATGTCAATATGACTAAATGCTACTAAAATATGACTAAAATGTCAACAGTTTTCATTGACTAAACTACATTAAAATGCCCAGACTTTGTCAACTAAAACTTGACTAAAACAAAAAGAATAGGATAAGATTGACTAAATATGATAAAAACTAAAATGGACATTTTACACAGGACTAAGACTAAATTAAAAAAACAGATGACAAAATGAACCCTATTATTCAGTTGCCAGGTCATTAGGAGTGTATTAATGCAAAGCCAACGTTTACGTGTTCTTAACGTCACTTTTTTGATCAGTATGGTACCACCTCTGCCTCATTTTCAGCCAGGAAAACCCTGGACAATAAATAAAATATCAAACGTTTGTCCTTATTACAACTACAAGATCAAGACCAGTAACAGATCATCAGATCTCAATTAATACACAGTTTCACCGGACTACGTCTAAAGTTTCCATATACACAAGAAAGCAACAAACTAGTCAATAAGGGATTAAAGTAAATGAAACTTTTTTTATATTAATCTAAAAGGCGAGCCAGATGGCCAGGGCATGAGGGGAAGATTAATTTAATGAGCATTAGAGCAAATTAAAATAGAGACGAAAAATGAACAGAGAACTGGCAACAATCTAAAATATGCTTCATTTCAACAATTACCAACAATGTTGTTGTCTATTACCAGAGAAAGGCTACTATGCACTGATGCAATAATTTTTAATTAGCAACTAGTGATGAGCTGCCTTTTTTTATTGGCTAACCTCTGATATAATGGTTGAAGCGCATATGACATCTTATTTTTTTATTTTGCTTATTAATATAGTTTGTTTATTTCACTATTAGTTTAGATGATTATAGTTTTAAACATGTAGCAATTTTTATAGTGTTTTTTCAGATTAACAATTTTTATTGATTCACATATTTGAACATAGAAACAAAAACATATACACAGAATCAACATTAACCACCACTATTGCCCCTCCCCCTCCCACTCCCCAACCCCACCAAGGCCCCCAACAACATCCCAGTGGTCGTAAACGATATAGACACACATACACAAAAAAATGTATAATAATAATAATCACACATCCATAAACGCCAGATAACCGACCCATTTCACCACAAACATGTTAAACTTCCCAAGTCTTCTAAATGACCATTCTTCAAAGGCCACCACCCTCGCCATCTCCGAGCCCCACTCCTAAAATGAGGGCACACCAGCCGACCTCAATCTCCTTAAAAGTGTCTGGTGATCATGACACTGGTTAGGACCCAACTCTTTATGTGTCTATTTTCAACATCGATGATTGCCCCATCACCCAAAATACATAGTCTGTGGCAAATTGATACCCGGGTGCTCAATACATCACAAACAAAACTATGAACGTTCAACCAAAACTCCTGGATCTTAACAACCCCCAAAAGACATGGGTTATGTCTACATCCTCTGATTGGCATCGCCAGCAGGTGGGCGTGACTTTAAGACCAAGCCTATACAATCTAGAGGGGGGTCCAATAGAATCTATATAATATCTTGAATTGCATAAGGTGCACCCTTGCATCTCTAGATGCAGACTTGACGTTTTTGAGAATCCTAGCCCACTCTTCCTCCTCCTTAAATCAAAGTTTAAATCTTTCTCCCATAATCTCTTGAGAGAAATTGAAGCTCCGTCCCCCATTCTCTGAATTAGCAGGGAGTAATACACTGATGCCTCATGACCTTTTCCAAAAGCAGTAATCACCACTCCCAGAGTATCTGCCGCTTTAGGGGGGTGTATGCTATTCCCAAAAAAAAGTACAGAGCAAGTGGCACAGCTGTAAATACCTAAAAAAATTTGATCTGGTGATCCCAAAATGTTGAACCAAATTTTCAAAGGATCTCAACATGCCACTCTTATAAAGGTCATCGAGTGTAGTAACCCCCTAAAAATCCACTCTGACCAGCAGAAATGGGATTAATTAATACATAATTTGGGGTTCAGCCATAAGCTCGAGGCAACATTTAAATAAATGTCTCAATAAATCACTCTTAACACTTTTGTCCATACTGAGTGGAAATGCAAGATAACGGGGTGCAATTGAACTTCTCCGGTTAGTTTGATAGAAAGGATTTACAATGGCAAAATAGGGGCAAGAACTTCCAGTTCAATACCGAAACTTCCTTTTCAAAAAGAACTTCCAGTTCAATACCAAAAGTGGAGCCAGTTCTGTAGCATAAGATCTAGAAAACTCTGCGGCAAAGCCATCAGGCCCCGGAGCCTTGCCTGTAGGCAAGGCCTTAATTACCTCGCCAAGGTCATCCAGGGTTATCTCAGAATCAAGAGAATTTTTTTGCTCAGTCGTCAGTTTAGGGAGTTCCAAATGTTCCACAAAATGTTTAATATCTTCATCATTAGACGAAGATGTGGAACTATAGAGATCAAGATAGAATCCTTTAAATGCATTATTAATATCAATGACCGAGGTAAACATTTCACCAACAGCAAATTGCACTGAGGGAATGGTAGAAAAAAAACTCTCTCTGCTTTATATATCTAGCCAAAATCTTACCTGCTTTGTCCCCTGACTCAAAGTATGACTGTCTTTCCCTGAACAACCAAAACTCCACCTTCCGTGACAAAATAGTATTATATCTGTATTTCAATCGGGTCAATTCTCTGAGGCCATCCAGCTATATTCCCTTCAAACTCCACTAGTTCTCGTGCTTTGGATTTTTTGATGAATGAGGCATACTGTATGATCTGACCCCTAAGAACTGCCTTAAGTGCCTCCCAAGCCATGTCCACACAGGATACTGAGGACCAGTTGGTCTCCATATGAACATTGATTTCAGCCTTTAACATTTGTTGGAAATCAGGATTTTGCAAAAGGTATACATTAATGCGCCAACTATGTGATTTCTTTTTCTCCATATGTGGCAACACCTCTGAACACACCAGGGCATGATCTGAGACTAATATGTTTCCAATTGAGCAATCAACAACAGATGAAATGAGGGACTTAAAGATATAAAAACATATATATTCTAGAATAAATCTTATGGACTGAGGAAAAGAATGTATAGTCCCTCCCAGATGGGTTCAAAAGTCTCCAAATATCTGCAAGACCAAGATTTTTACACATCCTGAGAAGTGTCAATGTAGCTCTAGGCAGTTTACACACTTTTGCCATCAAAAGATTAAAGTCTACTCCCAATATCATGAGTGCTAGCTACTTGCAACATCCCTTCAAGATATATAAAACAGCCCTGATCATCAGCATTATGTGTAAATATTAGCCAAAATCAACTTTTGGCCCTGAATTTCTGCTAAAACAATAATAACAAACACAAAAAAGAAAAACATGACAACGCCAACCGGCGTCCATCCCTCAAACTCAGTCCATGTATGCCTATGAGAGCCCCCGCAACAACTTTGCTATCAGATTGCTCAAGTCTGGTGTTTCTATACAGATTTTATGAGACAGAATTACAAAACAGAAGAAAATCTAAAAAACAAACTCCAGCCAATAGGCAGAATAAACAAAAAGTATGTGTAGATTCATCCACATCACTGTCCTGAAGGTGTGTTCCTCCACAAAACAAACTCTAGCCGCTAGGTGGAACCAGTACAAACAGAAACAAAAAAGGTGCCCAGTTTCCTCGTAGAGTCAAGTGAATGTTCAGTGAGTCAAGCTCACTTGGCTGCAATGTGAGAATCACACCATGACTTACTCATTCCATTGACTTTATGAAGGACAATGCTTACTGGGGACATGTAAATACTTTGCAGCCATCCTAAGCATCTATTCTAAATTTGGCCGGGAACATGAATGCAAAAGCGACCTTCCGTTGATGTAAAAGTTTCCTGCATTCCTTGAATCGATCACGTTTCTCTCGTCAAATTCGGAAAGTCAGAGAACAACAAAATGTTGTGGTTATTCCAAGAAAGCCTTCCTTTGCTCCTCGTCTCATGTAACACGAAATTTGGCCAGGATCGATCAGGGCCTGTCTCCCTCAACGGATTTCCGAGCCGGGACTCTGTGAGCTTGTGTGATTTACTGCTTATGGCCTGTTATGTCGAGCAAACTCGGAAAGAGCTCGTCCAGAAATTCCACCATATTCTGACCCTCTGCTCGCTCAGGATATCCAACAATTCGGACATTGTTTCACAGGTTATGATTCGCAATGTCTACTAACTTTTCCCAAATGCATTCCAAATCTATTTTGGTCGCTAGCGGATTAGCAGGTAATTCCCTTTCTGATGACTCCAGATAATAATCCGTTTCTCAACATCCGACATTCTTATAAGCAACTCAGTGAATTTCGTCTCCGAGCCAGTGATCGATCGACGTATTACAACAAAAGTGAGGACTCTGACAATGGCATCACAACAAAGATGTGCATTTATTTTGAGCCTTTAAATATCTCCAGACGACATCAGAGCAGACGAAGATAGAAAAGGCTGCAGATAGGTGTGAGAGAAGGGCACAGGAAACTTCACTCAAAGGGAAAGCGTCTAAAATCACCATGAGGAGGGTTAAAACATTTAATTGTGTACAAAATACCCAAGCAAAAGCACCCAAGCATAAACCAAACCTAATGTGCAAAACCTTACCTTAGCTTCCAGGCGAAGACGATCGATAGTATTTTCAGCTTCTGCATACTTGGTTAACAGCCTGTTATAGTCCTCCTTTAAGAGTGAGAGCGTGTGAGGAAAAAAATGACACAGATAAAGAAAAATAACAGCGATTGATTCATCTTTAATTTTTGCCTCTTGAATAAATATGCATAACCTCATTTAGAGCGTATGGGTATGCTGGGAATGGTATTCAAACGATTTTCCTTTGTAAAACAAAGCAGTATGCGGTACACATTCCAAACGCAACTGACGTTAAATAACAAGATTCCTTTTGCCTTCTTCACTCATTAATTGATCAGACTACCAAAGAAATAAGATGTTTTATATAAAACTGGATCAAAAATCAGTTTATGTCTGCTTGATATACCATCAACTGGACACCAACAGCTGAATTATTCATGCAAGTGAGATTTTGTGGTAACAATGTAGCATATTTTAATTTTACAAATGTTTATTGTTGCAAATGACATCACAGAATATTTTTCAAAAAGTAAACAGTATCCAGTACACTAGTATTCTGTTCTGAACAGCAAATATCTTCACACTATATATTTCAGTGTTTCCTGATTCGCTCCTCTCGGAGTACCTGTAACTGCTGGACCAGTGTGCTAGCCTGTTGGGGGCAGCGGAATTCTTCTGGTACTGTGCTCTTCAGACGCTCCTGGCTCCCACAGGAGGAGGGACTTCCTGGAGACACATAAGTACTGCTCAACAGGACCTCTCTCACAATCTCAGCAGGGGATTTGAACAATACAGGAAGATGTGAAGTTATGCCACGAGCAGCACTACGACTTTTGGGAGGTTTGTATCCGCTCTTCGGGAAACAAACCCTCGGCTCCACTTTGGAGAAATCAGGTAAGGAGTGACTCAGCTGACCTTTCCTAAGAATGAATACATATCAATTATTAGTGCTGAAATAAATTACAGATATAGACTAAATGAAGAGTATGGACTTTGTACAGTTACCAAAGTGGTTATTTTAAACCTGAACCTGAAAAGGCTTTAAATTGAACAACTTAACATTTCTTGGCCTTGGCCATGTCTAGTGATAGACCGATATATCAGTCAGGCGATTAATCGGCCGATGCGTTACAGCGAAGTATCAGCCGATAACTGTGTTCTCTTGGCCGATTAACAGAAGTTACCTTTTCCTTGTGTCAGTTTCCAAATCTACCAATTGATTTGTCAATAAATAGTCAATACTTTCATTCAAAATCAAATCATTTCTTAAGTCAATACTTAATTTGAGTATAATTTTCATCAAATAAGTGTTTCTTTCAATCTAGAAATTTTGTTTACATCTGATTTGCTGTTGCTAAATTTGATTATGTTTATCTGCATTTATATCAGCCATTAGCCATTCTGCTCTCTAGATATTGGTATAGGCCACAGAAAAACCCATATCGGTCGACCAGTAGTCATGTCAGCAGAAAATTTAAGTAGTTTGAGAGATGTTAAAGTTACACATTGATAAAGGATTATGAAAACAAACATTTATTTTATTTAGTATAACATTTAGTATAGCTTTAATGAATCATGCACAATAAGACACCAAGGACATTTCTTAAGAAAGTAAATAGGGTTAATTTTGATTTTGAGAACAATTGCATTATGAATTTGGACCCACTTATTTCCATCTCACCTGATGTCACCTGGATCTGTGTAGGAGGTTTTTGAGGCTCTTTGGCTCTTTTGTGCTAAAGAATGGTAAAGTGTAGGAGGTGGGGAGAACTCTGAAGGAAAGATGCTTGCTTTCAGCTGTGCTGGACTGGAAACCTCACAATCCTCCTGTGAACAACAGTTTGTTTTTCTGGTAGAAGTCATTGGAGGCTGGCAATTGTGGGCAAAGCTGTGCAACCTACTGTCTAATTTGTCTCCACTCCTTCCATCTTTGTTTGAGTTTTCAAGTCTGATTTTCATCACAGGGCTTCTAGCTGATGTTTGAGGTGTGACCTTGTACTTAAGGTCCTCCCCACTACATCTAACAGTGTGGTATGTTTTACGGGTGGGGTTTTGGTGACCACTAAGAGATGACTCCACCCTGCTGTCAGTGAGGGCCAGCTCTGGAAAAGTCTCAGCTTCAATTCCACAGTTATTCATCAGCTCTTCTGAGGACAAATGTGTAAAGAAGTAAGGATTAGATGTGTTTGCACAAGACAGAGATGAAGCTGGGAGATATCTACCCTTGTTTTTCTTGAGTTCCTCACAATCACTTGGTTTAGAATGTTCAGTGATTTCTAAAGTTGGGATATTATTGCAGTTCTCTGGAAATGAATGGTTCATGTGTCTTTCAGCATCTTCACATGTGTTTTTTTCCTCTGTCTCCTCATCTGTCATGTCTAACGCTCGATCTCTCTCTGGGAAAGTGTTTAATTCCTGCTTGTGGATTATTATGTTCTCTGTACCATCTTCATCATCAGTCCAGTCTTCCAATTTAACACTCCAGTCTTCATCCTGTTCTTCCTCTAAAACAGATGGAACAAAAAAGGAAGAATAATCTGACATTGTGGGATATATTACTCAAAACAGGATTTTCCTTGCTCTTTTGGAAATATAAGAGTTCACCGAAGACATGTAGAACTTTCAAAGTTCCACCCGCCCACAAAAAACAATTATGAAAACTAAGATACAAAAACATCTTATTAAGAAGTCTTGAGGTCATGTATCCACACAAACTTTACACATCAATGCATATTCAGTATTAAGTAACTTGGCCTGTCCTGATGAATGACAAAGTGAACTTCATGAAGGTTTGCCAATCATATTAGTGGTCTTTTACTTATAGAAGTTTTATAAGTACAGTAGCAAAAATGTCTTCTTATTTTAAGAGTCAGAGCTAGAGTTCAAAATGGTGAATGAAATCATGAATAAAAATATAAGTGAAAAAGTAATGCTTCAAAATTATAGAATACAGCCCCTTCAAGACTATCTCCATTTATTTTAAGAATGCCTTCTGTAAATAACCTCCTATCAGCATCAAAATCTAAGATGGAAGCAAAAAAATGAAATTGTAACCAACTGTTATGTAATACAAATAAATAAAAAAAAACAACAAGTATGGTGCACATTTAAAAAGCTGGGGTCGTTTAATTGAACTGGGTCCTTACGCAAAAACGAGTCATCTCCATTGGTCTGGGAGAGGGGCTCAGAATCTAACAGCTCACTTAAGTGATAGCTTATCTCCTCCAGTGCAGGCGGTGGGCCATCCTCCGGCTCCGGGGTTTTTACGTCCCACAACAGGTCTTCTGCAATCTCTTCATCTACTTCCTGATCCACCTAATCAAGGTATACTTATTAAAAACTTTTTAAAGTTACATTATACATTACTTTATTATCTAAAATTGGTTTTAATTATACGCAGATCTACTCTGGTTCCAAGCAAAATTTTAGCAAGCATATTGAGTCTCTTCTAATGAAAAGTCATGGCAAGACTGCTCTAAATGACCAATAAATGGGCAGTTATCAGTCAAACAACTCTATTACCCCCACCTCCAGCTGCCTTTGACTCTCTGCCAGACCAATAATGCCATTCTCATCCATCTGGCTTTGGAAGTCCTCATCTGGTTTTTCATCCAGGCTGTAGTCCGACCCATCTGGGTTTGAGGGAGAGGAGTATGCCGGGGCTGGCGTCCACACCAGGAACCCTGCAGCGGTAGTACCACCTCTACGCCGCTCCATTACCTGGCTCTTTATCACTCCCTCTACTGCACCTTGAGCACCTGTATAGCCTGCATGTCCTCAACATCGATACTGAGGTCATCACTCAGGGTCAAGGCTGAGAGATTAAAAGACCAGTTACAGAAGATCCTATGAACAGGCCAGATATTGTCCACTCAGGGGTAGCAATGACTTCCTGAAAAACACAGAAGATAAAGTGCCAGTAGGTTTAGGACTCTGTAAATACACTCACTGAGTACTTAATTAGGAACACTATGGCCCTAAAAAAGTGCCTGACAAGGTGTTCTGCTGTTGTAGCTCATCTGCCTCAAGGTTTGACGTGTTGTGCATTCGGAGATGCTACTCTGCTCACTACAATTGTACAGGTTGTTTATCTGAGTTACTGTAGCCTTTTTGTCAGCTCGAACAAGTCTGGCTATTTTCTGTGGACCTCTTGTCATCAACAAGATTTTTTCTGTCTGCAGATCTGCCGCTTTTTGTATTTGACACCATTTTGAGTAAACACTAGAGATTGGTGCAGGTGAAAATCCTAGGAGATCAGACATTCTCAAAACAGCCCATCTGGCGCCAACAATCATGCCACGGTTGAAATCACTAAGAACACATTATTTCCCCATTCTGATGTTTGATGTGAACATTAACTGAAGCTACTTACCCGTATCGGCATGATTATATACATTGCACTGCTGCCACATGATTGGCTGATTAGACAAACGCATGAATAAGTAGGTGTACAGGTGTTCCTAATAAAGTGTTAAATGAGTGTATGAACAGCTAAGTAATACCATTGTGAGCAAAATTGACAAAGCAATCAATGTGTCTGTATTTATTCTGCCAAATTAAGACAAAGGCAAAGTAGACATGATACACAGTTTATAAAACCTATGGAATTAGCTATCAGAGTTTACAAAGATGCTGCAGTCATTTATTATCCTACAATTAACTGAAAATAAATTAATTTAGTTAGTTAAATAAAGCCATTTGAAAGAAGCTGATCAACAATCAAAAGAGCTGCTCTTGTCGAAAATACTCAGAGTATTGATGTATCTCCATTCAGTAGTGTAATTAATGCAGTCATTCATGTACTGTAGCAGGCCACTAATGAACCATGATGAAAGGCTAGACAAATGCTTGTTTTTAAACAGCTGCTCCCAAGTGGAATCACAAAATATTGGAATAAATAATTGTGTAACTTCAGCTTTTCATCTGGTTCGCAAGTCCTTCAAGAAAGAGCTCCTGAGTATAAACTCAAAAACATTAGTTCTATATTTTCTATTTGATATTTTGTTGGATCTTAAAACTTTCTGAACAATGATAGATGGGGTGGAGAGGAGTGGTAGTGTGTTCCCTTTCTTTGTCTGACTTTTATAATCATCAGGATTAGCTTTTCGTTATACATGTAAAAGTACTCATTATTAGGGCTGGGTACAGAGTTCGATACAATTTAGAACTTCTAAACAATCGAGTATCAAAAAATGTCTTGTCATTCGGTACCAAAGTTCAATACCTAAGGGGTTAATCTCGTCAACATCAGTGATAAGCATGTAGCATGCTAGACGTGCCCACATCTAAAAGTGCCGGTGATTGGCTGTGGTTAGGCATCAAGGAAAAACACTAGTATCAGAAAATGGTTTGAGGTCCAGGGCTGAGAAAGAATGTTATAACAACATTGCTAACACTGTTGTACATTACAGAGAAATACTAAACCGTATTAATGAGCCTTTAAAATATAATTTTAAGAGGCTTCTTAAACAAGAAGCGAGCCGCAGCGACACAGGGAAAAGCTGTAATGATCCTGAATGTGTCGGCAAAACCAGCAAGGAGGTTGTCTGAACATTTTGTTAATTTATAGAGAGAAATGCACATTAGGGGGTTGTGCCAACAGATGATGATCTCGGGGATCGACGATGGTCAGAGTGATCACCAATATCTGATACCTTTGACAATGTCAAGACGATACAGTGGGTACGGAAAGTATTCAGACCCCCTTAAATTTTTCACTCTTTGTTATATTGCAGCCATTTGCTAAAATCATTTAAGTTAATTTTTTTTCCTCATTGTTGTACACACAGCACCCCATATTGACAGAAAAACACAGAATTGTTGACATTTTTGCACATTTATTAAAAAAGAAAAACTGAAATATCACATGGTCCTAAGTATTCAGACAACTTTGCTGTGACACTCATATATTTAACTCAGGTGCTGTCCATTTCTTCTGATCATCCTTGAGATGGTTCTACACCTTCAATTGAGTCCAGCTGTGTTTGATTATACTGATTGGACTTGATTAGGAAAGCCACACACCTGTCTATATAATACCTTACAGCTCACAGTGCATGTCAGAGCAAATGAGAATCATGACGTCAAAGGAACTGCCTGAAGAGCTCAGAGACAGAATTGTGGCAAGTCACAGATCTGGCCAAGGTTACAAAAAAATCTCTGCTGCCCTTAAGGTTCATAAGAGCACAGTGGCCGCCATAATCCTTAAATGGAAGACGTTTGGGACGACCAGAACCCTTCCTAGAGCTGGCCGTCCGGCCAAACTGAGCTATCGGGGGAGAAGAGCCTTGGTGAGAGAGGTAAAGAAGAACCCAAAGATCACTGTGGCTGAGCTCCAGAGATGCAGTCGGGAGATGGGAGAAAGTTGTAGTAAGTCAACCATCACTGCAGCCATCCACCAGTCGGGGCTTTATGGCAGAGTGGCCCGACGGAAGCCTCTCCTCAGTGCAAGACACATGAAAGCCTGCATGGAGTTTGCTAAAAATCACCTGAAGGACTCCAAGATGGTGATAAATAAGATTCTCTGGTCTGATGAGACCAAGATAGAACTTTTTGGCCTTAATTCTAAGCGGTATGTGTGAAGAAAACCAGGCACTGCTCATCACCTGTCCAATACAGTCTCAACAGTGAAGCATGGTGGTGGCAGCATCATGCTGTGGGGGTGTTTTTCAGCTGCAGGGACAGGACGACTGGTTGCAATCGAGGGAAAGATGAATGCGGCCAAGTATAGGGATATCCTGGACGAAAACCTTCTCCAGAGTGCTCTGGACCTCAGACTGGGCCGAAGGTTCACCTTCCAACAAGACAATGACCCTAAGCACACCGCTAAAATAACGAAGGAGTGGCTTCACAACAACTCCGTGACTGTTCTTGAATGGCCCAGCCAGAGCCCTGACTTAAACCCAATTGAGCATCTCTGGAGAGACCTGAAAATGGCTGTCCACCAACGTTTACCATCCAACCTGACAGAACTGGAGAGGATCTGCAAGGAGGAATGGCAGAGGATACCCAAATCCAGATGTGAAAAACTTGTTGCATCTTTCCCAAAAAGACTCATGGCTGTATTAGCTCAAAAGGGTGCTTCTACTAAATACTGAACAAAGGGTCTGAATACTTAGGACCATGTGATATTTCAGTTTTTCTTTTTTAATAAATGTGCAAAAATGTCAACAATTCTGTGTTTTTCTGTCAATATGGGGTGCTGTGTGTACAACAATGAGGAAAAAAAATGAACTTAAATGATTTTAGCAAATGGCTGCAATATAACAAAGAGTGAAAAATTTAAGGGGGTCTGAATACTTTCCGTACCCACTGTATATGGCTTGTTTTCCCATTAATCTATTAAATTATTATAATTTTTTAACTATTATTTTTATCAAATTAATATTACAAATAATATACCATACACACAAAGACACACGTTTGAAGAAACAATATTTATTATATTATTAAGTACAAATGACAGAAAAGCCGTCTATGCACATGTACGACGCGCTGATACAGAGACGTACAGTCTCGTGGAACACACGCATCTATGGATCTCACTCGTTGTTTCTGCCTTCTGAATTTTTATTTTTTATTAGTGTTGCAAATGACCTCAGACATCTCAGTTCAGGAGGTGCTTTGAGTTCAGTTCACTTTATTTCCACAGAGCAGTTCATTGTGAATGCAACTCTCCAGCCTGTAAAATAATACAAACTATATTAAATCATACAAAATGTATAAAATAATACAAAAACACGTTCATCTCAAACCATGATTTATATTTCAGTGACTATATTCCACCTGCATGTAAAGCACATAACTGGTAATCAGAAGGTCGCTGGTTCGATCCCCACAGCCACCACCATTGTGTCCTTGAGCAAGGCCCTTAACTCCAGGTTGTTTCCGGGGGGATTGTCCCTGTAGTAAGTGCACTGTAAGTCGCTTTGGATAAAAGCGTCTGCCAAATGCATAAATGTAAATGTAAATGCATGTTTAGACGGATTTTTGCCTGACAGTAAATGGAAAGTTGGTTACGTATATTTATATATCATTTTATCACTTTATTATTTATTTATTTGCTTTTTCGTTTTGTTTGGAGTGCAATTTTAATTTAGAAATGTATTTTATTTAAGTTTTTTCATTTTTTTAAATCACTTATATAATTTTCAATGCAAAATCACTAAAGCAAGAATATTCACTAATCCCTAAGCCCAGAGGTAAATATGAATATTGTGATGGAAGAAAAAAATGAATTTATTCACACACATTTTTACCTGGATAACGAAATACCCGATGGGTAGAGAATGCACAGATGAAGCTTCTTTGCTAGAGAGATGTTCACAACTGTTGTAAAGCCATCTTTCAAAAAGTTGAACAACACATTTTCAATGCACTTATTTTTTCCAGTTTCATTTGAACGTTTAGCTAAAATTAATACAAAATAAAGTTCAAAGTTTGAAATCAAGGTGTCTTGCTTTATTGTGTAAGCTTAACCCTAACCATATTTACCGAAAATCACGCCATAGTACCACCTAGCGTCCAACCAGCGGTAATACCAATGTGCATCCTTTCATTTTTTTCTCCAACCAACCGACCGATCAAAACTTGGTCGAACAAGACTCTTCTCATCGACTAATGGTTAGTAGACTATCAGGGGGCAGCCCTAGTTTACAGTAACTGAACATGTTTATCTCACATTAAACTAGTCATCTTGTTAAACCGTGCTTATCCTTAGGGTTGGCTGAATTAAAAGTTTAGCTTTCTTGTTTTTCCTCTTCACATTAATGTTATACTATTTAAAATGTATTAAATCTATTTGCACTGATTTATTGTGTCATTTGGTTACATTTTGAGCTTGTTTGTTCCTTTGTTGGAGCTGCAGTGGCTCAGGAGATGAGTCTTTGAGTCTGTAAAAGTTAACAAACTGAAAAAATTAGTTTTTTTGAGGTAATGTTTGTAATCTTGTTAAAATAAAATTGGTATCGAAAAAGTATCGTTTAGGAAGATATCAGTATCGATATTGAATTTTTTTTAGCGATACCCAGCCCTACTCATTATTTACTAAAAATTCAATTTACCACACTTATTTATACTGGTTCAATTTTATATTAGGTGTCTTTAACTACTATGTACTTCATTAAAATACATACAATAATGTACTTATGATGTAACTACGTGTTGTTCTGCAAAATTGTCACAAGATTCACATTTGCTGCTACAGAGGTTGAGGTACGGATAGGTTTACAGGTAGCGTTAGGTTTTAGGGTAAGGTTTAGGACTAGGGGTAAGTTTAACAGTGTAACTAAAGATGTAATTAAATGCAGGTACTTTAAATGTAAGTACAATGCAACAACACGTAAGTACATAATAAATACATTGTATCAAATGCACAAGTATTAGTTAAAGACACACAATATAAAGTGGGTCCATTTTACTTGTATTTAATAGTGACATATTTAGTGTAGTTACAATAATTAGCCTATATATTTTTTTCCATTTAAAAATAAAGTTTTATAAGACATATACACTGATCAGCCATAACATTAAAACCACTGACAAGGGAAGTGAATAACATGTATTATCTTCAATAGTGGACCTGTCAAGGGGTGGGATACATAAGGCAGTCACTCACTCAAGGTTGTGTTGATGTAGTGACACTAGGGGTCTCCCTTGAGCGTCTTTGAGAAAAGGCCAATGAGAATTGGCAAACAGAATTTGCATGCCCTTCCACCGTACATACGGGTATAAAAGGTTCAGACAGATTTTTTTCAACACAAAACAAAGTGGACTGTGTGTGATTGTGCTGAAAAGCCATTAGTGTGTGTTATGGCAAAAGAGTGAGGAAAATAAAACCTTACTTGTATTGTTTAACCGGCTCCTGCTTCCTCCTTAAGAAGAAAGCTAGAGACTTGTCACACTGGTGATGAAAACCGGAAGGGAAGAAGAATACGCTACTATGGAGTCCTCGCATCTAGAAGTAGTATTCAGATCCTTGCCAGCATCCACCAGGCCCTCATGCAGCTGTGGAAGGAGCAGCAACTATGCTTCGAGACACTCCTTCAGGCCCAACAGGTGGACCAGCGGGTCTTGCAGAGCTTGTTACCCCAGGAGGGGGCGTCCACCGTGACCCTGGCAGTAGCAAACCCCCACGTGCTTGCTAAAATGGGGGCTCAGAATGACCCAGAAGCCTACCTGGAGCTGTTTGTGTGTACGGACAAAGCCCTAAAATGGCCACGAGTGCAGTGATCTGTTCACCTCCTGCAGCTGCTGACTGGGAAAGCCCAGTTCGTGGAACAACAACTGCCCGAGGCTTTGGATACAGGTATTCGGGTGAAGGTGAGGTGTATGCATGGGGATATTCATGATTACCCATTAGTGATGGTCCTCATTCAATTAGTCTCACCCATTCACTCATTTTCAGGTTTCATCACTGCTTTATTAAGGGAAATTTGTGTGGATGGGTCCTGTAACAATGTGTCTCTGTGTGTTGTGCGATTCACTGGCTGGGGAGGTGGAGCCAGGGTTGTCTACATCAGCTCCGTGACAGAATGATGTAAGGGCAGGGGGAAGTCTCGGCTTCCCCAGCCCTTTAAGGATTCCCCATCGGAAATGTCCCTCTGTAGCAGACATGAGATGAGACTCTTAGGCACGCATTTGACCAAGTGTGAGTGATTGATTGTCAACGTCTCCAGCCAGACATCGCACTCACATATCTGTTTTAAGGATCGGTTGTATCAAGTGACACAGGTTGCTCAGACAAAGGAGGATATATCCCAATTGTTAGTACCGAAGATACAAGGCTCAATGTAATCCGATGGTGGGTCACTTGAGGCGAGAAAAAACATGAAACGGTCTGAACCTCTATTAGCCAGGCATTCACAGGGATGCTCGCAGGTGGTGTGAGGCATGCCATGAATGTCAGCTGGTGAATTCGCCGGCCACCCCAGGAGTGCCTTTGTGTCCACTTCCTTTGATCGAGGCCCCCCTTCAAAAGAATTGGCGCAGACCTTATCGGGCCATTTGAACGGACAGCATGCAAGCATTGCTTTGTGTTGGTTCTGGTGGACTCCATCGGTTAGGTGTTGCTCGCGTTTATTCAATACTGGATTTGACAAAGTGATATTGGCAGATCCCCTTAACTCCCATGTCCCGTTAAAAAATTGCATTTTCCACACTGTTCTGATTACACCAATTTGTCACCCTTCCTTTCGGTTTGTTCGGGGCCCTGGCTACATTTCAGCGGCTCATGTACCGAATCCTCAGACTGCACGCCACTTATGCCTGTCTAGTTGAATCATCATTTACAGTAATGATTGACAGCGGCACCTGCAGCATCTGAGGGCTGTCCTGAAGTCGTTGAGATGGGCGGGACACACGGTAAACCCTAAGAAGTAAACCTATGCAGTGAGCTCAGCCAAAAGCAACATGTATCCTATATATAGATCATCCACTGTTACTGTACTGAATATATTAAAGTGCTAACAAACACATAGAGCTGAAAAGGATTAATAGGATGGACAGTGAGCCCTAAAGCTACTTAGGGCCTAGAAGTTCTACGGGGACGAAGACAAAGAACCTGTCATGACATCAGACAGGCCACATGGCCACCACTACTTTTCATGCAATGAAATGAGAGGCACACACAAAATTAAACTCCACAAACCTTGAGCATATTTTCTGGTTACAGTATTCAGTGTTTCCCAAACTGGGGTACGCGTAACCCTGGGGGTACGTGAGGTGACAATGGGGGTATGCGAATAACATTCCGAGATTAACGTTCTTTCAGTTTCATCACAGTCTAAAATAACATTCAAACCCAGTTCATGTATTTCTCACTGGCAAAAATTATTTTGTGTCCCTCTAGCATAGAACACCAAAATGGTTGTGTCATAAAGTTCCGAAAAATATGCTATGAAATAACCCTATCTTTTGCAGTTAAAAAAAATGCAACTACTCATGCATCGTGCGTCACAAATGTATCCTTTTTTGCCAGCCCAGCCCTAGGTGACGTAGCTTAGTGATAGCAAGTAAAATTCTTCACTGTTTTACCAGACTTAGCCAGACTTGCACATGTCAATTGTCCACAAGTTTTTAGTTTAGTTTATTTTTTTTTCACAGTTTAAAATGTAATTTGTATTTAAGGTTAGGATGCATAGGGAGTTTTGATACTGATGGTATAAGTTCAAAAGCTTTGATGACAGGTGTCAGACATTCAGCAGCACCAAATAATTTTCTATATTCACATGCAGTAATTTTCAATCACATTTGCTCGCACAGTAGAGACTTTTTTTCACATTGTTGCATGATGTTTTTCAGCAAATGAGCTCAACCTTGTTAACAGTATCAAATGTGACATAGAAAAGCACCTTGAGCTGACCACGCAATGCTCGAATTCGGCCGGCAATGCTGTACCTGCAATGATGAGCAATTTCAGGCACAGAACCGAACGATATTCTTGCATACGCAATAAGGGGGGAGTTTTCAAGTTATGCAGTTATGTCATATCTAGCATACCGATCTCAATCGGTAAGCCATTTATTCAGTATGTAGTATATGATTAATATGTTCAAAACATGTAAAAATATAAAATGTTTAATATAAGGGAGTTGTTTTACAAAGATAATTATGTTAAACAGACATATTTCAAATTACCTTGTGTGAATTTTATCTATGCGTTAGAGAGTGGGTATGTTGAATGTTTGAAGGGGTAGGCCTCTGTAAAAATGTTGTGAACCACTGCAGTAAGAGATTGAAACTGTGTGAAGGGTTTATTTCATCACTTTCACCATGTAAATCTGTTTAAATAGAGGATATTTTCAGCAAATAGCACTTAAATACACGTAGACTACAATTGTACTGAGTTACTGTAGCCTTTCTGTCAGCTTGAACCAGTCTGCCCATTCTCCGTTGACCTCACACATTAACAAGGCGTTTCCATCTGCAGAGCTGCCACTCACTGGATTATTTTGGTTTTTGGCACCATTCTGAGTAAATTCCAGAGACTGAGATAAAGAAATACTCAAACCAGCAAGTCTGGCACCAACAATCATTTACATTTACATTTATTAATTTGGCAGTCGCTTTTATTCAAAGCGACTTACAAAATTAGAAATCATAAGCTAATCATCTTAAGGAGACAGTGGTACGAAAAGTGCCATACTACAAAGTAGCAGTCGGACGATTAATCGGCTGATTTTTCGCATTTTTTAACATAATCGGCATCAGCCAATATCCAAGTATATCAAGCCGATTATTAGGCAGGCGCATCTGTGGGCAGCCTAGTGTTGTTGTGGAACACGTGTTCGACGCACGCTGCCCCTAGATTAATTTTCCAGCAGAGTGAGCAGACCTCATCCAGTGCATAAGGAAGGAGCTAAGTTCCTTGGAGAAAACGGTAAGGATTAAATTCTTATAACTCCTATATATTTAATTATAAACTTTTGATATGTTACTGCCAACTTCGAGAAAAAACGTGACAAACAGACCGCAACGAGACAAGCAAAGTATAGGCTACTTTGCGTTTCATGTGCGCGTCTAAACGATCAACTATACACAAAAATATGTCAAAACGACCGGCTTGGAGATTCACTTAAACACAGTTTGTCTTAAATGGACGTAGTTATGGAAATAGTTGGGAGAAAATATGCTGCATCTGGAGCCTATTAGATCTGCACTCGGTCTTAAAGGGGAAGCAGTCTAATAAACATGCTGACGATTGAGCAATTACTGTGAATCAAACAACAAAAGGCAAAGAGAAAATCACTTACAGCTCTAGAATGAATAACTTCTGCTTTAATAAGCATTAATCTATCTATGATAAACTATGCAGTGTTATTTTACAATTGATTACTTTATTAGATTTCTTTTTAGACCACACCTGAACAGTAATGTTAGTAGACCTTCCTGAAATTAAATCACTGTGCCTATATAATTGTTATCTTTGTGTAATTGTTTATCTTTTGTTTATTTATTGTTTAATATATATATAACAAAAAGAACCGTTAAGAATACCGTTAAAGTACCGGATCGATAAGCACTATCGGTAAGAGTAGTAATACCAATAAAACCTTAAGGATACCCATCCCTAGTTATGCCTGTGCTTCTCTTGGATGCTCTGAATATTGGATTACGTGTCTGGATTGCCCCTTAATTAAAGCTGCATTTGGATCTCAACCTTCGTGTCTCAGAGCAGTTCGTAACACCTGCTTCGTTTATTTAATATATTTGTTATACATTACTTATACAATATGTTTTTACATTATACATTTTTAATTTAAGTGTACAAGTGCAGATTGGTCAAGTGTTCAATAAATGTTTTTGTTGAGAAATGTTGTCTATCTTAAGTAATTATTTGTGTTACATTTTATCTTTCAAATAAAAGGTTCAAATAAGAGGTTAAAAACAAGCACATATCGGCCAAAATAAATCGGCAGCATTTATCAGCCATCGGCCGACCCGGATTTCAAAAGATCGGCATCGGCCTGAAAAAACCCATATCGGTCGACCTCTACTACAAAGTTTCACTAGCATCAGAATTGTATTCAAAATAAAAGTGCAACAAGTTTTTTTTTTTTTTTTTTTTTAGAGACTGGTTAATTGCTCATGGAAAAGATGCGTTTTAAGTTGTTGTTTTTTTAAGACAGAGAGTGATTCAGCTTCACGGATGGAGTTGATAAAAGTAATTTCACCAACGTGTTATGATGAAACTGAAAGTCCGGGAAAGTGTTTTGGTGCATCTTTGTGTTGGTACAACAAGGCGAAGTTCCTTAGCTGACTGCAGGCTTCTGGTGGGCGTGTAGTTCTGTAGAAATGATTTTAGGTATGCTGGATCAGACCCAGTGACTGCTTTGTATGCCAACATAAGAGCCTTGCATTTAATACATGCATCAACAGGCAGCCAGTGGAGAGAGACAAAGAGTGGTGTAACATGAGCTCTCTTTGGCTCATTAAAGACTGGACATGTTGCTGCATTCTGGATCATTTGCAGATGTCTAATTGCACATGCAGGGAGGCCTGCAATGAGAGCGTTACAGTAGTCCAGTCTAGTTATGACAAGTGATTGAACAAGCAGTTGTGGGGCATGTTCAGAGAGGAAGGGTCTTATCTTCCTGATATTGTAGAGTGTAAATCTACATGATCTTGCAGTCTTTGAGATGTGGTCTGTGAAATTTAGCTCACAATAGTTACTAGTTAAGTATATCCAAAGTATAGTTCATATATCATTACAATTCTGTGTAATAATAACATAACTTCTCACTAACGTGCAGTCAGACTGAAATTAAGTATCCTCAAAATATGTAGGCGATGATTATAATATAATAACCATAAGGAATGGCACACTTGTTTCACTTATAAGACAAGCACAGAGGTTTGACCTGTTGATCAAGACTAAAAATCCTTTGGAAAGTTGGAGTAGCAACTCCAATAATTTACATTTAAACACTGTTCATCGAGAGATATACTTGATGTAATCCGTTAGGAGTGACTTATGCAATGCTGCCTTTTAGTAGTGTATTTTTGTGATATCTTACCTTGAGCATCTATGCTTTCCCATTGCAAAACCATATATCTTCATATGAATGCACGAACTTCAGACTGTTGCCTTGAGAACAGCACTAACGCCAGTAGCCCGCACGCCCCTCCATCACCAAGCGACGAGGCAAACAGGGACTTCACTTGCCTCTAGATAAAAGAGTTTAACTCAAGGGTCCATGTCGCTTTCACTTTTGTTCTCTTACCACGTTCCAAGTCGGGAATCTTCAGCTCGACAGTCTGTGTTGTGCTGCTAGCGCGAGCCAAAATCTCTATAACTCACTTCACGCGAATAGTTAAATTTCACCTAATGTCAAAGCACAAAGTTAAATTTGCAAGTACTCTGTGTTCTAGGCAGGAAAACTTTTTTTTTTTTTTTTACATACCTCTTAAAAAGACAAAACAAACACGTATGGTCAATTATTTTACACAGCGTAATATCGTACAAAAGGAAGACGTTGATTTGCTTTTGAAGGCGGAGCTTGGTTGTCAAAGTCAACATGACGCTGGAACCAGAGTTTTGATTGGCTGGACAGGGAAGAGGACTGGGTCAAAGAAATGAAGACATTTCTTTAACACGGCAGGATCATTCACTTTACCATAAACCTCAATCGCTTTGGATTGCTCTCATACGAATGTCAGTCTCGTGTAGTTTTATAATGACAGAGCAACACACTTTTTTTTTTAGAGCAGTCATGTATTATATAATACATGATATGTTATATTATAATTTAGAACTATGGGGTGATGCCCTTACCAGCCACACGATGGCGACATAATAACTTCTTAAAATTCTGTAGAGCTTTACAGAATTCAGTATAAATGAATAAAAAAATAAAACCCAACTGAAAATATTTCAAGACGAGGTTCATGAGCTGCTTGATTATACCTGCAACATGGTAGTACCATGATATTCTTTGATGTACCTTACAGTACAAATACATCACATGAATATGGAATAGACCAAAGTATTACCATCCGATACTGTCTCTGTACCATTGTACCACATCAGTATTTCATAGTATTTGGAAATGCACATAAACACATTTACATTTTACTCATATGCCACAAACCCAGTGCTTTTATTTATTTATGTATCACTAAGAATCTTGCTCTGATGCTGTACTTCTTCTCTGAATCATTTTGGAATATAAACACATGCTAGACAAAATATTCAGTATTTTCAAAATTATGAATCCTGTCACCAATGATTTACTCATAGCTATGTGTTGTGCTTATTCAGCCATGAGCTATCTGTTTTAATTCTGCATTCTGTGAGGATTTTAAACCTCTAATGTTTTTTCCTTTGTGCTTTGGCACCTAATAAATGAAAAACCACAAGATGCGTCCTGTTTGCAGATAACTAAACAGTCCAGATAACCACAAATGTGTCTTTGTGTAGGAATTGGTTTGATTGAATGGATTTAAAAGCATGGCACTAGGGAATTTCCGCATATTTTAGTGAGACGTGAAGGCCTATTAATTTTATATTATCTCTCTGATTATAGTTAATGAGATTTGTACCTACCACAAAGCACCAGGAACAGCGTAGAGATGAAAGAAGAATAGAAAGAATAAGGGAAAATACAAGGGGTTCTATTTTATTTCTTTTTTCTGCAGTTAATGTTTTTTATTTATTTTTTGGAAAATTAAACACACTTTCTGTATAAATACAATGGCGGAGTAGTCTTTTCTTTAAACTGTTGGCAAACAGACAGGAATAGACAAACAAAGGCAGAGGAGTTGTTGAGGTGCAACTATCATAGTGGGAATAAAATATTACCAATAAAACATAACAAAATACATGATTCGGTGAAAAGCAATGTGCAGTAATGTTATTCTGTGTTAAAGCATGAGAGGTTCTGCAGGTTTTATTTTGAGTGCAGGTTAATAGAGGAGATCAAGAGACCGTCACTGTCAGTCACAACACAACCAGATATCAGTAAGATGAAGGGCTTCATTTTTTCCTCTTAGGAAGACTACACATCACTCCAAAACATCACTAATTCAATCATAAATTCTGTTTTTAAAGGTCATCCAAAGATTATAACTGATATTTCTCAAAACTTCCCCCACTCTTAACTCATACCCACATGGTAGTGCAACATGCAAACAAGTCGACTAGACTATTTCAGTTATTGTAAATGGATGGTATGGACATTTGCCTGTGCTGGTAACAGTAAAAAAAATTGTGTGAAAACCTCTGTAGACATGAAAGACCTCATAAAATCAAAATCTGAGTTTTTTGGCTTTTAGTTTGTCAATTAGCTTTGACTCTATCCATATCCATAGTCTCAGTTTGCAAAAATGTATTTAATGTTCATACAATGAGTTTTACGTCCCACTCTCTACGTTTTGCTGCTGTTTCCTGGTAAAATTAAAACTAGACACGCCTCAACAACTGCGTTTTATTCACTTTCACACAAATCACGGACACTATGGCTGTTTCTAACTTTATAAACACTTATTGTTTTCTCTATTACTCAGACACTGCTATGTTATTATATCAAATCCCTTTTACTCTAACGCATCATTTAAAAAACTAAAAATTTTAACGCTTGTATTTCAGACCCACTAACATTTACACAGTTAATGCAACATGATTAGCTTGTACGGTAGCTCACCTGATAGTGTTGGACTACTTTGGACTTCGAACCCATCCAAGGTCACTCAAAGTGAAAGTTCCATAAAAGCGAAATGGAATAACGAGTTTTTTTAAGTAAATGTGCATTTCATTTCGAATTTGCAGTCAAAACACTATCGGTTAGGTTTTAGGCATTGTTTAAGGCTAAGGATCTCTGTTGTGTTCAACTCTCATTTATCTTTTTTTTGTGATTAACATTTTTATTGATTCATCTATTAGAAAGGAACAGCAAAACACACACACACACACACACACACACACACACACACACACACACACATATATATATAGGGTATATATACATATATATATACTGAATCAATATTTAACCCTAACTACTAGCAAAACCATCTGGCCCCGGAGCTTTGCCTGAAGGCAAGGCCTTTATTACCTCGTCAAGCTCTTCCAAGGTTATTTCAGAATCAAGAGAATTTCAATTCTTGAAATTTTGGTCAGTTTAGGGAGTTCTAATGATTCCACAAATTTTCTAATATCTTCATCAGTAGATGAAGACATGCAACTATAGAGATCAAGATAGAATTCTTTAAAAGGATTATTGATATCAATGGCCGAGGTAAATATTTCACCACCAGCAGATTTCACTGAGGGAATGGTAGAAAAAACACTCTCTGTATATATCTTGCCAAAAGCTTCCCTGCTTTGTCCCCCGACTGTTTTTGCCCTGAACAACCAAAACAAAATAGAATTATATCCATCAGACGACATTAGGCACTTCAGCTCTGCCTCAGCACTTAATATTCCCTTCCAACTTCATGAGTTTGTGTGCCTCCCAAGCCACGTCCACACAGGATACTCAGGACCAGTTGGTCTCCATATAAACATTGATTTCAGCCTTTAACATTTGTTGGAAATCAAGATTTTGCAGAAAGGATACATTAAAGTGCCAAGTATATTATTTCTTTTTCACTGTATGTGGCAACATCTATAAACTCACCAGGGCATGATCTGAGACAAAAATGTTTCCAATTGAGCTGTCAACAATAGATGAAATGAGGGATTTAGATATCAAGAAAAAATCTATTCTAGAATAAATCTTATGAACTGATGTATAACGTAAAATGTAAAATGTATAGTCCCTACCAGATGTGTTCAAAATTCGTCTGATATCTGCAAGACCAAGATTTTTAAGAAGCGTCAGTGTTGCTCTAGGGGGCTTAAACACTTTTGCTTCACTATTATCAAGGATTGAGTCCATCAATAAATTAAAATCTCATCCCAATACTATATCAGGAGTACCAGCAGTTTGCAACATCCCTTCAAGATCTTTAAAATAGCCCTGATCATCAGCGTCAGGTGCGTAAATATTAGCTAAAATCAACATTTGCCCCTGAATGTCTGCTAAAACAATAACGACTCTTCCTATTTTATATTTAATCTGTTTAAGAAATTTCAATTGCAGATGTTTATTTATCAGTATAATGACTCCCCTACTCTTACTTGAACCAACACTAAAGAAAACAAGTCCACCCCATATCTTCCCAAAATGTTCAGCTTCCTGTGGGGAAAGATGTATATTATATTTGTTACGCTTAAAGAAAGAAATAACCTTCCTTCTTTTTATGGGGTGCACAAACCCATTCACATTGTGAATTCACATGTGAAGAGAGATAATCCACTCATATTAACATCTGACACATTGATATAATAAAAATAAATAAATTGTGAGTCAAAAGCAAGATTATACAGACCTCATTCCTCATTAATGTAACAATCAAACCCAAAAATTCCCCCCCGAACAAAACAAACAGAAAAAAAGAAAAATGTGCACATTAACCTCCCGCACGACAGCATCAACCAGCGTCAATCCCTCTAAACTCAGAAGGTACATGTACACATACGAGAGTCCCTGGTGCTTCTGCACAAATTTTGTGAGGCAAAATTACATAACAGAAATACTTGCCAGCCAACAGGCAGAATAAACACAAAGAACATGTAGATTAATTCACAGTACTGTCTTGAAGGTGTGTTTCTCCACAAAACAATCTCCAGCTAATATATATCCTTTCAGTTTCTTTGGAAAGAGAGACAATTGTTCAGTGAGCCAGCTGTTATGAGAGCAGCAGATGACGTAATCATTCTAATGTCCCTTAAAAATACTCCACACAAACAAACTCCAGCCAACAGGAGGCATAAGCACAAAGAATGATCAGATTCATCCACAGCTGACACGAAGCAGTATTATTCAACAAAACAAACTCCAGCCGCTAGGCGGAGCCAGCACGTAAAGAAACAAAACAGGCATCCCAGTTCCTTGGATGATCAAGAGACAAATTCACTCGGAGACCTCGTAAAGAAAATACACCATGATTTACTCAGTCCGTCAACTTTATAAAAGACGTCCTTTATGTAGCATGTAGATATTTTGCGGTCATCCATAGTGTCCATTCTCCATCTGGCTGGGAACCTAAGTGTAAAAGCGATCTTCCGTCAATGCAAGTTTTTGAAGCGTAATGTCACAAAATAAACTCCAGCCGCTGGGCGGAGCCCATCTTCCTTAGACAGTCGAGACACTGAAGAGCGAGTCGGTCCACTCACTTAAGAAATGCCCAATGGTTTACTCACCAATAGTTTGTATGAAGGCCAGTGCCTTTTTGGGGCATAAAAATACTTTGCTGCCATCCTTGGTGCCTATTCTCAGTTTGGCCGGAACATCAGTGCAAAAGAGAGCATTTCTCTCTTGTCCAATTCGCAAAATCTGGGAAAAACTAAATATTGTGATTCTTCCAAGAAAGCTTTCCTTTGCTCCTTGCCTCGCGTAACACAAGATCTTTATCGGATGATCTCAGAAATTTGGACAGAATTGATTGGGGCCTGTCTCTCTCAGCAGATCTGCGAGCCAGGACTCTGTGAGATCACTCGATTTCCAGTTTATGGCCTGTTATGTCGAGCAGATTCAGGAAGAGCTCGTCCAGGAATTTCACCATATCTCTGCCCTCTTCATGCTCAGAAATTTCAACAATCCGTATATTGTTCCTTCGGTTCCTATTTTCGATATCTTCCAGTTTTTCATAAATGTATTCCAAGTCTGTTTTGGACGCGGGCGGATTAGCAGATAATTCCCTTTCCGATGACTCCGGATAATCAGTTTGTTTCTCAACATCTGCCACTCTTGTGACCCACTCAGAGAATTTTGTTTCCATCGCTGTAATCATTCGATGTATTACAGCGAGATCCTCCAAGTCAGCAACAACCTTTGTCAGCATCACCGAGATGTTGGACAGTTGACGCTGGATTTCTTCTCCCGACGTGCTTCCCAAATCGAGTCCCCGGTTCAAAGGGCCGCCAGATTCCTCATATTGAGCACGTAAGTATCTTTTAATGTCTCCAGACTCTGAGGATTTTGACTTCTTTTCCATGTTTATCTCAAAGAGCAAATATGTAACTGGATGTATCGAATCTCACCGGTTATAACATGAAAACCAGCAAAGTGCGCAGAGCTAGCCAATCACACGTCTGCTTCTCGCAAGGTGTCTTGTGACCCCTCTCATTTATCTTTTTAAACATTATTGGTTATGCTTAGGCTAAAGTTTTAGGTTAGGGAAGTATGTTTTATTCATTAAAATATCCATCTACATTCATCTTAAAAACCTTTTCTAATTACAACACCATTTCACTCATTTTGGTGCATCCCATTGTACATTTCTTTGGAAACTGCAGCAAAACGTTTAATGAAGCACAACATTTTGGTTTGAAAATGTTTTGCCATTGTCATGTAAAGGCTAGTGGACTCCTAAAAGTTTGCAAAATTTACTTTTAGCAAATCATTTATTTTCATCTTCCAAGTAAATGGACCAATAAAATTGATGACTCATCCTGCACTTCACAGATTTTTGTTCAATCTAATGCTCTCTAATTAGAATATTCCTCCCCCTGGTCTAACCAGGAAGTAGCAAATTATAGGTCATGGTTTGACCTAACATATTTAATTTTTAAACATGTTTTATTTTTTGTTGTCTTTTAAAGAGACAAGCCCTTCGATATGTTGTGTCCCAACATCCCCAATATTAAGATTAGAGTCGACCAATAAGGGGTTTTCAATGCTTTTCAATGGTTTGTTCTCAAATTATTACATGTTGTCTGCCCCAATCCTGAATATGTGTTTAAGATCTTGTTTCTTCACATCTGTTTGGGTAATTTTATTTGAGTAACCATATGTTTATGCACATCTGAATGTTGACATGGTCTGACATATTTTGTTCTTTGATCTGTATTCTTGTCCACCCCTTAAAACAGCTCTATAGCCTCACATGTGTGCTAGACAGAACTGCTTTCCATTTGAAGAGCTGCATCTGTGGGATGCATCTTTCTCTCCACGGCTTCAGATGTGCCTGCCTTTCATACCTTATACCTTTGTGCACTCAGGACTTTGCTGTGAATTTTCTGCATCTGTGGTAGAAGCAGTGAGGAAAGCATTGACAAAAGAAGACAGATCATTCGTAATCCTATCAGACAGGCGTATGCAGAAGTGAGATCTCAGGGGAAAAGATACACTGATCAGCCACAACATTAAAACCACCTGCGTAATATTGTGTAGGTCCCTCTCGTCTCACCAAATCAGCGACAACCCGCATTTCAGAATAGCATTCTGAGATTATATTCTTCTCACCACAATTGTACAGAGCTGTTATCTGAGATTGGCGCTGTTTTGGCAGCCAAAGTGGGACCTACACAATAGAGTTAAGCTGCACATATACCCAAGTGTGGGAAGTACAACAGATGAGGAAAAACATAATATGCAATACACAAAACAAAGAAACAAAAATGGAGCTGTCAATCCTTTAGATGCAACACTCTTTTGGAGAAGTCATTAAACTTGGTACTGTACCTCAGCTATAAAAAAGAAAAGTTTTCAGGATGATATTATTAACATTTTATAAGTAATTTACTCAAAATATATAGATATACTATACATACACTGTTCAAATTTCCACATTTGAGTTAATAAATAACACACTGCATGTCAGTGTTTGTAGAGGAGTCATATGATGTGTGTGATGTAGGCGGGCTTAAGATGGCTGTCATATTACAGAGGGTGGGCAGGTGGGAAAGAGCAGTCATGTGCTTGGACTAGTCAATATTTAAAAGCTTAAGGTGGAAGTGACAGTGTGTCTCAGTTCGGTCTTTGTCTCTCTCTCTCTCACATTGTCCACATAACAATAACACCATTTCTAGATTTCCTTTCCCTCTTGTTCCCTCTTATGTAACCTGACTGACACATTGTTCTTTTAAGCTGTCTATTCTTCCCAGCTTTACCTTTTCTGAGTCCACAAATCAGATCCCTCGTTGAAGATCTGAACTTTCATTAGTTTCAGTGACTGCACATCTGATTGCCGTGTCAAGTTCTTTATTCATCACTTGTAATTGCATAAAGTGTCTTCAGGTTTATCCCTCAATCTAACTAAAACTGACCTGTTTCAAAGTCTCAACCGCATACCCATATATGCTCCATTACAAAACCTAGTGAGTTGCCTTGGTGTTTACTGCCTACATTGGCAGCATCCAAACTGAAATGAAACCTCACACTGTTAGTGATCGAATTGGAGCACTCTATTTTAGGAGCAACTCAGTGTGGCACACAAACAGCACTCCAAACCTGAAGCCCACAGGAGATTTGAGTCACAATTCAGCCTAAACTATACTTCGATTTTGACGCAAACATTCAGCATCTGCGTACAGTTGAATGCGAACCTTTCAAACTACACTCCATATTATTGTGCGTGCATCCACAGACAGTTGGCGTAGCATAGCTACGACTGCTATGAGACACCGGACTATTTCTCTTCAGGAGTTTAGACTCATAAAGATGTTTTTATAGTGCTTCAGGCTCAAGTTGTACAAATGAGGTTCTCTCTGACCTCCTCACACAAGCGCTCTTGATGTGCACATCTACCATTGTTGTTTTTACCTTCATCTGCTGATGATTACCGGCGATTACATCTTCTTCTAGCATTTCTTTGTGACAGCAATGGCTCAAATCTAAGTGTTGCCACCTTGTGGACCCACTAATTAGTGCAAATACGTAATTCCAGGCACATTATAAGAAGCACGGTTTGAAATATTGGGCTGCACGCATTCAGTTCTCGAGCACTCTGCCGATGACGAGATTTGCGTCACGCGTCCTGTGTGCGGATGCTCAGCATTTGCATCTGACCGAAGTATATTTTGACGTTACTTTCGAAGAAGTATTGAACAAATTATAAGAAAATTCCCTCACTTCATCTGCCATCTTCGATAGACTTGTTTTTCCATCACAATGCACAATAGGATTGCCTTCCCTGCAAAGTATACATGTTGTGCTCCCTTTAGATTTTGACAAAATGAGGAATGCTTGTTTTGGAAAAGCATTAAAATCAGGAGCCTGCTTGTGATGCCTTAGGCCAGAAACATACTTACACAAGTACATGTATGCAGATATGAGCATTTGATCAATGCATGCTTAATGCGTTCTTGCGCTACTGTATCTGTAACAAACCTCAGCACTCAAGAGTGTAATAGAGTTGCATTCAAAATTCTGTGCCATTAAACTAGATGTGCTGTTATTTGGGGATGTTGCTATAAATATATTCACTTTAACTTACTTGCTCAGCAATATACTCTTCAAACTGTCTGACATGAAAGTAGTTCACTTGAAAGAGAAAACTCACAGTAGAAGCAGACAGTTCATACTAATGTCCGCTAAAGCGCTACTTGTGGCAACGTTGAGAATGCAACGAGTACTTAAATTGTGGTCTGACACATATTTCAGAAGGCAACAACACATGAAATCATAGCAAGTAGAGTCATACTTGCATATAGTATGTTTCAGCCTCTAAAATGTTAGGCAGCTCACTAGATATTTGGATCAGAACTTTTGTCTCTGATGAGCATTTTCTGTCCCAGTGGCTGATTGCCACAGTTTAAAACCAATTACTTCAGAATGTAATCAACAGCAAAACAGCACAAATGAGCTGACTAGCTAAAAAAAGGCAATCATGACACATGTTTTAGCAATTTTGTTTACAGAAAACCATAATGGGTAGCTGAAAATTATTTTAATACTTATTTCTATGTGGTTAGTCACTATATTTTTGATAATCAGTAGTTATGTCCACCTCTTAAACTTTAAATATATATTTTTAAATACCTTGTATCCATTTGCACAGATTTTATGTATGTATATATATATATATATATATATATATATATATATATATATATATATATATAACAACAACAATGATTTCCACATTCACAATAACCTCCACACCAGGACAGGAAGTTAGGTCTGTACCCCATGACACTGACAGTATTGAGTATCAAAAACACTCTATACATTAAGAGCCTTTCCTGTATTGCAGTCAGATGACCAAACTGATAAAGGATAAACTGAAATGATGGTTCCATCTTCTAAAACAACCTGCCCAGAATAAACTGAACTTTTGTTCCATTCTGGCATTTGCCATCTGAAAGGTCAAAGCGGAGTTGATGCACATAGGATGGCCTTTCAAGCAGCATCAGCTTTCAAACATTACAGAGAAAGATGAGTTCAAGTGTACCATGTAACACATTATTTATTCTTCCTGCATAGTCTGCCATAGTAGAGCATCATGTGACTCATTCGGTCCTATAGAGTCACATTGAACTCTGTGATTAAGAAGTCAATGTAGTCCTTCTCTTTGGTTTTAAAGGCTTCTGCGATAAGTCGAGCAGCTTCCCGATGTTCCTTTCCTTGGAGAGACACACCGTTTACCTCTAAGATTACCTGGCCCACCTTTAGCTGTCCACAGTTATGGGCTGACCCTCCTCTCTGTGGGAAAGAGAATGAGAGATATACAGTTTGAGACACTTTGAAACTAGCCATCCTGCCGATATACCAGAACAGGGCAGAAATGAGGACAAATCCATGTAATGTTGGAGTAAGATAAGGTGGTCAGTATTAAGAGTAGATTTGGCTCTGAAATAGAAAGCTATAATGATTCCCTTGGGTTATAAACTGAACATAATTGGCTGAATAGAATCCATTTGTTTATGCATGTCAACTGGGAAATCAAAACACATGTAATCAAAGTTGAGAATTTAAACACTAACAATTCATCACAAATGGATCCCAGGTGGAAAACTGAGTGAGAGTTAGCTGAAAATGACATTAGTGGGGTTTGGGGTGTTGATCAACTCTGAAGCGATGTTGTTGATCCAGTAAGTGAACAATTTAGAAAATCCTGAAAATGAATTCAAAGACGAGAGTGGTCACTGATCATGTCGTTTTGTCTAGCCAGACTTTTAAATCTGGTTCAATTTGCAACTGATTCAGGTCAAGAATCCCTCAAGCCCAACATGGTTCACTTTTTTATGACTTTAAGAGGCAAGTACATCTGAAGAATTGTATAGAGAACCCTAAATATATTAGTAGAAAAGAATGTTGGCTGTGCTGTCAGAATTTCTGTCTCTCCAAAAGTATCAATTACCAGCTAATAACTAAGAAACTGAAAACAAAAGAAAAATGCTAGAACACATAGTAGCTTGAATCTTTCAAAGATTTGATGACAATCAGTATATTGGCAAACCCAATGGCTTTTTATTCATATGATGTGCTAATTGTATCAGCCTGGTACCTTATAATCTTTGTTTCCTGTCAAACCAATGAAAAATGGTTCACTCAAAGGCCAGAAATATGCAGTTGCACAGTCTAGGCCAACGAAGTGTCAATGCGTGGCCCAGCTGACCCTGTTTAATGTGCATGCTAGAGTTATTGTGGTGTTAACAAACCTCAGTACTCAAGGGGGCAACAGAGTTACCTTCAAAATTCTGTACCATCAAACTGGATGCATTATTATTCAGGTAAGTTCCTATAAATATATAGAGTTTATCATACTTGCTTTGCAATATACTCTTCTAACTTCTGTTTCGCCATGATAGGAGTTGGCTTGAAAGAGATAAACTCAATGTTAAAGCTGAGAGTTCGTATTGATATCTGCTATAAAACCCCTTGCAGCAATGTTGAGAATGCAACACATACTTGCAAGGTGTTATAATTTACAACAACACACGAAATTGAGCTTCGGTAGTTAGAAGCGTCAACGTTCACATACTTGCTTAGAGTATGTTTTGTCCTACTGCTGGAAATTGTGTATTTTGACTGTCCATGGGCATGTTGTCTGGGGCTGAGACTACTGATCATGATGCCTGCAGGCTAATTTCCAATACGTAGGATGGTATGGAAAGAGTCACTTATACTCATTAGGAAGGCAATACCTGATTGGACAATTCAGTCATATTAATCAGGAAAGAGCTACATGATTGGAGAAACTATTACCCACATGTAACCCTAAACCTTACCAATCAGGTAGAGCTTTCCTCAAACTATAATAAAGATAAATTGCTATCCATTTCCAAGATATCAAAGTTGGCGATCAAAAGTCAGAGACTTCAATATGAACTCAAATATTTCTCATTGAAATCTGTGGATCTTTTGCTGCTTTCCACATTCATTTTATATCTCTGTACTCTTGCTGTGTCAATGAGTGTCTAAATTGTATCTTTTTATTTCTCCTAATTAATTTTAGGAGAATGATCTGAGACAAAGTTACTAAGATACTTAAATGAAACATTTCTGAGAACTCCATTAAGTCTCCTGAGCTATGAAAGATGGTTTGTTGCCCCTTTCTTGCTCTCTGTCTCCTATCTCTATTGTTCCCCCGTTACATCAACACAACTCTTCTTTGTCTCTCAGTTGTTTTACTAAGAATGTGGTGATTTGCTGCTAAATCAACTGTAATCATCAGCCCTGTTATTTCATATTCAGCTCTTAGAACTAAAGCCATCTTCTCCTCCTCAAAATGTCCATCAATTACTCTCACAGAGGAACAGAATCCCTTTTCCAGAGGCTATCACATATCATCATCTCTCTACAAATTACACACCTAACCATTCGTATTTCCACAAACCTGTTCAACAGAGTGGCTGAGATTTTTGTAAACGAAAAGAAAAAATCAGACATATTCTGCTGCCATCACACATTAGCACCTGCTTCCTGTTCTTGCCTGCAATTGGAGGTCTATACCATTTACAGCAATTGATCTGTACCGCTGTGCTCCTGTGCTAATTATTTAATTCACAGAGGCTGACAGCACTCCTGTAGACCATTATATGACTGACGGCAGGGAGCTTATGATTGCAACTCCATTTTGTGTCTGTCTTTGTCTCAGGATTTGCTTTGGCTTGACAGAAGGCTTAAGCTGCTTTCACACTGCCAGCGACTTTGTCGCTGCATGTCGCTAGTTGTCGTTCCCACTACTGGTTGCCTAGTAATGTTTATGAATGACGTTCATAAATGTCATTCCATTGTTGTTGACAGCGAATCAGTTTTTTTGCTGCTAAAAACAAATATTTTGGAGGGAAAAGACTATATATAAATGGAATCAGTACATAAAATGCTTAATATCAAAGATGAACAAGAAACAAGGCATGCTCTTTGCCATTGCGGATATATATCTGCGGCGAAAGCGCAAACACCGGTCTGTCTGGGTCCACGAACAGCACTCCAAGTCTTTGACTCTTAATACAGATAAAGCTGTTTCTTATACAGTATATATATATATATATATATCATATATATCATTATAACTGTCATGTATGTTTTTTGTAGGTCAATATGCTTTTCATATACATTTCTGCTTTGTGATTAATACATATTTCCACAGGTTCCTTGCAACAGGGGATTCATAGTATTGCCTTCAGCTACTGTGTTGGACACAGCACTGTAGCTAGTATTGTGGCAGAAGTGGCAAAGGCCATTTGGGACTCCCTGGTGGAGGACTACATGCCTGTTCCCAAAGATTGGCAGAACATTGCAGCAGAGTTCCACCATCGCTGGAATTTTCCAAACTGTCTAGTGTCTACTGATGGGAAGCATGCACTGATCCAGGCTCCCAACAACTCTGGATCACTATTCTACAACTACAAGGGAACATTCTCTATTGTCCTCTTAGCAGTTGTAGATGCCAAATACTTGCCAACTTCGTGGCATATGAAGACTTCACTCTCCGCAGAGACCTGATGAGACACTTCCCAGGTACCACCCTTCCCAGTAGACACAGGGTGTTCAACTACAGGCTTTCACAGGCAAGACTGACTGTTGAGAATGCGTTTGGTATACTCGCAGCACAGTGGCGAATGTATCGGTGTGTAATTGGTGTCAGCCCTGCCAATGCGGAAGCCTGTGTGAAGGCCACCAGAAATCTACACAACATTCTGCCAAGGACAACAAGGACTGGGTGGGACCCACTAACCCCTGCTGATGACGGAGAAGCCTCTGCACTGCAGAACATCAGAAGAGTAGGGATCAACAATGCAGCATGTGAAGCAATGCGTGTGAGGGAGACCCTTGTTGACTACTTCTGTGCTGAGGGTGCAGTTCCCTGGCCACAGGTGTGACAGGCATGAAATGTTATTGACAGAACCATACCAAAGGCTCTTTTAAGAGCCACCCACATTATAATAAAAGAGCAATGATTCCATGTGTCATTTCTTGAAACAACGATGGCTACACTATTAGATATGCCCATTAAACACATTTCCCACAAATACATAACAGCAATATGAATGAATAAGTATGAATAATGAAGCATAACACCTATAGTGACTGCAGTATGGTAATCACACTATAAAAGGCTATGAACTTTAATATATACTAAATAGTTTCATCTATCGAATCAATATTGGACCCCACTGACTTTCACTGCATGGACAAAAACACGTAGACATTCTTCAAAATATAATTTGTGTTATGCAGAAGAACTATCCCCTTAACAATAATCACAAAAAGAAACAGCTTGAAAAGTCTGAAACAAATGTATTTATTTAAAAAAAATACCTTACAGTTATTGTGTTTTTTTTTATAACATAAACAGCAAAAAACACAAACATTATGAACCTCGCCTGCAGGGTACTGCTGACAGGACCACAAGGGTAAATAAGCTTACGAACACCCCTCAAGGCCTTGTCAGCTGTACCCCGCTCTCTTCCTGTTCCTGACTGCACTACGCCTCAAAGATTGTTTGATTTGTGGCAACAGGCTCTGGAGGAAAAGTTAATATGGGTCTTCAGATGCTGGTGGGGGATGAGATGGTGCTGCCTCTGCCCTATTTAAGGCTGAAATTAGACGTTTCTCAAAAAGAGTTATTGCCTTATTGACATTTCTTCCTCCTGTCTTGATTACATTCCCTGTCGGCCTAGATCTAGTTGTTTGCTGCTTGTATTCTGCTGGCTGCTGGTTGGATCTAGCTGGCTGCTTGCAGGATCTGGCTGACTGGTGACTGTGGCTGGTTGGTTGCTCAATGGATCTGGCTGGCTGTCTGGTTCTCCCTGACCCGCTGGCTGTCTGACTGGCACTGCCTTCCTTTGTTGGTTTTGGACTTCGGTTGCCAAAATGGGCTCCCCAACCCCTTGACGCATGTTTCCACTGGTGACTCTGAACTCCATAAAAGGCGTTGAGGAAGCCCACGATGGCACTGTACTTCCAAGGTTTTGTGATCAGCTGCTGAGTCTTTCAATTTGTTTAATTCTCACTTGTATATGTCAAGGAGGTTTTTCCATTTCTTTTTGCATTCTTCCACTAACAATCCAAATAAAAGACACACACACACACACACACACACACACACACACACACACACACACACACAATACCTTTATGACAATTTACAACAAAATATGACAATATATGTTCAGATGTAATGAGTTATGGTTTATTCTGTAATATAATGCAATATACTCTGTAAGATATAAACTGTAAATACAGTATATCTCACAGAATACATATATTGTATTAATATATACAGTATGCATAAGTTTACAGTTAATTAATTAATACAGTATTAATATTATAGTATTAATATATAGTATATACAAGTATACATTACATTGTATACATTGTATACATGTATGTGTGTATGGAGAGTCTAAACAGCACTGTTTATTTACATTTAATATTAATACAAATAATATTATTATTAAAATATTAGTAAGGTTATTAATATGGTACATTTATTCACTATATCTGATCATTTATATGGTTTCGTTTGCTGTCGTACATGTAACACATTTTGAAAACAAATCATTTAATAGTTAATTTTACAGGCTATTTGATGAGTTAAACCTACTTGGAATCCCCGAGATCTCAGATCCACCTTTCCACGCATAATGTTTCTTACATATGTCCCTGTACGTGGGCAGAGACATATCATATAGCACTGGAAAATTGCACTGCAGGAGCTGAGAGAGAGAAGGACCACGTGAGCTCTACCGTCTTCTTTCGTATTGGCTGTCGCTCCCTAAAGTCACTCTTCATTTGTATAAAGTGAAACAATTTGTCGAGTCGCTGTATCGGTATTTTGCAAGACATGTTCTGTTTTCTGATGCAATGTTGCGAAAGGACAAATGGTGAGAATTCATGCATTACCAAAGTATCTGAAAATCCGACATAAATGGGTGCAGTTTATTTGGAAAAATCATAATGTCCCAGCAAAACTTCTCAGCAACTTCTTTTTTTGGTCATTTTCCAGAAAAGTGTTTTAAAAATGTTATCCAAAAACAGAGCGATACATAAAATACATTACCATTGTGATACAACGACTTGTAGGTGACCCTGTGCATTTAGCTCTTCTTCTTCTTCTTCAGAATCAGTTTCCGGTTTGAACATATATGGCTGAATTACTCCAATATTACCACTTACCCTTGTGTAGTGTTTAGAAGGTTTACAGTGAACAGAGTTGAAGGTAAGTAGGTAGCTCGAGCTGCAGGCAAGCGGTGCAGGGGTGAGGGTAAAAGAGGCAGGGACTAATTTGTATATTCATAGATTCAAGCATACTAAATTAGGCAAAGTTGTAGAGTTATATCTAAGCCATATTAAGGCCTGAATGGTAAAGATAGGCCATTTGCAACGCTTGTTGTTAGCTGCTGAAATTTGATTGGCTGGTGGCAGCCATTTTTGTTGATTTGTCTAATCATTTTTGTAAGGATATGTTAGCACTTGACCCAGAGATGATGCATGCCAAATTTCAAATTTTTTACTCAAACGATTGAAGAGTTATAAGGAATTTTCAGCTGTAGCACCCCCTATAGGTGTAATTGGACAAAACTTTGCATGCATCTTTAAAATGTTCTGATATCAGTATTCCAGGTTTCGTAGTTCTGATATCAGTATTCCAAGTTTGGACTTTGCATTCAGAAGATATACGCCATTAAGAAAATGTTGGCCACACCCAAATAATTAATTAGCTTATATCTTCAAAACAATCTGATAAATAAAAAATCTGAAAACATTTTTGTCAGGACGGTCCCTAGATGAAGCGTGCAAAATTTCAAGCAAATCGGACAAACGGCCTAGGAGTTTTCAAAATATGTTTTTCAGGAAATTCAAAATGCCGGAAAATTTAAACGGGCATACGGATATATGTGTTGTCTGACTTGACCCAAGGAATCAGAGGAAACAATAATTTGGATTCTAACCCTTATTGTTTTGAGGATATGAGCCAAAAGTAAAAGCGCTTACTATAGCACCACCTAGAGTCGAATGGAGGTGTGTGTATGCGCTTGAGTAGTGGGAGGATTTAGGACCATTCTGACAAGTTTGGTGTCTCTCAGACTTACGTTTTGGCTGCCCATATGATTTTTGGGTAGAATAATTATAATAATAAATATAGCTGCAAGCACCAATTATCGGGGTTAAAGAGGAATAGGGCCTTTAAGTGCATGTGCCATGATATTGAAGCATCATTCAGATAGCTTGTAAGCACTTAAAATAAGTTAAAGCAATATCATTTTATTTGTTTATTTTATTATGATATTTATGATGGTTTGGTCTGCATGAATAAAAATAACAAGCAGCAATTACAGGGCCAAGCAAACCATCGGCATGTAAGGAAATATGATTGGACATTTCTGATAATGATTTTAAGAAAAGCTGTAAAAATGTAATAAATAGACTTATATGGCTATAAAACAAAACATTTCATGATAAATTTGACCAATAGTTGGCACTGTCACCGAATTTGTGTGATGCAGTCCATGTCAATACAGCAAAGTATCACTGAGATACAGCCGCTGATGCTTTTTGGCATCTTGCCATCCAATTTGTCAAAGTGCTGTTCGAGTTTAGTCTATCAAAAGGATTTTGATAACTTTTTGTTATGAATGTAACTAGATTGACACATGGCAAATTTCGAGCGATTTGGACTTTTGACCTAAGAGGAATTGGAAAAAGGAATTGGTATGTTTTCAATGAAAATCAAAATGGCATACAGGAAATATGGATAGTTGTTGTGATCAGTGTACTCAGCATGACACAAGGAATCTTAAGACAGCAGTCACAGAAATATAGGCACAACTATTAAAAGACACCAATACCATGAACATTAGGTTATATGTCTCTTTTGACCAATTGTGTTTGGATTTAAAGGAGAGAGTCACTGATTTTGTTTTACTTTATCCATCAATCATTACATTATTGTGTTAGTGCATGATTAATGTGTAGCTTAGATTAATGTTGCACTTTCTCTTCTGCTATGCATTCCATACAAATAAGAAATGCAATGCATACAAGAGACATTATATGACATGCTAGCTACTGTA
Source organism: Xyrauchen texanus (assembly GCF_025860055.1). Classification (NCBI taxonomy): domain Eukaryota; kingdom Metazoa; phylum Chordata; class Actinopteri; order Cypriniformes; family Catostomidae; genus Xyrauchen; species Xyrauchen texanus. Next base: position 11,243,394 of record NC_068309.1, read on the forward strand.
CAGCACTCGTGTCAAAACAACATTTTAAACAACTAGATATTTAGAAAGTAGGTCTTCTTGTCATATTTATAATAAAGATAAAATGCATGAATATGCATGATTTGTTTTTCCATCAACATGGCAGCCAATATGAATAATGAAGAATAACCACTGTCTTACCTAAAGCAGCGAAGTTCTGCACTTGAACCAGCATCATATGCTGTGCTGTGCCCATCGACAATATCAGAGTCAACTTAAGATGTATTTCAAAAGTCAGGATATAATTTGGTGGGGAATGCCAGCCTAACTTGTAAGGAATGTGTCTGATAATAACATTTTTCACTTAAGTCATCTCAGTGCAGCTTGTTTTGAGTTGATCCACGGTGCGTACAGACACCACTGGTTGATCGCATACAACTTCAAAGGCACATGATGATACAACTTGAATATAATAATTTTTAATGCTACTAAAATTTCATAAAAAACAATTTGATTCATGAATCAAACTTCTTGTTTATTATAGAACAAAAATGTATAATCTTTTTAGAAACTAAGACATTTTCTCTGCATACACAATCGATATAGAACGTTGCTCAGAGCAACTAATCTAGAGTCAGCATTTCTCATTACATTCTCCCAGTTACAGGGAGCTGTAACACAGAGCAGTTCGACTGCATAAATCAGTGAATTGAGTGAGTATTTCGCCCTGTCTATCATGTCATGGCCAGTGTAAGACTAGTCTTATAATCTCTCTGCCTAAATGTGTTTACTGATTTTTTAATGCAGTGTGTATTAACACATGAATCAATCACATTTCAATCAACTGAATGTTGAACTAATATTACGGTAAAACATTCAATTTTCCTGGCTTGTATAGCTAATGTGCATGCATGTTAGGGAGTTGATTGACAGGTGATGTATGTATCTAAAATGTGACTGGCTCTTTTACCTGCAAGGCCTTTCTACATCCATTGACTGTTGGGTGCTAGAGCTTCTTGGTTGGGCATTCCAATTTCTACCATTCATTTAAAGTGACTCGTCTATGCTAAATAGTCTCTGGCCTCACACACTATAGAAATACAATGCCATCATGCACTACGTAAAAATATTGTGTTTCTTTACTCATTTACTCAAAAAAGTAATTTGATTACTTAACACTTGCTACTTGTAACACATTACACCCAACAATGCTCAACAGTCGCACAACTGATAAATAGCCATGGATGTCAAATAAATAAAAAAAGAAGGGTAACAGATTATAATAAATTAAGTTTATATTTATTGCACCAATAGATAAAAAATGTTGTGCAGGCTAAAAGATCCATGTTTAAATAGAGCAAAGTCATAGAATGACAAACAATCATTTAGTAGCATGTAAAAACGATTATACAAGGTATACAGATGCACCTCTGCTAGTCATGCTTGTTCACAAGAACTATTTTGCATCTATTGCGGAACACTACGAAAGTTAAAATGTTTTAGTTCTGTTCATGGTTAAATTTTTTATGGAGAAATAACGTTCGGTTACGATGTAACCTTTGTTCTTTGAGTGAAGAGACTATCTGTCCAATCCTCTCCCCCGTATTCCATATGTACAGGGATTTGATCCTCCAGGTCTGGTGATGTGGATACTCTTTGTGGACCTGAAACCCAGCCTAGACGACAAGTTCCTTCCTGGTTGCTCTTAACACCAGCTCCCCAAACCTATTAAAGTTAGATGGAGATGACCAAGTGGCTGCCACACAAATTTTCTTCAGAGAGGCATCCCGCCACAAAGCCCATGAGGTTGCCCCTCATGTTGAGTGTGCTCTCAGTCCTAGCAATGACAGACCGTCCGTTTCCTTATAGGCCATCTAGATTGTCTCTACAACCCAACGTGATAGCCTCGCCTTAAATAGTGGCTTGCCCCGGCATTCTGATTTAAAGGATACAAACAGCTGATCAGTCTGTCTGAATGCCTTTGTATGCTGTAGATACACTGATAGTGTTCTCACTGGGCAAATTATTGACCATTTTGGTTCCATCCTTTCGACACAACCCTACTCGAAAGTGAGAAAGGCAAGCTTTGATTATATATATCCTCTTTGATTATCTGACCTCTCTGAGAAGTCACAATTCTGGAGTCTAAGATCAGAACCAGAAACTTGAGTGACTTGAAATGGCTCCAACTTGCTTTTCTTTATATTGAGATGAAGACCTAAGTGTTGGATATGCTCCATAAGCAGAGACATATGCTGCCGGCACATTTTTTCTGTCTGGGCACAGACCAACCAATCGTCCGGACAATTCAGGATCCTGATACCTAGATAGTAAAGAGGTGCAAGGATGAATCCATACACTTTATGAATTTCCGAGGGGCCAAGGAGATGCTGGAGGGGAGTACTCTGAATTCATAGGTTCTGTCCTCGAACTGAAACCTCAAAAAGCGCCAATGACCTCCCAAGATAGGTATCTGAAAACAGGCATCTTTGTGATTGACAGTGACAAACCTGTTGCCTTTGTTTATTGCCTGTCATACCCTCGGAACTGTCAACATCTTGCATTTCAGGGGCCGAAGGTATTTGTTTAGTCACCTGAGGTTCAAGATTGGGCGTATGAGGAAATTATTAGAGAAAAATCTGGCATGTCGGTCATCTTCTTCAACTCCTTGATGACCCCTTTATCGGGGAGTCTAATAATCTCTGCTCGCAACCTTTCCATGTGTTGTGGGTCTACTACTGTAGACCGCAGAGGAACCCTTGTCAGAGGAGGCACATGGGAAAACTACAACAGATACTCCAGAGTCATACTTGAAAGGACCCAGGGGCTTGGCCTCCGGGCTGCCCAAGCTGTGACCCTAGCTGATGGGGAGCCGAGGCAGCCTGAGTCCAGCACACCATCAGGAGAGAGAGACAGTCACGGTCATCCTGCTGGAGCTGAGACTGGGACAGCCACAAGTGACGCCTCGCCACCCACAGTGATGCCATGAATTGTCCTGCTGCCTCTACCTGTTCTTTCATAACTACAGTCAGAAGGGAGGAAACCTGCCTAAGCTCGTCAAGCACAGAAGATGGCTCCTGTTCTTTCTGAGCCTCACGGCCCAGCTCCTGCTGATATAACGAGAGAATGGCACATCTTTTACAGCAAACAATCCATTACTGAGCAAAACAGACTAGTGTGAATGTGAATCAAAGGCTGCCATGGGTTAGTCTACTGAGGGTAATGGCCCGCATCCAATCTTTTCTGCCCCAGCCACATTCAATAGACTTCTGCTGGTTCCAGACCACCTATGAGAGGCTATGTGTGAAAAGCTGCCTCTGCACAACCGCTTCAAAGTCTGGAAGAAGGTGAACCTTATCAGGGCCAGGCCAAGCCTCTGTCTCCTTTCCTTTAGCATAGGGATATTCAACACTTTGGCTGCCCTCAATAACCTCTTTTAATCGAACAGCTATAAATGTTTTCCCTGCTTAATCTTCTTCAGCATGCCGTTCCTCAGCAAACTCCTCCTCATCTGAGGGGAACAGTGTTACCACATGAACATCCTCATCTGCTGCCCCAGATCAGAGAATCTGCATAAGAAGATCCCTCACTGACAGTCTCTTCTCATACGTTTAGCTTGTTCCCCCTGAGGAGGAGACTGTGTACTATACCTCCAAGGAAATGGAAATGGGCCTCCTTTGTACACACGGGCATAATGAAACAGTCCATGAATGCTGAGGGATCCTCATGAGCCTTTAACCCTCTATGGTCAACGGACGCGCCGGCGAGTCCTGCTGGATATTTTCGTCATTACAGCTGAAACAACTTAAAATACTCCATCATTTTGGGGCATACAGATAAGTGTAAGACATCATTAGAGACTATAAAGGGTCTACTTTTATTTGTGTACACTCACAATAACAACAAAACCTTGTGCTTTTGTAAAATAAAGAAAATAAAAAGGTGAGCTTTCAGCAGTCTCTGTGTTCACGAGCATATTTCTGAAACACGTCACAAAAATGAACTGAAACTCCGCGAATATTTATCACACAAACATGAAACATATGTCTAAAGAAAGCTTAAGATTTCTGCTTTTAAATAAAATAATTCAAATTTAAAACAACTATTCCCCTGCAATGTAATCTGTATGAAATAAAGCGCTGTACATTTTTTACAGGCTTAGCTCATTATAGGTAATGTGATCACACCCACCAGCAGAGCGCGCCATTCATACGCTAATGGACTGAGACGATCAAGGGAAATGGTACATGCCCCCGACAGTGTTCAGAGGTTTGATGTAAAAAATTCATTCATTTTACTGCGCGTTTGTAACGATACACATGCAATAAGAAGGAAGAGTTAACATTTTCCTCAGAAGAAGAGCGGGACTCTGATGAACGTTTGTATTTTGAAGAGAGACTTGATCCAGCAGAGGATACAATTTTGGACGAGTAAGTCATTTAGTTTTCATTAGTTGACATGCTATTTTATATAAACATGTACATATTTTACTAGTGGGACTGTTTCCAGACTTGCCAGACAGGATTCAGTGTATTGACATTTGAAATATGTCCTAATAAGCAAGTTTTAGTTACATTTAAATGCTGTTTCGGCTAAAGCAGGTATTTAAATTGTATGCTGCACGATATAAATATGATATGTAATATGATAAAATTATATGAATGTTTAAAATATATTTGATCTAGTGTTTATGCTACCTCATTATCATCAATGCTTGTGCTTGCAAAAATGAGTAAAATGCACTTTAAATATGCCCATATTAGAAAATCAGCATCTTATAATGATTTCTGAAGGATCATGTAACACTGAAGACTGCAGTAATGATGCTAAAAATCCAGATTTGATCACACATTGCATATTACAATATAGTCAAATAGAAAACCGTTCTTTTAAATTGTAAAATGAGTTCACACAATGTTTTTACTGTATTTTGGATCAAATAAATGCAGTCTTGGAGAGCAGAAGAGACTTCTTCTAAAACTTTCAAATGGTAGTGTAGGTCTAAAATTAAGTAAAGTCTTCATGTAAAATAACTTTTATGTAACTTCTTTTAACTTAAAACTTGATTTTGATCATTAAGTCTCCTCACAATCATTCTCTTTCTGTCACATTCCTCATTGATAGGCCCAGGGGAGGGGTCTTTTGTGTCATCAGGTGTGAATTACCTCAATATTCATGATAGTTCATGCCTCCTCGCATATGAGCTTTCAACAGGAAAAGTCTTACAAAAGTTAAAGTACTATATTGTTTTGTATGAATGAGTGATCAGGATGGTTTTCACATCCTTTTGTAGCAAAAAGTCTAGGCTACAAGATCCAGTTCTCAAAAGTCTTGTGGACAAATGTTGAGTATGTGTTATATGGCTTTATTTAAATGACTTAAAACTATTTTTTTTAACAGTAATGGCAAACACCTCTAATTAAAAGAATATATGTACTATCTATACTAATGTGTACTAATCTGTACAGGTGACTTACTTGTATGGTAACAATACGTGGAAGGGGCTGTCGTGTATTTGCCCCGCCTTCTATTGCAATGCCCAGTGTACTAGTGCTTTTTGCCACTCTCACTAGAGTGGGTGTCGGCTCCAACAGACCAGGCTGCAAAACAGATTTTGAGATTATTAGTAAGAGGATAAGAGAAATAATGAGGGAGAAAGAAGAGAGACAGAAAAGCAGCAAATCAAATGCAAGGAGAGAGAGAATGTAAGAGAACAGGGATAGGAAGCAAAGACATATTTGGCTCTGATGAAAGACATTGCTCTGTGTCTGTGATGGCCTAAAATAAGGTCAGAACTGGCTTAATTATAACCACAGTGTCCTCAGATAGCCCTATTATCCCATTCTGCAAGATCACTGGCACAGCCAAGAAGCAGCTAAAAGACAGCCACTAAGAACTGTTTTGGTTCAGTACATTGAGTTTTTTCATAAGTTATATGTAGTGCATCTGGTCAAGCATTGTGCTAGCAACGCGAATAGGTTGCAGGTTTGATTCCCAGGGAGCGCAATATAAAATGTATACTATGAACGCATTGCAAGTCGCTTAGGATAAAAGATTTTAGCAAATCCATAAGTGTAATGAGCTGAGATTAATTAGACAAAAAAGAATATACTGAAAACTAAAATAAAATGTATATGCCAAAAGGAGAAGAAATGTGAAAATGAATTGTGATAAAGTCAAGCACTCAGTCACAGGGAAGGGGACGAAACAGATTAATGCGAGACTCAGACTGCACTCTTCTGTCATTACTCTTTCTCACTCATTCACACCCAAGCATCACTTTTAATGTCATTATACTTTGTCATTATCATTAACTCTCTAACAATCTATCTCTCTCTGCCTCACCGGTTTGGCAGATGTCTCTCCTCCGTGCCCCTCCAGTGGGGCTTTGGTGCGAGCGGGACGTGGGCTGCTATCCTTACTGAGGCAGCCAGACTCTGCAATGTCCACTCCGCTGTCCTCGCTAAGTGTCTGTCCACTGTCTGAGAGTTGTGGCAATGTCTCTCCTGCAGCAAATGTTGAAAAAAATTATCACAGTGACTACGTTTACATGGAAACCAGAAAGCAGCTTATTGCAAGAAAGCAATTTTCCTGTTTATATGCACTGTATAAGTAGTGTACTCTTTACTCCCATATACATGCGGCTTGGTCAGTAAGCAGCTTTCTTCACAGAAACATAATTTCCCTCTGACGCGTGTGTAAATAATAAACATGGCATCCAAGTATGACTTCACTATTTTATTTTACTATTTTATCCCCTGTTGTTTTGCTTTATTTCCAGCTATTCCAGAGTTAACTTTGCATCGCAAACTACAGCTGAATTGCACTGCAATAGTGTGGTTTCCCTCTTACTTGAAACTCTGGGATTGCCCCAAAGCATGAGCGCATATAAACGAACATGAATCTATATTTTACATTGGTGTACTAAATGGAGATAATTTACAGTGTATGTGCTTTACCCACTGTACTTCCAGATGTGTTGACTTGTTGTTATCCAGTTTGTTCATGCACATGTGCATTGCGCACTCTGAACGCTGCTTAAGTGTTTACATGACCACATTAAGCCACATTCTCCGGGGAAACCTGGGTGTTAAACCGCTTTCTTTTAATCCCTTAAACGGCGTAAGGATATTGCCGTTCTTGTTTAAATTACTTTTCAGAATGCCGCTTACTGCAAAAACCCTGGAATAAACAGTTTTCTTAAGTGCATGTAAACACGGTCAGTGTGTCCAAATACATAGGTGCAACTTTTCCGTAAAGGAATTGTTCACCAAAATTGTTTTTAAATCGATGCATTTGGCAGATGCTTCTATCCAAAGCATTTTTCTTTGGAACTGTTTTTGAAAAATCTTCACTCAGCTCTTTTCCATACAACAAAATTTCATAGTGATCAGGGGGAGTAAAATGTAAAAAAGGATAATAAAAATTAAGTAGATACGCAGTTTGTCAAGACAAATTTTGATGTTGGCTTGACAAAGCGGAGGGAAAGTTTATCAGTGGATAACCACTTAAATGGTGTCCATGCCTCATACAAAGCAATTATATGGCTTCAGAAGACTTGGATTATAGTGCAAGTCCTATTGACTACATTTATGGTGCTTTTATGATATACATATGGCATTTTGTGCTGTATGGAACTTGAAAACCACAATGAACTGCGTAAAGACCCTTAAACACTTTTCTTTATGTGTCCCACAAAAAAAGTAACAGCACAAGGCTTTGGAAGAACATGAGAGTGAGTAAATAATGCCTGAATTTTTTTTTTTTGGGGTGAACTATTCGTTTAAAATGTACAATTTCTCTACTAAAATTTAGGATAATTACTTATTAGCCAGTAAATGGGTTAAATTAACCAGAGAGGATAAACATCGACAGATGGTTAATGTTATATTAAATATCTGCAGTAAGTAAATATTCCTGACAATGTACCAAATATGGGCAACTCACCTCGAGCTTGTGGAAGTGGCCACACCTCATTTGCATCAGGTTCTACATTAGGCCTATGTATTTCCACCATGACAAAGTGCTTATTGGAATCTGGGGAGGAAGGGGCGGGCTTATCTGGGCAGGGGGGAGGAGGTGGTGCTGGAACAGTTGGAGCAGGTGGAGGAACCAGAGACGTGTATTGGATAGGTGGCTTCACTTTGCCAGGGGGCTGGACAAAGGGGAAAGGTCTTATAGGAGGCTGGCTCATAATTGACAGCTTAGGTGCCGGGACCTCTATCTTTGTGTTGTTGGGTGGACAGCTGTGAGGTTTGGGCATTTTGGAGAGTTTGGGTTCTTTGGTGGGATTACGGGAAGGTGTGGTAAAGTACAAGCCCGACTGGGAGGACCTGGAAGAGGGACGTTTACTAAGCGTGGCCTTTCGACTGTGGCGGCGCTGAAGCCCTGAGGGAGGAGGAGGTTTAAAGGAAGGAGGGAAATCTGAGGTGGAATGTACCTCATCCTAGGATGAAAGAGCAGAGCGTTAGTCATAATTCAGAATGCACTCCAAAGGAGATCAATAGAACATGTTGCGAGGGTTTAGAAAGATTTTGCATTTAAAGGAAAATTCACCCAAAAATTTAAATTCTGTCATCATTTACTCACCCTCTCATGTCATTCCAAAACCATTGACATTTTGATGAATGTTAATGCTGCTCTTTTTCATACAAAGTAACATGCAGTGACATGGGGCTGTCAAGATCCAAAAAGAAAAAAAGCACTATAAAAGGAGTACATTTGACACAAACGATACTGTCTATTTCAAGTTTTCTGAAGCCATATGATAGCTATGTGGAACAGGCGAAAATGTAAAATGACATGGCATGTCACGTTTAATTATGAGGCAAGCAAGAATCAATGCTTTTTAAGACTTGAGGGAAAGCTTATCAGAAAATGATAACTTAAATTTCAGTCTGTTCTTCGCATACAGATATTGTATGCATGGCTTCTAATGACTTAATAGACTTAGAATATATTTAATGAGTTGTATGGACTATTTTATGCTGCTTTTTGTCCTATTTGGAGCTTGACAGTCCCTGATTACTATCTGCTTTTATTTTATGGAAAAAAGTGTTTTTCAAACTTTCTCCTTTTGTGTTCCATGGAAGAAAGGAAGTCATACAGGTTTTGAAAAGACACAAGGGTAAATCAGTTATGACAGAATACATTTTTTTTGGGTGAACTATTCCTTGAATATCACAACCCATCAGTAAATTCTCACAATACATCATATTCACATACTGTACACACACACACACACACACACACACACACACACACACACACACACACACACACACACACACACACACACATGTTGTGTTTCCATGTTTTATGGGGACTTTCCATAGACATAATGGTTTTTATACTGTACAAACTTTATATTCTATCCCCTAAACCTAACCCTACCCCTAAACCTAACCCTCACAGAAAACTTTCTGCATTTTTACATTTTCAAAAAACATAATTTAGTATGATTTATAAGCTGTTTTCCTCATGGGGACCGACAAAATGGCCCCACAAGGTCAAACATTTCGGGTTTTACTCTCCTTATGGGGACATTTGGTCCCCACAAAGTGATAAATACACGCTCACACACACACACACACACACACACACACACACACACACACACACACACACACACACACACACACACACTCACACCGTACACATCTATACTTACACATAAAGCATACGCACAACAGAAACATATCTCAGAACCAAAACACCACATGTATCCACAAATTACTGCTTAGAAGACTCAGAACAATAATTTCTCTCAGATCAACAGTCTCATTCAGACCAGGAGGCAAACCAAAAAAACAAAAAAAAAAACAAAAGCACACACAAAAAAGAAGGGAATGAAGAAATTAAGGCAGAACAAGGTGAGTGAAAACCAGATGGATGAAGTGTCAGTGTCATTAAAAAGTAATCATCGCAAAATACTAGTTGCATTCGTGGGTTTTATCTGGGCTTGAAAATTCTCCCAAAACTTTGCTTGTGTGCACTTCTGACTTGTTGGTGTCTGATCTTGTGGAAAGGCCTGATAGAGCAGTGATGGTGCGTGTTGGGATTTTATCAAAGTACCAACATGAAACCCTCTGAGAGGGACCCCAATCTTCCCTGGCCATCTCCCTCACAACAGGCAGCCGATACAGATGGTGTCATCAGCTCATCTCTCTTTCCCTCTCTTTATAGCTCTCTTTCACTGTCTCTCTCTCGAACAACAATCTGTGTAGCCAAGGTGTAACAACCGTTTGAGAGTGCACTGGTTTGTAATAACCATACAAAAAGTAATCTTCACTGTGGTCATCTGGTGATTTCAAGGTTTTCAATGCTGGTGTCTTGCAAGATTCAGTCTCCCCACTTTCAGTTTCCCTTGGACCTCAAACCAATTTCATTGACTGAATGAACCTGCTTTGGGTAAAATAAAATTATCAAATAAATTAATACAAATAAAACAAAAACAAAAAAGAAAAAACAGTTTAAACCAGCCTAAATTGGTTAGCTTGTTTTTCCCAAAGTGGTCCATTTGGCTGGTTATATGGGGGTTTTGGGCACTTTTTAGCTGCTCAACATGCTAAACACCTGTTTGACCAGGCTGGGAGACCACCTAGACATGTTTAAGAAAAGCTTGGCCAGACTGGGAATCCAGTTAGACCAGCAAACCCCCATAGGCTGGTTTAAGCAGAGAGGAAAGACACTTCTAGCCAAGCTGGTGGTCATCTATTTTAGACCAGCTGATCAGCTGAAAAGTTATTAAACCCCTCTAAAAACCAGCAAACCATACCTGTTTGGAAAAAAAAAGTGATGACAGACTCTTCTGTGCAGGTACTACAAAAAGCTACCCTTTGCGGTCCAGAGGGGATCGGATTCGGCAGAGGGACTAAATCTTGCATGATACCCGTTCTCACGATTTTCTGCAGCTCGGAAGACTTAAACACTCCAAACACTTCTTCTCTGATCTCTCATATCCTCTCTCACTCCTATACCTTTTCCTGTCATTTTCAAACTAAAGGACTTACCAGAGAGACGTCTGGCAGGGCATTGCTACGCTCCAGACACTGTTCCTCGTTGTTCTCTGCCATACCGTCGTTCTGTGAGACAACGAAACAATAGATAGAGAAAGATAAGTGTCTATATCAAATGAAAACACAGCGGTGTTTTTATTCCCCAAACAATTGTTTGTTCCAAATTGCATTTTGTTAAGGGCCCATTTCACAGACGGGCTTCACAACATTGCATTTATAGTCATACATTTCAATCTCGCAGCTGGACTCATTTTCTCCATCCAACATGCATGCTGTCTCTCCCACACATACACATATCACAAAGATAGAGTAAGAAAGATTTAGAATGTGCATGTACTCGGCTGGCTGAGGGAGATTTTGTGATTCAACGTTCATGGCTCATTGCGTCTAGACCTGTGATTCACCTCATTAAAACTCCCCCCCCACCAAAACAAAAGCCTCATCAATTCACTTTATCTGCTTGCTCACCACTCATCAATGTCACACTTATGGACTAATTTGTTTACTGCGACATAGGCAAACTGTTTATTTTATATATGCTTGTTGGAGATTGTTTGCATGGGTTTTAGATGTCATTCTGAGTCCATTTGTGCTTTTTAGGTGTGCATTTGTGCAGATCAATATTTCTGGCATAGATATTGTTAGCAAGAGGATATTTTACAATTCACAAATGCCACCTATATTTTTTGCAACATATTAAACCATTTATAAACGTGCAGACACATAGTGGGAATTTTAAATAATGGACTAATATTACTTAAAAAATGTAAAGTAAAATTAGGAACTGTCTAGGTTCAAAAGAATATACAATAATCAAAAATAAATACAATTGGAAAACAGAAAGTATAGCCACAAGACCTTAATATTTTATACCTTAATATTACTTAATACTATACTGTGTAGTGTTGAAGTAATACTTCACCCAAAAATAATTTTTCATATCATTCCAAACCTGTAGGATATTTTTTTTCTAACGCAAAAAAACAAAAGATGTTTAAATTATTTTTCATGGTTCGTCTTTTCAATACAAATGCAGCAGATAGTTTTCAGTGCTAGGCAAAAAGAAATACAGAGATATTCAATAAAACATCTCCTTTTGTGTCCTTTCAGCCTAAGAAAGAAGTCATATGGATTTGGAATGAACATGAGAATAAATTATGACACATAATTGTTTGGCATGTGGCACATGTTTTGGGTGAACATTTCCTTTAACAACAGACAGACAAACAGACAGACAGATACATAGAGCTATAACATTGACAGACAGACAGATAGAAAAAACTGACAGACAGACAGACAGAAAAGGTACGTAGATAGACAGAAAGTTAGATAAGAGCCAGAAATGTTGGTCTTGATTTAGGGATTTAAAAAACAAAAACCCTAAAACAAGTCTGTAGATGGAATAACACTTTGTGGCTTTGTTAATCAACATTTACATCACACTGCTTTTGACCCATATGATGAATCGGTCACATTCTTCCATTTCTTCCATTTCTTCCTTCTTCAAACCCAAGCTGAAATGCTTTGTTCAGAAAATCCAGACATTCCTCAGTGTTGGCACAGGTCCTCCACATTCCCACAATCCCCCACTTTGCGTCAGTGGAACATAAATCAGGAAGCTCTCCCCAAGGGGTCTGTTTTGTCTGAGTGGGCTTATCTGCCAAGACAGCTTTGTATATAGCCGATAAGGTGCAGTAACAGTGTGAGAGTCCCAAGGCGCACATTTAGTCTTTGGAGTTCCACAGGGTTGGTAGTGGTCTGGCCCGCTGCTTCTTCATGTAATTACTGTAGCCAGAAGTGCCAGGCTTACAATAACACTGCTTTACAGAGGAGGGCCATGAAAAAAGCTTGCATACAAATGCATTCACTCATTTCCAAAGTCCATACACACACACATATACAGGTGCACACTACAGCTGACATATTTTAATAGTTGCGACAGACACTCGGACATGCATGTGCTGATGTCTGATCCCTGCAACCCATATTAACACACAGACAGTGTCATTCTTAGAGCAGTCAATCCATGCAGAGGATGCAGAATAGGTTACATCTATGTGTGACTAAGTGTGTGTTTAGATGCAAAAGAAACTCAGAGTCATAGCAAAGCAAGCTCACTCAACAATACGAGTGCGTATGTGGGTTGAACGTGAGAGGCACACTCAAATCCAAGAACACTGTGAACTCTATGTATGCTTATGTACATACCTTTGTAGAAATTTACCATGGTAACCAAAGTATCCACCAAAATACCATAATGCTCATATTTAGGGTTATATATATTTTTAAACCCCAAACCAAAGTATTAAACTTCTGAATGTACTGTAACTCATCCCACATCATTTGTACTATGGACATAAATTATACATCAAATCATTCAGATTTGAAAATCCCATAGATTTACATTGAAGGAGGGACACCAGTCATATATAATAAAGGGGTGGACTCTTTTGGCTAGGGCCACATAGTTACTATTTAGCAACAGTCGTGAATTCTCAGGGCCAGCAACGGCTTTTCTGCTGGCCTAACATGCCAAATAAATACATATTTTTCATCCTTTCATTCTCAATCAGTCTTTTTAATCGCTTTCCACTTTAATCTACAAACAAATAGAGAAAAACAAAAAGTTTATTCAGTCAGAATTTATTCATTGATGCTTACAAGTGAAGTGTTAAAGCTGTTTCAAAAATCACATGCCGAAAGCAGCGCGTGAGCTTCACCCCCTCATGCCTTTAGAATTTCTTTAGAATCCCAAACAGTTCAAATGAATGAGCAACTAATGTCAGAATGTCAGATTCATCAGCCAATTAGATTGATTTATTTATTCTTGGTGGTTTGATCTATAGGATATGTCCCGGTCAAGGCCTTCTAGCTGGCCATGAGTGATGCAATCACACTTTAAGAGACATAATTTGAAGCGAAGTGCGCAAGATCTTGCTGACGAGTCGACTGTCATTACTGCTGCTATCGCCATTGAGAAAGAGATCCTTATGGATTAAAAAACCTGAAATGTCCTGCATGACCGTGTGATTGCTACAGGAAGGAGGACTGCTTTTCACTTCATGTAAATTGGTAAGTGCTTTTTGCATTGTAATAGCAACATCAGGAGTTATCTAAGTGTAAATTATGCTGCTTGAGCATTCAGTGTTGGATCAAGTTTTGAAAAGTAGTGCTGCGTTTCATTCAACATTGAAAGTCGGATTTGACAACTTCCTACTAGGAAAAGTGCAATGGAATGCATCTTGAAGTCAGAATTACAACTTTTAGGCTCGTGCAGAAATTCTCTCAATTCCGATTTCGCAGAGATGCAGGGGCATGATGTCACACAAACATGTCGACACTCAGGGAGATATACAAAGTAAGTGATAAACATTCACTTTATTAAGTAATATCGATAAATGAGTATGTTTCCACATTACATAATATTAAAGCTTGTTTAACAAGCCTGCAGAAACAGGTTTATAAAACATTATAATCTCTTTGGATAATTGTACACCTGACGCACAAATGCTAGAGCTATAGCCTTGTTTATCAGTTGGATTGCTAGGAGACATCTCTAATGAGATTCAAACCCTAGCTAAGCTAACGGGAGCATTGCAGGTCCGAATAGATATCAAGTAGGAATATCCCACATCCAACTTGAATGGAACGCAGCATAACCGTGTACCTTGACGAAACAAAATTTATTGTAAGCAACATTTAAATCGCAAATATTATTAGATAGATTTTTCTAGGTATTATAAACCTCCTTGGTAAATTCATAGATTAGTAAATTATGATATTTTAATGTCTGTTTGGGAGACTAATTAGGGGCCGGGTGTGAGGAATCAAGGCCCTGCCACACTGTCGTTTCAAGTTCTGGCTTTCATGCGTGGAAGTGTTTTTAAAATGTCAATTAGTATTATTAGTTAGCTGCGACATAATGTATGATGCCCAAAGGCATAGGATGTCTTATTGTGAAACTGTGTTTTCTTAATGGCATGAATCACACTGAAGGCCAGGACTTTAAATGCACAGCCCGCCACTGTTTAGCAACCACACAGAACACCATAGCAACCACCTAGCCATGCCCTATCAACCACACAGAAGACCCTTGAAACTGCATAGCAATGCCCTGACAATCACAAACAGCACCCAAGCATATGTGTGTCAGCCCAGTCTCTGAGTATTGAGGAGTCTGATGGCTTGGGGGAAGAAGGTGTTACACAGTCTGGCCGTGAGGGCCCGAATGCTTCAGTACCTCTTGCCAGATGACAGGAGGGTGAAGAGTTTGTGTGAGGGGTGTGTCAAGGTCAAGGTCAATGTCAAGTTTATTTATATAGCACCTTAAAAGCACCATAAGTGCTAACCAAGGTGCTGTACAACAGTCATAAAATAATACATCCCCTACACTAAAAACCATGAATGAAATAACATTTAAATTAAAATAAATATAAATATAAGAAAAAATAAAATATTATAATTCATATAAATATATAATACAAAGTGTCACCAGACATAATTGTACTAATGGTGAAAACAAGTTACGAATAAGAATGAGAAAAAAAGTATGTTTTAAGAGATGATTTAATAAAAGATGGAGTAGGAGATGATTTAATAAAAAGAGGTAGGGTGTTCCAAAGCTTTGGAGCCTGAACAGAAGAGACCCTATCGCCTTCGGTTTTTAAGTGTGACTTTGGAACAGTCAATAGCAGCTGAGAGGAGGATCTGAGCATTCTCTGAGAAGAGTAGGGACGAAGAAGATCCGAAATATAAGCAGGAGCAAGTCCATGCAGTGCTTTAAATAAAAATACTAAAATCTTAAAATCAACTCTGAATTGAACAGGTAACCAATGAAGTGATGCTAACATAGGCATAATATGCTCCCTCTTTTTTGTCCCAGTCAAAAAACGGGTTGCAGCATTCTGTACCAGCTGTAGATGTGAGAGTGAGGACTGGTTTATTCTGGCATACAGAGCATTATAATAGTCCAGCCTGGTTGAGATAAATGCATGAATGACGGTCTCCAAATCATTAAAAGTAAGAAAAGTTTTAAAGGTTTGAGAAAAGGTGTGTGGGGTCATCCACAATGCTGGTTGCTTTGCGGATGCAGCGTTTTTTGTGTAAATGTCTTTGATGGAGGGAAGAGAGACACCGATAACCTTCTCAGATATCCTCTGCAGGGCTTTGCGGTCTGAAACGGTGCAAGTCCCAATCCAGGAAGTGATGCAGCTGCTCAGGATGCTCTCAATAGTCCCTCTATAGAATGTAGTGAGGATGGGAGGTGGGAGATATGCTTTCCTCAGCCTTCGAAGAAAGTAGAGACGCTGCTGGGCTTTCTTGGTAATAGAGCTGGTGTTGATGGACTAGGTGAGGTTCTCCGCCAGGTGAACACCAAGGAATTTGGTGCTCTTGACGATCTCTACAGAGGAGCTGTCGATGTTCAGCGGAGAGTGGTCACTCTGTGCTCTCCTAAAGTCAACAACCATCTCTTTTGTTTTGTCCACATTCAGAAACAGGTTGTTGGCTCTACACCAGTCCGTTCGCCACTGCACCTCCTATCTATATGCTGACTCATCATTCTTGCTGATGAGACCCACCACGGTCATGTCATCGGCAAACTTGATGATGTGGTTTGAATGAGTGGTGGTGGCGTAGTGGGCCAAAGCACATAACTGTTAATGAGAAGGTCACTGGTTCGATCCCAACGGCTACCACCATTGTGTCCTTGAGCCAAGGCCGGATTTACCACCGGGCCGATTGGGCCGGTGCCCGGGGGCCTCCGACCTGTAGGGGGCCTCCAAGACCCCACTAACTGTGTGGCCTCATCCTTTTTTTTTATTATTTATTTAAAATTAAGTTAAAATAAAATTAAATAATGAGTGTGTGTTTGTGTGTATGTGCGTTAACAATCATTTATTTGGACACAAAAAAGTATCATGATCAGTGTTTTGGCTGTGTCGGCTGTGTCTGATGATGACAATGAGTCAGTTTACTGCGGAAACTGTTGATAGCGGCAAGACCGGCGGTAGAAGACAGTGTGAAAAAAAGAGAATTGAGGACATCGAAAAAAAACAAACAACATGGATAAAAAACGGTGGAGCAGTGGAGCCACAAAATGGAAAGCTAAAAGGGAGAAGGATAGCAGAGAGGATTTAATTAGGAGAAATATTCCAACCGTAAAGAGCCTTTATTTAGCGCGGTGCCTGCGGTGATGCTAGCGAAGTTTAGCACAACATCCAGCCTTGCTATTTCAGATGAACCTGAGCATCAGCACCAGCACGACAAGACAAAGAACCACAGCCCGGCTTGAAAGACAGACACCTGCTGAAGGCGGCAGAGACCCGGCGGTGACGGGTAGGTAAACGTACATTACCAGTTGGACAGCCTCAAAATGTAGTTCTATCTATTACTTTTTCCCCATATTAAAAACCCTGATTATTATAGATGCCCGGATTGGCGCTGAAGCCTTCCGAATCTCTGTGCACCGACCCAACTAAATCAATATTTTTTCTGATTTCGCTAGAGTCCATCACCCGCATTTCACCACCCCTCTGTCCCCGTATGATAAGTTGCTTTTTAAATCATGTAACGTTGTTGTATTAATGTTGACTGTTAATTTTTATGACCAGATATGCGGTCTAGGCTTATCAATGCATAATATGTGGGAGTCATTCTCTAGTTCAGGGTACTTTCACATAATATTTCACATAATATTTTAAAAGTAGCCAATATCTTTCGTCTTATTCCGTCAGTTCACTGCAGAGAAGTATCGCTTTGTTGTTTTTAATATTTTTAGTACCTTCTGCTGATTAATCCTCTGGGGTCAACGGACGCGCCGGCATTACGTCGTCATTACAGCGGAAACAACATAAAATTCTCCGTCATTTTGGGGCATACAGAAAAGTGTAAGACATCATTAGAGACTATAATGGGTCTACATTTATTTGTGTACACTCACAATAACAACAAAACCTTGTGCTTTTATAAAATAAAGAAAACAAAAAGGGTGAGCTATCAGATGTCTCTGTCTCCACGAGCATATTTCTGAAAATTTCTGGGAGGGGGCCCCAAGATTTTGCGCCCAGAGGCCTCTGCTTTCTAAATCCGTGCCTGCCTTGAGCAAGGCACTTAACTCCAGGTTGCTCCAGGGGGATTGTCCCAGTAATAATTGCACTGTAAGTCGCTTTGGATAAAAGCATCTGCCAAATGCATAAATGTAAATGTAAACTGCTGCACAGTCATGAGTCAGCAGAGTGAACAGCAGTGGACTGAGCACACTGGGGGGCCACAGTGCTCAGTGTGGTGGTATGTTTCCTCACAGGGCATGTTTCCTGGTTACCAACTTATGGCCTGTTATGTCAAGCAGACTTGGAAAGAGCCCGTCCAGGAATTTCACCATATCTTGACCCTCTTTGGCCTCAGGAATTCCAACAATACAGATGTTTTTCCACCGGCTATGGTTCTCCTTGTCAACTTCCAGACACACTCCAAATCAACCTTGGTCGCTAGCGGATTAGCAGATAATTCCCTCTTTAAGTGTCTTTTACTGTCTCTATATCCTGAGGATTTAGATTTTTTTTTTTTTTTTGACATCTTCTCCTCTTAGAACACTTATGGAACAGAGTGTATCGAATCTCACTGGTTTATGACATAAATAGTGTTAAAACTAGCAAAGTATGCAGAGCTCGATGTTCACATGTCCAAACCTTGCATGCCGTCATGAGACCAACTTCCTGAACCAGGAATATTAATTTAAATGTAGTAACGACAACTGCAGAAATGGTGTTTTGTATGATATTTTGGTGGTTAGCATGGTTACTATGGTTACATTGGTAAATTTATGTAAGGGAAAGTAAGAATGTTTAACATACCTCCATCATAGCTATCAGCCAAAGTAGTCTTTCCCGGTTTATTGAGAGGGACTGGGAGTTGGGTGTTAAACTGTGTAATTTACACCGGGAGCCAGCAGACTTTATAAGTTGGCAAGAGACACTTCTCCATCTGTCACACCAACAACACTTACACCTCTGAAACCGATACACTCAACTCTAAACAGCATATTCACTCTCAAAACCAGGCATAGATGAGCTGAAGTGAGACACAGCAAAGCAATGTGAGACAGGGGGACAGACAGGTTAATGATGATGAGAGAGAAAGACCTTATTTCACCAGGCAAATTCAGAACACTTCATTTGTAACCTAGTAATCTGCACAGATTTGCCTTCTTTGTGCTCAAACTGTCCAACAATCTTGTGAACTGCCTTCCATTTATCCCACACATTCAAATACAGAAGAACACAGCCATCCGCAGCCAACTTATCCTTTCCAATTATATATGCAGACATGGCCCTTAAAGCAAGGCATAGTTCCCCCCAAAATGAAAACCAATGGCTCACTAAACACCTACAGTCTCTCTTCAGTCTTACCCGTGCAGAGTTGAGGGTGATGTTGGTCATAAAGCTGGCTGAGGAAGAGGCCAACATGTCGGGAAACGAAACCAAGGAGGAGTCTTGAAACCCAGTTCTGCCTCCCTGCCTGGCCTTCAGGGCTTCGATCTCTCGTCTCAGAACCAACCCGTCAAATCTCTCCACGTCTTGAGGGGCCACCAGCCCCCTGACCTCGGACAGTAGAGAGAACTGCACATACACACATACAGAAGAGAGTAGTGAATGTGGCTGAGCTTTTACTGATGTTGATTGTTTCGATTTAGGGGGCTTTAAAGGGATAGTTCACCCAAAATTAAAATTCTCATCATTTACTCATCTTCATTCCATCCCAGGCTTTTAGAATAATAACTCAGCTCTGTAGGTCCATACACTGCAAGTAAATGGTAATCAGACCTTTGTAGCTCCAAAAATCATGTATTAATTTTGTTTTCTTTATGTGATGTTTGGAGCTACAAAGGTCTGATCACTGTTTACTTGCTGTAAAGGGATCAATGGAAAGGAGGAGGCGAGGACCGGCTTGATAATATGAATAATATTTTAATAATAAACTTATCGAACATACATGACGGACATGTCCGTTAACGATCTCTTTCTCCCACACAATCCTCTGCAGTCAGCCTTTATCCCCCTCAGAGGCTTGATTAGCCTGATAAGGGACCGGGTGTGTAGAATCACGACCTGGCCCCGCCCTCCACCCTGCCATACTTGCATTGTAAGGACATACAGAGTTAAAATATTACTTCTAATAATCTTTGTGTTCTACTGAAGAAAGAAAGTCATGTACATCTGGGATGACATGAGAGTGAGTCAATTATGGGATAATTTTTATTTTCGGGTTTACCATCCCTTTAATATAATCATAAATGTGAATGTAATACAGTTTTAGGTCATTCTGGTTGTATAGACCATTTCAAGGGCTATTTGTCTGTGTAAGGAAGTGACCTCTTTATTCCTTGAACATTTTAGGCTATTTGTCAAACTCATTCAAAACAACAGTGGGAGGTGCTTTATTCATAGTGATTTTAGCATGATTAACGTAATCAGCGTTAATACGATTGTAATATAATGTCATTGATAAAATGTTGTGCAGTGGGTAGATGCTCCCTGTATGCCTTGAACTTATGGAAATTATATTTCCGAAAAAGGGACCACAAATGGACGCATGAAATGCGAGATGGATACGTGCAGTACTAACAACTGTAGCACACATCTTATCTCTATTAGGTGAACAACATTTTTACCAACTAATAGTAGGTTTGATAGTTAGAGTTTAGCTGGCTAATTAAGTAAGCGTATTTATTTACGGATTCTAAAGTGACTATAGATTGCTCCCATTGTAATGGAGCTGCGCAAGTCATTTACATTTATTCTTATAGCAGATGCTTTTATCTAAAGTGACTGAGGAACCTAACAAGCAATTTGTTATAAAAAAATCAACAATATCTGCAGTATTGCACTGCGAAGTTCTTAGAATAGCTGTAGTAGTATAGAAGCAACCGGAGAAGAAAGATACATTTATATATATATATATATACAGGTGAAACTCGAAAAATTAGAATATCGTGCAAAAGTTCATTAATTTCAGTAATTCAACTTAAAAGGTGAAACTAATATATTATATAGACTCATTACAAGCAAAGTAAGACATTTCAAGCCTTTATTTGATATAATATTTGATGATTATGGCTTACAGCTTATGAAAACCCCAAATTCAGAATCTCAGAAAATTAGAATATTACATGAAATCAATAAAAAAAAGGATTTTAAATACAGAAATGTCGGCCCTCTGAAAAGTATAATCATGCATATGTACTCAGTACTTGGTTTGGGCCCCTTTTGCATTAATTACTGCCTCAATGTGGCGTGGCATGGATGCTATCAGCCTGTGGCACTGCTGAGGTGTTATGGAAGACCAAGATGCTTCAATAGCGGCCTTCAGCTCTTCTGCATTGTTTGGTCTCATGTCTCTCATCTTTCTCTTAGCAATGCCCCATAGATTCTCTATGGGGTTCAGGTCAGGCGAGTTTGCTGGCCAATCAGCACAGTAATACCATGGTCATTGAACCAGGTTTTGGTACTTTTGGCAGTGTGGGCAGGTGCCAAGTCCTGCTGGAAAATGAAGTCAGCATCTCCATAAAGCTTGTCTGCTGAAGGAAGCATGAAGTGCTCTAAAATGTCCCGGTAGACGGCTGCGTTGACTCTGGACTTAATAAAGCACAGTGGACCAACACCAGCCGATGACATGGCTCCCCAAACCAACACAGACTGTGGAAACTTCACACTGGACTTCAAGCATCTTGGATTGTGTGCCTCTCCATTCTTCCTCCAGACTCTGGGACCTTGGTTTCCAAATGAGATGCAAAATTTGCTCTCATCAGAAAAGAGGACTTTGGACCACTGAGCAACAGACCAGTTCTTTTTTTCTTTAGCCCAGGTAAGACGTTTGACATTTGAAGCCCATGTCCAGGACCTGTCTGTGTGTGGTGGCTCTTGATGCAGTAACTCCAGCCTCAGTCCACTCCTTGTGAAGCTCCCCACACATTTGAATGGCCTTTTCCTGACAATCCTCTCCAGGCTACAGTCATCCCTGCTGCTTGTGCACCTTTTTCTTCCACACTTTTCCCTTCCACTTAACTTTCTATTAATGTGCTTAGATACAGCACTTTGAGAACATCCAACTTCTTTTGCAATTACCTTTTGAGGCTTTCCCTCCTTGTGGAGGGTGTCAATGATGGTTTTCTGCACAACTGTCAGGTCAGCAGTCTTCCCCATGATTGTGAATTCAACTGAACCAGACTGAGAGACCATTTAAAGGCTCAGGAACCCTTTGCAGGTGTTTAGCTGATTAGAGTGTGACACTTTGAGCCTACAATACTGAACCTTTTCACAATATTCTAATTTTCTGAGATTCTGAATTTGGGGTTTTCATAAGCTGTAAGCCATAATCATCAAAATTATATCAAATAAAGGCTTGAAATATCTTACTTTGCTTGTAATGAGTCTATATAATATATTAGCTTC
This sequence comes from Xyrauchen texanus, assembly GCF_025860055.1. Classification (NCBI taxonomy): domain Eukaryota; kingdom Metazoa; phylum Chordata; class Actinopteri; order Cypriniformes; family Catostomidae; genus Xyrauchen; species Xyrauchen texanus. Next base: position 11,265,820 of record NC_068309.1, read on the forward strand.
ACCTTTTAAGTTGAATTACTGAAATTAATGAACTTTTGCACGATATTCTAATTTTTCGAGTTTCACCTGTATATATATCATTTACATTTTTTATCCACTATAGGAAATTAATTGGAAATACTAAAATACATTATGCAAATATAATATATATGTTTTTGTCAAATAAATATCAATAAATCAGACACAATGCAGAACACAACCACAAATAAATGAAGTTTAAAACATCCACAATTGACTATATTAGTAATCTCTCATTGACTTCCATTGATTTCATATCAGGCTAATGATATGTTTACCCCTAAACCACACCCTAACCATCACGCGAACTTATGCACATCACTAGATTTGAAAATCATCATTATCTGTGAGACAAAGTTTATGCTAGAATTTTGATGTTTGAAATAAATGACAGGAAACATCATAACTCTGTCTTTTCTTTTTTATACAATCAGATTTGACTGTGGTGCATTGTCATGTTTGACAGCATACTGGAGCATAATTGCAAAATCTTCAACACAAGTGGTTTAGAAAAAAATGCTACAATTTGACAAATAATATATATATTTTTTTTATAATGTCTAAATATATATCCATTGCATAACTTGTGATAATATCTAGAAATTAAGTTTGTTAGAACATGAGCTTATAGAGATCAGCCAATGCATGGAGCACCAGAGCCATCTGAACATAGTTGTTATTTCATGAAGTTGTTGACTTTTATAATAGCAGATGTCATCAGAGACCTCCAGTGCTTGACAAATTGTGATGTTTTGACACTTTCAATTTACTGAAATGAAGGCTTTTTTATTGAGGTGAAGATAACATAAAATGTACTTGTTTTATACACTCTAAAAGATGCTGGGTTAAAAACAACCCAAAGCGGGTTGTTTTTAAACTGGCCACTGTTTAATTATGTGACAGAACACATGTTGGGATAAACTAACCCAGAAAGTAGGGTTGTTCATTTTAACCCAGTAAATGGGTTATTTATTCAACCCAAATGTTGGTTCATTTTTACTGGAATGTTGGGTTCATTTGATCTCATAAGTGGGTTAATATATTTAGACTGTTTTATTCTTAAAAAATATTGGAAAATAAACCACACCATAAACAAATGTATAAATATGTAATAAGTATATTTAAACTCATTTTATAAAGCTTAACTTAAAAGCATGTAGAACATGAAGTAACATTTATTATTAATGTTAAATACACCCGGCATTAAAAACATTAATTTATTAACAATACCCATTGCATTGTTAAAAGGATAGTTTACCCAATAATGAAAAATCTCTCATTTACTCACCCTCATCCAAGATGTGTATGAATTTATTTTGCTTCTAAAATTATTTGTTTTGTTCAGAATATCTCAGCTCTGCTGATCCATTCTGTGCAAGTGAATAGTAGCAAGAAATTTGAATATCCAAAAAGTACATAAGGGCAGCATGAAATTAATCCATATTACTCAAAAGTGTTATGATAGATGTGGGTAAGAAACAGATCAATATAAAGTCCTTTCTTACTCTAAATCTCCACTTTTACATCTGAAAGAAAAACTAAACAGGTGACACGTGTGACTTTTAGATGTGAAAGTGAAGATTTATAGTAAAAAACAGGGACTTCAACATTGACCTGTTTCTCACTTTTCTCACTTTCACAGTCTTTTAACCACTGGAATCATATGGATTAATTGGATTCTGCATTTATGTGCTGTTTGGAGCTTTTGGTCAACAATCAGTTGCATTGTATGGACCTACAGAGATGAGACATTTTCTAAAAATCTTAATTTGAGCTCTGCAGAAGAAATCACATCATGCACATCTTGGATGGCCTGAAAGTGAGTAACTGATGATAATATTTTATTTTGGGGTTAACTATCCCTTTAAATGTTACTTATAATTCTAGTGTCTATTACTAGAAAACTATTTATGTAAGGAATTCATAAAAATTTATACAAATTTATTAAATTAAAATAAGAATTGCTGAGTGTAGGATGTGGGAGAAATAAGGCCTTGACATCTCAGCCTGTTGGAGATACTCCACCATATTTGTTCCAACATACAAAAAGACTAAAGGTAAAAAGGTTAAAGAAAGATATCAACCCATAATGTTATCAATCTTACAGTCTTTAGAATACTGGAAGCATTGTTAATAAATGTAAATGTTTCTGTAAACCAGTTTGTGATTTATCACACAAGTATTTGCCTCACTGCTGATGGTTTTAGAGTACAAAGAAAAATATCTCCGGTTACTCATGTAACCACGGTTCCCTGAGATGAAGGGAACGAGACATTGCAATGAACGCTTTGGGGAAATTCTGGAAATTCCTTTTCCACAACCTAGTTGAAGCCCTTGTATCATAACGGCAATCTTATGATTGGCAATGCAATTGCCTCGTCCTTTTAGGCACATACTTTCCCTATATAAGCGGACACTCAAACACCATTTCTTCAAAATTTTCTGACTGAAGGACAAGTATGTATGCTTGTACCTCAAACTCTGAAGTAGTAGTGTGGCCAAGTTTTGCAATGTCTCATTCCCTTCATCTCAGGGAACCGAGGTTACATGAGTAACCGGAGACGTTCCCTATCAATTCAGTTCACGAGACATTGCAGTGAATGCATTGGGGAACGGAGTCCCATCATGCTGCACTACAGAGATGCACCTTGGTATAAACTCTTAGAGGAATATGTATATGATGTCCGTTGGGCAGTGACTTAATATGTCTTCAAGTGTGTATGAAAATGAATAACCCTACATGGTGAAAACCAGCAATTCACTGGGTCTTTGCTGCGTGAAGGGCACCAATCCGGATACACATGCCACTTTAGTGCACAGAGGTGTCTCGTAGACGGCGCTCTAGCTTACAAAATGGTGTTAATTACAGACTGAGCAAATTTTTCGCTGTGCTCCATTCAGGGGCCATACATGTAGGTTCCACACCTCTGGCTGAGGATGCCAAATCGTGCCCTGTACTTGAGAGAGCAGATCCATCCTCAGTGGTATTTTCCATGGAGGTCTGCCTAATATCTCAATTTCTGGAAACCATGGCTGGTTGGGCCATTTTGGCAAAACCAAAAGAACCATTTCCTTGTCCTCTGGGGCTTTGCTGATGACAAAGTGGAGAAGATGTAAAGGGGAAATGCATATTTGCATTTCGTCGACCACTTGTGGGCCAAGGCCCTCTTTTGGATTGCCAAAGAGGGCAGTACCAAAGAGGGCAGTGGTCTGTCTCTGTGGAATCAAATAGGTTGACTTCCAATTTGCCGAACATTTCCCAAATCCTCAGACTGTCTGAGGATGAAGTCTCCATTCCCCTGCCATTGGTCCCTGGCGCAGCGAGAGGAGATGGCGTGCTCCACATGAGGAGGCTTTGTGCCAGGCTCATCATTGGTAGTGATCAAGTGCCGCCCTGGCGATTTACGTACGCTACCACTGACATATTGTCTGACTGAATTAGAATGTGATGATTCACTATGTCGTGATGGAAAGCTTTCACCGGTAAGAAGACAAGCATTTCCAAGCAGCTGATGTGCCATGCCTGTTTTGCAGCTCTCAAAGTGCCAAAAGCCGGACATCCATCGCACAGCGCACCCCAACCCAAGCTGGATGCATCTGTGGTCATAGTACTATGTAACATAGTAGGCAGGCTGAAGACAGGATGAGATGATGATAATATGAACCCAAGTGCAGTTTTATTTTAGAAAGTGCAATAAATCCAAAAAAGTTAATTCAAAGTGAAAACAAAACAGAATATAAATCCGAACCTAAACTTGACTATAAACTATGACTTGACTTAACTAGACTAGACTAAACTATGACTTGACTATATGATGTGAATATAAGAAAACAAACAAAGACAAGAATTAAGGATAATGTTACAAGATTAAACAATCACATGATGTTACACCAACAATACTCCACAAGAGACAATGGCTAACATGAGGGCTTAAACACAAACAAAAGGGTAACAACATAACAAAGCATCCAATGACAAGACAGAACTAATAACAGAACTAATAACATACGGACCAATAACAGAACAGAACTGATAACAAGTTACATGAGGATAACAGGATAATCACATGAATAGACAAGGATGTGAACCAATTTAAAAATAAAAGACCTGAAAACACGAACATGAATCTAAACATGAAACAAGAACACACCCTGCTGATAAAGATTTGGAGCTGTCCATGTTGCTAGAGCAGCCAGGCAGCAGTGGGTCACGGTGACGCACACATGCCCCCAACACCAGGCGTGACTTAGTACATGGTCTTTGAGCCAGCATTGGAGAGGTCTCATGTCTAAAAGACCCAACAGTATGATGGCAGATGCTGCCACCATAAAACCCAGCATTTTCTGAAAAGACTTCAGTGGAAATGCTTTCCCCAGTTGGAACTGAGACAGACACTGGTGAATGGTCTGGACGAGCTCGCTCGTGATGTGTGCATGCATGCTCTTGGAGTCGAGTCGAACCCCCAAAAAAGAGATTTGTTGACAGGGGGAAAGTGTGCTTTTCGCCCAGTTGACATTGAAACATCAAGTCACTGTGCTCGCATAGCAGAGCCTCTGATCGGGCCAGTAATAGCCAGTCATTGAGGTAATTCAGAATGCGCATGCCATTCATCTTCAAAGGAGCAAGCACTGCATCGACACATTTCGTGAACATGCACAGGGCCCGAGACAATCCGAAGGGAAGCACTTTGAATTGATATGTCATCCCTTCAAACGCGAATCTCAAGAAAAGACTGTGGAGCTGTATTTCTGCAAGTAATTCAGGTGCATGCCGTGAAGGGACCATCGAGGACAAAGCTCTGTTGAAGCGAGGTGGTCTGCGTGTAGCCATGTTCAATCATTTTTAGCACCCAATCTGACATCCCCATGAGCACCCGACCCACGTTCACGTAACAGGATAGCGGGCACTTTATATTTTACACTAATTGTGATAGCGTGCCACTCACCGTTGGGAAGCGGTTGTGCACAGTGTGTGAAATGGTGAAGCATTTAGGGTGATAGATAGGGTGATACGGTATGAACTAAATTAATCATGTAGGTGATATATTTTGGATTCAAAACTGCAAATTTCGCCAAAAGGAGGTGTAATTTAAAAAGTAAATAAACCTATTCAGTGTCCAGTGGGCATTACATGCTAGCAAAGCTCACAATGCTAGTTTGTCTGATAACAGTTGATGTCTTATGAGCTGTCCAGTTCTGATTATGGAACATTATCTTTGCATTTTCTGGTGTAAATTAATAATATTATAGATTAAAAAAAACACTGACACAAACCTTATCTCACTGAATAAATCCTCCAATTTGATCGGAGCGGTTCTCTCCATGCTATGAACTGCTTACTCCTGAAGACAATCCAAAAAGCCCGCGTCAGGTAACTCATCAGCTGGGCTGTTCTGATGCCACCACTGGGTTGCCACATTGTGGTGGGGGGAGGGGTGTATAGATTCAACTGTCAGTGAAAATAACCCCGACACTAACCCAGTGGCTGGGTTACACAAAATCTACCCAACAGAGAGACAATAACCCAATAAAATGACCCAACAGGCCCAACCCAACATTAAGGTTGAAAAAATAACCCAGCATTTTTTTAATGTATGAAAATTAATGGTGAAAGGAAAATATTACAAGTATATTCAGGTCATTTTTGACCTGTGAACATCACAAATGTGACTCACAAAGAAATGGTTTAAGGATCTAGTAATGACACCTCAGTCTTCATTTTTAGTTTTTGCACATATCTCATTTGTTATGTTTTAGATAGACTCTAAATGTATGCACTAGTAATTTTATTTTGACAGTTCTAGGTTATAATAATGTTGCTACTGGAAATGTTCCAGGGCCAGAAATGTGCAGTAGCTTTCTAATTCCTTTGTTATTGTTTACATCCTTGAAATGGTCTATATCAACAGACATTGCTGTCTCGAAATACTGTCATTATAATTATCATTATCCAGGGAATACTTTTTTTCTCAGAGGTTGCTCTTTCATAGATCATGCTTCATTTAATTATCAACTTTGCCTCAGATATTTTTACTACAATTCCATTGGAGAAATATATATTTTTTAAAATGAGATATTTCATTAGGTTAGTTTCTTAGTTTATTTTAATTGAAACAATCCTAAATGTAGCTCTATGTAAAAGACAAACATCTCAAATATACAGTATAGAATAGAACAGATATAGCCTACTCTAAATCGAATACCACCCTACCATCCATCAATCCAGCTTCAACCGCTTATCTGAAGTCGGGTCGCTGGGGCAGCAGCTCCAGCAGTAAATTGAATACATTTTTATCAAATAGAGACGTGGAATAAAGTGACGAATAATAAATATATACACCGATCAGTCACAACATTAAACTACCTGCCTAATATTATGTAGGTTCCCCTCGTGCTGCCAACACTGTGCCAACCTGCATCACAAAATAGCACTTTGAGATGCTATTTTTCTCACCACAATTGTACAGAGTGGTTGTCTGTTACCAAAGACTTTGTAAGTTCTAACCAGTTTGGGCATTCTCTGTTGACCTCTCTCATCAACAAGGCCTCTCCGTCCACAGAACTGCCTCTGACTGGATGTTTTTTGTTTTTGGCACCATTCTGAGTGTTGTGACTGTTGTGTGTGAAAATCCCAGGAGATCAGCAGTTACAGAAGTACTCAAACCAACCCATCTGGCACTACAATCATGCCACGGTCCAAATAATTGAGATCACATTTTTTCCCCATTCTGATGGTTGATGTGAACATTAATTGATGCTCCTGGCATGATTTTATGCACTGCACTGCACTTCAGCCACACGATTGGCTGATTAGATAACCGCATGGATGCCTGTTAGTGCCAGACAGGCTGGTTTGTTCTCTAGAATTTACTCAGAATGGTGTTAAAAACAAAAAACATCCAGTGAGCGGCAGTTCTGAGGATGGAAACGCCTTAGTGATGAGAGAGGTCAACCGAGAATGGCCAGACTGGTTTGAACTGAAAAAGTCTATGGTAACTCAGATAACCGATCTGTACAATTGTGGTGAGAAGAATATAATCTCAGCTGTTTTGGCAGCATGAGGAGGACCTACACACTATTAGGCAGGTGGTATGTGGTGTTGTGGCTGATCGGTGTATATAAAAGTGGCTTGCACTGTACATGGCTGTCAAAGTGCTCAAGTAAAGAAAGTAATACATTAACAGAACAATTGTGGATAATTCTTGCTATAATATTAATGTGCATAGTACATATGTATATATATATATATATATATATATATATATATATATATATATATATTTTTTTTACCTTAGTATCTCTGCAAATCTGACAACAGTGTTGAGATCTCTTCTGAATCTCTAGAGGAGCCACATGTGAGATTGCTGGGTTGTTTATCTCAGGAGAAACTTCAATGTTTCTATTAGCTCTAATTGCCGTTTAGTAGAAACAGCTGATATATTAAACAGATCACTTTTGAGACTTTTGATTTTTAATGGAATAATTAATATTAAAGGGATAGTACTGTACACTGAAAATGTATAATTCTCTTATAATTTAGTCACCCTCATGCCATCCCAGATGTGTATTACTTTCTTTCTTCTGCTGAACACAAGCGAAGATTTTAAGAAGAACATTTCAGCTCTGTAGGTCCATAAAATGCAAGTGAATGGTGACCAAAATTTTGAAGCTCCAAAATGAACAAAGTCTGCATAAAAGTAATCCATGTGACTCCAGTGGTTAAATCTATATCTTCAGAAGTAATATGATAGGTGAGGGTGAGAAACAGATCAATATGTAATTCTTTTTTTACTATAAATTCTCCTCCCTGCCCAGAAGGTGGTGATATGCACGAAGAATCCAAATTGCCAAAAACAAAAAAAGGATGTGAAAGTGAAAGTAAAAGTGTAGATTGTTCGAAAAAATACATAAAAATGTATCTGTTTCTCACCCACACCTATCATATCACTTCTGAAGATATCGATTTAACCAGTGGAGTCTTATGGATTACTTTTATGCTGCCTTAATGTGCTTTTGGAGCTTCAAAATTTCAGTCACCATCCACTTGCATTGTATGGAACTGCAGTGCTGAAATATTCTTCTAAAAACCTTTGTTTGTGTTCAGCAAAGGAAAGAAATTCATACACATCTGGGATGGCATTAGGGTGAGTAAACGACGAGAGAATTTTCATTTTTGGGTGAACTATCCCTTTAAATATAATCCAGTAGGCCTTCACAAGACTTGCAATCAATGTGATTAGAGTGAAATTCTGTCTCATTTAAATTCTTGAGTAAATAAATATAAAAGATAAACAGGGTTCCAACACCAAAAAATAAAACGGACTGAAAATGATGTAAGTACCAGATTAGGGACACAACAACATTTAGCACTAAGTTTGCAACATTCTGTCATAAATGCACATGCAGGTCTCCTCACCTTGGCATGTGTATTGAACAACTCAATGAGGGCCATGACAAACTGTTCAACACCGATGTGGCCGTCGCGATACTCCTGGATGTAGTAACCCATTGTCTGCCTTTCTGTCTCGGTCAGCAGGTGTCTGGCCTGTTCCTCCAGCATGCCCCTACTTTGGTTCACCAGACTGGACAGAGTCACCTGAGAACCAGCTACACCTTTATAAAAACCAGCCTGAGAGAAAGAAGAGATTTATTTTTTTTTATTTTTCGAATTAGTATATATATATATATATATATATATATATATATATATATATTGTATGAAAATTTTAATCTTAGAGGGATACTTGAGTTAAATGTAAATTGTATATAATGTATATATAATATAATAATATAATGTAAATGTGTATAAAACCATGAGGAGGGATAAAGTTAAAAAAGTGAAAAGAAGAAATCCAAACATATTAAGAGCAGACTAATATTTAGCTCCAGGCACTTGCAGTTCATTGAGCCCTAGAGCAAACATTTTGAATCATGCAGTCTTTACATAATTTTCCAAATGAGAACATCATTGGATAACCTTTGGTACATTCCTGATATCATAACTCACATCTCCATGAAGGAGAGGGATGGTACTCAGTCTCTCTCTGACCCTCTTTCCCATTTTCTTTAGGTTTCAGCTTGAAACTGAAAAAGCTTGAACATCTCTCCTTGAGATCACTTTTCCTTTTAATTGGACTACTAATCAAAAAGTACTGCTTCAGAGTCACCATGATCATCTATCAGTATTACACTTACACTAGGATCAGCATGCTCTCCAAGTCACCAGTCAGGACATCTCCAAACCACAACAACCTGTCTGTCTGTCTCACTGTTTATCCATTCATCATTGGTCAGTGACAAATAATGACTGAAAAGGTATCAAACAAAAAGATTTTACACTGTAGAATTTTATGGTTATTCTAGATTGAAACAGTATCCAATATATACGCAAGTGTGTGTTTGTTTGTAAATATATATATATATATATATATATATATATATATATATATATATATATATATATTTATTATCGGCGGTGAAGAAGCAGATGGCACATCTTGCCGCGGCGCCGCCAAACTACCGCGCCCCGCCTGCTCGCCGAAGGCGTCCCCCTGCGGCTAAACAACAAGTAGCTCCGCCTCAACCCGGGCCCTGCTCTCAGCCCCAGTGTCAAGCACCTCGCAGGCGGCATACGCCCCCCCGTCTCCAGGACCCCTTCAAGGACCAGGAAAGCTCTGAAGCGTCCCGTGTCAGAGCCGGTATAACTCGGTAACATTGCACAACTGACCGGGTGTTCCGCTTGCACACAGCACCCTTCACCAAGTTGATCCAGTTCGCCTTCTATCCCAGGTTAGCCACTAAACGTCACTCCCTGGATGTTCTCCTCCCTAGCCTTCTACCCACACAAGTCACAGGTGCTCTGTACTGGGGTCGGGCTCCACGTGCTTAGTTCCCTTTTCAGGCAAACTCCCCGCGATGCATTTCCCACGGTATGGTCCCCCTGTCGGTGGCCCCGCGTTTCCCTTGGGCAGCCCCGCTGCTCCGGTCGCTGTGCTTGTAGAGTCCCCCCTCATTAGGCTGGACCTACCACCGCACCATTTCCCACAAACAGCTTCACAAACCTTGTGGTGTATTTGCCACATTACCTCCCCCTAGACTGGGCATGATGTGGCCTCCGCAGGATCTTTTCCCCCTGAAAGAATAGGACCAGGAAAGACCGCCTTCCCCGACACATTTCATAGCATTAAGATAGCCCCAGCCGCTTCACGTCCAATGTGAAAGACATAGTGAGAGAAAAGGCATGGCTGCCGGGCTTGCTCCCATGCTAGTGATGTAGTGCCTGTTCTCCCCCGTAGGGGTGCGGGGAACCTATGGTCTGTATGTGACACTGCTTTCAGGGAGTTGGGGAGGGCTACGTGCAGCCGACACAGTTGCTTCTAGCACACAGCAGCCTGCTTGCACCTGTCTCGGCAGTTCACGTCACACGGTCAGTGCGTGGTGTTTTTATATGGTACCCCTTGTGTCACTTCATTCGACACAACGTCGAGTGAGTGACAGAAGGGGAACGTCATGGTTACTGTTGTAACCTCCGTTCCCTGAGGGAAGGAATGAGACGTTGTGTCCCTCCTGCCACAGCACTAGACCTACCACTGTAAACAGCCGTATCTTATTTTCGGCTCCTCAGTGCAAAATCCTGACTGGCACTCGCTGCCCCGCTTCCCTTTATACCCATATGTCCGGGGTGGGACATGCAAATTCTGTCTGCCAACTTGACTTTGGCCTTTTCTCAGGTTCAGAGGAACGTTTGGCATCCCAGGAAGACCCCTTGTGTCACTTCATTCGACACAACATCTCGTTCCTTCCCTCGGGGAACGGAGGTTACAACAGTAACCATGACGTTCTGCAGACAGAAATGACTTGTTGATGAGAGAGGTGAACAGAGTATTGCCAGACTGGTTCGAACCAATAAAGTCTACAATAACACAGATAACCGCTCTGTACAATTGTGTTGAGAAGAATATCATCTCAGAAAGCTATTCTGAGATGAGGGTTGGCACTGTTTTGGTCAGCACAAGGGGACCTACACAATATTAGGAAGGTGGTTTTATGTTGTGGCTGATCAGTGTTCATATATATATATATATATATATATACAGTGATTAAATGTTGTTTATGTTAAGCATTTGAGTCTTTTGGCATTGGAAGTGTCTGTTCAAAGGTTTGCAGGTTGCAAAAAGCAATCCATGGGCTTTCTAACAATCTATCCTCTAAGCCTTTTCTTATTTATTTTTTCCAGCTGAATTAGCAGCCATATTAAGCAATTATTGGTTGGAGATATATGCTTGTTAGCTTGCCTGGTTTGCAGGTGCAGCCAAGCAGCACCAGTGTCTATATTATCAAACAGTAAAATGACTCAAGCCTTTGAACTGAGCTTGATCAATACAGACAGAGACAGTGGGTAAGAAGAGTGAATGCTGATCATGTCAGCTCTGATCTAAACTATTCTTGCCCTTATTCTTTTTTTATTCTCTTAAGAGCAAAGCAGGTTTCATGTTGAAATGTTGTAGCAGTTTAAAAAAAAAAACTCTAATCATAGAGCACTCGAACAAGAACTAAATTGTTTTCCCTGCATTATATAGCAGACCATTTATTTTCACCCAATTTTTTAAGAAAAAGGCCCTGACCCCTGTGGCCCATGTGGCTAATGTCCTTCAATAAACATTGAAGAACAGCTAGTCTGGAGAGATCTGCTATTCTTGCAAATAAAAGCAAGAAAAAGAGATTAAGAACAAAAAGTGGAACGTGCATAATAAGGGCATGATTTGTAACTGAAAAGACCAGTTTAGAGAAGAAAGAATTTCCATGGTTCAGGTTGGTTTATGCTGTTTGTAGCTAGATAGGTGCTAGACTAACTAGTGGATCTTTTCAGCAGGGTTCTCAAAAAATACACTACAATATTAAAAATGTTTATCCAGTCAGAATTTATTCCTTGATGCTCACAAGCGAAGTGTGACTACTGTTTCACAAATTGCATACCTGAAGCAGTGCATGAGTTTGAGCTCCACCCCCTCAGGCCTTCAGAATTTCTTCAGAATCCCTCAACAGTGCAAATGAATGAGCAACGAAAGTCATATATATGGGAATGGAATGCATTTATGGTCGGAGATATCAAGTAGGAATATCCCTCATCCAACTTGAATGGAACGCAGTATAAACGTGTACCCTGACAAACTAAATGAATTGGAAGCAACATTTAAATCGCAAATATTATTATATTAGATTAGAAGTATTATAGACCTCCTTGGTAGATTCATATGAAAAAATTATGATTTTTGAATGTCTGTTCTGAAGACGATCATTTCACAAAACAATCATGCTGCGGTTCAAATTAGGCTTCCTTAAAGTAATTGCAGTTTCAAGTTCTGGCTTTCCTGCGTGGATGTGTTTTTAAAATGTCAGTTGGTATTACTAGTTAGCTGCGATAAAATGCATGATGCCCAAATGGATATGGTGTCTTATTCATTGTGAAACTGTGTTTTCTTAATGGCATGAATCACACTGAAGGCCTATACTTTTAATTCATGGCCCGCCACTAAACACAAAATATTATATAATAGACAGACCTTTTAGTGTTTTTGGTGTGTGAGCACGTAACGAAATGCGTACATTAATTTCAACCCACAATCAGAAATTGCAAGCAATTGTATGGCCTGCAAATAATTTTGTAAATACCCAAATGGCCCTTAATGGAAAAAAGGTTCCCCACCCCTGAGTCCAACCACTGAGATAAATCCAGATGCTGGTTTGATCTGTGATACCTCACAGATGCAAACACAAGGTTTGAAGGTTCGAGGTTCTGAAGTTCACAAGCTTTGCCCTCCAGAGCACTCTGAGAAATCAGCTCTGCTGCTCAATTATGAAAAGTAAAGTTTGGGGGGAAACTTATAATTTATTATAATAATATTTTTTTTGAGTGAACTAGCCCTTAAATTATGATAGCAGCATGATGGGATCAATCATGTATCACTACATCCATGTTTACCCATTAAAGCATCACTCGATTGACAGGCTCTTTAAATCACTAGAACACATAATTGCTGATCAATATCATGACTGAAATAAATGAAGCTTCATCTGTGGAGAACTAGAAATAACTCACCTTTAACAAGAGTGGAGATTATTTTTTATTTTAAAGGGGTCATAATCATGAAGAATCAAATTTTCCCTCAATGTTTTTAAATAAAAGAGCTTGATGTGTTATGAAAGCATACTGTAACTTTAACAGACTAAATTCCTCAAAACAGTGATTGACTGACGAGTTTCTAGAGAAAGCGGTTTCTTTTTGTTGACCTAATATTGACCTTAAAACATGGCAGTCTATTGCATACTGTGTCAACTTACAACAAACACAAAAGACAAAGTTAAGCTTTTTTTAATGAACCAAATAGCTTTCAACTGTGTTTGATATAATCGCAAGTGATTTCAGGTGCGGCTGTGATGTTCAGCTGTAAACTGAAGCATTCTCCACAGTTGGCACCAGATCTGCAGCTGCCGTTCCAGTTTTATACGAGTGATTTGACGGGAGTCATGAGACTCTCGCTAGACACTCATGTTGATAGATAAAAATAAAATCAGGACAGGGAGGTAGCGAACACAGACGGTGGGAAAATAGCACAGTAAACGTACAGTTACAGCACTTAAAATATACTCAAGTAAAAGTAGAAGTATACAATTTTTAAACTACTTAAAAAAGTAGTTTTCCAAAATTCTTGGGAAAAAGTAGTTAATTACAGTAACGTGAGTATTTGTAATTCGTTACTTTACACCTCTGGTAGTGTGTAAACATGACAGGAAGCTGTTGTTTGTGACAGAAGCAAGTAATTGTCGCGTGTTAGATGGAAACGATGTCCAGCAACATCGTTGGCTGTAGTGAAAGTCGTAGGAATTCAAACAAGTGCAGCCGCACGATATCATACGAATTAGACAAAATTAGAAAAGTTGCACAAATCCTGACGATTTCGATGTGAGAGTGTGTTGGCTGTGTATATATATATATATATATGTATATATACAGTATGTGTAATGTAATAATAAAACACTCTTTTTATCTCTCTTTTTCTTGAGGCACCATTTTGAGAAAACCATTATATATGTACACTTACAATATCTCATTACTAAAACTAGAGCATTGTGTTTTAATCTCATTCTGTTCCATCAAAATGCAGTAAAAACAAATTAATCTCACTTATGCTGTCACATTACCTGAAAACTACTACAACATAAGGCCAAAGGCAATAAGTTAAATAATTAGATGATCAAGATCAGTTTCACCTTGGTAGCACATCTATTCAAATGACAAATGTTTGAGTCGTGAGCTGCCGTGTATTACAGCTCCATTATCTTCATTATCAGGCACAAATATGCTGACCAGAGACTTTGGCAAGGGTGACTGAGATTTTCAAAAGAGCACCAAAAGCTTTTCTCATCTTTACTGCAGCCCACACTGAAATTGGAGCTCCATTTCCACCTCTTGTGCTACATTAAGCCCTGCAAAGAGCACGTCTCTTCGGAAGTGCTGATTTTTATACCTCTTTGCAGAACAGTGGCAGAGCAGAACAGTCAATAGTTTATGTGCTAAGGACTAAAAAGACATAAGCTCTCTGAGATAAGCAAGTTTACAGACCAAGGCAAACATTAAAAATGCCTATGAGTATTTGAAGTCACCTTCACATAAATGCCACGGTGTTCCATAATAACGAAGAAGAAAAAGAATTGGCCGGAGGGAAAATTTACTTTATAGTTAGAAAATCTCTTCTGGGCTTTTTTGGAATTAAGGGTTTTATGACACCAATATTCTGACATTTTCAGAAAGGCATCATATAATCAAATTTTATGTGATCCTTTGAAAGGAAAGAGTTCAATGTACTACAAAAACATTGTTTCAGAACTAAAAACTTCCTCCCCAGTCTAAAAAAAGTCTAATGTAACAGCTACAAAAATATCTCCTTCTCAACTTCAGAAATTCGAATGAAATTCTAATGTTACACAGGTAAATAGATAAACACATAATGACCACACACATATACAATACACATAAATTACAGCTTTCTAGTATTTAGCAACTTGGCCCATCCAGTCACATTAAATTAATAAGGAGGAAGTAGTATAGATTATTACTTATAAACACTAGAATAAAAAGATACTATTATTCTAGTTAATAAAACTATCAATAAGAGTATACTTTCTAATAATTAACGAGCTAGGAAATAGTATTTATTTATAACTCTAATGACTAAATTTCAACTTTTGAACAGAAAACGAGATGTTTTGGGCTTGGAAATAAGATTTTGCTGTTATCAAATGATTGAAACAGCTCAACTATATTGCATTGTCACACATTGCAAAGCCAGCATTTGCATAGTAATCTAAATGCAATTTTAATAATAAGGGTGAGAAATTATGCCATTTTTAGTGCATAAACATGTCCTAACATAACTGGACAATAGAATACAATTGTTTTTTTTTTAATCATTATAACTTTATGTTATAGCTTTAATGTTCTTGCATTGCAAGTTAAGTTTATTGTGATGTCAACTTTTGTTTACTTTGCTAATACTGTTGTGTTGTGCCCCCCACTGCCACCATAGTTCTTGTCTCAAAAGGGTAAAGTCAATCTGCAGAATTCAGTTAGCTCCAAAATGAGCAGGACTGAAATGGGTTTAAGCCACAATGAGTTGGCAAGGCGTTTGGCTTGAAACAACGCAAGCCTCTCTTGAGATATAGAGAAACTTAACATTAGGCAATGAATATAAGTGCTTGGCTCAGCAAAGATTTATCAAGGTCACTCAGAAAAGAATTAGGGCCTGCAAATGGGCAAATCACTTCTGCAAGGAACTTTTGAGGTAGAGTAATTTTAATTTGCAGAGGATAAAGGAAATGTGCATTTGTTCTCTCATCTGAAGACCTTACACACAGAAATTCTGTGACCTCACACCACTGTATGACTCATCTCCATTTTATGAACTGTGTGAGTGCTAAACTAGCCAAAAAGCAGACAAGCAGACATAACCCCACTATCAAATATTGGAATTAGAAATTACTGAACTAAAATAAATGACACTAGTTTCAATGCCATGTGTTAAAAAAAAGTACAAAATCCTCACTTCTGGAGAAATTGCAGCAACTGTGACTAGTTCACGAAAACATTTTAATTCAGTAATTTTTTGTTATAACCCTACATGATTTTCTTTGTTTTTCTGAAAAGATTTTGTGCTCTGTGATGTCATACAATGGCGGTTTATGGTGACCACCTCTTCAAGATTCAGAAGGTTGATTTGATTTTGGTTTGTTTCTCACCAAACCTTATTGTATGCTTTCATAACAATCATGAGTCTCATGGAGTAATTTATTATTCTAAATTCTACTTCTATGTCTTTTTGAAGCTTGAAGAGGTGGTCACCATAAACTGCCAGTGTATGGCATCACTGAGCACAATTCGTTTTTTTACAATTTCTCCCTTTGTGTTAAGAAAAACAAGAATGTTATATGGGGCTACAACAACACAGGGGTGAACAATGACTGCATTTTTTTCACTTTTTGGAAATATGGAGCTACATTCATGACTAAAGTCTTTGAAGAATAAAAGCATGTTGAATTAAGCTTATTGAAAAAATAAATGCATTAAATTATCAGTGCTTGCATTTACATGTGTTGCATTTACAGTTCTTGCATTTTGGGAGGCTGAAATTTAAGCATTGAATATTTCATTTGGAAACATTTCACCAACAATTTCATATTAAAAATGCAAACAATAAATATTTAACTTATGAAGTTCATTTACAAAATATTCATTTCATTTGAAAATACAATCTATATTTTTCGACAGGTAAAATTAAGCCTGTTCTATTTTGCTAAACAAAATTTGCTTCCTCAAATTCAGTAGTTCAAATTCAGGTGGAAATCAAAATCAGAATCAATGCTTTGTTCATCAATGTTTAGTTTTCACAAATTGCAAGAGCTGTCAGAAAATCCATTCTGAATGTCTGGCAGCTCTCATGAGGTGCACAGGTTTTTATCACTTTATCAGATAACAAATTGTTGTATAGAAGTTACCAGGCTACAGCAATGAGCAACTCTGTGGAAGAACAATAGTTGAAAACTAATTGAATTTTGAAGAAATAAACATTAAGAGTACTACTTTAAACAGATTGTTAAAGAAAATATTTGAATGAGCTACCACCTTGTTGTGTCATGCCACAATAAATAATAAAAATAAGTAAAAAAATAATAATAATTAAAATAAACATTCTGGGTTCAATTATTCCATTAATATGATTTGCTGGAACATATATTTTTTCATTTCACATTGCACCATGTTGAAAACTGTGCCTTTTTTATTTATTTATTTTGTGTTTTCCTGAATTACTTCAATATCTGCGTATTAATGTCCGGTGCCAAAGTAAATAATTCCGAAGAAACAAGGACACAGTCCAGGATTGTTTTAATCAGACATGTAATTGACAAGCATAATACATTTAACACATATTCAAATAAACTTATCTAGTCAGTATACAGTATATTAATTTCTAGTAGAGACATATCTGCCTAACTTTGTGTCACAGGCATTCCTTAGTCTGGCTGCTTAATGAGAGAGAGATAATACATAGTTGCATTAAAAGTTGAGTGGTGGTGGATAATTATTCTGTTGCATGGCATTGAGGAACGTGGGTTGACCAATCAGTGGAGAGGTGTGTTTCATGCCCACCCACATGCGCAAATCAAATATGTATCTATTTTCTACCCATGAACAATTTTAAAAAACAAACTATCAAAACGTACATGGCTGTTCTCTCTACCTGTAGCTTTGGTCTTCAGCAGTCAACACCCAATCGCATTGCACCAACTTCTGGTGAGAACGAATAGCATCAGGTGGAGATTGTGCATCGGTACTCTGCTGCTTTTTCTGCAGTTCCCGGATGTGTGCAACGCATTTAAATGCAAGCACTGTAAATTCAAGGCATTTAAATGAAAGCTCTGATAACACAATGCATTTATTTTTTCAATTAGAGAAATTTGACATGCTTTTATGCTTCAAAAACTTTGGTCATAAATTTAGCTCCATAAAGAAAGGTGAGTGCTTTCTGTAATGTAAAGTGCACATATAATTGTCTTGCATGTGCTAAGCAATCAGTTAGCTTTGCAACTGCAGGTAAAAAAAACCAAAACGTTTTAACCGTTATCTGCAAGTTAAAACTTTTAACCACTGAGCAGCCTCAGTTGCATTTGGTTATCAGCTTGCATCCACTATCTGACATCATCACCGTGTTTTTAAAATACTCAAACAGACTGAGTTCAGATTGAAGCCTTTTGGCATCCTTCGGCACAGTTTTAGCATACATGCTGAGAACAATCACTGTTCTTATGAGCCTTTGAACAGAACGATGGATAAGTAGAAAATACAACTGAATTCTTTCCGAATTTGAAGCTAGTGGAAATATAATATCAATGTATTCATTCAATATCTTGGGGATGTTGGCATGCATGTCCATGTCTTACATCACCATTCATTATTTTTAGAATTTTAAGAATTTACATAGATAAGGGAATACACCAATGGTACCATTATTTTAATGGAAACACATACAAGACAAGCTCATTCTTTATCAATTGTTTCAACTGCAAAGCTGCAAGCAGTTTGCAAGCATTATAAAACTGAAGTAAACCTGTATTTAATGCAGATTCATCTGTGGCCTCAGAAGGTGAGTGAGGACAATTTATCTGTTAGGGAACTGCTATCATGTTGTCACTTATTGCAAGTTAATCTAATTTCGACTATCTTAAATTAAATGTATCTAATATATTTTAACATGGTGATGATTGGCTAATATAGATTTAGAAGTCAGCTTGCATCATCTAAGCACATCTTGTGTACAGATCCTGGACCCTCTGCCCAGTAACTGCCAGAAAGTATCCTGTATCAGAGAGGGAAGAGTGTAAGAGTAAAATATGTTTAATCTAGATTGTATTAGCTTTCATCAAGCCCATGGATTGCATTGATTAAATATTATCCTTCCATTTTGACTCCCTTGTAAAATAAATGATGCTGTATACTCAAATCTTTGAGAGCTATGCCAACAGCATTATTTTCATGTCAACACAATGTTCATTGTACATTAGTATACATTAGTATACAGTATAATTGTACTATCTTTATTCTATATATTTTGTTTTGTATTTATTTAACTGACAATGTGTGTTTGTAGTGGTGCAGTGGGCACTAGGGGGTGGGGGTTCAAGCGGCCCCAGATTACCTTGCAACGGCCTTGTCTGCGTGTGTCCCTTATGTATGCATAGCTCACTCTTAACTGATCTACAATTAATCAAAGCTCCCTCTACCTAGCTGTGTATAATTACTTTTCCAATTATTAAGTGTTTGCCAGGGTGCTTTAAATGAAAACATTATGAGGCATTTATGTGATTATCAATTGCATGCTCGGTCAAACTCTGAAAAATCATCTCAGTCGAATTGCAGGACTAAAAAAAGACTTGTTACATGGCCACTTAACATCATTAATATTAATTTATGTTGAAGCACTGCACCTTTTTCTTTTTTTTTCTTTTTTTTTGTTGCAATGTATGCATTTTTACTGCAACTGATATGATGAATTCTAGTAATTATATAGTTATTAACAATAATTCAAATGCTATTACATAAGAAGTTACTATTTTATGTGTTTGCAGATCAAATTAGACGTTTATGTCTACATATCAGAGGTGATTTACGGCTGACTGTGCTTTTCTCGCAAACATTGATGCAGGTTACTTATCAATGTTATCTGGTATGCTGTGAAGTTACGACTCTTTGGAATGCAAAATGAGCAGCTTATTTTTAAAACTCATAGCCCGCAGACATGAATACAGACACTATCTAACGGTGTCCTTTAGCATGTCATTCCCTCTATATTGAATAATCAGCCCATCTTATTAAGTAAGTGCTCATGCACCGTTTCAGCTTTACTGGAGGCTGTTGTTTTGTGCATTAACCTCAGTTAACGACACAGTGCCTTGTAAAACCCTGTTCATCAGGTGGGACACCTTGCCCTTTTTCATTTTTATCCCCTTCTCTGTTTTATTTATTCATTTCATGTCCTCGTCTCTTATATACTGTACATATTTTATACATTCTCCATCTCTTTTTTTTCATGTATACATTACATATATACTGTCTTTCCCATATTTATAGTGCTTGCAAGGCAGCAATGCATTGATATTTTTGAAACATTCTGGTTAGGCAATTGTTCTAAACCCCTAAACAAAAGCATTCAACTTTTGCAATTTATTCAGCCATATTAGGCAGACTGTCAGCCTCAGTCACCATTTATTTTCCTTGTATGAAAAAAGTTCCCTGGAGGAAAAAGTCATATGGTTTTGTAATAGCATGAGGGTGATTGAACTATCCCGTTAACGTAAAGACTTCATTCAGACTTTGTTTCGTAGATAATTTCAGCCTTTTTGCTATTTCTTTGCTATCTATTTTTGCAACCTGGTCTCAGAGAATTACATTACTATAATTAATATACATATTTTGCTAATTATTTTTACCAATAGTCCTAAGGTGCTGCAAGTTGACATAAGCCAAACACTCATAGAAGCACCACAAAATGACATGGTTGCTTCAGGAATTTCACTTTTCATCTCACATTTGCTTTTTATGACACAATAGGTTATGTTATTGTTTAGGGTAGGGAGGTCGTTTTTTTTATTTTAAATATAAAGCATTAACCTTAAAAACCTCATCTGTTTGGAGAAAATGTAACTCATTTTAGCACCATTTGACAATTTCAGAGTGGACATTTGACCACGGAACTGTCCCGATATGAGTAATGAAACATGATATATAATTTAGCAAAAATGACGCAATCATGTATAATGTTCATGAGATCAGGCTGTTTTTTTTTTTTTATTTTTTTTTTATACTTTTTAAGAAATCTAAGAATAAAGTATGAAAATCTCCCATTGACTAACAATGATGGATTGTTCAGCATTCAAAATCAATGTGTTGATTCTTGTACACACCCAATTCAAAACAATACGTGCTGTGTCATGGCAATAGCAATGGCAAAAACGACTCTGATGCAGAATCTCATTTACATAGAACCGAATTCTAAGACCTAAACTTACCTAAAATGTATTTTCGGCATTTCCTTCAGGAAATGCAAATACGGTCTTTATTTTCAATCTGTCCAATATATATCCACTCCTAGTCTCACATGCACACACTGTTACACTGTGGACCGGTAAGAATGTTAAGTGCATGTGTCCTTTTCAGAAACTGGTGTTTGAATACAGATGACCGTGGATACCGTATGCCTAGGGGGATCAAAGCCTCCCGGCAGCGATTACCTGACACCCTTTTTACCCATGAGATACAAAGTGACGCTTCTCAAACCGAGATGGTAATTTACAGCGATACCACCTTCCTCTTTCATCCCTTTCTTTACGCCTTTGCCCTTCCTGTGTCTTTCAATTGTAGTTCCTCCTCTCTACCTGTTCTCCTCATTACATCCACAATCTCTCCCGTCAACTCTTTGTGGCCTCAGTACAGAGAGAGCAATACAGGAACAGGTGCGTGATTGCCTAGCAAGTGTCAGAGCCACAATGAATCCCTGAATATTTTAAGCAATGCTGGTGTGCATTTCACCCTGTTCCCATTTCAACCTCACGGCTCATCAATAACAGTAGGTCTCTTCTCAGTCCAAATATGCAATGATCTGTGATTCGTATGCCATTTCTCTTTTGATTAGTATGGCTAGGATGGGAACGGATACAAAAGGACATTCATTAGGTCATCAAAGCAAAGCAAATATACAGAGTCTGATCTATTATGCAGCTTATTGACTGAATGTCACTCAATTTACATAAAAACAATATAACTTCACAATGGAGGACAAAAAAAGGAGGGACTTTGAACAGAAATAGACTTGGAGAAAAGGTCCTGGAGGCATTTTTGTGTGATATCGTGAGCATACTGTACTGTATACGGAGAAAGGAGATTATCCTGGCTATAAATAGGACTCTGAGCATATACACTCTTCAGGACTTACCCTGGTCCATGGCATCGTAAGTGTAATGCTCTATCAGTTGAGCTCTGTCGCACAATTTGGTCATGTTTTACCAAGCTTGTAAAAGTAGTTGGTTATGTAATCCCGACATTAAAATGTATCGCCTCACAAGTCATGATCTATAGTAAAAGTATTTGTCACAAGATTGGCGACCATAAAAATTAATTTTGACTTGCCCCCCCTTTTCTTTTAGAAAAACTAATATCTTAGTTCCATAAAGGCATTTAGAATGGTAGTGAATGGAAGTGAATGTTAGTACTCACTATTTCAAAGTATGGCCACAATACATAAACAATATGCAGGTTAACCTGAGTTGTGTGATAAAACCTCTTACTAACCTTTTCTGTGTAAAGTTATAGCCAATTTTATAAATTCGTTGCCATGACGATGTAGTCAACAAACCCTAAAACTCTAAATTGACTGTAAAAATAATAATTTAAAAAAAACCTCAAATAATACATTCATTTTAACAGAAAAATGTATGTAAGTCATTTTTTATGTTAAAATTCACATATCTGTCTTTAAAACCTCCAAAACTTTGCCCCATTCACTTCCATTGTAAGTGCTTTTTTTAAGGAGGGAAGAATTTAAATTTATTTTTTATGGTAATCAACTTGTTTTGAATCTGGAATGTTCCTTCAAATTTTAAATTCAATTTCAATTGTATTCTAAAAAAATAAATGAAAACTAAACTGAAATGATTAATGTGCACTAAGACATAAACCCAAAATAAAATTTGGTGTATTCTGTCAAAAAGAACCACCCAATGAGACAACTTTTTGTCATGCAAAACAACAACATGTTTCTTTTCTGATAAAAAGCTGTGTTGTCACAGACGGATGGAACAATTTGTGATGCTGTGCGATTAAAAGCAATACTCGTACAGAAACTAAATAAAAGGAAACTAAATCTAGCATCGACCCGACTTCGGATAAGCGGTTGAAGATGGATGGATGGATAAAAAATAATGAACAATGAAAGCTAAACTCAAATTAAAAATAGAATGAAATATAATAAGAAAATAAAAATAAGAAAAGTAAAATTTTAAAACATTACAAAAATCCCTGCTACAGAAACTAATTTCAAAGTCACCCCTGTGATTTTACTCACTCCACCAGTACTCTTTCAAAAACTGTCAACCAGGCCAAATGTGAGAGAACATTGTGCTCACCTTTCCTGATGCTGATGCTCCCTGCTCCAGAGAGAGGCTGTGGGACAGAGGTAAATATGGAGAGATTAGTATGTACGTATGTAGTCTTCAACCTTTTTCACAAATAGGTTCTGAATTGCAATGCAACAGATTGTGTTATTATTATTATTATCATTTTTATTATTATTTTATATCTTCAGCTTCAATTGATTAACACAACATGCACCATTCAGCCACTGTGTAGGTCACACAAAACAGCACCAACCCACATCTCAGAATTTCATTCTGAGCTGATATTCTTCTCAACACAATTGTAGAGCGGTTATCTGAGTTACTGTAAACTTTGTCAGTTTGAACCATTCTGGCCATTCTCTGTTGGGCTGGTTTGAGTATATCACTAAGAATTGCTGATCTCCTGGGATTTTTACACACAACAGTCTTTAGAATTTACTCAGAAAGATGCCAAAAACAACAACAACAAAAAAAAAAACAGTGAGTGGCAGTTCTGTGACAGAAATGCCTTGTTGATGAGAGAGGTCAACAGAGAATGGCCAGACTGGTTCGAACTGACAAAGTCTACGGTAACTCAGATAACCGCTCTGTACAATTGTGGTTAGAAGAATAGCATGCATAGAATGCTATTCTGAGATGCGGGTTGGCGCTGTTCCGGTGGCACGAGGGGACCTACACAATATTAGGCAGGTGGTTTTAATGTTGCGGCTGATTTGTGTATACAGGTTTTTCTCTTATCTATTGGAGTTTGACTGTCTATAACTTTTGGAAAAACTGTTTTATACAACAAATATATGAAAAGAATTTAATTTATAACAATAAATATCTTAATCTCTTGTTGGCCATGTTTGCACATTGTACATACAGTAATGGTACTGCATGTATACATATTTGACATATGAGAACATGAGAACATATATCAGAATTGAGGATTTCAGAGAGCCAGATGAAATATTACATTACATTACACGACACAATATATGATTCAATATGATATGATATATGATTTGACACAGTATGATATGATGATGATGATATGCAATATATGATACAATACAATACATGAGATGCTTAGTTATGTCAACCCGACTGTATTGTTCTTAAATAAATAAATAATAAACAATTTTTAAACAGGCTCAGGACTAGAAAATACAAAAAAGCACAGTTATGAAACAGTGTGTTGTTTTTGTTTAACTGAACTATGGCTACTCCAAGATTTGCTTTAAGTAGTATAATTAGAATATAATTATTATTTTTTTCGACTAATTAAATTGATACGTTTAGGCTTAAAAGTTATGAAAGTTGCGAAATAATGAAGTTATTTGCGATCAGTCTCTTGCCTTTCCAGGAGACCTGTTCATTTAAAATGTAAATACATGTGATTGAATTGTATATTTAAACAATATATGAAGTGTATGAATAATAACCAGCACTCATATTTACAATATTTATTTTCATATTTTATGAAGATGTGAATGCAAAAATAGTTTTCTGGTGGTTGCTAAAGCATAATATTTGTATTGTAGCACATTTATGCTACATTGTGTGGTAACTAGGGTTTTCTGGATGGTTGCTAGGGCATGTTTTGCAGTTATCAAGGTGATCTCTGCTGTGTGTTTTGGCACATTGCTACAGTATGTGGTTGCCATGTTGTTACTATGCTGTTGCTGTGGTATTCTGTTTTTGCACATAACTTTGCAGTTGCCAGGGTGTTCTGGGTGTGTGCTGGGTTGTTGCTTATTGGCCCCATAATCCCATTAATAAGATCATTCTGATGTGACTCGAATGCGCCATTAAAGGGATGGTTCTTTAAAAATGTTAATTCTTCCATTATTTTCTCACCCTCATTCGATCCAAGATGTGTTTGACTTTATATATTTTTTTCTGCAGAACACAAACAAAAAAGATTTTCAGAAGAATATTGCTGTTTTGTAGGTCAATTCAATGAAAGTGAATCGTGGCCAGGCCATTAAAGCTCCAAAAAGCACATAAATTCAGCATAAGAGTGATCTATTCTCCAGTGGTTTCAACATTGTATTCCGAGTGGATCCAATTGGTTTTGGGTGATAATAGACCACAATATAACTCCTTTTTCTACTATACATTTTGAAATTAGCAGTCTTCTCGGTGATCAGGATTTCAAGATCGATTACACTTCCTATAGCGCCACTTAGCACATGCATCAAGCACTAGAAAGTGAAATCAAGCTTGAAATCATAACTGTGCCTATAGATTGCATTGGCAAGATATACAGTGAAAATTAGTTACAGTTTTGTTTGTTCACCCAAAACCAACTGAATTGCTTCAGAAGACATGGATTTAACCAATGTAGTTGACTTTATGCTCCCTTAATGTGCTTTTTGTAGCTTGAAATGTCTGGCCACCATTCACTTGCATTGACCTATAGAGATGCTATATTCTTCTAAAATCTTAATTTGTGTTCTGCAGATGAAAGAAAGTCACACATCTGGGACGGCATGGGGGTAAATGATGCGCACCACCAATCAAATAAGTTGCCATGGGTTTAATGAACTGTTGAATGAATTTATGCAATTTACCTGTACTTTTGATACTTAAGTAAATTTAATGTATATCATATTGTATTGTATTATATATGGTGTCATTTAATGTAATATATCATCTGCCTCTCTGAAATCCTCAATTCTGATTGGTCAATCAAAGCATTCTTCAGTGAATATGTTGAATATGTTCCAATTGTCTGCTGTGCCAAGCAACTGATTTTCTACTGTGCTAGTTTCATATTTCTCTAATCAGTTTTATTCTTCTTGCATACTAAAATACAGGTAATATGAACTCCGATCAATATTTTAGGTCCATTTATTTATGATCAACCTTGTAATAACCAGTGTAAATTATTAGAGAAGTATCAAGCACAGCAGTTAACAAATTGTAAAGTACATTAGTAATATTATTTATAGGTACTAACACATCCTTTGTCAGTTCTGTCCTTGGCTTAGGCTCATACCCCAGTCCACCAAGAGCTTGATAAAAAGCTTTGTAATAAAATGCCAACTAGCATTTTTCCCCTGGCATCAGAGCCAAGCGCCCCAGCTCACCTCATCAGCTAACCTCTATTAAAAAGAAGCACCACAGAGCAAAAGACACACCTGAGCTGTTTTATGATCCTGTTAGTCTGACACACACACACACACACACACACACACAAACACACACACACACACACACACACATGTTGGTCTACCTATCATTATGAGGACTTTCCATAGACATAATGACTTTTATACTGTACAAACTATAGATTCTATCCTCTAAACCTAACACAACCCCTAAACCTAACCCTCACAGAAAACATTCTGCATTTTTACATTTTCAATAAAACATTGTTTAGTATGATTTTTAAGCGATTTGAATTATGGGGACACTAGAAATGTCCTCATAAATCACATTTATAGCATAATAACCTTGTAATTACCAGTTTGTAACTTACAAAATTGTCCTCGTAAATCACAAAAACACGCACGCACACACACACACACACACACACACACACACACACACACACACACACACACAGTCTAAAATAATCCAATGAGCTCCTCAGTATTTACTGTTCTCTGAAAGTGAGTGGCCCTGAGGTTAGTGAAGACACTGATGTTTGATTCAAAAAGATCAGCAATTATATGATATGATCTTAGAACAGTAAATCCCATTCAATCACCTCAATCCCAATTAAATTAGCTTGGCTGAACTGTGCATTTGTGATTTGTTCTGTATTTAAGAGCAAGTTAAAAAAATAACCAGCATACTATTTATCTTAGTGAGAAAAAAGATTAGATAACAAATTGCTCAAAGTATAAAAAAATACATATATTTGACAGATATGTAGATATTTCTGGAAATATACACACTGAGCACTATATAAGGAATACTATGTTCCTAATTAAGTGCCTGATGTGGTCTTAAGGTCTCAAGGTTCAACGTGTTGTGCATTCTGAGATGCGATTCTGCTCACTACATTTGTACAGAAGGGTTATCTCTAACCATCGACTTTGTCAGTTCGAACCAGTCTGACCATTCTTCGTTGATCTCTCTCACCAACAAGGCATTTCCATCCGCAAAACTGCCGCTCACTGGATGTTTTATTCTAGAGACTGTTGAGTGTGAAAATCCCAGGAGATCAGCAGTTTCAAAAATACTCAAACCAGCCCATCTGGCACCAACGTTCATGCCATGGTCGAAAATTGATGTAAACGTTAACTGAAGCTCCTGTCATGACTGGCTCAAAGACGTGGCAAATTAGAGGAGGACACAGTGAATCGGTGGGTTTAAAGTTAATTGAAACATATTTATTAAATGAAACAGAATGCTTTTAAACAGTAAGCAACATGTTTGTCTGTGGTGTCGTCGACTGCATGGATGTAAATTACTGTTTGTGTTTAGCAAGTGTATTGTAACATACTGTAGCTGGCAATGGCAATGATGATGAAATGAAGAACCCAAGTGCAAATGTATTAATAAACGTGAAAACTATAAACATAAATACAACATACTATAAACTTGAAACATAAACATGAACATGAACTTTGCTAAGCTTAAACTTAAGACATTACCTTCAAATAAACTACACAAACTACATCATTACTAGACACTGGACAATGGCAACATGAGGGCTTAAATACATGGACATGGGAAACATTAACCAATGAACAGACCGAAAAATAAACAAGATAACAAGACAATGACCATGGACCAATTACATAACAGAACTAATATTCTAAAACCAATGACAAACTAGAACTGATAATAACATAATGAAACAATACACCAATGAAAACAAGACACATGAACATGGAGGGAAAACAGGACATCACATGACAAGGGAAACCACATGACAGGAAACAGGAACTAGACTTGTCAAAACAAAAGACATGAAATCAAAACATGAACAAAAACACATGTAAACATGACATGTATAACAGAGGTGTTCAGTTTGTGGTCCTAAAACCTGAATGAGAATTTGATTTTTGAGCGGAATTTTAAATATTGAAAGATTTAAATTCAACTTTTTTTAACAAGTTGCTACATAAGGACAACAATGGTTGTCCATCCAACACATTGTTCGTCAAGCACGTACAATCTTATTTTACTCATAAATCAAAAATCACTATTCTAAAACCCATTAGAAGTCCTAGAGGGAACCCAGTGCTAATTAACCTTCTGGATTGGCCTATAATTGACGACATGACTAAACAGCTCTATAGACAAGGCCTTTGGGAGCCTTCAGAGAAATCAGTGTATGAATATTTATTACTTGAATATTTAAAGAACAAAATATAAAAAGTGCTTTTCAGTAAAGGTACAGACATTTTGGTGGCATATTACATTTTCCCTGCAGGATGTTGAAGACAGCAAAACCTGACATAAATGACACACCAGGAGCTGGAGAATCTAGCTAGAGACTTTAGAAACTTTTCATTTTGTTCACTGCTTCATTACCACTGAGTTACTAAAGACAGATATCATATGGAGAAACCAGCAGTGCAGTCTGAGTAACCTGCCATTCCGAAAACGATGTGATTTAGCCAAGCATTTAGGGCTGACTATAATCAACAGACACAATTATATCTTGATATTTTTCAGCCGTTTAAGTGAACAATATTTATATACTGTATCTATTTGTATATTTTTACTTATGCAAAATGGTTTAAAAGGGTGATTTTTTTTTTCAATCAGCAGAGCAATTATTTTGACCAAACAGTCATTATGGCCAAGTAGATTAAAAATGTTTAAAGTAGCAAATAACATATTTTCAAATTTTCCACCCTGTTATTCACTTATGTATGTAACTTTCTGATGCCAAGGATTCCCAAATATGATGCTACTGTTGCAAAGGACCCCCCTTTCTGAAATGCATATACTTTATATGTTCATGTATAAAGACCTTTTTTTACTGTGTGTGAAAAATAGTAAGTGTAATATTATAAAGACAAAATGTAAGATGTCATTATACAAAGGCCAAAATAAATAAAAATATCTGTAAAATATTATCTCTAAAAATATTGACTTTTATAAGTTAACTTTTTATCTTTATTATTAAAGATAGTGCCTTTTTGGTATAAATCAGTCTCTTTTACTCACCCTGTGACACTGCTGCTAGCTGAGCTCTCTGTGATCTGTGAGCTGGCAATCCACTTGGTCTCCCCAACTACGGTACGGGCATGTGGCAGTCGCCCAACATCCTTTACTGTCATCATCAGTTGGTGTGAAGACTTCAGCACACGTACGGCCTCATCATGCGGGATGCTGATGAAACTCCGCCCGTTAACTTCCAGGATCTGATCCCCCACCTGCGAAGTGAACGGGGCAGAGAGAGGAGAGGTTGGATGGGCTAGTGCAGGCAGAGCAGGACAGCGGGTGGAAGGGGGGGTGTAATGGGGGTGGAGTCGGGGGTGGGTTGGCCTGGACATCCAGAGAACAGATATTGGTGGAATGACAGAGTGGTGTATTCAGGTAAAATTTGAGAAACAACAGAGAAGTTGGTAGTTTTGATTAGATGTAACACAAAGAAAGTGATTTTGATGACTGATTGTGAAAAACTAGGCCATACAAACCAATTGACCAAAATTGTTTTGCTTCAGAACCCATATTTGCATTTTATTATTTGCAAATAAATTTTTTCTGCTGTCTGCGACCCAATCAGATCATATCTGCAACTCACCAGTTGAAAAGCACTGCCATAGACAAACACACACATGCAAAATTGTTTGCATTGTTTTCCATATCTGTTTAGCAGAGTTATGACAGGCTCCCCAGTCAATTTCATCCACTTCATCCATTCATCCTTCCACTCTTTCAATGTGCTCGTTATCTTTTTCCTATGCTTGTCAATCATTTATCATTGCTCCTTCTTTGGCAGTCAAACTCTGAGCAAAATAGGTATTAACCCATCACAACAGCAAACTGGCTCCATTTCTCTCTCTCTCTCTCTCTCTCTCTCTCTCTCTCTCTCTCTCTCTCTCTCTCTCTCTCTCTCTCTCTCAGGCCACATCCACAATAACCCGTTTTTACTTGAAAGCGGACTCAAAATTGATTTAATAGCATTTTCCATTGCCATGTTACTAAAATACATTGTGATATGAATAAAAAAAAAAATTATATAGCTGCAAGCAACCAGCTTTTTTACCAGTTCATGCGGCTCACGAACACCTGACTGGGGTGTATTTGCAGTGTAAGCTCACTACTTTACACACTACGCCACTCAGTTGACATAGCTTGAAAATGCCAAAGAGATAAACAAAAGATAATACACTGCCATTGCAATTAGTCTTTAACATAAAGCATCCATTTGAACAGTTACATTTAGACAATGCGCTGAACCTACATATATTCTGCCTACATATAACAGAAGCGTTATTAATAGTGTTGCCAACTTTCTACCAGCCAAATACGGAACATTCCAGCTTTAAATAAGGAACACTTTTTCCAGCGGGGCATGAGACACTACGCAATGGTAAAAGAGGTCCACCCAAAGCTTGTTTACATAGAAAACAATTGAAAACAGCGCAGACAGATGCAAAAACGTGTTTGGTGTTAACAGCCCCAATACCCTTAAAATGAAAACTGCTTTACAACATCCAGGAAAACCTCATTTCTATCAATCTTCACTTTTAATAAACACTACTTTTGCCAAAAAAATTAAGCTGTAATCAATAGAGAAAGACAATATTTTTCTGTCAAGCATTTTCTTCCCTATAATTAACTTAAGCATTTCTATTTTTAAAGCTCAAAGAACCAGCTTCCTGTTAAAAATTTGGGTCGTCCATTAATAGGCAGTAGGCTATTTGACTGTCAAATTAAAAATATATTTTTTTAATTAGTCAAATAAAATGTAGGATAAAAAAGTACATGTCTTAGTAGTAACCATGCATTATAATGGATTTTTATGGGAGAGAAAATGCTTAACATGAAATAGTGTATTTCTCCTTGGATTACAGTGTAGCTGTTTTGTCAGTAAATAGTGTGTATCACAAGGGAGATGTAAAAAAAACAAAAAAACATGTTTGCTAAATCTGTACTGTATTGTACTTTAAAAAGTGCTGCAGTTTTTCTCACCGTCATTTATCTGATTCGCTCTTCCACAACGAGCACTGAAATATGCAATGTCATGAATTACTGGTGTTTTTCAAATCATAATGGTGAGAAACAATTATCATGCACTTGAATGCTATATGTTTGACAATTTTCCTGCTTCTGACTGAAAACATGGCAGAAGACGTGCGCTGATTTTCATTGACCGTTTCCCTGACCGCTTCTGTCAAGTGTAGCTTACGTGTAACGTTTAACAGCCAGTATCTCTCACAACTCAATTGAAAGGTGAGTATTTCAAGTCCATTTTCCTGATTTGTGAAACATTCTCGCCAGTTTGGGTCACTAAAATATGGGACAAATGGATTTCATAGGGAACGCAACTTTGTTCCCTCAAATACGGGACGATTCTGTATTATACGGAATGGTTGGCAACCTTAGATAAGCAATATAAGTCTCAGCACACAAAATAAAAGATACTGCAGTTGCCATCTGCCATTAGTTTATAGCAGTGGTTCTAAATTCTGGTCCTTTTGGATTCCTCCCCTATTTAACACACATTATTCAGATCATCAGCTCATTTACAGAGAGATCCATAAATCTACACTAATACATTTTCGTTTGAAAATGCATCTTTTTCTCTACGTTTTGGCCACCAGTCCACACTGAGATGGTGTTTTTGACAGCGAAAACTGAGCTTTTAAAAAATGCTCTCCCAAGTGGATACATTTGAAAATGCTGTTTTTGCCATGTAGTGTGGATAGGGAAAATGGAGATTTCTTAAAATGATACACAGTCATGTGATCCATTCAGC
Source organism: Xyrauchen texanus (assembly GCF_025860055.1). Taxonomy (NCBI): domain Eukaryota; kingdom Metazoa; phylum Chordata; class Actinopteri; order Cypriniformes; family Catostomidae; genus Xyrauchen; species Xyrauchen texanus. The sequence goes on from NC_068309.1 coordinate 11,297,942, forward strand.
CCAAAACTATCAAGATGGTGCCATGTCGTAGTGGTGTTGTTGTGCCTGATATTCACTTTGATAGCATTGTTAAAGATAAATGTTACTTTGTACAACCTACACTTTGCATTCCTTCAAAGGCAATGGGAAGTTTCCTTAGAATTGCTGTCCGGCGATGGAACATGGAGGACAATTTCTGAAATTGTACATCCTCGTTTTCCTTTCCTTGCTTTCGTTTCTTGCATCCTATCTCAACCCTGTAAGAAAAAAGGAAAGGATGCAAGGAAAGTAAAAGATAAGAGGAATCGAAGTAAGATGTTTTTGTAAAAGGAGAAGACCTTGATCACAAGCGTCAATACAAAGCTCCGACTTTATGCATCTGCATTATATCGGAGTGCTTTCCGTTATGTTGTTGAAACTTCATTAAATGGGGCTCAAGGACAGAGGAGCGAGGAAACAAGGATGTGCAATTTAAGAAATGCTCTGGGTCCCCAGAGCCAGAATTGAGAACTACTGATTGAAAGCATCCATTTTATTACTTCAGATCTTTAGCCATAGAGATCAGTCTATATTGTGCACAGCAAGATACAAAGTCAAGAACAACAGAAGTTATCATCTTGTACAAGACTGGATTCAAACCCCCATTTTCTCAAACGTTCTGATAACAAGTCAGGACACAAACATTCTTCTCCACAATAGACCTACTGATACTTCATGGCGAAACAGGCATAACAATATGCGAATCAGCACACAAAAGCGTTGCTAGGATACAGCTGTTGCAAACTTTGATATACAACATCAGATACATTTTGTCTGGCATGGTTTGACAATCATTTGAGCCAATGGAAGTATTCACTTCTGATTGACAAATTCATGGTCAGTGTTACATCCTGTTCCCCTTTTGTCTAGGGTTTGAGGGAAAGGGTAACAAAAGAACACGAAAAACATTCAGGAGGCTTTGTCTACTGTCCTAGAATGAATACCAGTTCTCAAAACAAACATATACTTTAATGGTTTAAAACACAATCTAAGATGGCTTCAGGAGGGGGACCAGGCCAAAATAAACAAAAAGCTAATCTATCTATTTATGAGTGGAACTGCATTATCTTTGATAGAATAAAGGTAAACAATAAACAAATCTACCCTCACTCCCCAACTAGCCAAAAACAGGAGAAAAGGTGGTCAATAAACACAAAATGGCGTCCTCCTCCCTACAATTTTCTATATAACAAAGTGTTCAAAAATTATTTAGTTACTAAATTAACAATTTAGTACTTTCTTCAGTCTTAACACACAGCACAGGATGGTTGGAAAAACACACAAAATGCTCACAAAAAGGTTCAAACACGACAGTTTCTGAGAGCCATGAATTTTTAACAATTAAATGTAGACATTTTTGCTATTTTAGCATAATCATACTGAATACGGTCTGCACTTATATAGCACCTTTTAAGCCTTAACAGTATTCAAAGCGCTTTACACTGCACCTCATTCACCCATTCACACACCAATGGCGGCAGAGCTGCTATGTAAGGTGCTAGTCTGCCATTGGGAGCAACTTGGGGTTCAGTGTCTTGCCCAAGGACACTTCAGCATGTGGAGTCATGTGGACCCGGATTTGAACCACCATCCCTGCAATTAGTGGCCGACCCACTCTACCAATTGAGCCACAGCCGCCACTGTACTCTACTGCACCATTTAGAACTGCCATACTTTCAGGAGCAAACCTTTGATGCTTTAAAATGCTGCTTTGGTAGGTAGCTCACTAGGTTATGTAACAGAGCCTCAGTTTCTTCACCCCCCCACCCCACCCACCCCCCTGGATCAATACCTGCGCATTCTGAAATGCTTGAGGGTAATTAAGGAGGCTCTGCAGTAATCATGATATTAATAAATTATAGTATTGATCATTTTGGACATAATACGGCTTTGTTTTACTATAGAACACAAGAGATATTTGAAATCGATGTGGCAGGTACAGCAGCACTTGCTTTCCCTAGCGAAACCCCCATTACTAGCTCATTTGTTTATCTCCCTGTTTTTCTCATCTGCGTATCACTCCAGAGTATTCCAATATTGTGTGAGATACCCGACTGAGGTTGAGATACAGAGAGGACTCTTTCAATGCTCACTTTAAATGCAGTCAAAGGGATAGTTCACCTAAAATTTAAAATTCTGTTATCATTTACTCACTCATACCATGTGTGTGTGAGAGCCAAGAGAGAGTGTTATGTGGCAAGGTGGCTTTAATTTGCTTAACCTCCCCATTTCAGCACTTTTGCCATAAAATTTGGGTTACATACCTTTCACAAGGTTAAGGATGGGAAAGGACGAGGCGGGAACCGGCTGAACTATCAAAATAATATTTAATTTAATTAAAAAGACAGAACACAAATGTGGCTCTCTCTCTCCCCCAAACTGTCATATTCCGCTGCACTTATCCCTCTCCTCGGCTGATTAGCCCGATTGGGGGCCGGCGTGCATAGTCACTGCCCCTCCTCCTCTTCTCAATTCCAAAGCCACAAAGAACACAACACAATTCCAAAGCCATGGTAATGAAAACCCACAGCATCCATGCTACCATCTGCCATTTAATCTTCTCTGAACTCCTCTGCATTCTTAGCCCTTAACAGTCCTGACATTTACACCCTGGTGGGCGTAAATTCGGATAGATCAGAAGGCATGTGGACCCGTTGTATTAAGACAGTATTATCATGAGAGAATGACGGTCAAGTCTCCTCATCTTCACATTACTTTGAGTCTCTCTTTTTTCAATCTTTCTATCCCATTTCCTTTTATTGCATTTAGGGCTTTCTTTCTGTAAGAGTGAGTGGGGTGCACAAAGAGAGGTCCATGGCAATTTGAAGGAGTTCCATGTAAAACACGGCATCCCTGAGATTTACGCCTCCCTTCTTTCTGCATAGCCATGTTGAAGGAAGATGATGATGGAAGTGAAGCTGCTTGTTTCCCACTGTTTGGCTCCAATTTCCGGATAGCATTCAGGAATGGTGGCTAAATGCACGTGGCAATTCTGCTTTGTTAAAAATCCAGGTTTGTGAGAGGAAAAAAATCAGCTCTGAAGTTCCGTCAAGATGCCAGAAAGCTGTGCATCACTCATTCCTCATTTAGCAAAGTAGTTTAGAGGTTGCTGCTCAAAGCCAAATACAAGACTATAAATATTCATGTTTACAGATATTCTGTCACTTGCAATGTTGTAATAATTATGCTTTTTCCGATTTGTTTTCTTTTGGTACTTTTGTATAATTTACTTAAAATCTCATTAGTTCGTTTTTATTTATTTTTTCAAATCAATAGTTTCCATCTTTATTTTAGTATACAGTAACAACACCTGATTTTTTGTCTATAATTGCCAGACCTCAGAGGCTCAATCTTATAGTGTTTTTTGAACTTACAAATTACATACAAAATTGCTTGCATGATCTGCAGTTAGATCTCTCCTCACCTTTGCATGACTCCATGGAACTTCCTTTCCAACCTATTAATTTTACTTTGAGAATTTAGAGCTGTCAAGATTCCTATCAGTCATATTGAGTGCCGCGCGCTTCTCTTTTCAGCTGTCTACCCAGTGTCAAATAATGCCAATTCACTTGGTCCTTGAGGAGTTTTAAAATAAAGTCATTTTCCATGCAAACTTTTGACCTGGGGAGTCATACAGTACACTTTCATTTCATAACTGTGAATAGTCTTGTATGTTGATCCTGCTCTTCCTATACAATGAAGAACATATCCAACTCCCACTATCCTGAAACCCATGGACTGTCTTTTCAAGGAAGCTGTTCAACATAAGAAAAATCCCTCCGGACTAATAAAAGCCTTTTAGACTGTGGACATGACCACTTTTGCAAGTTTGTAATCCATTTTGAGATGGTCACGCCTCTGTCTGACTGACAAATATGGTACTTTTAGAGAGGCACCAGAGAAAGGGTCTGTACTTTGGTATATGCTTGCTATATGGCTTTTCTTGTCACTGCAAGTATTACTCAAACTTTAAGTACTCCTGGTGTAGCCATAAGTCTTAAACACTCATTAAGTACAATGATGAATGAATGAATGTAAGAGCTAAGCACCACTGTGTCCATATTCAGAGCACGACCGCTCATAAATTAGAATGAGAGAAAGAATGATGGACAGAGATAGGGGAAGAGACAATGACTTAAATGGGGGTTAAAGAAATGATGGAAAGGCACATTGTAAGACCCAAGAAGAATTGAAGAAACGTCCTTCCCAAACCCAGGACACCACTCAGATTTTGAATGCAACTTCCAAAATAGTTATATGTATATTTGATAATTAAGTTCCATGGCTATTGTAAATAATAATAATAAAAAAGTTTTTCTAATGTGTTGTGGTAAAAATCACCCATTAACATGTCTAAATGTTGTCAGTCCAACTGAGTTGTACCTTCCGCAGATAATTTGTTTAAACGGAATATGTTGTCATTGTCTATTCCCTTTAAATGTCTCTTGAAACTTGTATGACATTTTTCCTGTGGAACACAAAAGGAATTAATATTAAAATGTCAAAGCTGCTCTTACATACGAAAATAAATGAATTGGCTGTCAAGTTCAGTTGTAATTTTGCTTGGTTTATTAACAAACCAAAACCAAAACAAACCAAAACAAAAATGTCAAAGCTGCTCTTTTCCATTCAATGAAAATACATGTATTGGCTTCAAGTTTAGTTGCAATTTTGCTTGGTAGTATCACGATTCACTGTTGTCTGGCCTGGGTTTCTCCCCTGTCATCTGTTCCCTGACTACACTTCCCATAATTCCCTGCTCTCATCTCTGCCATCTGTCCTTCATTGTCCTCACCTGTGTTTCATTTAGTCATTATCCTTTGTGTATTTAAGCCCTGTTGTTTGACCATTTGTTGTCAGCTGTTGTATGTGTTTGACCTCCTGTGTTTAACCAGTGCCCTTCATAGATGTTTGCGCCTGTTTATGTTCTTGTTTCCCATCGTGGATGTTTTATTTGTTCCTGTGCCTACCAGTTATTTGTGTTTGTTTATTTTCATTAAAAACCCTTAGATACACCTAGATCCAGCTCTCTTGACTTCTTCCCAGCATTACAGGTAGATTAACAAACCTAGACAAGATCAAACCAAAATAACAACCAATTTAAACCAATCCAAAAAATAAAAAAATTAAACCAAGACAAAAAAAATAAATAAAAGGAAAATGTAAAAAGCAACAAAGAAAATAAAAAATAAAACCCAAAACAAAAAACAAAACCAGAACGATCTTTACAGCTTCTGTTCACTGTTTTGATGTATAGAAATGATCAGCATTTACATTCATCTTTCTCCTTTTGCCTTTTGGAAAATGTGCTCACTAGGGTGGGTAAAAAATGACAATTGTCATTTTAGGTGAACTTCTGCTTTAAGGAACAATATTTGTTTTCATTCATAGTGTCTTTAAATAATTTCTACAATAAACACCTTGCTATAAAAATTACTGTGAGTTTAAAAACAATTCTAGAAATGTGACTTATAAGAAGGCTGTAGTGCAGAGGAGGGCGGGGCCAGGCCGGAAAGACGCACTGCCAGACCCCAATCAGCCTGATGAGGCAAGCGAGGGATAAAGGTGACAGGAGATGACAGTTTGAGAGAGAGAGGGATAAAGGTGACAGGAGATGACAGTTTGAGAGAGAGAGAGAGAAATACGGCAGCTGCCCTGTATGTGTTTGTTTTTGTGTTTTTGTTTAAGTTTATCATTAAACTTTATTTATATTGTCAAGCCGGTTCTCGCCTCCTCCTTTCCCTTATAACTCCCTTTATAAAGGCATTTATTAAAAAATCGATCAGATGTATTTTATGAAAAATACTTTACAAAGATTGGGTTTCAGGGCTCATGTCCACAATATCATCTAATGCACAAGCAGTTCTTCAAAATGCTGAGTTTCAGTAGTGCCTCGCCATAAAAATATATGTTCTAAAAAGCCTTTATCCTTTTATGGCTTTAAGTAATTTGACCATTACAAACTACAACAGTGCTCACATTAAAGTGTTATACCATTCTGCAGCCAATAAGTGCGCTAATTGTATTGTTCATTCTCCATTTAGTAAAGTTATTCAAGCCCAGCACATACCCAAATGTAGTACTACACTAAAACAAGCACAGAGTAATATATACAAATACCCACAAAAGACTATTACAAAAGAAACAAAAACAGAAGCAGGGGCTTCAGTGAATGCACGCTGATTAACTGCGGCTCTTCTGCGGTCAATAGGGGTTTCTTGCATCAAGACATGAGTGAGCCAAGAGACCTCTCAATGAACAAATTCCATTATTCCATCCAATTAAAACTCTACAAACTACATCTTCCTTTAAGACCTCTAGTATTTTAGCAGCTCTGCTTGAAACTTCCAAAGATAAAGATTTTGAGATTAAGAAAAAGTGAATAACTGAGAAAGGACAACAGATGTCCCGGCGTTGTTTGTGAAAGAGAATGTCACCCAGATCATAATCATTTGGGAAATAAGATTAAATTCACCCATCATAAATGTCCTGTGTGTATAATAAGTACATTCCTCTGTGGCAGTGTGGAATCATCGGCATCCTCATCAAGTCAACAGATATACAACATTATCCATGATTTTGTAATTTATCCCTGTTATATAATAATTGTTTCAGTGAGGGAGATGAAAGCTATTAAAATATGTTTTACTGTTGGCTGATACACATGAGACTTCAGCAAGGGCTTCTAGGTTGTGATCAATTCTAATTGGCCCTAAATATCGCTGGCATAATTGGTACAATTTAATTTAAAGTTTTCTTATTAGGACTTGAATGAAGTGTGATATTGCAACACATTTTTGATCTCCTATTTTTCTATAAAGAATCTCTTACAAAAAATGTAGTTAATATTTCTCATTGTAGTTTTTTCTCGAAAAATCTTTAAAAATAATTTATTAATTAACAGTATTATATGCAAACATACGGAAGAGGATTAGGGCCAAGCAATAATAAAAAAAAAAAGCCATCTCGAGATTAAAGTCATTATAATGCGAGATTAAACTCGTTAAATTTCGAGAAAAAAGTCGAAATACAATCTTGAGAATAAACTCATTAAATATCGAAATTAAAGTCATTATAATGCGAGATTAAACTCGTTAAATTTTGAGAAAAAAGTCGAAATACAATCTTGAGAATAAACTCATTAAATATCGAGATTAAAGTCATTATAATGCGAGATTAAACTCGTTAAATTTCGAGAAAAAAGTCGAAATACAATCTTGAGAATAAACTCATTAAATATCGAGAATAAAGTCATTATAATGCGAGATTAAACTCGTTAAATTTCGAGAAAAAAGTCGAAATACAATCTTGAGAATAAACTCATTAAATATCGAGAATAAAGTCATTGTGTTTCGAGAAAAAATCTCGCATTATAATGACTTTATTCTCGATATTTAATGAGTTTATTCTCAAGATTGTATTTCGATTTTTTTCTCGAAATTTAACGAGTTTAATCTCGCATTATAATGACTTTAATCTCGAGATGGTTTTATTTTTTTATTATTGCTTGGCCCTAATCCTCTTCCGTACAAACATTTTCTATGCATACAAATCAGTATTGCTGCTAAAACGGATTATCAATGCTTTCAGTGCATGAATGCAGTGCATGTTTTGAGCTGCAGGGCATTTAGTTGTATTTGATTAAATGTTTTCATGCATGTTCCATAGCATGCATGTTAGAGGTTGTTTATCACATACAGTATGTGGCACTATAAACGCAGGTGAAGCTGCTTTCATGTTTGTGGACGCTAAAATATCCATCTTCTGGATTACTCTCCATTTAAACTGTCATCTCTAAATCCCACTATGATTCAAAAAGCAGGGCACAAAACCTGAAAATGCCTAAAACTTCCACTGACATCTCATAATAATAATATTTATCTGAAAGTATTGCATAATTTTAGAGAGGAAATGGAGTGTGAAAGTACAGGATGTCTGGGCAAATTCTACAGGTGTGCACTGAGAAATAGCTGTACAAAAATCACACACACACTTCACACTTTCTTTCATACAAACATAAACACACACATTTTTCCTTCAAATTTCTTCTACTCAATTCCGACAAAACAAGGGGTACTAATTATTGGACAAAAAACCTCTAAAAATAAGCCTCTAAAATATTATTTGACTCTCGATGGTTGTACTTTTAAGTTGTTTTCTACAGTAAAGAACTTGGGTGTTATATTTGATACCAAATATTTAATTTCCAATGTTTACAGAACAGCATTCATCCACCAGAGAAATATTGCTAAATTACGACATATGCTCTTCTGTTGCTGATACCGAAAAATTAATTAATGTGTTCATGACCTCAAGACTAGATTATTGCAATGTATTACTGGGAGGATGTCCAGCAAGTTCAATAAATAAACTTCAATTGGTTCAAAATGCAGCAGCCAGAGTGCTGAGTAGAACTAAGGAATATTGTTGTACTTTGGGTTCGTGTGGTGCAATTAATAAACACAGAGAGCTGTGATGAACTACAACATAACAGGTTTTACTTCCACCATGCATGCGTTCACATACACGCCCCCCAATCACATGACATTCACAAGTATACCCACATATACTACATCCCTCTCTTTCAGAATAAAATCACTATTTTAGACTAGAAGTGTCCTTGAAATTATATGTCTATATATAAATAAACTACATAACCAGAAACCTTGTTATTTTCTCTCAGCTTCAAACTATACACAGTCAGTTGTATGTATCCTCAACACTTTAACTTGTTTCAAAAGGATACTCATATGATCTCTTCAGCATTTGCTAACTACATAGTCCTTCTGCTTAACTGGTGAACAAATCTCTCTACCACTTCTAGTGTAATAATTTGTAGTAATGGAGTGGTGGTGTAGTGGTCTAAGCACATAACTGGTAATCTGGTAATCAGAAGGATGCTGGTTTGAGCCACACAGCCACCACCATTGTGTCCTTGAGCAAGGCACTTAACTCCAGGTTGCTGCAGGGGGATTGTCCCTGTAATAAGGGCTCTGTAAGTTGCTTTGGATAAAAGCATCTGTCAAATGCATAAATGTAAATGTAGTAGCCAAAGGTGTTGCTGTAAACTCTTGGCATTCTTCACTCTCTAGGTTCTGATCCAGCCGGCTTCCTGCACTTTCTGGTGACTCAGGCTCTAGTGAAGTGTCTGTTGATGTTTTATAGCTGACCTCAGGTGACGTCTGTTCCTTCTGTAGAGCTGCCCTGTTTGAGCCATGACATTGTATGAGCGTGGCTCCTCTCTCTTCTCCACAACTACCACTGGCATCCACCCTTTCTTTGTCTCCATGCGCACCATACTACCTGCGGACAGGTTAGGCAAAGGCTTTGCTGTGGCATTGTAATAACAGTGCTGCTTGCCTTGAAGATGCATAAGTCTGCTGTGGACTCATTTAGGAGTAGCTGGATTCAGCACTGCATCAGTACCAGGAAGTTTGCTCCTTAATACTCTCCCCATGAGCATTTGTGCAGGTAAGTAGCTCATTCCTGTTACAGGGGTGTTGCGGAGCGAAAGTAGTGCTAGGTGAGGATCTACACCAGTTGAAGCTTCCTTTTTAAATAATTGCTTTACTGTTTGTACAGTCCTCTCAGCCAAACCATTTGATTGTGGACAACCAGGACTAGAGTGGATGAGTGTTATGCCCCACTCTGCTGCGAACATCCTCATTTCATGGCTGGCGAAGGGCACATGATCACTCACTATTTCTTTTGGAATACCATTCCTTGCAAACACACATTTCATCTTTTGGATCATAGTGTGTGCTGTTTTGTCAGACAAGTGCAACACTTCAGGGAACTTTGATAAATAGTCCACCAACACCAAGTATGAGTGACCATTGAGCTCAAAGTTTTCAGCACCTATTTTGATCCACGGTAGCTCTGGTATGTTATGTGACAGCAGTGGTTCTTTTTGATTCTTGGGCTGTAATCTTTGACAGGCCTCGCATGATCCAATCAGCTGTTCCAGGTCACTTGTCATGCCTGGCCAGTACATAAGCTGCCATGCCTGTGCTTTTGTTCTTTGCATCCCATGGTGAGCCAAATGTAACCGCTCCAACATCAGAGGCTTGACACTGCTAGGGATAATAATTCTGTCATTTGTCATCAGCACACCCTCTCTGATGCTGATTGTGTGCCTCAGTGGCCAGTAGTGATGAAGCTTGCTTTCAAGGTGACATCTTCTTACTGGCCAGCCCTGATTATGCACTCTGGCTACAGCCTGTAGAATTTCATCGCACTGAGTGGCATCTTTCAAGCGCTGTAGCATGTCTGCACTCAGTGTGTCTGTTGCCTGGATGCCGTAAACAACTCTATCACTGCTCAAGTCAGATTTTTCCTCATCTGTCTGGTCCTTTACAATCGCTCGGGACAGCGTGTCTGCTATGAACATGTTCTTACCAGGTGTCTAAGTAATGTGTAGATCATATCGCTGCAGTTGCAACAACATCCTCTGTAGCCTCGCAGGTACTTTGCAAAGAGGCTTGGCTTATAAACTCTAGAGGCTTGTGGTCAGATGTACTGATGGAATTTTGATGTAGCGAAAACAACTGCCAGCAATTCTTTCTCAATTTGGGCATAATTATGCTCTGTGTCTGATAATGCTCTGGATGCATAGAACAGTGGACTTCCTTCCTGCAGCAGACAGGCACCCAGGCCATCTTTTGAAGCATCAGCCTGTATTGTGAGATGCTTGGTGTGATCATAAAACTTAAGTACTGGTGCTCGAGTGATAACAACTTTCAGCTTTTGAAGTGCTACATCCTGTTCCAGGTGCCACTGCCACATGTTTTCTGAGGAGCTGGCGCAACGGTGCAGTCAATGTGGCTTCATCAGGTATGTATTGTGCAAGATACCTTACCATGCCAAGCAGCCTTTGGAGGCTATGCTTGTCCTCGGGTGCTGGCATTTCCACAATGGCATGAACCTTAGCATCATCTGGCTTCACTCCTTCAGAAGTTATTACGTGTCCCATATATTTCACAGAGTCCACCTTGTACTGAATTTTGTCTTTATTGAACTTTACATTTGCTTTTTTTAGCTCTCTCTCCATTACCTTGTGTAGGATGACTGCATCTGAATAGGCTGAGATGATCATATTATCTGCTATGATGTGCACCCCTTCAATATCTCCGCAAGATCTCGCAGTTTTTCTGGCTGACTTAATTCCAAACGGTAACCTCAGACATTACATGTACAGAGATTTGAGGATGCTTCATCAAGCTTTATTTGCCAGTAGCCATCTTTCTCAGTAGCCATCTCTAGTATAGTGAAAATTGACTTTCCAACAAGCTTGCACTGGACTTCTTCTGGTGTCGGGATGCTATAATATTGTCGACAAATCGCTTTGTTGAGGTCACAAGGATCCAAACACACCCTCAGTGATCCATCCTTTTTCTCTGTTATGACTTGGCTATTCACCCATTCCGTTTGGCTCGCACACAGGTGCTATTACCTTTCTGTCCACTAGCTGTTGTAGCGTGGTTTGCAGTCTGCTCATGACTGATAGTGGAATCTTTCTGCAGCCATGTACAACAGGAACTACCGTAGGGTCTATGTGGATATGGTGCTGTCCTCGAAACTTTCCCAGACTATTGAACACCAAGGGGTATTTCTCCACAAGTTCCTCTTTGGTGGATGGGGCTGTTTTATTCAATGTCTCCACCCTCCTCACCAGCTGCAGCTCCTCACAGGCCTCTTGGCCGAGGATTGGCATAGGTGATTGGTTGGCCATGAAAATTTTTATATTGGCCAGCACCGGTGTCAAGTTTGAACTGTACTGCAACATTCCTTATATTGACCATTGTGAACCAGCCTTTGTACATCTGCTGTTTGACTTCAGCATCCGCACATGTGACAGACCCAATAAATAAAGCACCAACTTCTGTGTGCTTGTGTGTAGCTGTGCCCTTGCTTTGTAGTGTTGTGCAAACCTTAGCAAAATGGTTACGCTTTTTGCACTTGTGGCACACAACACCATATGCTGGACACTCACTTGGGGCATGCACTTTTCCGCATTTTTTGCATAGGTTCTGCTTTGAAAAATGCATTTTTTTGTGCAGGCACATGTTTTGCACTCAGCTGTTTACCCTGTTTAGCATCTACTTTCTTTATATGCTTAATGGCATGAACAGTGGCGTCATTCTGTATTTCCATGGCCTGTATCTGGGTTTTTGCAACCTCAGATGCTCTGCATATCTCCACAGCTCTGTCTAGAGTTAAGTCAGCTTCTCTAAGTAGAGGCTGCTTCCTGATCTTTTCATTTTCGGCTGCTCCAAATTCACAATGTTTACACTTCTGGCGCATTTCTGTGACAAACTTGTCAATTCCCATAGATTCTGTCATCGTCGGTGACCAGAACTGGTGGCGCTCAAAAACTACATTTTTCTTGGGGCTGCAATACTCTCTAAATTCCTTGAAGATTTCATTCATTTCAGGATGATCACGATCGGCATACTCAATGTGTGTTTTATACCTCCAAGGCTATTGTTTGAATGTGTGTTATATACCTCCAAGGCTATTATATTCTCATCTTTGTCATTCAATCCCGTTGCTGTCATGTACAGCACAAACCGCTGCTCCCATCGGCGCCAGTTCTCACTAATATTGCCCATTAGCAGGAGGGGTGACGGGGGTTTGAACTGCCCCATGTTTATCTTCTTTGTGCTCTCATTCACGTGGTGCACCTCTGTATTTTTTATTTTATTTTCACTGTCTATTTGCTGTTGTACTCCTGCGATTTCAGCGTTAACGCTGTGTTCTATTTTTAGCACTCACCATGTCGAAGAGAAAGGTTTCTTCTTCTCTCTCTCTATCGTTGAATGCTCTATGCTGCTTTGCTCGCTTGCTGCAGTTATAACTCACGTAGGGCATATTCTTCACTCCCTTCAGGTTGACTGGGGAGTTTACCATTTCTGACACCATGTTGTACTTTGGGTTCGTGTGGTGCGATTAATAAACACACAAGAGAGCTGTGTTGAACTACAACATAACAGGTTTTACTTCCACCATGCATGCGTTCACATACAGTTTCCTCAGGTGCAGAACACACAATCACATGACATTCACTAGTATACCCACATATACTACAAATATGACCATATTGCTCAATTTTATCATAATTACATTGGCTACCTATTAAATTTCGTATTAATTTAAAAATGTTGTTAACACTGTTCGGGATGCAGACACACTCACTCAGTTTAAGTCTAGACTAAAGACTCATCTATTGAGCCAGGCATACACCCAATTTATCCTTCTACTCAATGTTAGCTGCTTTAGGTAGGACTGCCGGAACCAGAAACATCCATCATGATCTATAACTCTGCATAAAATGTAATGGCATCTACGCAAAAATGGACTTCATGCTTTATCTCCGCAACACTTTAACGGATTGTGACAAATCTTGGTATGTGTCATCGCCATCATGCCTTGAGGTCACCTGCAGGGTTTTGCCACACTGCCCCCTACTGGTCACGGCTCTTTTTGCTTATAACTACTGAACGCTTCGGCCAAAAATTATAAATCTGGTCTCTTTAGATTCAGTGAAACATTCAGAGTCAAACGATACCCAATTTTTCTATGTTGGCCATTTTGGGGTGCCAGCCATTTTGAATTTAGATGCAAAATGCTGTATTTTATGAACGCATTGGCATATCGTTACGAAACTTTGTATGTGTTTGGGTCTGGTATGACCTTGTGGTGGAAAAATATTTTTTTTGTGAGCTTATAACTTTAGTGGTCTAAACTTTAGTCTATTTTCACAAGACTGGTCTCGTTAAGTTCGAGAGGAATTGCCGAGTGCAATGATACCATATTTGCTATGGTTTGCCTTATGGCCTGTTTCCACTTCAAAAATAGTTCCAAAACTACATTAGTGAATTGCTTCAAAGCCATTCGTCTGATCAGAAGGAAACCACCAAAATAAGAAGTGCCATTAGTACAGAGAACATGGCAAAATTTTGCTCATAAATGCCAAAAACAGGCCTATGAATTTTAAAAGTGGTCTCTGCTTTTATGTAAATTGAAATAACTCTTAAGTGAAATTAGATATTTTCAACAAACTTGACACACTTATATAAGGGCTCAACCTGAGACCACACAGAAAACGTTGTGGGGTTTAGCCATTTGGTGGCACTATAATAGGGAACAATATGAAAGTGGCTCTAAATATATAAACATTGGGCAAATACATTTTAAAATTGGCATGCAGGTCTTTGCGTTCAGTGTCTTTGTGGGAGCTGCCATCCTTGATCATGAGGACAGTTGCATATATTGAGAAACATGGCAGCCATTGGCCAATCATCAACAAATGTGACATTGTAAAAACTGACTTTTCCCATTTTTTTCTGAACAAATCCCACAAAGTGCTTGAGAATACACCAAACAATGTATAGCATGCAATGTTACTTGCTCACAGGGGTTCTAAATACAATTCTTATTTAATTATTAAATTTTTATACACATTTTATAATTGTATTAAATCAAACTACACAATGACATTGTAAATATATTTCATATACTTCAAATATGTTTCATTTTATTTATTTTTTTTGTTAATGCATGATTTCCTGTAAAGCTGCTTTGAAACAATGTGTGTTGTGAAAAGCGCTATACAAATAAAAATGACTTGACTTGACACTCAAAAGAAGTGCTCAAATGAATGGAGGGGCAGCTAGACTAGCTGAACACTTTGGACAGGGTCTACAAACATGTTTTATCAATAAACACAGGTTCTGATTCATGTGGTGCTGTCAGGCAGAGGGAAAGGAAAGACAGGCCTGTCCACTGAGTGCTAATGTACTCTCCCTTATTCACTCTCACTTCAAACACACACACACACACACACACACACACACACACACACACACACACACACACACACACACACACACACACACAATATGATAAAGGTTAAAAAAAGTATACAATTATAATAATAATCAAAATAATAAATAAATAAAATCCGATTTTTTTTCTGTGATTTTTCTCTCAGAGAAAGCAGATAAACATATTATATATACATTTTTAATGCAAAAAGAAAACGCAAAACACTAGAAAAATCTAGTAAAATTATAAGGGTATGTTTCCATGAACAATGTTGCTTTTAATGAATTCATTGAAGAAGAATATTTAATCATATTTATTTACATTTGCCAATATTTCAATACAAATGGATATATGTTTATCTACATAGTATCCTAAAATATTTATGTTCCTCAAATGTAAGACATCATTAACAATTTTAAATAATGATATTTAGGAGTTTTTTGTAAAGTATTTTTATAGCCTTAAATTTAAAAATGTTAATTTAAATATTAATACTTTTTAAGGACACTTTAAGGACACTTCACAACAGTGAGATCTTGAAGCAAAAAAGGCAGATTAAAAGAGTTAAAAAGTTGTGTAAAGAGTGATAAAGAGAGAAAGAAATGGTAATAAAAGAGAAAATAAAAGGATGATATACTTTACCTTCAGTCCCCCACAATCCGCTGCAGACCCCCGGTCCACACCCGTGATATAGATGCCCAGAGAGTATTCAGCTCCCCCGCGGATCATGAGGCCCAGAGAACGCCCCTCATCTAGCACCAAATTCACCTGAAAAGGTAACAGGTAATTTATCAAATTAATACTCTAGAGTAGTGTAACCGCTACACAGTGTGGTGTATTCAGAATAATAATCTAGGTATCTAAATTAATTCAGATGGGCACAGTGATATAAATACCACACTACCTTCTAGGTTCAAAGGAGGATTTTATGGCACTTTTCCACTGTACGTTACGGTTCGACTCCACTCTGCTCGCTTTACTTTTCTGAGCTTGCTTTTCCACTACAGTTTAGTGCCGGCTCAACGTGGGTGGGATTATAGACTGATCGTCATAGGTGTGCTGCCTCTAGTGCCGTGACATCATCTTAAAGGCTACACAAACATTACTGACCATAAACAATAACACGACCGCTAGCTGTTAGCTACTAGCTCATTGTGCTGCATAAAGCAGTTGTTGCATGGTGATTTTACTCAAGTGTAACAGTTAAATTGGCCTGGTTGTTTTAGAAGCAAGTTTTTCAGTAGCTGGTCAACTAAATAAAGTGAAGCTTTCAAGCAGAATATAGAGTTAACATAACAAACCGTACCATCCTCCATCGTGGATTCCAATAACACTTTGGCCGAGTCCCAGGCACTCTCCCTACCATTGCTCGCTGGTCTATTGCCATATATAGCGTCCATTTGGTCGAACCACTTTCACTTTCTTCTGTTTGAACCACTCTGGCTGTTGTGGTCCTTGATGGTCCTGTAGTCACTTGTAAGTTATTTTAACTTTTCCCTACACTGTTGGTGGGTAGCCATGTGCGGCCAACACTTCCTGAAAGACTTTTTCGTTTCGTGTTGTTTCTGATAAAGCTCCCTTAGAGGTGAGTGGAACAGAGTGAGGTTTCAGCTCGCTGAACACACACAACCGCTCGGCTCCGAAAAAGAATCTGACTGAACAGATGCACGATCCCTGCCTTTCATACTCATATGTCCAGGGGCGGGACAAGCCAATTCTGTCTGCCAATTTGGCATTGGCCATTTTCATATTCAGAGGTATCTGAGGCTCCCGAAATAAGCCCCTTGTGTCACTACAATCGACACAACGTCGAGTGAGTGACAGAAAGGGAACTGTGGTACCATTTCATGAGAAGTTAAAAATGTATAAAGTCGAAAAAAAATCTAGTGCTAGTTTAAAGGCATAGTGATAGATTATCTTGCATACTTTTGTACACATATGGGGCTTTTCCACTGCACAGTACAACTTGACTCATCTCGACTCTGCTTGCTATTTTGGGGTTTTCCGCTGTGGATAGTACCTGGTACCTGATACTTTTTTAGTACCACCTCGGTCCCAAGGTTCCAAGTGAGCGGAGCCCATACTAAATGTGATATCAAAATCCTTCTTGCTTCTAAATCAACCAGGCCAATTTAACTGTTACACTTGTGTAAAATCACCATGCAACAACTGCTTTATGCAGCACAATGAGCTAGTAGCTAACAGCTAGCAGTCGTGTTATTGTTTTGGTCAGTTTGTGTCGTGTTTAAGATGATCTCACGGCAGTAGAGGCAGCGCATCTATGAAGATCAGCCTATAATCCCACCCACGTTGAGGCGACACTAAACTGCAATGGAAATTAATTCTCATAAAAATAAAGCGAGTAGAGTTGAGGCGAGTCGAACCGTAACGTGCAGTGCAAAAGTGCCAATATACAAACACATGCTCAAACACACATGTAGTCCCTTATCTGCTGAGACATTACAGCAACATGGAAATTCAAATATTTCCCAACCACATCATGCACACAAAACATGTTTTTAACATTCACCTCTCAAACAAAGAGCAGCTATTATTGTGTATTACAACTATAATTCCTGACTCTAACAGCTAATGCGCCTCTAACATCCGACACCCATACTGAAGAATGATTCTGCTGAACCAGCAAAAGAAATAATGTGACTCTCCCCAGACCTCTTCAATACACACCACAGAAATGCAACAATAGTGCCATGATTAGAATGCATCATAGAATCCCCACAGAGCCAATCAGGCTGCTCTACCCCCAGGGTCACTGGAGCGCCAGTGCACTCTAGAAGATCAATGCAGTGCAGCATCTCATCCAAACATCAGCACCAAAAGTGCCTGCCATCCAAAATGCTGCTTAAAGGTTAGCACTAGCCATGCCTGAAAGGTCAGGTAGGCTCAGGGCAATACAGTGTTTTTGTGTGTCATTGTTTTTAATGATGCACATTTATAAACACCGTGTGAATGGTTCTTCATCATAGGAAGCACCCTGGTCGCTTTCGTATTTCGGCTTCCAACAGAAATTTCCAAGCTTACATTAACTTTTGTTCTGTACCTCGGAATTTATTAGAATTACCCTGCAAATTTCTTTGCCGAGATGTGAGACTGAGAAAACAGGGCTGTAAATCAGGACAGAGATTTCTGCTGCGCTGTGCAGTACTAACGAAGTTGTCATGCTACACTAGTGCCCTCATTTCCTCTGTAACGCATCCACCGTCTGCTGGGCCACGCTCTCCAATAGCCTAGGCAGATTTACACCTGGATGAACGGTTCATAAAACTCTCCTTATCATCACATTTCCAGTAACTAAATTTGGCACACAGATGAGAAAACAGGACAATATAGTGGGATGAGTTATAGTGCTTGAACAAATTTAGAGGAGGTGCTTAGGACCAAGGAGGTGTATATAATACACTGTAAAAAGAAATCCTGTTGTTTTTACCAAATAATTTAATAAATCTGGCAGCTGTGGTTGTCAGAATAATTATTTAAAAAATACATAATTACAATAAAACTAATTTTTTTTTACAGAACAACCTTTTACATTTTAAAACTGTTGTACTTTACATGACCATGCTGGCACTGAAAAAAAAAATTCTGTTAAATTTGCATAACTTGATATTAGCCTTCTGAAACTGTATAAATCTGCTTTTTACTTTATAAGTTATTGTTAATCAACATAAAAATTACAGGATGACATTAAATTCTCCAATAGTGTCTCTTTCAGGAGCAATGACTAAGAAACATGTAGAGACAGTGCTCAGTGTCACTCACACAAACACTAAACACCATCAGTGTAACACATGTGAAATTCAAATAATGTAGTAAACATTAACCAAACTACATTAAATATAAAACAGAACACCCCAATGTACACAACTGATATAAAAAATAAGAAGAAACATAACTATTCCCATAAAATATAATGAAATATGATAGGTCAGGGAGTTGTGGGAATGCCCGATTATTGTTTTTTACTGTAATTTTAACAATAATTTACTGTAAAAAGTACATGGACTCTCTTGTTAAAAAATGTAAATTTTTTACCATTAATTATACAGGAAAATCATACTTTTTACATCTAAAAAAATGTATTTTTACAACATTCTATTGTAAAAACTACTGTATTGTCTTAAAATGTATTAAAAAAATGTACTGTATATTTTACAGTTAATACTAAAAAAAAATTTCTGTAGCATTTTTACAGTCTTTTACCATTAAAATTACAGATTTGTTTTACAGTGTACTTGGAATGAGCTATCTGTTAGCATTCCCATTCATGTCAATGGAAGTTGATTGGCTGACAGAGAAGTTAGTGATACAAAATCTGCCAACTTTTCCAATGGGAACAAAATATGTTTTTGAACCCTTCATCAGAGCTAGAAATACCATGTGACTAATCACTCTGGAGCTGCAGGAAAATTTAAAACACACAGTCCAAAACCTTTCACTTAAGACTTTCCTTAATTATGAAGTAAAATGAAGAGTCAATAAAAAAAATTAAAAAAATGGCCCTAAAGAAACTATATATTTTCTTAAATAGTTTTCAGTTCTTTTGCAAACGTTTTGTGACCTCTTACAAAAGATTTTACGCTCCCTTGCAATAGTTTGTGTTCGCTCGCAATAAGCTTTGCATTGCCTCGAAATAGCTTTGTCCATTCCTTATGAAAATTAACCATGGTTTTACTAGAATATTATAGTATTTGTTGTAAAACCATTACCACAAAATTGACCATGGTTTCAACCAAATATTTATAGTAATACCATAGTAAAAGTACAGGAAAACCAAAACTATGGCAATAATAAAACAAAATCTTCCAAAAACATGGTAACTACAGATTTACTACAGTACGGTTCATTTGTGGTATAAGTACCATAAATTATTCGTACAAAAAATAAAATGCCCCCCCAACCCCCTCTAAGGGGCTCCTAACAAAACACTATACTATTGTGAAATGTTGCCAAGTATTTGTGATTTCTTCCTTTCTGCCTGCACAACATTTTGCCACAATGCACAAATACTTTTGAATGGATATTAATGTTGAATAATTGTTTTTGAGACCAGATGTCATAGATAGGACACCTATCAGCTGGGGCTACTGGTACCATTTATTTAATTTATATTGTTTAAAATTCATAACGGAGCACTTGCGTTGAACTCCAGACATCTCAATTTCGTTCAGGTATGATGGAGACTGTAACTGTTGAACAGACTGATGTATTAGGTGCCACTTAATTTTTCATACATATTCAATAATTGCCTGATTAAAAGAGTTCAAAACACTCTTCATTTCCCTTTCTGTGGAAATGTTTTTTACTCTTCAGGTTTTTCCCTTGGTCAAAAGTGATTAAGTAGCGCGAGTGATCCTGCTCTGGCTTTCCTATACATGTATTTTCTTTAAACGTCTGCTGGACTTGCCCGTACATTGTGCTCCAGAGAAAGAACATGTAACATTCACATTTTATCCAAAGTAACTTGCAGTTGAGTATCTACAGATGATGGTTTGTTGGCCCTGTGGGATTCGAACCAACAACCTAATGGTTACCATACCAAATTCGAATGCAAAAACCACAAACCTGTGATTGTGATTTTGCCAAGTAGAACATGCTCCTGGATCAACATCGTTGTTGGTGCTGGTACATTTTTATCAACCGATCAGATTTTGGAGATAGGGTAAGTGATAGGTTTAAGTTTACCTTTGTGCATTCAATCTAATTCTGAAAGTCAGAATTTTCAACTTCCTACTAGAAAAGTTGCAAAGAATGCAACTTGAAGGGGTGCTTCCAACTTGGAAACAACTCGGAAAGCAAAGACATGTGTAAAAATATTATTATTCATCACAAAAGGCTGATTCTGGGTCATATCTAACTTCTCTTGCAGAAAACACAATGACCACAGCAACCATTCCAACTCCACTTTTGACAACTAATCAAATCAAAATAGCAGAAAATGCTTACCAGTTAAGTGAAAAAATGTCTCAAAGAACTCATAGAACTAATCTGGTAACAGCCTGTAGTTTATAAATCATTGTCTTAAAAATCGCTGCTACCCATTAGCTAACGGAGATGATCTAAGATGGTTTAGCCCAGAGACGTGTGAGCTTGACAGTAGATAAATTATGACTTATAGAAAAGGGCAGCGCTCCAATGGTACTCTGTCAAAGAGATTATAATCAGCTGGCACAGATAAGACAAAGAGCCTTGGTTTACGGAAATAACGCCATATAATGTTTTAATGAAAGACTAGGCTAATTCTTCACCCGCACGGCTCTTATGCGGCAGTAAAATCTCATCTCCATAATAATGAAACACTCAACCTATACTGAAGAAGTGCTCTTAAAATTCACAAGAGCTGTAAATCAACATCCCTTAATTAAAGCTGATGAGCTGTAAACAATGCAAACTTTTATGTTGAGTGTTTAAACACTCTTTAGCAGAGTCCTGGAGAAGAGCATTTAAGAGCATTTATACAAGTTTGTTTGGTCTTTCCTCATAGATTGTGACAAAGTTGGTTTGTGAATATGAAATCACTCACTCCTTACCATGACTTTGCCCATCTTAAATCTAAAGTAACCTACTAATGACTTACTTATAGTTGTCTCTGCATATTTAGCTGAAATGGAAAGTATATTAACAACATTTACTTTGTCAAAGTACAGTGTCCATAAATGAAAAGGAAGCATATTTACAGTCATTGCACTTACAATGTAGTTTATAGTCTCACCTAAAAAGGATGATTTAGACAACTGTACTGTTCAAATAACCAATATTTTTCTCCTGAAAAATGTATGTGCTTCAACACCTGCCTTCCATTGCAAGTATATTACTGTAAATGCATTTATAGTAAATTGTTCTGAACTGAGCAATGTGTCAAAAGTTTTGCGTGTGGTAATCGATAGCATGCCATAGATGCTGTTTACTTAATTGAAAATATTCCAGAATATTCCTTTAGATAAATAACTTAAGTTATATAGCGCACATTTACAGCAAATATGACTTGAAAAACTAAAATGTCTTCCTCTCACCTTCTTCTCATCGCCATCCTGCAGAAGCTGCATGTGACTGCGGCCCTGACTGTTGGATCTGCGCAGGGTGGCACTGCAATGCTCTGCCAGAAGGTCAGGGGGTGGGGACACACTGCGGCCCAGCGGATCCACCCAGGTGTAGACGTGATTTGTGACATAGCCGCCCGGGATCCGGCCCACAGACCGCACTGACATGGCGAGCTTTTTACTTCCCTTCAGCACCTGCAAGAAAGAAAAAGAGAGGTACAATCAGACTATACGTCACACTGAGCAGTGTATAATGTATACTTTAAAAAACAAAAAACTGTGTATTATTCTGCAATAAACATTTCCAACAGTAGTATGTTATACTATACATGTGCTTATTATATTGTATGTTTAATGCAGTTAGAGGGGAACGTTTTTCATTTTGCCTTTTTAAAGAAACAGTGCACCCCAAAATTAAAATTCTCTCATAATTTACTTACCCTCATGCCATCCCAGATGTGTATTACTTTGCTTCTTCTGCTGAACACAAACTAAAGATTTTTAGAAGAATATTTAAGCTCTGTAGGTCCTTTCAATGCAAGTGAATGGTGACCAGACCTTTTAAGCTCCAAAAAAACCACATAGAGGCAGAATAAAAGTACTCCATGTGACTCCAGTGGTTTAATATTTGTCTTCTGAAGTGATACAATCACTTTGGGTGAGAAACAGATACATATTTAAATAGTTTTTTCCTATAAATCTCTACTTTCACTTTCAGAATGTGAATGTAAAAGTGGATATGTATAGAAAAACAAGTACCTAAATATTTATCTGTTACTCACCCACACCTATATTGCTTCTGAAGACACTGGAGTCTTATGAATTACTTTATGCTACCTTTATGTGATTTTTGGAGCTTGAAAGGTCTGGTCACCATTCACTTGCATTGTATGGACCTACAGAGCTGAAATGTGTTTGTGTTCAGCAGAAGAAAGAAAGTATTGGATGGCATGATGGCGAATCTCTTAAAATAACCTCATTCTTTGTAATCACGTCTTGTGTATTTGGTCATGAGACATGATGAGAAACAAAGACATTTAATTTTATTAACATAGCCGGCATATGTAAGTGCTTTACACAATCACAACATAAATTTTGTTCATCACACAAAGTAATTGTATTGCTTCTTGGAATTGGAATACGGTAAATGAGTCATATTGATTATATTTACTGTGGTTTTATGGTGTTTTTTGCCCATTAATGTGCTTGACAGACTGGAATGACATGATTCATTGCATTGTGGAAAATAAACAGTAAAAAAAGTTATTTTTTATACACTGCACAAAAGTAAGAATAGTATGGTAATGAAATATGCTATTCTGAACATAACCTCAGTCTACTGTGTTTGCTTAGTGATTGGACATAGAGACAGTTATGGGAATGTCAAGTTACTCATGTGAAAATGTTAACTTTTCCACTCCATATGATAAACTTTCCATCAACCATGCGCACATGCCACACGCTAAAAGAAAAACAAATAAACACACACACAGGCGGATCTCAACTGACACTATGAAACTGACAGAGGAATGGGGCGATGAACTAAAAGCCCCTGTTGTGTTCGCTTCATTGGCCTCCGATGGCCTGCTATGCTTGCTATCACTTCGCAGATCAAGTGTAGTAGCACTTGCACAACGGGACGCCACAAATTCAGCTGAGTGTGAAATGGCATTTTTCTTACTTCTAAAGCACACGCACACACACACACACACACACACACACACACACACACACACACACGTACACACAGACATAGGTACACTATACTGGCATTAAACTTGCATATCCCAATGCATTCACTCACTGGAGTACGGAAAACCCCAGCAGCCGTGCAGGACCCCCTCACTGCGTAAAGAACCAATTTTATAAATGGATAAATCTGGCACCACCATCAAAGCAGCACCACCAGACTTTTTAATGCCACAGTCTGCAAAAATGTTTTTACACATGAGTCAAAATTGTGTGAAATAATGCATCATGCACTCAAATGTTGATTTATTGACCGAGTACGCTAGTTGTCATGAGGAGCAGCAGTTTAAAGACAGTGTAAATGTTAGCTTGAGCTTAGCTGTAAAGCAAAGGATCTTTTTAGAACGAGAATTTAAGTCACAGTCAAGCATTTACTTACGGATTCTAAGGGGTTGTTCATTCTGAATGTGTTTTTGTGCTACGTAAATGTGCTAGAAGACATCTTTGTCTCGCATTATTATTATTTTTCAGTATTGTGTGTGGATATTGTTGTTATGGCACACTGTTATTTCACTTTGTGTTGGTAAATTGGTTAAGTTGTCCTGTTATAATTGGTGTCTGTGTTCACATAAAGGCGAGGACAATGTTCAATCTGAGAAATCAGATAATAAAACAATCAATCAATCAAGTCCCTTTTAGTAGTAGAATTCTATGTTAGTTTTATAAACGCTGTCAAAAAGCAAATCAATTTCATTTGTTTTTTGTTCACAAGTTTCTAGTTTGGAGTTCAAGTCTCAAGTCAATTGTTTCCAAGTGATCATTTAATTTCACCCCCGATACAAATGCTTGCACATGACGTCCCCACTTGTGGATAGGACTCACGCTCATGGTTTGCGTGCCCTCCATAAGATTAGCGGTACGCGACTGCAACCACAGCACTAATGCAACTGGGCTCAGCTCACTGAACTTCCTGTTCTCAGAGTGGCTTCACAGTATTACTTCCCATGCAGCTCATACTGTACTTCCACCCTAGTGCATTTCAGAAACAGTTTGGTAGTTTCAGTCCCCTGGAGTTCTTTCTGTTTGGTGTCTCTGACCAAGTTCTGTCGAATGTTTATTGAGTGGCAAAACGCAGTGGTCCAGATTTGAAGTGTAACAAAATAAAACTGCTTATTCGAGAGTCATCCGCCAAAAAAGAAATCTGCCAGCAAGAAACACAACTAAGGCTCTTCATCGTTAATCCCGAAAAATGCTTCAAAGCTCAAAGTTTGGATTTATTCCGCCGTTAATCTGGTCCGTAAGGTTTTGTCTCTTGCCTGGGCTGGGATTTGCTTGCATTATTTAAGTAAGTGACAAGTTGTTCTTTGGGATAGAGGAATTTAGAGAACTTTGAAAAACAAATAAAATGCGAACAGATTGGAATGACCAGAAAATGAAAAATATGAGCGTGGGAGAGGATGAAAGAGTGGGAGAGGGGAAGTTTAAGAGATGAGAATAGAAGGTAAAAACAGCTTGGTTCCTGCTGTGAATACTAACAAATAAGAGACTGCCTCGCAGTGAGGATCTTAATGCACCATTGCTGCTTTAAAGTGCTGACGGTGACACTGCCTGATGGAGTGTGTCAACAAATGAGTGGGATATGTAATACTGTGGAGGAGAAAGAAAGAAAGAAAGAAAGAAAGAAAAAGACTGAAATCCAGACAAAAGAAAAGAAAAGAAAAGAAAAGAAAAGAAAAGAAAAGAAAAGAAAAGAAAAAGATATACAGTATAAGCGCATGCTACAGTGTCACCTTAGGAAAACATATAACAAAATGTACAAAAAAACGTGTTAATGAATAACTCCAAGTAAGAGCAAAAGAATGGAATGGAATGAAATTAAAGTTTCATACTGCCAAGAGATGTGAGAAATGCTTAATAACCCATCTTGAACACAATCAACATGACATGGCATTCGCAACTGATTTACTTCCATAATGTGATGTAATTCCAAGTGATACAGTTATTCAACGGGAGAAAGAAATCAAGATTTTTTAAGACTTAATTTACAGTATATTTAAAAATTTAATGAAGCGGGACTTAATTATATATTTACCAGAAATTGATTGGATTGTTAAAAGTGGGTGATCTGCAGTTGGGGCCAAAATGCGACAATGCATTAATAGCTTTTTGGCTCTTGCCAAGCTAAAAAGGAAAGTTATGACATTTTTATGAAAGATTACAAGTCAAACCGTGTTTCTTTGAAATAACATGTACTGGTGAATTGTGAGCAATTAAACCAGAAAAGTACATTACTACAGTGAATACAGTATGTCAATTTTTTTATTCAATCTTGACTTTAAAGGCAATTGACACTTAAAACGAATTGCTCCTGGTCATTTCAAATCTGAGTCTGATGGTTCTACCAATTCCAACCTGATCTCTTATGATTTACGTGACAAAGGCAACATTTTTGCAAACCAAAAATGACGTGCTTCATTACATGTTAAGCTGGAGTTTCCAAGTGAACTATCCTGCAGGGGGTGCAAAAAGTGAGTGAAATGATGTTGTAATCAGATGAGGTTGAGGTAAATATTAGATTGATGTTTTAATGAGTAAAACGTACCTCCCTAACCAAATACTTTAACTTAAACATAACTAATAGTGTCCTAAAAGATAACCAAGACCTAAATCTAGGCCATAGTGTTTTAAAAGCAAATTCAACATGAAAGGCACATTTACTGAAGCAACTACGTAATTTCGTGTCACATCTATGGGGCTTTCACTTCACTTTCACTTAGAGCATCCTTAGATGGGCTCGAAGTTCGGTCTCTGAGTCCAAAGATCAACAGTCTATCAGGTGAGCTACAGTGCAAGATAATCACAATGGAATAAGTATGTGAATGTAGCTGGGTCTGTCATACAAGCGTTAAAATGTAGTTTTTCAAATGATGGTTAGAGTAAAAAAAATAAAAATAACATAAAGGCTCAGATATACTTCATTTGAAATCGAAGAACGAATCGATGTGAGGTAATTTAGAACAAAATCTTTCCAAAAAGACTGTTTTTTGCATTTGTTTCTTTGGTTCGTAACAGCTTGCCTGGGCAAACTTTTAGGAAAACTTCTAACCAGCTGCTAAACACCTTACTGCCATTGGTCCACGTCATTGGTAGGTGTTACCTGAAGCTCCACCTACTACTTTGTTTACATTTTTAGTCAGTATTCGATATGAACGCACCTGCATGCAGTTATTAGCGGGCTGGTGCAAAATGACCAACATCTGAATGATCGTTCAATAGACACATTTTCCAAGACCATGAAATCATGTTTTTTTTTATTAGTCTACAAAAGGACTCAAATCTACTCAAATACTCTCAAGTGCCCATTCACTCATGTGCCACCTACATCTAAAGCCATTCACACATCTGCCCAAAATTAAGATATGCCTCTATCATCATTCTTTTGTCTGTATTCAGAATAACTTTTTGCAGAAGTATCAGTGTCATCATAAATTACAATAATTGTGTATTTGGTGCATATTATGGCCGTGTATAGCCTGTTAGAGCATTAGCATCATGAATTTAGAATCTAAACATGACAATTAAACATTTTCTAATGCATATTTTACTTTTAAATCATAATTGAGAGGTTAAAACAGCTTCTTTTACTAATCTTTTGTGAACTCTACTCATAGAGTGAGGCATAAAGTTAGTGTTAACACATTTTAATGTCATGTTAGTTTAGGTTTTACATGTAGCGTCCTCATATTTAAATGCTCCTTTGAACGCCTCCCACAGCGGTGTGACCGGTGTCTCAATGTTCACAAACAGTATATCATTGCTCGGCTGTTTAGATCTTCTTTTTACCCCTGAAGGAAGCACGAATAAGAACCTCTCTTGAAGTATATTGAGGGCTTAACATAGCAGAGTGAGATTAACAGAGCAAAAACATGTGTTTATAAAGTCACAAACAGCTATAGTACCCGTGATTTGTGTGAAAGTGAATCAAAAGCAAAGTTGTTGTAGTGCCTCTAGTGTTAATTTCACAGGAAACTGCAGCGAAACATAGAAAGTAGCACTCGTTTCACAATGTAGTTAAAGTATAGTTGCCAATTTACATTAACACCAGTACACCCTGCTGAAAAGACCAGCATGGTCACCATAATATGTTGTTTTTTGGATGTCGCTCCACTTGTATGAGATATACAGTGGGTACGGAAAGTATTCAGACCCCCTTACATTTTTCACTCTTTGTTATATTGCAGCCATTTGCTAAAATCATTTAAGTTCATTTTTTTTCCTCATTATTGTACACACAGCACCCCATATTGACAGAAAAACACAGAATTGTTGACAATTTTGCACATTTATTAAAAAAGAAAAACTGAAATATCACATGGTCCTAAGTATTCAGACCCTTTGCTGTGACACTCATATATTTAACTCAGGTGCTGTCCATTTCTTCTGATCATCCTTGAGATGGTTCTACACCTTCAATTGAGTCCAGCTGTGTTTGATTATACTGATTGGACTTGATTAGGAAAGCCACACACCTGTCTATATAATACCTTACAGCTCACAGTGCATGTCAGAGCAAATGAGAATCATGAGGTCAAAGGAACTGCCTGAAGAGCTCAGAGACAGAATTGTGGCAAGGCACAGATCTGGCCAAGGTTACAAAAAGATTTCTGCTGCCCTTAAGGTTCATAAGAGCACAGTGGCCTCCATAATCCTTAAATGGAAGACGTTTGGGACAACCAGAACCCTTCCTAGAGCTGGCCGTCCGGCCAAACTGAGCTATCGGGGGAGAAGAGCCTTGGTGAGAGAGGTAAAGAAGAACCCAAAGATCACTGTGGCTGAGCTCCAGAGATGCAGTCGGAAGATGGGATAAAGTTGTAGTAAGTCAACCATCACTGCAGCCATCCACCAGTCGGGGCTTTATGGCAGAGTGGCCTGATGGAAGCCTCTCCTCAGTGCAAGACACATGAAAGCCCGCATGGAGTTTGCTAAAAAACACCTGAAGGACTCCAAGATGGTGATAAATAAGATTCTCTGGTCTGATGAGTCCAAGATAGAACTTTTTGGCCTTAATTCTAAGCGGTATGTGTGGAGAAAACCAGGCACTTCTCATCACCTGTCCAATACAGTCTCAACAGTGAAGCATGGTGGTGGCAGCATCATGCTGTGGGGGTGTTTTTCAGATGCAGGGACAGGACGACTGGTTGCAATCGAGGGCCAAGTACAGGGATATCCTGGACGAAAACCTTCTCCAGAGTGCTCTGGACCTCAGACTGGGCCGAAGGTTCACCTTCCAACAAGACAATGACCCTAAGCACACCGCTGAAATAACGAAGGAGTGGCTTCACAACAACTCCGTGACTGTTCTTGAATGGCCCAGCCAGAGCCCTGACTTAAACCCAATTGAGCATCTCTGGAGAGACCTGAAAATGGCTGTCCACCAACGTTTACCATCCAACCTGACAACTGGAGAGGATCTGCAAGGAGGAATGGCAGAGGATACACAAATCCAGATGTGAAAAACTGCTGAAAAGGCTGTATTAGATCAAAAGGGTGCTTCTACTAAATACTGAACAAAGGGTCTGAATACTTAGGACCATGTGATATTTCAGTTTTTCTTTTTTAATAAATGTGCAAAAATGTAAATGTACTGTAAAAATGTTTTTCTGTCAATATGGGTGCTGTGTGTACAATAATGAGGGAAAAAAATGAACTTAAATGATTTTAGCAAATGGCTGCAATATAACAAAGAGTGAAAAATGTAAGGGGGTCTGAATACTTTCCGTACCCACTGTAGGTGTGCCCACCAGGCTTCTTAACTACAGTAGGTTATACAGCAAGACTTCCTTGGTCAACCAGCTTCCCGAGAAAGACCATGCTGGCGAACCAGCTTATCCCAGGCTGGGCCAGAATGGAAATTCATGCTTTTCTCAGCAGGAACACACATTTACTCAAAGCTGCGCATTCGGTTTATTTATTGTTGTTTCCAACTGGACCGATAAAGCATCTGAGAGCAGAATGAGAAATCAAGTCATAAATGTTTGAGGGTGTGACTCCGAGTGTGTACTGACCAGCTGCCACAGAAAAGTACCACATGCATACATAAACAGACAATCTGTGATCGTTGCTTTGAATTAGCATAACAAAAAGGGGCCAATTAGATGACCACAAAGGGTAATTGGGTCTTGTGTGGGTTCAGAATGTGATTACGCAGACGAGCGGGAATACTGCTGAAGCAATTTGCATGTGATTGAATGGTTTTGGATGGAGACCAAGATGACAATGGCTCTAAAATCTTTAAGAATCTATTTGGTACAGTCAGATGAACCAGAGATCTGTCAGTTCTTGTGGTATAAATACATCTGTGCATTAGACTATGTGCGTCTTTTTGTGTTTTAGATGTGTCCATTTTTGTGACTTCATGGAGAAACTAGTATATGTTGCAGATATTTAAGGAATATTATTCTGTATATAAACCCAGTGGAGAATTGTATTGCTCAAAAGTTGCTCTATCATCATAGCTTATGAGGCTTGATGGAATTGTACAGCATTGTTTCACTGAAGCATCAACATTGTCTCACAATGTGGAAACAAAATTGTTGACATACAGTTGGAGTATGGAGTAAGGTTATTAAATCAATGTGGATAGCATAGCTCAGATAATTTGGTCTGGGAATAATTTGATTAGAAGTTTTTAGTATATCATAATCATGCTGACTTTTTAAATCTGATCAGTGTTTGTGACATTGTGGAGATCTATTGTTAAGATTCTTATAGTCTATTTCTAAACAGGATTCTTAAATCTGAGAAGCAAAGAGTTAAGCAAAAGTCTATTTGCTATCCATTTAATGTCATTAAGGCATATTAATGTTTTTTAAGCCCCACGTTTAGGCCATTGTAAACCTTAAAATTTAGAAAGGGGATTACTTTATAATTATGTATAATCCCTTTTATAATCCTGGGTTATTCAAAGCCCCTGACTTGGGCAGTGCCAAAGGAATAGTGTGAAACAATGCCGTGCTGGAACTTTAAAGCAACTTGTTTAGCAATAGACAACCACCAATAAACAAAACAAGTATGTTACTATGGTGATAAACACCGGTGACTGAACAACTTTCATGGTACATAAAACCCAGGGTTTACGCCAATTTAACAAAAACTTACCTGGCAAGCAATGTAATGGAAACATTTAATATGATAAAGTGATTTGGGCTTGATAAAATCACTTACTATCCTCATCTGTATTTCCAATATTACAACTTTGTTGTCATCATGATGACATAACGTGGTAAACCTTTTAATCTGGTAAACGCTGTAATGGCAATAAATCCCATATTTTTTCACACTAAGATCACGTTAACATGTAAAAAGTTTATGTCATGTGACTTTACTTTATAGCAAGCGCCTTGCTTTATCTGCAATTATTTTTTCTTTTTTATAAATGTGGGATGAGTCACAATAATTTTTTGACTCTAAACGATTTTTTGAGGTAATTAACATTATGCCAAATGTAGTTGATTGATCTTAAATTGTACTGAAACCAAGGATTCCTTTTAGGAGCGTTACTTTAATTTTCCCTCTACATATTTTCAATACACCATTCCCTTTGAAATTAATGGATTCGCAAAGTTCTGTGACATTGCATAACTATAGTGTGAAGGCACCATAAAGAGATCTTATTTGTGTATTACTTTTCACGGGTGAAATGAATATAAGCAGATACATAGCACTAATTGGTCCGTTCAGTGTAAAACGTTGTAGAAGTGTCTGACTCCTGTCTCGCTATTTTTGCTTCCATACAGACCATCTGCTTGTGACTGCCCATTACTGAGTCCTGCACTCCCTTGAGGCATTAGTGCATAAGCAAAATGTCTGCTCCTAACAAAATAACAAGACAATCTCTCTTTCTGTCCCTTAAACTCTGAACAAAAAAACAAAAACAAAGCTCAACGTTTTCAACAGTACATCACTAAATAATGCTTACAATTAAGCAGTAAAATGCCAAACTATGTAAACATGTCAGTTGAAGAATGATATGCATTTTTGACAGTGAATTATGACATAGTTTGACAGCTTTGGGCAGCACTGACATCCTTCAATATTCCTGTCCAGAGCTGTGGCATGTTATGCTTCAGGGATCGATCAGACTACAGCGAGTTGCTACAGCAAACCGTTCCTCCTCTCTCTACGAATCCCTCTTTCCATCTATCACTTCTCTCTGCTTTCCAACTTCTTGTCTCATCTCTCATTCTTATGAGTTATTAAGCAGAAGTCACCACTACGGTGGATGACAAGAGAGATGGAAAAGTAAAAGGGGAGGAAGAGAGCTTGACTTGAGGGCAGAGTTTGTGCTTGAATCAGGGGGCGGATTAAGGGGTATTTTTCACTCTTTGACTGAAACATGACAGGATGCTTTGAGAGGTTTTGTAAACAACACTAACAGACAACTTATGGTGGGCCACACAAATGTAGAACCACAAACAACAATATCATCTAATGTTCTCCACAAATGAGCAAAAATGGCCTGAATCAAACTCTCAAATGTACACAAATATTAAGCACTTCGACGCACAAACAAACAAACAAAATAAAAACAGAACAGAATTCATGCTTTTACATTTACGACCCCAAAATTATACCTTCTACTTGGCTAGATGCTTCTTAAGGTGTCAGATTTGAATGTGTGCAAGTGTGAATAAGATTTGAGAGCTGTGGTGGAAGGAAAGGATTTCTGTGAATAATGACTTAAATTTCAGACTTTTCCTCAGACAAAGCAATCGTATAGCTTCAGAAGACTTATGTTGCTTTTTTGTCCTTTTTAGAGCTTGACATCCACTGGTCACAGTCTACTTTGGTTGTAAAGACATTCAGCTAAAATGTCCTTTTATGTTTCATGTTAAACAAAAAATCATATGGGTTTGGAAAATCATAACGTTGTGTAAAAGATAACAGAATTTAAGCTGTGGCGAATTCTCAGGGCCAGCAACAGCTTCTCTGCTGGCCTAACATGCCAAATAAATAAATATTTGTCATCCTTTCATTCTCAATCACTTTTTTGCCTATGTATTTTTAACTGCTTTCCATTCTTAATTAATCTACAAACAAATAGAGAAAAGTTTATCCAGTCACAATTTATTCCTTGATGGTTACAAGCGAAGTGTGACAACTGTTTCACAAATCACATGCCCAAAGCATCACGTGAGTTTGAGCTCCACCCCCCCAGGCCTTCATTTCTTCAGAATCCCTCAACAGTGCAAATGAATGAGCATCTTATGTCAGATTGTCAGATTCATCAGCCAATCAGATTGATTTATTTGTTCTGGGTGCGTGTGATCTTAATGAAATGTCCCGGTCAAGGCCTTCTAGCTGGCCTTGAGTGATGCAATCACACTTTAAGTGATGTAATTTGTCATGAGATCCTTATGGATTTATAAACATGAGATGTCCTTCATGACCGTGTGATTGCTTAATTTATTAAACAGGAAAGGAGGACTGATTTTCACTTCAAGAAATTTGGTAAGCACTTTTTGAATCGTTATAGCAACATCAGGAGTTTTCTAAGTGTAAATTATGCTGCTGGAGCATTCAGTGTCAGAACTTCCTACTAGGAAAGTGCAATGGAATGCATCTTGAAGTCAAAATGACAACTTGTGTATCAACACCGATTTCAGCAAGATGCAGGGGCATGTCGACACTCAGGGAGATATACAAAGTAAGTGATAAACAAGTGATAAACTCTCGATAAATGAGTTTGTTTCCACATTACATAATATTAAAGCTTGTTTAACAAACGCCTGCAGAAACAGGTTTATAAAACATTATAATCTCTTTTGATAATCGTATACCTGATGGACAAATGCCAGAATTGCAGCCTTGTTTTTTGGTTGCTAGGAGACATCTCTAATGAGATTCAACCCCCTGCTAAGCTAATGTGAGCATTGCAGGTCTGAATATCAGGGAATGGAATGCATTTATGGTTGGAGATATAAAGTAGGAATATCCCACTTCCAACCCGAATGTAATGTAGCATAACTGTGTAACCTGACAAAACTGAATTTACTGCAAGCAACATTTAAATCGCAAATATTATTAGATCGATTTTTTCAGGTATTATAGACCTCCATGTTGTAACTTTTGGTGCCCAAGGAGTGGAAGAGAGGAGATGCAGGAGTAGAATTTAACAAACTTTTAATTATACAAACTGGAGTAGAACAAATGCTGGAGTGGAAACAAACCATAAAACATTACTCTTCAAATATTAGTATTTGTTAGTCCTTGAAATGATAAACAA
This sequence comes from Xyrauchen texanus, assembly GCF_025860055.1. Classification (NCBI taxonomy): domain Eukaryota; kingdom Metazoa; phylum Chordata; class Actinopteri; order Cypriniformes; family Catostomidae; genus Xyrauchen; species Xyrauchen texanus. The sequence continues at coordinate 11,331,818 of NC_068309.1, forward strand.
AACTAGAGGGTATATATATAGGGGATGTGGAAGGCATGGAGACATGAGCCATGGAAGCCTGAGATTCAAAGTCCTCATTCTCCACACCCACAGTGAATTGTGAGCCGCAAAGTTTCAACACCACCTCCTCGAAATTGCACAGCGTCCAGTGAGGACCCTGTCAGTCCTTCTGTAAATTGGGTCCCCAAGGAGTGGAAGAGAGGAGACGCAGGAGTAGAATCTTAGAATATTTTAACTATATAAACTGGAGTAGAACAAACGCTGGAGTGGATACAAACCATAAAACTTAACTTCAAACATTACCATTTCAAGGACTGACAAATATTAAACAAAACTAGAGGGTATATATACACTTGGATACTAATGAGGAAATGGAATACAAGTGGGGATGACAATGACCAGATGAAGTGATTAGGGCAGTGGTCTCTGGGAAACGTAGTCCTGGGGAAAACTTCAAAATGAGAGTCCTTGAACACAGTGGAGACAAACTGTGACACTTGGTAAATTCATATGAAAAATTATGATTTTTGAATGTCTGTTTGGAAGACGTTCATTTCACAAAACAATCATGCTGCAGTTAAAATTATGCTTGCTTGAGCATTCAGTGTTGTTTCAAGTTCTGCCTTGGATGTGCGTGGATGTGTTTTTAAAATGTTAATTGGTATTATTAGCTAGCTGCAATATAATGTATGATGACCATACGCATAGGGTGTCTTATTCATTGTGAAACTGTGTTTTCTTAATAGCATTAATCACACTGAAGGCCTAGACTTTTAATTCACGGCCCCCAACTGAATTTAAGTCAACTATTTCTTTAATCCTAACCCTACTAGCGGTCTGCAACCTTCCCAAAGCCGAGAAACCGTCAAGTTTTGGGCCATGTTCAGATCAGTTATTTATGTATGACTTGGGGTTTGATTCGGGTTTGGAATTATTAATAAAATAAACAGGCCTACCTGACTTGCTTTGAGCCCTCCCTCTCACCAACATTTCAAAGCAGCTTTACAGAAATTATGCTTTAAAAGAAAAAGCTGTAATATAGTCTGGGCTCGAGTTGAGGGGGGATGCCATCCGCCTTGTTGCAAGAAATATCTAGGATTATTATGATGTGAGCTATTTTGCGTGAAACAAAATTCAGTTTATTTTTATTTGAAAACTATTCATATATTCTGGCAGATTTGATTGTGTGGACTAGCCGTCAATCAGGGTGGACCAGTGCTGCTTGTCAGAGTAACATCATTATATTTGTGCATAACTTTATAAACATTTGTAATTTACCTGCCTGGAAATGTTTAAAGATATATTGATCCTAATTAACTACATAATTACATTTTGTCTTGCAATAGTTTTGTGCAGAACGATTCTATTACACAACCAATTCATCAGGTGTGCATTTATGTGTATGTAATGTTTAGTTTTCACAAATTGCTCTGTGGGTCGAGATGAAAGCTTCCAGGATCAATGACCACAGTGGAGGCTGAATAGTCCTGCCAATGACATTAATTGATTAGAAATCACTTTGTTATTGCTGAGCACCAAACAAGGAGACATGTGGAACCTACGCTTTAGGGACAATCACCTATCGTGAGTTCAGCAGTTTACTACTAGAGGTGATAACGGTGATAGAAATGTAGTGCTGCATAACGCGTGGTTCGGGCGAGAGCGCCCTTGGGTATCAGAAAGGAAGAGGAGATTTATGAGAAAAGTAATTTACATTTTTCTGCTCTCTCTGATTTTATTTGATCTATTCATCTGTTTAAATATCTATTTTATGCAATATTATTATTATTATAATTATTAACCTTAGCAAGGTTTCCCGAAGCACTAAGTAGGACGTTAGTAGCACTTTAGTACTTAATCTCTAATGGCACTTTCCCACTGCACGTTACGGTTCGACTCTGCTCACTTTACCTTTCTGAGCATGCTTTTCCACTGCAGTTTAGTGCTGCCTCAACGTGGGTGGGATTATAGGCTGATCGTCATAGTTGCTCTGTCTCTACTGCTGTGACATCATCTTAAATGTTACACAAAAATTACTGACATAAAAACAATAATATGATCGCTAGCTGTTAGCTATTAGCTCAATGTGTTGCATAAAGCAGTTGTTGCATGGAGATTTTACACATGTGTAACAGTTAAATTGGCCTGGTTGTTTTAGAAGCAAGCTTTCCAGTAGCTGGTCATCTAAATAAAGTGAAGCTTTCAAGAGTATAGAGTTAATGTACCATCCTCCATCATGGACTCCAACAACACACTCCCTCCCATTGCTCGCCGGTCTATTGCCATATATAGCGTCTATTTGGTCGAACCACTCCCACTTTCTTCTGTTTGAACCACTCCAGCTGTTGTGGTCCTTGATGGTTCTGTAGTCACTTTTCAGTTATTTTAACTTTTCCCTACACTGTTGGTGGGTCGGTGCTTCAGTTCTTGAACAAAGTTTTCTCTTGGCATACCCAAAGCCTTGTTTCTGGCTATGGCTTTCCAATTATACAAATATATCAATACAAGTTATTAAACATTCCTTATTTACTGATAAACTGTGAAAATTAGAGAAAGATACATTTAAGTTGCACCTATGACTTACGAGCGGTTTTAAAGTTTTTACTTTACTACTTTGATGCTTTTTGGGAAATGTGCCATAGAAATTAAGTACTACTTTAGTGATACTAATGTTCTACGTTGTGCCTTGGGAAACCCAGCCATGGACAAATAAGTGAAATGAGACTAAAATGTTTCCAATTCAGGACTGGTCACCCTACTACATTATACGTAATGCCTACCTACACAGCAATCAGCTCTTCAAACATTGGAGTTATGTAATAAACTGGACAATATATCGGCAATCTGTTTATAACATTTTTTAAAAGACAGTACATTCTAGTTGCTGGTATGCACTTCACTACAATGTAAATGCACCCGCTCTGTGCGGTCCAGTGGGCAGCGCTGTGCACAGCTTCGCCACACCTTTTGATAGAGATTTTGATAGCTTATTGTTAAATAAAACAGGCTGTGTAAAAGAAGTAGGCTAAGAAAATTTGCGTGCAGATAAGAGGGACATCAATAGGCTATTTCTTTTTTTTGGAATGCCCAATTCCCAATGCACTCTAGATCCTTGTGGTGGCATAATTACTTACCTCATTCTGGGTGGTGGAGGACAAATTTCATTTGCGTTTGTGTCTGAGACCATCAATACACCATCTCATCTTATCACGTGGCTTGTTGAGCACATTACCGCGGAGTGGAGGACTCATGCTATTCTCCACAGCATCCACGCACAACTCATCACTTACCCCACCAAGAACGAGAACCACATTGTAGTGACCACAAGGAGGTTAACCCAATGTGACTCTACCCACTCTAGCAACCGGGCCAACTGGAACGGACTGAATTTTAACTGTTAATATATCTAGATGGTATTTTCAAATGAACTGAATATTTTTAAAACGAATTTTAGAAATTTTTAATAATGAAATTAGTTGTGAAATGTTTCCAAATGAAATATAAAAATACAACCATGTTAAATGTCAGCCTCCCAAAATGCAAGCACTGTAAATTCAACAAATTTAAAATCAAGCACTGAAAATACAAAGAATTTATTTTTTCAATTAGAACAATTCACCATGTTTTATGCTTCAAAGACTTTAGCTCCATAATAAAAAACGCTTCATTGGGTGTAATCAACATGTAGGTAGTTATTCATTTTGACCATAAAAACCATAAACCACCATTAGACCCTCAAAACTGAATATGAAGTTTTAAAAAACATCTGATATTTTTTTTTTTACATTTTATATGAAAAGGCACATTTTGTTCATGTGGTGTAACCTTGAGAAAACTTCTTGATATGTTTGACTCCGAAATTCATAATATTTATATATGTAAAAAAAATCATTTATCTTGAGAAATGTGTTTGAAAATTTTTTGGAAATTAATGATTAAGTTGTCTTTGCTTTCATATATTCAAGGTGCAAAGAAAGTATTATAATACTTTTTACTTAATGGTTACACCACATGACAATTTTAAAGTTAGATTTTATTTTTTTGTGTAGAAAATGCTATAAAGGTTTTTCAAAAATGCATGAAACCAAATTGGACACAAAAATTACATTTCTGAGAACATGACACAAGTGTTTTAAACTAGATTTTTTAAACATTTCTCATTACAACAACTTGTACAATTGTCAATGTCCACTATGTATTAGACCCCTCTCCCCCCCACAAAAAAAAAAATATTTGACTACACCATCCTCCTTGATTTTTTTTTTTTACATATCGACCACTGAATATAGTAATGTCTTCGAGTAATTGTAGTGCAGTATAATAATAATAATAATAATAATAATAATAAAAACTTGATTGTAAATTGTGCCTAAGGCTAACTGTGGGGGCCAGTCCCCCTCTGGCTAAACAGCATGAAAATAATGCCAGTATTAGTTATTTATGTGTAGTACAAGTCAAGATTTAAAATTAGGAACAAAGTGTTAGGGGTCAATACCGAATGTGTTTTTGCACACTTCTTCTCTATATTGTTTTACAATGGAAAAATATGCTGGACGGACGTCTTTAAATGTTGCACCACGTCTCTTGCTGTTTCTTCAGCATCTCGAGACACCTGCATTCTGTTTCATTTGTTGCGCTGTGTGTAGCTTGTTTTTAGTGCAGTTGTCACAAAGATTCTAGGTTCTGAAGAAGTTCAGGCTGCAAAAAGCACTTTATGTGACTTACATTATTACACATGATTCCAGATTGCGTATTACCAAGTAAAGTTTTGGCGCTTGATAAATGGTAAATAAATGTTTTTTTCCCTTCTGCTCTGGTGTGTATGTTTACTGTTTACAATAGTGTAAAGAATGTTCCCTTTACAAAAGGCTTCACTACCATGTTGTGCTGCTAAGCGCTACGGGGAACAGCTTTAGCTGTGAGCCGAGCTGAATAATGTGTGGAACACGTCAATGAACATTGACCGGAATTTATAGCCTCGGCTGATGTAATCATTAGATTTTTTCAGAGCGATTCTGTTTCTGTGTGTTTCACACACCCTGTCAAAACTTTCTTTCCTCTGTTAGGAGATAGATTCTGTTAGGCAGTGTGCAGTGAACGTTGTTCTATTTTTCTCTTCTGTTTAGAAAATATTATATATATATATTTCTAAAGAAAAAAAAAAGAGAGAGAATGACTGAAAGCAAACGGTGCGTGTTCCCCTCTTCTCGCTCTATAGCTGAAGACGGCACACATCAGTTTTTGCTGTTTGTTTGGGGGTAGAGCACGCTGCTCTCGCGTTGCAGCAGGGCGGGTGCGAGCACTGCGATTTGCTTTAACAAAGCTTCCGGGAGTCAGCACTCACGAAAAGATCGTTTGTGGGGCTCGTGCATGGATTTGGCTGAGGAGCAAGAGACGGGTTGATCCCTTTCTCTCACTCTCTCCCCAAACCCAGCTGGTCCTTCACATGATCTCGTTCCACGTTCCGACGCTTCTTCGGATCATGAGGTGGATCGCTATTCTCTTCCCGCCTCCGAGCTTTCCATCCGCGATAAAAAATCTATGGAGGAATTGCTCGATGTTGTTACTCGTGCGGTTGCCAGATTGGACTGGCCACGCGAAAAAGAGACCCCCAAACGCACCAATTAGGGGATAGATTTTATCTTCCAGTCTAAGAAAGGGAACGCCTCATGGGTCCCTTCCTTTCTTTGATAACCTCCATGAAGAGCTTTTTCGGCTCATGGAGAACCCCTAAAAAAAAAAAATATATATATATATATATATATATATATTCTTCCCGTGTTCACATACCCTCGACGTCATTTTATTCAACTATCGTGGGTGCTGAGGCACGGGGGTATTCAGTGATGCCGCCGGTCGAAGAGACGCTTGCGGGCTATCTCTCGCTGGGCTCGGCATCGTCACTTAAGAAGCCCTCTCTCCCCTCAAAGCCTTGTAGGACAACCTCCACTTTAGTGGGAAGGGCTTATCAAGCAGCAGGTCAGGCTGGTGCTGCTCTGCACACTATGCTGTTTTTCAGGCGTACCAGGCTGACCTCCTGGACGACCTGAGTGTGGGTTCTGCGCTTGACGAGAAAGCCTCAGACCCACCTCGGTCCTGACTGAAGGGAGGCTCAAAAGCAAAGCGTGGCGAGTCGTGCTCCTCCTCCCAGGGATTGGGGACAGTCTCACCGCCCTCGCCAGCCCCCGAAGCAAGACCTCAGGACTATAAATTCTAGTAAGAGAAAACCCTGACGGTCTTGTGCCTAGATTAGGGGGTAGCTCCCCTCGGGACGGGGCGCGTGCTTCACTTCACCCCTCCCGGTACCCCCTCGAAGCCCCTCCATTCCCGCCACCTCTTGGTGTTTCGGGTTGCAGAGGCTTCCGTCAAAATGGGGTGTTTTCGCTGTTCCTGCATTTTATTCAGGACGCGAAACACCTGACAACCCCTCAACAGGAAGTGTTAAAATATAATACCCATCTCAGAGATCCTGGCAGCGTGGAAACTTCTGCCGGATATATTCTGTTCTGTGGGTCTTATAAAGGCGTCAGGATTTAATTCTCTCGCCGCTTTTCCGTGTTTCAACGGCGTGTTCTCACTACCGTAAACCGGAATTCTTTTTTGTAAAAAAAAAAAAAAAAAACTCAATCTCCTGGTTAAAGGGGCCATGGTATGTGTTCCCCTTCCAGAGAGAGAGTTAGGTTATTACACTAAATACTTCCCGTTTCCCATGGAGGGTGAGGGGTGGCGTCTGGCTTAGATCTTAAAGCTTGAACTACCCGTGGGTGTTCAAGTCCAAGATGATGTGTAAGGCGGGTGCCAGTGAGTCTGGGCTACTCCTCGAGAAAACAAAAGGCTCTCATGAGAATTAACATCTGAACTCTCTCTCGCAGATGTAACAGCAACATCCGAGATGCAACATACTGTGCAGCTAACACCTCCCTTCTAAAGTATCTTCATCTTACTCCTACTCCTCACTTAAAGCTCACTAAAAACCTATGCAATGTGAAGTGTGTACAAAAAGTAACTATAACATGTTTGGTATCATTTAAAGTCTCTCAGTGCGCCTGGTAAACTGGTCTCATCCTCCCAGCCATAATGAAAAGCTAAAAGAAGTTATAAAATATGTGAAATGTGTAAAGGTGTGCCCTCCCCCAGATCCTCCATACCTCCTGTATGTTAATCTACAGGAACCCCCTCAACAGGGGACCAAAATCTAATTATAATGACAGACACCACCATTTGGTAAGCATGTTGAATTATCTGGGTATTTAAGGAGAGGCGACACATTGCTCAGGGCTCTCTGTAATCAGACGATCCCAAACAGTTTACTGTTTGTAGTTTATTTCAGGTGATTGCAATTCGTATTTCTTATGTTTTGATAAAATGTCTAACTTTGACTTATCAATGTCTAATTGGAATTGATGAATTGATTATGTTACCTGGTCAATAAATTGTCAACATTTGATTTTATTCTGACTGACTCTGACATTGTGTTTCCCAAACAGATTAAACGATTCAGTATGTTACCGCAAGTCTGCGTCAGATTAGTGACGACTAATATTTGGCATCGATTCAAGTGTACTTGGTTTGCAAAGACAAAAAGGGAATTTCCGTTTAGAACAGCAAACGCTGCTTGACCAATCTAAATTCGGGTGTCTAACCTCTGTTTTAATTTGATGTTTCTCCAGATAAGTGTACGTGGGAAACCACGCATGGCCAATCCAAAGCTATTATAAGAGAAGTTATGTTGGTCAACTTACATCTATAATAGTGGCCGTGACCTCTACTGAAGAAAACGTTAAGTTACATTCAAGTGTATGCAATTCCATGGGGCTATACTTAAGTATCTTTGATTGTGTATACGTGAATGTGACCGATCTCAGGTATATAGCAATTACCTCTGTTTGATGATCCAATACTGGCCGCTTGTGATCGTGAGACCCGCGGTGTAGAGAAACACGCGAGGACCTCAAAGCGACATAGTTTCTTAATCTAAACGGGTAAAATATAATTAAAGAGTTAAAGGAATAATCAAACATTCGCTCACTTTTAATGATACTCAGATATCATTAAAAACCTTTTTCATTTATGGAGTCAGATGAAATAACGAGATAATACATAAGAGAAAATGTATTTCATTTAATATTGTTGTGTTGCGTACAAGAAAGACTGTAACGCGCAGAGACCTTCACCCGTATTATTGGAGACCGTCATTGGACCGATAAACGGGCTTACAGATGCCTGTGAAGACGGTCGTGTCTCAAGCCCTACAACTCGTTTGGCTGGTCACCATCGATCTTATGACGCACTTCTATACTTCATTTAGAAGTTCTGCCACAACATGGAAAGTTCCTGAGGTTCACTTCTGGGGGCGAAGTCTTCCAGGGTCAGGTTCTTTCACTCAGCCTAGCCCTTTTTACCCGTGCATTCACAATGCATGATGTAGCGCTGGCTCCTTGCGACTCCGGGGCATCTGCATTCTGAATTACATAGACGACTGGCTGATCCTAGCGCAGTTCCAGGAACTGGCAGTTCAGCACAGGGACATCGTCTTAGCTCATCTGTTTCTCTGGGGTTGAGGCTCAACGCCAAGAAAAGCGTCCTCTTTCCCACTCAGAACACTGTCTATCGGGGCATCGTATGGAGTTCAATCACAATGTGGGCACGACTGTCTCCCGCTAGGATTGAGTCCATTCAGATCACCCTGAGCAAAGTCAGGCTAGGTCAAGGTTGCACTGTTATCAGTATCAACGATTTCCAGGTCTCAGGGCGAACGCGTCCACGGTGATCCCTCTGGACCTTCTGCTCATGAGACCGTTTTTGTTGTGGCCAAAAGCCAGGGGATTTCTTCCAAGGGCCAAAACCCCTGGGCTAAATAGGGTTACGCGCCTCAGGCTTCGTTCCCTTTCTATGTGGTTCAGACCCGGTTTTCTGCCTTGGGTCCCACTCTAGGTGCGTCTTGTTGTCGCAGACTGCTAACGACAGACGCCTCCCTGACGGGCGGGGTAGCGGCCTTAAGTGGTCGTCCAGCTTAAGGGGATAGGAGGGTCGTCAGCTCGGTTGTCACAGTCACTGTCTCGGGTTGATGGCTGTATTTCTGGCCCTGAAATAACTCCTCCTGAGGCTGCCATGTCTTGCTGTGGGTGGACAATGCAGCGGTAGCCTCTTACATAAATCTTCAAGGAGACCCACGTTCTTGTCAGCTGTATTTCTGACACGTCGGATTCTCCTTAGGGCCCAGGGTAAGCTCCTGTCACTCAGGTCAGTTATATCCCTGGATGCCCGTATACAGGAGCAGATTTACGGTCCAGACAGGAAATACCAACGTGGGAGTTAAGAACTCCACCCTAAGGTAGTAGTTGCCCAGAGTTCGCCAGCAAGGGTTTTTGCCTCTTACTGATAGCACCGCGCTGGCCGAACAGGGCTTGGTTCTCGGAGCTAATCTCTTCTCTCGACGACTCGCCTTGGGTGATTCCGAAGAGGAAGGATCTTCTATCTCAGGCACAGGGCAATATTTCATCACTGCCCCGAATTGTAGAATCTTTCATGTTTGGCCCCTAAGGGTACCAACTGAGGGACACAGGGCTTTCTCCTGAGGTTATCAAGACCTTTTTAAATGCCAGGCTTTTTCCACTTGGAACAAGTTTGGGTGAGATCTTAGGGCAGAAGAGGACCTCTTCGCCTCTATGGATAGCACAATGTCTCCTCTACTTCTCCCTGAAATCACCCAGCCCCCTTGGGTCTGGACGTTAAAGCACATACATGACCCGGAATGCGTCTGTATGTATTTCTTTCCCCGGTTTCTCTGCTCCCGGGAGTCTTGGCGATGTTCACCAGCAAGGGTCTTGCCTCCTATTAATGGCGCCGCGCTGGCCGGACAGGATATGTTTCTCGGAGCTAATTACTCTCCTCGACGGCTCACCTTGGGCGATTCCAGACAGGGAGGACCTTCTCGTCCTTGGCCCGAATTGTGAAACCTTTCATGTCTGGCCCCTAAGGGTACCAAATGAGGTTCACAGGGTTTTCTCTTGAGATTATCGAGACCATTTCAAGTGCTAGGGCTCCCTCCACTTGGAACTGATCTGGGCAGATTTTACAGGGCAGAAGAGGACCTCTTCGCCTCTGTTGATAGCGCAATGTCTCCTCTACTTCTCCCCGAGTCACCCAGTCCCCCCCCTCCCCCTTAGGAGGGGCTGAACGTAGTAACGCAAATGCGCCTGCATGCGTTTCCTTCTACTAAAGTTCTTATTACAGAACCAGCTAACTGCCAGTTTGTTTCAGTTCTGGATTTTCTGTAGAAAGAACTGTCAGCGGGCACTTGCCTCGCCACTGCCAGGTTCTATGTGGCCACTGCGGTTTGCCACGGCTTGGTGGGCGGGGTGCCCTCAAAGAGGTATCCTCATTATTGCCCGGGCCCACGAGGCACGCGGTCAAGCTTCGCCAGTAGGTTTCAGGGCGCACTCTACCGGAGGGCTCTCCTCCTCTAAAACCTTGGCTAGAGGTCTCCCTCTGCAGCAAGTTTGTGATGCGGCAGGTTGTCCTCTCTGCACACATTCATTGGATTTTTATAGTTTGGATGTTTTGCCACTCCGGGCTCTTATCCCCTTGAGTCGACATCTCAAGCTCATGTCTGGACAAGTTTGTGATGCGGCAGGCTGATCCTCTCCGCTCACATTCATCAGTTTTTATGACAAGTTTGTGTTGCGATAGGGTACTCTTCGCACACATTCATCGAACTTTATTGGCTAGATGCTTTGCTACTCCGGACTCTTATGTCCTTGAGTCGACATCTCAGCCCATGCCTAAACAAGTTTGTGATGCGGCAGGTTGTTCTCTCCGCACACATTCATTGGACCTTTTTAGTTTGGATGTTCTGCACTCCGGGCTCTTATGCCCTTGAGTCAACATCTCAGCTCATACCTGAACAAGTTTGTGATGCGGCAGGCTGGTCCTCTCCGCTCACATTCATCAATTTTTATGACAAGTTTGTGGTGCAATAGGGTTCTCTTCGCACACATTCATCGAACTTTATGGGTTAGATGCTTTGCTACTCCGGGCTCTTATGCCCTTGAGTCAACATCTCAGCTCATGCCTGAACAAGTTTGTGATGTGGCAGGCTTGTCCTCTCCGCTCACATTCATCAGTTTTTATGACAAGTTTGTGTTGCGATAGGGTTCTCTTCGCACACATTCATCGAACTTTATGGGCTAGATGCTTTGCTACTCCGGGCTCTTATGCCCTTGAGTCGGCATCTCAGCCCATGCCTAAACAAGTGTGTGATGCGGCAGGTTGTCCTCTCCGCACACATTCATTGGACTTTTTTAGTTTGGATGTTCTGCACTCCGGGCTCTTATGCCCTTGAGTCGACATCTCAGCTCATACCTGAACAAGTTTGTGATGCGGCAGGCTGGTCCTCTCCGCTCACATTCATCAGTTTTTATGACAAGTTTGTGGTGCGATAGGGTTCTCTTCGCACACATTCATCGAACTTTATGGGTTAGATGCTTTGCTACTCCGGGCTCTTATGCCCTTGAGTCGACATCTCAGCTCACGCCTGAACAAGTTTGTGATGCGGCAGGCTTGTCCTCTCCGATCACATTTATCAGTTTTTATGACAAGTTTGTGTTGCGACAGGGTTCTCTTCGCACACATTCATCGAACTTTATGGGTTAGATGCTTTGCTACTCTGGGCTCTTATGCCCTTGAGTCGACATCTCAGCTCATGCCTGAACAAGTTTGTGATGCGGCAGGCTGGTCCTCTCCGCACACATTCATCAAAATTGAATGGTTTAGATGTTTATGCTACTCCGGGCTCTTATGCCCTTGAGTCGACATCTGAAGCTCATGTCTGAGACCTCTCGCGTTTTTGTGAGTACACTGCACAACCGTAGGGGTCCGGACAGCCCCAAGTGCGGCGGCGTGGGTATTGCGTTCCCCGTAGCGCTTAGCAGCGCAACATCGTAGTGAAGCCTTTTGTAAAGGGAACGTCTCGGGTTACATGTGTAACCCTTGTTCCCTGAAAAAGGCGGAACGAGATGTTGCGCTGCTTTGCCGCACTGGGACGTCCCAGGACTGCTCTTCAAAAAGAAGTATCTGACGACACCTGGTGACGTATCCATTTATAGCCTGGCCTCAGGTGCATCTAATGATTATACCAGCCGAGGCTATAAATTCCGGTCAATGTTCATTGACGTGTTCCACACATTATTCAGCTTGGCTCACAGCTAAAGCTGTTCCCCGTAGCGCTTAGCAGCGCAACATCTCGTTCCGCCTTTTTCAGGGAACAAGGGTTACACATGTAACCCGAGACGTTTCCTACGATGCTTACATAAAAACCCACCTATTGCAACAAAATTAGCTTTGAGAAGAAATTATAAAGAGAGAGAGAGCGATTACGGGTTTGAGCTTAAAATCTGATGGTACATGAAAATGCAATTTCTGACACAACCACATAATTTTGCAATGCTTCTATGAGATTTTTGGGTCATGTGTCGATTCACTTGCTCTTCAGGATCGTCGTTTGTATTGCAAGTGCAACGCTCTATCACTTGAGCTACTGCGCAATTTGATTGCATTCGAACAAGCTTGTACATTTTGTTGTTTGTGTAATGCAAACATGAAAATGTACAGTATAGCCTTACAAGTCATGCGCTATAGTTCAAACGTTTATATAATATGAGACGGAATTGTGTGAGGGACAGAATTTGTGTGAAAAGAAATAAAAGTAATAGTTTTTTCACCAGAAAACCGAAAACAGTATATCGTATGATTCCAGTAATGTATTTCCATGATTCCAGGTTGATGAAATCAGAGGGCATAAATTGGTTGATAGAACTTGTGAAATCATACTAAGCTGTCCTCTGGTCAGACCACAAGATGGAAATATTCCCCAACGCACAGTGTTTATGGTGCCGAAACAGTTTAGTGGAATGTAGCAGTTCTAGTGGTTTAGGTGAAGTAGACATTCTGTGTTTTGCATCATTGCTGCCGTGTCTCTTGTTATCAACTTCATCCAGGCACCAGCAGTGCCGTCACGCGAAAGGTAATATGTTCTATGACTTACAGGGACCTCAGACACACAAACCAACGCACTAAAAATACACAGACACACTGCATTAAAGCACATGATCTTTATACAACCTTAATACAAAAAGTAAAAGTAGAATGTGAATACATTAAAGGGATAGATCACCCAATATGATAATTCTCTCATGGTCTACTCACCCTCATGCCTCATCTCAAATATGTATGGCTTTCTTTCTTCTGCTGAAAACAAGCAAAGATTTTTAGAAAATGTATCAGCTCTGTGAAGCTCCCAAAGATCAATAAGGCACCATAAAAGTAATCTATAAGACTCCAGTGGTTAAATCCATGTCTTCAGAAGAAATATGATAGGTGTGGGTGAGAAACAGACAAATATTTAATTTATTTTTTACAATAAATCTCCACTTTCACATTCTTTTTTTTTCTCCGATTTGCATTTTTTGTGCATCGCCACCTACTGGGCAGGGAGAATTTGTATCTATCATATCACTTTTCAAAAAGTTTGTCAAACATTTATACGTTTACACCTAGTGCAAATAGTCACTCAGAATAATTGTTTTGTGCTTATCAACATTATGCCACAAATGCTGTTGATTGAGCTTAACTTGTATTGATCGTGGAATATTCCTTTTAGAGTACTTTTCTTGTATTATTACAATGCTACACTAGATAATCTCATGAGAGCATGGCTCAAAATTCTTCTCTTCAGTTTGCAACAGTCATGACAATTTTCCACAGCTCAGTTCACCACCCTGTTCCCCAGTCATCACTGCAGGTTACTAGAGTTCATTATTTGTGCTCTGGAAGATAGAGAGTGACCCTGGGACCAAACTGCCAGTGTGTGTGTGTGTGAATGGCTAGCTGGGAAGAGCTGTTGACCCTGGGCTCAAAACCATCCATCTCCTCTACTGGTCTTGGAGTGGGAACAGAGAAGTAGGGAACTCTTTCTTTATAACAGAAAAAGTGCAGTTAATCACTCTTTCTCCTGATAAGATGGGGAGTAGATTAGAAGAGAAGAACAGCTGATTTGGATAATACTTAAATCAAAAGCAATAGCATGAATCACGCTAAGTGTTTATCATCGTGGGAACTCTACCTTGGGAAGCCCAGTGCATGCTGCAAGGTAAAAATGAGCTTCTCAAGGGTCAAAACAGCTCTTAGTGGAGCAAAAATCTGTTTTAAAATGCACATTATAGCCTGTCTGTGTTGTATTATGTGGCTGAAATAAAACAATTTGCACTAGAAAGACTAGAAAAAAGATTTTGCTCTGTGTGAATGTTATTGTAATCTGCATAAATCTTCAGCCCTAATCAACTGATTAAATAGTTCACTGACACACCCCTTGGTCCTGAGACTCCCAGCATTTGTTCTTAAAAGCTGATATGTGTAGGGTTTTTTGATGTGAAAATACTTTGTCCTATAATTTAATGTGCAGGTAAGCCATTTGTAGCAGTGACTGGTGACACCACTTATTTTATTCATGATTAGATGCCAAGTACGAATTAACAGTTAAGTAATAACTTTAATACTTGTATTAAATAGAACTGGAGTTTATTTTTTAGTTTTGCTTTTTGTTTTTGTTTTTTTTTTTTGTACAAAAAAAAAGGTAATAATAGCCATTTAATTAAAAAAATATATACTATTTTAAACTTGGTGTTTGAAATTTTGAAATATGTAGAAAACCTCTGCTAGAGATTACAAGCCCTGGTCTCCTCTACACAGTGCAACTTTAAACATTACACCCTTTTTGGAGTTTGTGTTTATTTTGTGTGTGTGTGTGTGTGTGTGTGTGTGTGTGTGTGTGTGTGTGTGTGTGTGTCAGGAGAGTAGACAGAGATAAAGTGTTGCCTGTGGTCTGGATTTACATTGCCACAGGCTGCGTTTTCTGTTCAGTGGTCACCTGCCCATAAAATTACCTCTACCACCTGCGTCTTTCCTCTGAAGGTTAAGCTCACACACCAAACACACACAGAGTAACACAACATGACACCAACTTTCAAATGATGGCCTTGTATCCGATGAGCTTTGAGCACACAACCTGTCAATTGTCAACATAGGAAGTTTTCAGATGAAATAATACTTTCTGACCTTTTTAAATGCATGTATTTTTTTTCTCTTTTAAAAAACATTATATTTTTAAGAATTTTACAATTAAAATCTTCCATTGATTTACACTGATAGAATGTTTGCTATTCAAAAATCAAATGACCAGAGATGATTTCATAATAATTATTGCATACTGAAACTTTCAGGTTAAATGGTTCATTATTGGAAAGTGAACCATAATGAGAGTCATGGAATTAGCACAGCTTGCTCAGGACAACGGACAAGGGCCAGTTACACAATTTTTCATTATACCAAAATATTTTGGTTGCAAAATGCCATAATTGACCAATCAGAATCATGTATTCCAGAAAGCAGTGTAAAAAATGTAGAAAAACAAATCTAGTTATTTCCAGTTTAACCCTTAAACACATATCTCTGTCTGTAGAGCCCTGGGACTTCATTTCACACCCTGTTTCTCATATATTTTTTGGATATTAGTATTCCTCAGTCTGTTTTATAAGTGTATCACAAAAAAAAAAAATCTAACATTTGCGCAAAATTATTACTTTTTATATAATGGTTTAGGTACCAAAAGTGTATAGGGTTGTGAAAGGGCGGAGGGCGGGGCCGGGTCGTGATTTTACACTCCCGGTCCCTTATCAGGCTAATCAAGACTCCGAGAGGGATAAAGGCCGACTGCAGATGGTGGTGCGACAGAGAGAGAATGTTTTTGGGCAGCTTTCCATCCTATGAGTGTGTTTGTGTCTTTTGGTTTCCGTTTTACATAAAAATATTATTTATATTGTCAAGCCGGTTCTCGCCTCCTCCTTTACCTTAATCCATTTACACTGGTGCCGAAAACCCGGGAAGGAGGAGGGATATGCCGTAGTGGAGTTCTCACCGCTACATCCATCCCAATGGAGCAGCCACCGACTGAGAGGGGAGAAAGGGCTCCTAACCGACCACCTGGAGTGGTTAAGGCCTCTGCCAGGGGCAGAGGAGACCCCTACCAGCCGCTGAATCTCAGCGGGGTCTGAGACAGCCGACCGCGAGCGGGGAGGGGCACACTGCCGACCGCCTGGAGCGGGAGAACCGCTGGCAGGGACGGGGTATTAACCTTCTGTTCCTGAGGGGGCCTCCGATCCGCCCGGGGAGGCACGGCTGTTGTCCGTTAGAGGTTGGAGGAGTGGCCGAGGACCAAGCTACGGCGTATCGGAGAACCGGTAAGTAAGTGTTTTTTTTTGTCTTTCTCCCACTGCCGCTCCGTGTTGGCTCTTTTAAATTTAACAGTTTTTTGTTGGGGGTACTGCCCTGTTACAGGGAGTACTCTCCTATTTTTCATTATTGTTTCCCTCCCCTTGTCCCCTCCCAAATTCAGGAAGGCAGGGATGACCTGCCGGCAGATGGGGCGTAAGGCAGGGAAGGGGGGGGGGGGTACGTCATGCCGGGGGCTCCCAGGCCTGAGAGAACGAGGGAGGAATGTGACAGGGTGGAGGGCTTTGTTTTATTCAACAAATATGGCTGCCAGTAGCCACTCAAATTTCAGCACCTAATAACTTGCACTAGGAATGGCTGACGGTCATGAAACTTACTGTACATAAGCAGGGTGTCAACACTAAGCAGTATATAACATTTTGTGACAATTGGCCACATGATGATACTATAATTAGCTAATTCACATTTTTGCGACTATCTCCGGATAGGCTAGAATAAAATTCTAATGCTTTTCTGAATCCATCAGTTCCCACAAATTATATGGTCACATGAATGTCCATTTACGCAACAAATGTTTTCAACGACATTGATATATATAGTTCTCATCAAGCCAAACAACTTTCATACTAACAGTCATTAGCTCTGCCCAACAGGAAGTTGGCCATTTTGGAGTTTCTGAAATTCGCTAGCTTTGTACTTTTAAATATTCCTCCTAGGGGATTCATGTGACTGGCACAAAATGTGTGCAACATCATGACAAGACATTGTACATTGTAAATTGCGGGGGGTATTTTGAACAGTGTCATCATGGCAATGCAATACATTTGTGGTGAAAAATGGGAAACAGGGAGTGCCTTATATCTTCTTTGTGGATTATGTGATTTTGATGAAAATTCAGCTATATGCTTGGTAATGGGGGCTGATCACATTGATGCAGTTATTATGGGGAACAGTCATAGTGCCACCAACTGGCAACAGGAAGTATGGCACTTTTAACAGACTTTGAAATAGCCCTCTTGTGTTTACATGAATTGCTTCAAAATTATTTAGAATAATGTAAAGACATTGCTGATAAAAAATTGTAAAGGGATATTTGATATCTTAAATACTGTTGCCATGTTAATGCATACATTTTTTATTATTCCTTTCTTCTTATATTTGGGTGTTTCTGAGGCACTTGGAAATGTCATAAAATTAAGAGAAAAAAAAAAAGAGTTGTCGGCTATTAGACTGGGCAAAATTTCATACATGGGCGTGTTGCGGGCCTCTGTAGCACCACATTTTCACCTAGAGTCACCAAACTTGTAAATATATTGTTCTCATCAAGCCGAACAACTTTCATTCTTGCAGTCATTAGCTCACCCAACAGGAAGTTGGCCATTTTAGATTTTTTGAAAATATTTTGAAAATCTTTGAACTTTTAAATACTCCTCCTAGGGGATTCATCTGACTGGCCCCAAATGTGGGCAACATTATGCCAAGGCATTGAAGATTCTATATTTGAGTATATATATCTGTATAGCACCACCTTTTGACTAAAGTGGTGGGTCAGTTTTACCTGCATTCACCACTTATAGTACATATATTGTTCTCATCAAGCCAAACTTTCAAAATAGCAATCATTAGCTCCACCCAAAAGAAAGTTGGCCATTTTGGATTGAATTCAGCAGTCATTAGCTCCACCCAACAAAACAACAATTTCTTTGGGTAATTGCAGGCCATGGACTTTTAAATACTCCTCCTAGGGGATTTTTATTACTGTCACCAAGATTATGCCAAGATATTGAAGATGCTAAATTGCAAACAGATTTTTGATATATTGAACGGTGTTGCCATGGCGAGGCAATAAATTAATGGCAAAAATGGGAAACAGGAAGTGTCTTATATCATCTGTGTGTATTGCATGATTTAGATCAAAATTGAGCTGCATGATTGGTAATGGGGGCTGATCACATGGATATGGCTACTGTGGGTCATGGTCATAGCACCACCAACTGGAAACAGGAAGTGTGGCACTTAAATCAACTTTAAAATAGTCCTCTTATATTTACCCAAATCACTCAGACACCACAGATATGAAATTGTTAAGGGATTATGATATCTTGAAAAGCGTTGTCATGGCAACAGATCAAATTCTATGATGTTGTATTATATTCGGGTGTATTTGACAAACTCTGCCATATGTTTAATAATGCTTATGACATGAATGTGGCTATAGTGGGTTACGGTCATAAGGCCTCGAGCTGGCAACAATTGATGTTCAAGGGTATTCCAGAACTTGCCATAATTACACATTTATTCCATTTGCCACATACATCAAAGTTGTTAACCATTATGTCTGACCAGAAGGTAAGACATGGTGTCTTACTTGTTTACTTGTATTACTTGTATAAATGTCCATCATGCATTGTTTACAAAAGCCCCATTGTGCTTGGGCCCGTCATCACTGCTTGCAGCTATATTTAAATTTGAGTTTTACTTGCATGCAAATTTGAGGAAAATGGAAGTGATGAACCAATAAAAATTGCAAATTGTATTTAATTTTTACAATAACAATAATTGTAAATCTGTAATTTTATAACAGGACTCAATTGTGGCCACTTACATATTAACTTGTCCTGTGAGCATGATTTGTGTGAGCCAGAGCAATCTAATTAATAAATCAATGATGTACCCTTCAGATATTGTAAGTATTTAATGTGGTAGTTATATGTTTATTATGACAGGTTGATATCTTTACTTGACAGATATCATCTTTCAGAGGTGAAAAGATGGCTTTGGTCATGTGACAATTTTCACCATAAATCAAGACAGTGTGCTCAGTCTGAGTTGTCATTTATAGTTTACAACTCTGTGTACAATACAAAAACAACTGTTTTTAGATCCTTCAAATTGCAAATTACATATTGGTCACAAATGTGGGATTAAATTGGTGGCAACAAACAGTCAGCAACCAATCAAAATCTCATATCTTCCATGTCTGAGATTTTGTTATGATCTATCTTATTTAAAACGAAGAAGGTAAACTAATATCAGACCACGTCTAGCCGCAAGACCTCAGATGTTACAATATACATAGAATAAATGAGAAGGCACCATCCGATGCACTGATGTTTGAACTTTTGAAAATGGAGTAGCAATGCATGTGTCCAACTAACTACAATTCCAGACTGAATAACAAACATCACATTCTGGAAGGTGCCAAAAAGAGCTTACACATTATGTTGTTCAGTCTCTATGGTAAGATTGGAGCAAACTACGATTAAATAATACCTTTGAACATAAAATATATAAGCCAAGGAATAAAGAAACACGCAAAGACAGAAGAAAAACATAATTACGTAGTCAGACTCTCTGGAAGAAGCTTTGTAGTTTGCTTTGTAGTTTTCAAGAATATCTACATGTGTCTATTAATGTAATCGTGGACAATAGCATGTCTATAGCCTTAATGTAAAAAAGCAGCTTTCCAGTGACTACCTGGAACATAACATAATCCGCTGTAGGTGATGCATATGTTGAATCCAGCTGCGTTGACTTCTCAGAAGTCATAATAATAATAATTGATAATAGTGTTTGGTCCTTCAGACTCTGTTAGTCCACCGAAAATTAATTTTGGTGAGTTATCCTCGTCTGTGAAGCCTTGGGTTAAAAATCTAGGGGTTGTTTTCGATGATGGGCTGAAATTTGACAAACATATCAATACAGTGGTCAAATCATGTTTCTTTCAGCTTCGACTTTTAGCTAAAGTAAAACCTATTTTGTCAAGAAAAAATTTTGAACAATTAATTCATGCTTTTATTACTTCGAGATTGGATTACTGTAACTCACTATACTTTGGGATTAGCCAGTCAGCTTTTTCGCGGTTACAGAGAGTTCAAAATGCAGCTGCAAGACTTTTAACCAGGACTAAAAAACGAGACCACATTACGCCTGTTTTGCGTTCTCTTCACTGGTTGCCCGTGCGTTACCGAGTGAATTTTAAAATTCTTCTTTTGGTGTTTAAATCATTAAACGGTCTGGCCCCTTCTTACCTCTCGGAATTACTAACTGAATATCGTCCAGTTCTGTCTCTCCGGTCTGCTAACCAGAGATTGTTGTGTGTTCCAAAGTCGAAGCTGAGGCGCAGGGGTGAACGGGCTTTTTCAGTAGCTGCTCTCAGACTGTGGAATGCACTACCCTTGTGTATTCAGCTCTGCATCATCGTTGTTTGTTTTTAAATCTAAGCTAAAAACGCATCTTTTTGAACTGGCTTATATTCAATGAGAAAGTGTATTGTACGTTTTTTAAACTGTTTTTTATTACAGTTTTTATTTTTATTATTGTTTTATTGTATTGTATTGTCTTATGTCTGCTATAGTATGTGCAGCACATTGGACAACCTCGGTTGGGATTAATGGTGCTATATAAATAAAATTGACATTGACATTGACATTGACAGAAACCCTTGTTTCTTTTTTGAACATAGTGTACTTGTGGCAGGTGTTTATGTGGGGCTGTAGCCTAATTGTGCTTCTGGTCCTGATTTGATATTTCTGAGTGTTATTTCCTATTCTTTAGGTTCAGCCAGTCAGATTGAGTGCCTAAAAATGCACTGACTGTCTGGATCACTTCATTAGTGGCTTGTCAGTGTCAATTGTGGCCTTTTCAACTGGGCTCAATTATGGTCCACCCACCGGATTGAGAGAGGAGCGAGCAGACGTGCCTGAGTCATGTGCGGCTGCAGCAGGCCCGTTAGCACAGGGAATCAAATCACACACGGCAAACAGCAGCTAAATTTAATTATATAAGAGATAATCTGCTTCAGACATGGTCTGATACATATGTCCACCTACAGGTGCAGGAGAGATGCCACAATCTGCTTTAGACCTACACAAAACTGTAGCAGCTCAGCTCTGACTATTTTAATTGTGTAAAGAGGTGATTAAGTAAAATTTAACCTAAATTACAGTTGTGTGCCATTTAGAATTGATTTGAGAATGCATTTTAAATTCCAATCCAATTCCTACATTTTAATTGAACTAGAATTGAGTTAGGAAACAGTATGAATAATTTCAAATTTAATTGAAATTTAATTTATGGAAGCAGAATTCAAATGGCATAAAAATGCCATACATGAAAAGAAATTCATGTAAATGCTTTAATTTAAATGCAAAGTAAAAAGGTAAAAATCTTACTTAATGGATCAAATTATGAAAAGTGATATGATTTTGTATTTGTGTGTTTTACTCAATATTTGTCTATTTATGAGTGAAATAATAAAAGGCACTATAATAAAATATTCTAACTCTGGCAATTCTGGCATTGCTAAAACTCAAAAGTAAGTAGCGTAACTAAACTACATTTTACCGCATAATTGGTTCTGCATTGATGTGTGGATTACCACTCCATCTTAAATATAATAATGTCTGGTGGCTAATATAATATCTGTGTGTGCAATTCCACCACTGAGCAGTTGCCCCCTCTTTTGAATAAAAATTGAAGACTTAAACCATACCGTATATCAGCTATAAATTTGATTCAGAATATTTTTTATATATTTATATATAATAAGAATTAGAGGGATCAATTAATTATGAAAAAATATATATGTCATAATGTAATCCATAAAATGAATAAATTAACTTTTTATGGACCATGGTGGAAGTAATACTTAATTTCCCAGAATTAAACTATATTATTATATAATCAACAGACTACATTTTTTTTTTGTCAACATTTATTTTTATAAAGTTATCTAAAAAGAATGTGATGGACATTTTGTGGTGCTTTATGGCTAAATCAAAATGAGTTTTAATGTTCACTGTTTTGATATGTACTGTATTACATTTAGATTAGAGAAGTATGTCTAATCAGTTAGAAAAAAAACATTCTACATCAGTGAATAAACTAAAAATGTAATTATTCTTATCAATTCAAAGTCAATTCAGTAAATTTCTCTTGCTGTCACTCCAATTCAAAATCATTTGGGGCATGGCCAATTTAATTCAAAATCCATCTCATGAATTGATAGAAAACCAATTCTACAACTCAGAATTTTGCCGAAACCTGACCTACATACACTCAAACACACACTAAAAGATATCACCATGGTAATGGACAAGATTAGGCGTGATATCTTCCTAATAATCAAGACTAACACTGCAACCTCACCGAGCAACACAAATCGAAGCAAAAATATTTCCAAAACAGCTGTGGGCTCAACTCTGACCGTCTTGCAAAGATGACAAGGAAAATGATAGTTAGAAAGAGAAAAAACAAGACAGAAAAGGGAGAGAGATGGACTAGCTTGTTGACTCATCTCTTCAATTACATGCTCCCTCCCTCTGTGGTGCTTTAATTTTGCGATCAATCCAATGCCGCTGCCGCGCTCATCTCGCTGGGGCTGTCTGGTTGATAAGGGAGAGCCCAGCTTATCAGTTCAGCCATCACACACACACACACACACACACACACACACACACACACACACACACACACACACACACACACACACACGCAGTCAAAATACACATCTGTCTCATCCGATCAAGCCACTGATTTCACCGCCAACAGCTTAAGCTCTTCACAAATAGAGATCAGGCAGGGTTTACTGGATAATTCCCACTCTTTGCTTACCTTATCTTAACCCCCAACCTCAGGGTTGTGACTAGTACTCAACAGACTGGTAAATCACTGTACAGAAAGTTATAGTGGGTTTATATCTGATCAGTAGATTTTAGTTTGCAGCATGGTGATTGAGGGTAACACCCCTTAGAATTAAGTGGTTACGTGTTTGTGTTTTTACATAAATGTCTGCATTTTCATGCTCAAACAGAGCTGTAAACATATATGCACACCCCAGAGACAGAAATTAACCAGGGTTTGGGGCACAAATGCCACCAAAAGTCCTAAAAATAAAAATAAATAATACGGGGTAAAAAGTGCTATTATAACATTCTGTTCCCTGTCAAAAAGCTACACTTTGATGCTGCACAGATTTAGCACTTTGGGAACAACTTTAGGTGTGACCAGCTGTGAATATGTGTGCAACACGTCAATGAAATTGACCAGAATTTATAGCCTCTGTTGGTGACTTCATTGGATGCACCTGTAGCAGGGCTATAAATAGATGAGAAACAGGTGCATCGTCAGATCTTTTGTCTTCAGATCACTCTGTGTGTGTGTTGTGCTTCTTGACTGTCAGAACTTTCTACTTTCCTCTGTTAGGAGTTAGAATTGTTAGGCATTGTGCAGATACCTTTCTTTTTCTCTTTTCTTTAAAAAAAAAGAAGAAAAAGAATGACTGATAAACAAAGCTAGCTGTGTGTGTTCCCATGTTTACGCTCTATGGCTGAAACGGACACACACCGGTTTTGTTTTGTGTGTTTGGGGGAAGAGCATGCTGCTCTCGCGTTGGGGTAGGGCGGGTGCAAGCATTGCGATCTGTTTACAGTCAGAATGCTTCACACTCGTCACGCTTACTTCCAAGAGCCAGCGCCCACTCTTTCATCGTGGGGCTCTTGCATAGATCTGGCTGAGGAGCGAGAGAAGGGTCCGTCCCTATGGCTCACTCTCTCCCCAGATCCAGCTGATCCTTCTCGTAGGCCTGAAGTGCGCTTTGGCGCCTCTTCAGTTCACGAGGGGGGACGCTGAACCTTTGAACATTCCACGCACAATAATAAAGCAGCTGAGGAATTACTCGAGGCGGTTACTCGGGCTGAACAAGAGACAAGAGACCCCCAAACGCTCCAAACTAGAAGACATATTTCTGTCTGGTGGCCAAAAAAATAAAAAAGTGAAGGGAACACTATATCAGTCCCTTCCTTTCTTTGATGACCTCCATGACGAGCTCTCTCATTCATGAAGGAAACCTTATACTTCCCGTGTCTTCGTGCACTCGACGTTGACATATTCGACTATCGTGGGTGCCGAGGCAGGAGGTTTTCAGTGATGCCACCGGTAGAAGAGACACTTGAAGGTTATCTCTCACATGGCTCAGCATCATTACTAAAGAGTCCCACTCTCCCCACAAAGCCGTGCAGGACCACCTCCACGCTTGTGGGGAAGGCTTATCAGGCAGCAGGTCAGGCTGGTGCTGCCCTGCACACTATGGCAGTGTTACAGGCGTACCAGGCTGATCTGATGAAGGACCTGAGTGCGGGCAACATGGTCAACGAAGAGGCTTTCTCTGAGCTTCGTCGAGCCACGGATCTGCCACTCCATGTGACCAAGCAGATGGCCAGCACCATTGGCCGGTTTATGTCGGCTTTAGTCAGCACAGAGAGACACTTATGGCTCAACCTGTCGGGCATCAGAGACAAGGACAAATGTTTCCTTCTCTATGCCCCGGTTTCGCCTTCTTGCTTATTTGGTGACGCTATGAATGAAGTTATCACCAGGGTACAGGAGGCTAAAAGTCACGAGGAAGCCTTCGGGCAATTCCTTCCTCGCCGCACTGAGGGGGAGGGGCAACAAGGAGCAATAGTCCTTGAGGGTCTGGTTGAGACCCCCTTCGAACCTCTAGAGTCAGCGTCTGATAAACTTCTGACTCTCAAGATGGCTTTTCTTATGGCAATTACTTCTCTAAAAAGAATTGGGATCTACAGGCTTTGTCTGTCTTGCCAGCCTGCTTAGATTTTGCCCAAGGAAATGATTGCTAAAGCAATTTTGCACCCTCATCCTGACTACCTGCCTAAGGTTCCTTTCTCGACTGTACATCCGGTCACTCTCGAAGTGGGTATTCTCGTTCCCAAAGTGCTAAATCAGCGCAGCATCAAAGTGTAACTTTTTGACAGGGAACGTCTCGGGTTACTTAACTGTAACACCTGTTCCCTGATAAAAGCGGAACGAGATGGGGTTACAGTTAAGTAACCCGAGATGTTAACTAACATTCAATATTTAATTTTATATTGTTGTCTTTTAAATTTCCATCTTGTCATTTGTTAAATGCATATTTGCATGGGTTGACATGGGACGAAACACGTAACCTGCCCCAATGCAGTTATGAGCTTGGAATGGCCCTTTGGGGACAAGTTGACTGCTCAAAAAATAGGTGCAGGCTAACCTAGTCGTGCCCATTCCCTCTTTTTTTTCTCCCCCAAAAGAGTGAAAATGTACTTTTTCCCCAAACAAGAGGTCAAACTCGCCCTAAGATGAGCCGGCGCACTCATCTGGAAGCCTGATTGGGGCAAACGAGTGTGCTGGGGAATGGGAGGTCCGTGGGGATTTAGTGGAGGTGGTCCCATTGAGGTCCCCAAATCGCCCCCAGTGCTAGCCGCGCTGGCCTCAAACCCGTAGGTAGAAGGGCCAAGGTGGGGAGCCGCTGGGGTGGCTTTCTTTCTTACGAGGGCAAGCCGCGACCGCAACATTGCCATTGTCATGTTCTCGCAGTGAGACATGATGCATCCACGAACGATGTCTCCACGTGGGCAGCGCCCAGGCACGAAAGACAGCGATCATGGCAATCAGAAGGCGTGAGATAACGACCACAACGTGTCTTTAAAAAGACGTTTATGTGTGTGCCGCTCTTTCAGAATAATCTTTTAGGATTTATACTCTTTTAGAATATACTCTTTTAGTTTGTTCTGTCGAAGCACCCAGAGAAGATCTCTGCAGTGCACCAGTGCAGAGGGGGAGAAGCCGCTGTAATGCACCATCAGAATCCAGCAGAGGTGAATGGGAAGCTGTGGAAATTCAGCTCAATGAATAGCAACTGCACTTTTCTGAAGAGAAAACCTAAATGAGCGGTTTTCACGCCAGCTCCTTTATACCCGTATGTTCGGGGCAGTGGCATGGCATCCACTCGCCAATTCCCATTGGCCTTTTATCAAAGATCAGAGGTGTCTCGGGCTCCCAAGACTGAACCCTAGTGTCACTTCATCGACACAACATTGAGTGAGTGACAGATAAGGGACCAGCCTTAGCTGGTTTGCAGGTTTAAGACATGCCTGACCAACTTTAAAAAGTGTTCAACAGCTTTAATAAAAAATGAAATTTTCTGACACTGGTACACTGTTCGAATTATCCAAAAGAGTACAAATGTACAGAATTTACAAAAAAGTCAAACTACACCTACTTCTTCCACTAGGCAAAGCATCCTGGATGGAAAGGAGAGCAAGTTTCCTCCACAGGCAGAGATGAGTTCTGCCGTGTGCTCATCACAGTAACCCAGTTTGAGGCTTACCATCCACAGAACGATAGGTTCTGCCTGAATCTGCCTTTTGATTGTTGAGAAATGTTCTGAAAGCATATTCTCTCTCTCAGAAACATTCAGCACTGAAAATGACAATTTCACCATTTACTGTAAATCCCATGTAGGAACATTGTGCCGCTGCAAAAGCCTATAAATAATTTTGGTAAGGCTGTAAGTAAGGTTTCCTTTAAAAATGAAGTGTGTCAGGACTGCATGTGTATGTGTCCTTACCGAACTGAACCCAAATGTAAGCTAAATTTGACAAAACCCTCCTTTGGGGAAAATATTTTATAAATAAATCAAGTACTGTTTTTTAAAATTATTAAAAAAATTAACAAATATTTATTTTAGAGATATGGATAGGGTTAGACAATAATAATTACAGTATAATAGGCTTTGTATAAAAACAATAGAAGTCTAAGGTATGACCCCATTTTAGATAGCTAAGCAAAAGTGTACTCCACAAGCACAGTAAAACCTGAAATCAGTTGCCTTGTGGGGACCAGCCAGCAGTACCCATGAGGAAAATGTCTGAATAAACATACTTAATGTGTAAATGAAAATGTATATATATATATACAGAAAGGTTTCTGTGAGGGATAAATTAAGGGGTTGGTGTAAGGTTAGAACATTTTGGTCAAATGGCAAAGAAATTAATGGTTGCATTGTAGTGGGAAGGCACCTCTAATGGAAGCACAGCACTGATTTGAAGCACATTATTATAACTACAAAGGGCAGAGGTGCAGCAGCCACTGGTCCCAGAACTAAATTAATCGATAAGCATTTAGGGGCCCTTTTTTGTTTTTGATTTGTCTTCGCTAATGCAAGACAATTTCTAAGGCTCAAGGTCAGCTCAATATTTCCAACTTCATATTCTCTTTATTCCCAGGACAAGCACAGGAAACCCTCTCCAGAAGATCCTCTCCAATTTCCTAATTCCCAATTACAAATATAGCCTACAATTCGTGCCACAAGTAACACACACACAAACACTGCATACCATGCAATCAGCCAGTTGAGCCTAAAAGAGACTTGATGGACAGCTCAAGCAGCCAATGAGCAACCAACCCCCTCCTTTACTAAGCACATCAGTCAGTTGTTACAGCAAGGAGGAAAAAAATTATCAAAATATATAAAAACTTTGCGACCAAAAGGGGTGGGAACAACTTCACAATACAGCATGATCACCATACAGTAGGGGATGTATTTAACTCTTCCGTGAGGGTTTTATCGTGCAAACTGTCTAAAAGCTAAAGAACACGATGCACTCAGCAAACTAATTAAAGTTAATACAAATATCAAAACAAGAAAAACAAATTTAACCTTACTAAGCAACTAGTTGGTTGTTTGATGACTAGCTGACTATAATGACCCATCCCTTATTGTGACACACTTGGATTGCTTTATTTTACCACAGTAACTTGGACTAAGTAACAAAAGCATATTTCCAAAATGCTGTAAAATCTAAAATGAACCCACCAGCCCAATTTGAAGGCAAACACGGTGTTGTGAATCTGTGTAACAGTAACTTTTGCCATCTGAATTTTCATCCCTGTGCTGTCAAATCTGAATTTTAGAAGCCACAGTTATTATTTATACGTGATAATAAATGTCAAAGGCTTAAAACAAACCAGCTGATTTACAGCTACCAGCCAGTGTATGAAAACATTTGGGAACGCTTTACAAATGCAAGAGCAATGTCTGGCCTGTTCCATTAAAGTAGGATGTGTTTGCTAATGCCTGATATTAGAAGTCACTTCCTCCCTGCACTGTTGTCGCCCACTCCATTCTATAGAGAGGCTGAGAGTGTACAATTACAAAGGAGCAATGGCAAAAAATAAGCACTCCTGGACTGACAGACAGGCAGGTGGGTGGATGGATTGACAGGTGCAGGAGTGGATTGGCATAGAAGTGGTATGTGCGTATGTATGTATGTATATATGGATGGATGGATGGATGGATGGATGGATGTGAAGTGGCACTGAGCTGTGTATACACAGGTGTCTGAAGTGATTAGAAGGAGGACTATGTGTATTTTCCTCTACATGGTACTTAGAGGGAGAGCGGGTGCTATTTATAGGGAGAGTAGGGGCTTGATTGGGGAGAATGGCATGGGAAGAGTGTTTTCTTGCCGTTGCAGCTGCCCAACAAGGACTTATTGACCCCCGGTCTGCCCTTCTTTCTGCATTCTCTTTGAATCTCTCTTTCTCTCACTCACTCACACACACACACACACACACACACACACACACACACACACACACACACACACACACACACACACACACACACACACACATGCATGCATGCACACACAGTTGTGTTTCCATGTTTTATGGGGACTTTCCATAGACATAATGGTTTTTATACTGTACAAACTTTATATTCTATCCCCTAAACCTAACCCTACCCCTAAACCTAACCCTCACAGAAAACATTCTGCATTTTTACATTTTCAAAAAACATAATTTAGTATGATTTATAAGCTGTTTTCCTCATGGGGACCGACAAAATGTCCCCACAAGGTCAAAAATTTCAGGTTTTACTATCCTTATGGGGACATTTGGTCCCCACAAAGTGATAAATACACGCTCACACACACATCCACATTCATTTAATTTGATCATTTCAGAAGCCCCTCTATGTAGTCACAAAGAACACACAAACTCAGGAACTGTAATAATTGATTCAGATACTGATCTTGGATCCGTCATGGATATTTCAGTCAGAGTTTAAGGCCTGCTTCACACATCAAGCATCAATGGCATGCAAGTGGCACTACAGCATAACTACAACAGCAGGCTCTCACGTGTTCTATTACACAGACAGCATTTCTGCTGCATAACCGACCTTCAGCTCTATAGAATATAGAAAATAACATGGTTTCAAATTATAAGTGTGTAAATTATACACAAACCAGAATGAAATAACTTAATATACCCTTACTAAAGATTTTTGACATAAATCGCAGATATTTCAGGTCTAGAATCGTCTGTCTAAAAAGGAGTTTCTAATAAACTGCCCCGCACTGGAAAGTAAATTCAGGATAATTTAGTTATGTAAGTAAATTAATTGAAGCTAAAGCTGAAATATGTCATTCCCCATCTGTCGCTCACTCGAAGTTGTGTCGAGTGAAGCAACACTAGGGGACTTTCTTGAAGGCCTCGGTTACCTCTGAACTTGAGAAAAGGCCAATGAGAATTTGGCAGAAAGAATTAGCATGTCCCTCCCCTGGATATACAGGTATAAAAGGAGGGAATCGTGCATGGGAGGGGCGTGATTGAAAAGGGACCCCTAGTGTCACTTCATTCGACACAACGTTGATTGAACGACAGACGGGGAACATCTAGGTTACTGTTGTAACCTCTGTTCCCTGATGGAGGGAACAAACTGAATGAACAGATGCACGATTCCCTCCTTTTATACCTGTATGTCTGGGGGAGGGACATGCTAATTCTGTCTGCCAAATTCTCATTGGCCTTTTCTCAAGTTCAGAGGTAACCGAGGCCTTCAAGAAAGTCCCCTAGTGTCGCTTCATTCGACACAAAGTCTCATTCCCTCCATCAGGGAACAGTAACTAGACGTTTCTGCACAATTAGCATCAACAAATGGAAGTTTGTGGGGGGGGGCTTTATGTGCTTTCTGCTATCCAGAGCAGTACGTTTGTGCTTTAAGGTGAAATAGAGCAGAGCCATTATTTTTACTTATGAGCTAACACATCCATTCCTACAAAGAGAATGAGTGGGAGAGAGAGTGTGAGATTGTAAGAGGATAAATGAACAGCCTGATCCCCAGGTTACACCTAATCCCGTTTAATTAACTAACAATCCTCCCAGCATTTCATCAAAGGCAGTGAGCAGGAAGGCAGAAAAAAGCAGGAATGACAAATTGCATCGTATGTCATTTTAAAAGCGCCTTCCCTTTCTTCCCTGCTCTCCTCTGGTTTCGAGAGGCAGCTGTGGGGTGCACCTGCTGTCGTAGATATTTCTATTGTAGGTCAGAGCTCTTGAAAGTGCTTCTTAACCCGGCGCTGCACCTTTCTTCCCAGCATGCAACACTTCGCTCACCCATGTGATGGTAAGAGTGGTGTTCAGGTATTGGAGGAGCTCTGGGCTCTCTATTTTTATGAGCTGTTCTCCATATTCTTTACTAAGAAAAGGTAATACTTCAGTGTCTCGTCTTCTCTCTGCTTGTGAAAAGATAAAATAAACCTTTGTTCGACAGCACAGTCTACAACTACATATACATACATACTGTACACATTTATGCTGGTAGAGTAATTTTCACGATTATGGGGATGTATGTATGCAGAGTACTTTCTATTTCTAAATAATTGCTGTAAGTAAAAATGCTTTAGATGGATGTACCTCCACAACACCATAAATAATGCTCAAGTACTCCTTCAATGAAATCAAACCAGAAATGTGTTCCTATCAAAATAGAATAATACTAGATAATCTTTAAGGATTATTATTAATATTATAAAAGTAAAAAACAAATCAAATCTGTGGGGAAAGAAATCTTGCCAAATATAGGCTGCTACAAGTGTCAGAAACAAATGTACAAACACAAGTTTAAAACTTGTACAGATTTATGCACATTATTTTTATTTCCTTGAAAGATACTTAAAAATGATTATTTATATAATATATTAATCATGATTAGTTACTTTAATGTACTGACAGCCCTACTATTTTCAAGTCATTGTTAACCATGTAAAACAGAAACTAAGCAAAGCTGAAATCTTTCCAAGTACCAAGTTATATAATGTACACATACAGTATGCTTGCACATACACAAATAAACATACATGGTTCCAATCCAAATAGGTTTACACAAAAATTAACATTTTGCCATAAATATGTGAGACTGTACACTTATGCTTTCCCATTCTTGAAAAGTACCAGTCACCACTGATAGACACACAGGTAATTTATAGGCAGTGGGTGATGGTGATCAGTCAGTGTCAGTGCCCCTCATTTGCACAACTTTCTGCTTTGCTGTTTGTTTAAACCTTTCCCCCCTTCTGTACCAAAAGCCATCATTTACACTGGTGGAGTTGCGTTGAGAGCCGCCCACCTGAGTCCTGCCTCACAGCTGTTCCCTCCTCTCTTGGAAAACATTCTGTCACATAAAAAGCCGGGCACATGGCGTGATGGCCTTTAGGGAAGACTAACCATACCATCAGCTGAACTGAAAGGGCTCTCAGTATGTTCAAAGAGCAAACCCCTTGACATAAAGGTTTGTATCCAAAGGAAATTCCTGTGGTGACACATATCATGTTAGAAAACATGTACACAGGCTAGGCAGGGGGACTCTTGCTTTTACCATCCACAGAAGAATTCTGCAGGCAAGAAGGCGTAGGCAAATGTTAAGCAAGTATAAAACCTTCAAAAACTAGCCCACATGTCTAGCTATATGTTTTTTATTCAGCACTTTATACTCTGGGAAATTTAGCATCTCATCGCTAAAATGATTTCCTCGTCCAATATGAATATTCAGTGTAAACCCACACAGGAAGTAAATGCTGCAAATTTGTCAAAGTTCACCAAACTTGAACCCCATGTGAAATTTGCATTGGGAAATGTCTTTGCCAATGGAAGTCCATCAGGTGAATTTCCTAATAGCGTGGATTTCCATTGAGGTGACTGTATTTCACCCGTGGAATTTCACAGTGCAAGGGGTCTTTAGTTCCCTAAGAATTAATCTAGCCATTTTTTGACTGCTGCACCTTTAAGAAACAAACAATTTGCATATTAAATGAGCAAAAGCACTGATTGCTGTGCTCTGGTGCTCACACACCGGCTTGCAAGTTTGCTGTACAATGTAATTTTCAACTGCCCCATCCTTCAATAACAGCCTCTTTGAAAAGCTTGCGTTACCATCCGTGCTGAAATCCGCCACAGTAACTGTTATGATCAGACTACAATGATCAGGGATCTGTTAAAAAATAAACTTCATTCACTTGATTCCATCAGAAGGACATGCAGAGCGGAAGGTGCTACACACAGTCAGGAACAGCAAAATGTTTGGCAACAATTCTCTCGTATTATCCTTAGTTCTACTGGTGTTTAGGAATCATATACTGCCTTTTTCTTATTACCTCACTATATCTGGGCATGGGTTATAAATTTACAAAAAAATAATTAAAATTAAATTAAAAATGTAAAAATGTAAAAACTAAAAGTATAAAAAGTTTGCTAGATTTACACTGCTAAGTAAGGCAAAAAAGCAGCCTTTTCTTTGTCCTCATCAACATATATACTAACAGCTTTAATCTTTAAAGAGAATTATGTGCAAGATATTGCTGATTTTACTACTAACTCTGAGCTTTAGAGTTGCAAAAAAAACTGCTGCAAGGAAGAATGGAACTATTCAGAGCATATCATGCTTCCGCAAGGCTTTAATACTCCATACGTCAATATGTCAAAATGAGAGGGATAAATACACTCTCGTGTCTCACCACCATTCCTAAAAACTCAATTCAGGTCTAAAGCTACTTTTATAATGGATATATTAGACACAGGTGGTTGCTGTGCTAAAGCTTCCTTGTGGAGATTTTTTTAGCTTTACACTGAAATGGAGATTTTTGTTATGTTACTCAGCACACCACCCTGTTCAGACCCATGCGGGTGGGTTAATCTGGGTCAAAACTAAGGGCGAGATCTACAAGGCCACCTACGAAGCTAGAGTGGTGAACGCAGGGGAAAAAGACAAAGCCTGTGAGAAGCAGAACAAGTCTAGAAGTGCACTTTAAGAACACTTTGCTGTTTCAAGAGGACAGAGTCATTAAAGTCCAGTTTCACAGTCTATATGAAGAGCTTTGTAAGTAGCTATTTAGCAGACACTTTTATTGAAACATTTAGTGCACTTATTAGTGGTGCTTGCTAAGTTTAGCTGGCAATCTATGCTGGTCTACCAGCTGGACCATATTAATTATACCATATTAACCAGCATAAACCAACCTAGACTAGCATAGTAAGGGTTTTTTCAATAGGTTAATACCAAAATCATGGGTTTTTTAAGTAGTGCAGTCAGTCGAAAAACCAACCTAGACTAGCATAGTAAGGGTTTTTTCAGTAGGTTAATACCAAAATCATGGGTTTTTTAAGTAGTGCAGTCAGTCGAAAAACCAAACTAGACTAGCATAGAAAGGGATTTTTCAGTAGGTTAATACCAAAATCATGAGTTTGAATGCCAGGAAACAAACATACTGATCAAATGCAGACCTTGAATGCACTGCAAGTCACTTTGGATAAAAGTATGACTTAAATGAATATATACTGCATGTACTGTAAAGCCGGCACCAATTTTCAGGTGTGAGCTTCATTTACATAATCACTGGCCAGGCAGAGGGAGACGGAGTACGCATTAGTGTATGCCAGCGGGAGGTTGTTAATCCCTTGAACATCGGGACTCTCTGCTGGGATAATCACTTCACAAACCCCTAAACAACATCCAGCTTTTTTGAAATCATCGCTGGCAGTCGGTGGGACGGGTGCACGTGACCAAGGCAGTGACCAATGAGCTCCAGGCCAAAGTCCAGTTCATAGATATAGTTTTCCAGAAGTTTTTCAGAGGACGAAAGTGAAATATTTCTATGCAGAACAACAATGGCATCAAAAAGAAAGTATGTGTGGACGGTACATACAGAGGAGAGTCTCATTGCTCTTTGGAGCAAACATATCTGTTTGTATGACAAATTATATTATACGTATATTACAATTATTTTATATATTATTATTAATATTATAGATATAGCATTGCTGAGAATGTACTTAATAATAATAATAATTGTAGTTATTATGTACTTAAAGATAATAAGTGATTGTGATTGGTCAATTGCGGCATTCTACGTTCAAATATTTTCGTATTATATTTTTTTAATATTTGCATGAATGTTTTATGTTTAACTATTTCATACGTAGCTGTGTATTAAGTTTAGTTAGCAAGTCAATATTACAAAAATAAACCTGTTGAAGATGACTGTACATTAATCCTTACTTAACCATCTATTAACATTTACTTATCATTTATCAAATGTAATAAGTAGTGTTTATGCTGGTTTATGCTGTATTACCAAGATCAACAACAACAGTCACTAAGTGTGTCACCCCCACCCAAACTAATTT
Source organism: Xyrauchen texanus (assembly GCF_025860055.1). NCBI lineage: Eukaryota > Metazoa > Chordata > Actinopteri > Cypriniformes > Catostomidae > Xyrauchen > Xyrauchen texanus. Next base: position 11,366,408 of record NC_068309.1, read on the forward strand.
ATTCTGATTCTGCTAGTGTGTTGCCGGCTTAATATGTTTATGCCATATCACCCATTGTGAAATATGATATTCTATCTAACTCTGTAAACAATGACACAACATACATATCGAACAATGACGTAAAAACCTCAAAACCTCCTAGTCAGTGTTTGACTGGATCAGTCAGGCCAGTGTATTATCAACCGTACGCAGTCTGTATCTGTCAGTAACCCTCAACGCTCATGAGGAACATATGAGTATGTGTTCTGAGTGGCAGAACAATTTTATCACCTATCAAATCCCTGCTCTCTCATTATACCGCCCTTCAATCATAAAGCTCGACAGCCCCCGCCTCCATCATCTTCAAGCCAGAACATTTGGCACCCTGGCAAAAGGCTTTAAAGGTACAGCTAGCCTGTGAATATGTGTGTTCAAGGGCTGATCACTACCACTGGCAGCAGTCCACAGGGGAAAACTCATCAGTTTGTGTTTGTGGTTTGAGGAGTAGTGTTCTGCGGTAACCATTGTTGGGGAGTAAGTACCTAAAAAGTAGTGGCACTACAAACTTAAAAGGGATAATTTCAATAAATAAATTTTGTTCCCAATCCATATAAATTTCTTTTGTGGAATGATCTTAGGCAGAATGGAAGCATTATACACCATTCACTTTCATCGTATGGAAAACAAATACAGGTGACTGAGGCTAACATTCTAACTAACATCTCCTTTTGTCTACCACAAAATAAAACTTTATTAACGGGTTTGGAACAACATTTTCAGGTAAACAGTTTCTTTAAGTAAAATTTTCAGTAGTGTGTCAGTAGCTGCTTTAAAAATAGTTTCGCTTTTCAAGTAACAAGCTACTTTTGCTAACAGGTAGCGCAACAAAATGCTAGGATGTAGAAGTGGGACTAGCTTTCAAAGTACCTTTCCTAACACTGGCAATGTCAAGGTCTGAACTTAGGACTTGCAATCCGGAACAGTACGGATATCATCTGCCTTTCAACACAGATCCGAAGGCTCACCAAAATGAATTTTTCCACAAAGTCCGGGAAACATAAATCTCAGAATGGAATCAGTTATGTGGACCTTGTGCAGACTCAAATCCTCAAGTACTCTTGCTTCTGGTGCTCATCATAATCCAGGGAGTTATAATAAAACATAGGCCTCTGTTCTGACCTCGCAGATATCACTGCAGAATTAATATCTCCATATGACTTTGACACCCTCCGCTAAATCATTTCCTTCATACCAGAGAAGAAAACAGTCTGCGTTTGGGGAATTAAAATGGAGTCCTCTTCAAAGCACATCCTCACCAAAGAACGATTTTAATAATTTGCCCAAAACATCTTAACTATCTCTCTAGATCTAAATCCTCTGTAACCAAACAATGTATGAGTAGATATGCATGCTTTCAACCGTGCCAAATTTTTTTATAAGATAACAGACCTGATCCTACTGGGAAGAGAAAGGCTTTAAGCGTTAAACATTTTTAAGCATTAATCTATAAAAGAGTCCCAGTACGTCGACAGATTAGAAGTTTATATTACTTTGATATGACTAAATATTTAAGCCATCACAGTAATAATCAAAGGCAGCAATGTTTAAAAATGAATTGCAAAGTTTCACTGTTAACCCTATAAAGCCTGATATATTAAATAATATTCAAATTCTAATGTTTTGAAATGGAGCTGTTTTTTAACCTATAGACAATAAAAAAAATTGCGATTTGTTTTCAATTAGATTTGATACATCAAGATTTGAATACATCAAGGCTTTAAAGGTTATCCTCCCAGCAATTAATTTTTTAATAATACAATAATTGTATAGACATTTTCATTGATATTTAGACATATAAGCTAACTGTATTATTAAAACCTACTGTAACTTTCAGAACTTCCTCCTCAGTCTAAAGAGACCATTTATATTTGCCACCCTGCTGAAACATCTAGTTTTGAAATCTGTCTGTTTGCGATGTCACCGATGTTGCGATGTGCTCATTTGTATTTACACATACCACAACAGGCGTCATCGCACCCTTGGCCCCGCCCACTGCCGCGCAGTTCAAGTCAAGACAGCAAGCCTTCCGTGGCAAACTATTCTTAACATAACACCTAAGGGGACCCATCTGAACTATATTGGATAATTTTTTTTATATATTTAAGCACTAGACAGACATCTTTGACCACTTGATACATATCTCATGCCTCTTTTAAAAGAAGCTGTGTCAAGTTACAACACTGAAAGGAGAAGCAATTCTCTTTCATTCAGCAGCTGCCTGTGTTGCTTTGAGCACAAACACATTATGGATGCGTTCTTTTGACCATCTGTGCTATTTTTAATTGTTTGTGTATATAAACATAGGACATCTTTGACGATGGACGATGGACATTTTTGACAGTTTTTTTGTGTGTTTCCACCTCACTGCACCTCAGTGCGCCTTCAGAATATATGTGTGTAATTTCTCCGTACTTTGGACTATGTATGTGCGTAATTTCACCATTCTTTGGACTATGTATGTGCGTTTTTTGGCTCATGTCAGCATGGATTGCTTGTGAACAGACAAAGTCTGTTCACTAAAAGGAACTGTTATTGAAAGAGGGGTCAGTGAAAAACACTTCAAAAACATAAGTAAACAATTTCATTCATGAATATTTAATATGTTATGACTGTTTGATAGTTTATGGTGCTGTGTTAACAGTTGTGGTTGAGATGAACAGTTTAATATATTCAATGCAATATGTTGGATGTGTGTTATGTGTAAATCCTGCAATTTTGTTTTAAAATGTTCTATCGATTGAGTTTGCTGTATTTGAGGCCAAAACAAAGCATTTCAGACAGAGGGCCAAAAACAGGGTGGAAAATGATCATATATTACTATTGGTGGGGGAAATAAAAAGATAAAACTTTCAGAACATTATCACTGGACCTCAGGAAAGATAATAAAACTAATATATATATATATATATATTAGGGCTGTCGATTTAGAGCGTTAATTCAGTGCGATTAATTTGACTAAAAATAACGAGTTAAAAAAATGCCATTAATCGCAATACCCCCGGACCGTAATATGGAAGATTCCTGAGAAATGCAAGCATGTAGTACCACCTGTTTACTCCAGATGGCAATAAGTGAAACTTCAGCTGCGTGGCAATGCGCAGTTTATATAGTGAAGAAAAATATGCTTGAGCAGCAGAACAACATAAACACGCATTATGTTCTTGCATTCAAAACACTTGATGGAGCGCAAATCCGAACTAAGGGATCTCAATATGTGTTCTAAGTATTAAACTATATTTAACTTGACACAGTGACCTAAACATTTTATGTTTATGATGCAACACATCCAAGACGCTACACAAGCATGTCTGATGCAGCTGTTCATTGACGGGTCCTTAAACAAGCCCTCACAATAAATCTCCAACTGATTGACAAATTCACTTGTGAAATGGATTGCTGTGAACTGTATGCCAATGATTGACTTATGATCAATAATATGGTAGTAAACAATACATTGTATTCTAAAGCCGCTTTTTGTATTGTCTTATTAATGATTAACTCTTCTGCCACAAGAATGTAATGCATTTTAATTATCTGAATATTTTTTTTTTGTATATATATATATATATTGTTATATGAGGGGCTTTCTCAGCAAAAATGTGTATATGCGATTAATCGTGATTAATTAATCGGGACACCATGTAATTAATTTGATTACGAATTTTTATCGATTAACAGCCCTAATATATATATATATATATATAAAAATAGCACTTCATGACCCCTTTATGTTTCTCTTAAACTCTCTTGTAAATTCGGGGTATCTTAAGAGGACACTCTTAAATGCCAATTACAACTTCCTCTCCTTAGTCTATAGAAATGTATGACAATTCAACACATCAAATCAAATATGAATAAATTATTTATTTATAAAAAACTATTACTATCATATGCTTTTTATGCACTAAACGCTATATTGATGTTTAAAAAGCAAAACTGTTAAAAACAAAAATGTTGATGGGTTTCAGGATGTTATAGTCAGATGTCATAATTGCTTGTAATGTAAAATTATGAGATATTTATAATTACTTAAAATATATCTTATAAATTATTTGTCATTATTTTCAAACTCTGCTTTTTCAATTTTAGTACATGGATGGAATTTAATGATAATTGAGAGACATACCTCAAAAGCCTGATGTATTTTATTTTATATATGCATTGAAATGTCAGTAGGGATGCATTGATCTATCAACAGCCAATATTTATTGGCCAGTTATTGACCAAATTAAAATCATCTGTTATTACCATAAAAAACCAATGCTTTATTTAAAATTAAGAAACACACTTTGTAGAAACTCTGCGAATTCAAATGCACAGTCCAGAAATAATATTAAGTGTTGGCATAGAAATTGTGTTCTTTCTAATTTTCACTTTAATGCTGAAAAACAGCCATACCCAGACATGACAGTTGTGAAAGTGGCACTTCAATTTAGGCTGTATAATAAGGGAAACTAAAACGCTTTGAAACCAGCAGACTTTGACTTCTGAAACATCTGTTTAATATCCATTAATGCTGCCTGATTGATTGAATAAAGATTGAAATCACAACAAGCCCTTGCACGGTTACTAAACCTTAAAAGACAGCATTTTAAAATATAGTCTGCATTCAGTCAGGGCTTCAGACAGTTACTTTAGCTGTCTGGTTGGCTTTATCCAATATACTATTAAAATGCAGAATTTAAAAGGAGGGATTGTTCCTTTGGTTGAAACTTCAATATAAACAGTCAATGGAAATATTTTTTTGTTAGAACAGTAAAAAGCTTTTGTACCTCTTTGTACATTTCTAAACCATAATTCCTAAGTAAAATAGTAATCTGATGACAAAATAAGGTAAGTGTCACATATCGGTTACATATCGGTACATCCCTAAACGTTTGTTTTCTATAAAACACTGTATTACATTTTTACCAGGAACAATTACTTTCAATTCAGCAAATAATCATTTTGAAATATCAGCAATTTGAAATGTTATTGTCATTTTTACTTTATCAAAACCAGCAAATATTTCACAGCAAAAAGACATGTGCATCACAATACGAAGGCTGCCATTTTGGAGATAATAATACAAGACTTCTACTTCCAGGAGAGCATGGAAACTTTAAATGCCTCTTTGCATACATCAGGCATTTCAGCAAAGTGTTCATCATGCTGATGATGTAGAGGCTTTAAAAAAAAAATCATATATCTAATATGATACGAACAGCTTTAGCACCATGAACACCATGAGACAGTTACGTGGACTACTTTTGTGATAATTTTGGGTCCCTTTTTAAGCTTTAAAGTGAAGCAATTTCCACTGATATTGCATCCAAAAGACAGACTGAGATATTTCATTTGATATGAACATAAGAACAAAAGTCATATGGGTTTGGAAAAACATAAAGGTGAGTAAATTATAAAATAATTTTAATTTAGGGGCAAACTATTCCTTTAAAAGCTAGAACCCTTCATTGTGCGTGAGTCGTGACTGCAGACAAAAAATGAAGTGCACACTTGGCTTTTGGTAGCTCACTTGGTTTTGGAACAGAGTAACAGACTCCATCATGGTGACATATTGCTATTACACCTTAATGCCCTATGTTTGCAAACTAGGCACTGTGTTGATGCACGTAGGCCTGAAAGGTGCTGGTGACTCACCCAACCTAGCATGAAAAAACACCATAGTAAGAAAGAGTCAATTAGCAGATCCATCTGGTAAACAGTGCCAGCCATAAAGCCATCAAAAAATCTGAAACTATGCCCGCTGCCAATAAAATCCAGATCGATAGACCCAGAGCTGATGATTAATCAGGAAGTCAGATACATACAGACAACTAAAGCAGATGACAGTGACAGAGGCTGGATAGCACTGAGATAAAAGAGAAAAACTACATGAAAGTAACCTTTGTAGGTCAATTACTGCCATTCCTCCCATGCGGCAGTGAAAATTGGCAAGAGTAGCCACTCTGAGTGAGAGTCACATGCACATCGACTAAGGCTCAGTGTGAACTTCCTCCCAGGGAGGGGCAGCCATTTAGTCATTTAATGGGATTTTTACCCAGCAGAGAGTCTAAGCAGCAAGACTCATACTGTTTTGCTGCTATATTCAACCAACTCTAAAGACCAGTCATTAGAGTAACATGACACTGAAAAAACAGATGGAATAAACAAAACAAACCCACATGCTGGCGATGCATGTTGTGCTTGCTAATTTCCTATTACAGCATGTGTGCACTTACTAACAAACATGCACAAACAAGCACACACGTCAATAAATGCATACAGAACACTGTACGCGCATGGTTGTGTTCATCTCATGATGTAGGTTTTGCCCGGGGCTCTGTGTATACGTCCTCACAAATGTCATTGAGAGCAATAAAATCTTCTATAAAAAGTGTATACTTAGATGGGTGAAGCTGAGTTTGTGCTTATGTGTGGGGGTGCAGGCATATGTGTTGTATGTGTGTGAGACTGTGCCGATTAGGATGAAGAGGGTGTATAATGCAGGAAACTGGAGTTTGATCTTGCATTCAGGGCATGTGTGTACATAGTACACTAATTGTGATGAAATCAAAAAAGAGGAGAGAAGGAGGGGTAGAGGTTATACAAGTGTTATACAACGTAATACTGGACTTTTGACTCAAAAACGTATAGTCACTGATATATAGCCCATGTGACAACTAGCTCCAGTGTCTAACATATGGACTTTTGGACTGCATATGTTTTTGATGCCAACCAAGTCTCATTTATCTAACAGATGTTTAGTCATGTTAAAATATCTACATATGACACTCTCTTTTTCCTCTTTCCCTCTGTGTCTGACATTAGTTGTATGTGTTGAGACAAGGTGGAGTTTGTTTAACTGTTTACCAGCAGGAGTCCATGATGTAGGTGTCAGCCAATCAGAGACCAATGCAAGGATATGTGCCAGTGGCAAAGAGCATGCATATCAGAAATACTGCACTGCCTCATTAGAGATACACCACATTTCACCTTTCCATCCATTCTGTCTTTCTAAGACTAGAAGTGGCTAGCCATACTGCACATACAAGAGCTTGTGCAACAGATGGTCAGGGTCCAAGGAAGACAATGGGATGTAGGGTTTGGGATAGGGGGGAGGGGTCAGGCTAAACTGTATTATATTACATGCTTGGGTCTTTCTGTTTCAGCAACAGGAAAGTAAAAAAGGTAGTGCAGAGGGTTATTAATAGCTACAAATGTCTATTATCAAATGTCTTTACAAATGTCTAAAATTATCATTAAATTGCTTGCATATGCACAAAACTCAGGAAAATGTCACTTGGGAACAGAGGCTAGATGTAAACAGAGTGTATTGCGGTTAATACATTCAATGTAAGAGTGGTCCAGTCAATCAATAAACGAATATTTAAACACACACAATGTTAGAATGGTCCAGTCAATCAATAAATGAATAAATAAACACACACAAAAGTATCATAGTATCATATATTTAATGTACCATGGTAATTTAATATTTTTCAGATATGCACCATGGTAATACTATGGTATTGTTTGAAGTGCCTTGGACTACCATGTAAATACCATGATATACTGTATGGATATGATAATCATTCAAAACCATGGTATGTATCATAGCTTGATATCATAATCTAACATCATAACTCGCCCATCGAAATCTAGCAACACTCTTGTTTCATTTCCAGACTGTCTTGAGATCTTTTAAGTCACGTCATGCTAGGTTTTTACATTTTTAAGCTTTTTTTCTTTTCTTTAAAGAGCAACCTATTTTATAATTCAACAAAATTCTAGCTTTGTCTAACTATACACAATCTCTTTTTCTGGTGTGGTTGTTATATCAGGATTTTCTTTATGTATGAAAACAAACAGTCAAGCAATTTCTGGTATTCTTTACATCCTACTGACTTTTCTGCAACGTAGAAGAGAGACAAGCAAGATTCAAGATGAATGAATCTCTCACTCTTTCAGTCTCTTTGCCTTCGTAGAATAATTCTACATGTTGTATACAGTATACGTGCGAAAGTGTGTCAAAGAGAAAAAGAGAGCCAGAATTGGACAAGAGACTGAAAGAGTGAGAGGTTTATTCATCGTGAATTACAGTAAACGTGTAGTCCTTTCATGCCCCAAAAAAAGAGAAAGAAACAATAAAAAAAGAAATACACAAAAGGAAGAAAAAAATACATCCAAAAATGGCTTTGAAGCAATAAAATGTCTGAAAAGTATTTTTGGCAGGTGAATAATTATGATTTTCATTGCACTGTGCTTCACTGAATGACAACTTACACATACTGAAGCCAAAGATTTGTCAGAATTTCTGCAACTTTTCACTTTCTTAAAAAAGTAGGACAAGGAACATGTCAAGTCCATGCAGTCAAACCCATTCAACAAATTTGAGCTTGGAGATTTTACTGGTATCGGTCCCTTCCATTCATGTTTTCCTGTTCATGAGGGCTCTGCTGTCTGGTGGTCTTGAGCAGTGAATTTCTTTCTATACCCCATTTAGTAAAACACTGTAGTGGCTGTATTGGATACACTTACTGCACTGAAATTGCACTTGAAGCAACCTGAGGTGAAGTGGAGTGGTGGTGGCATATGGGCTAAAGCACATAACTGTTAACCAGAAGGTCGCTGGTTCAAGCCCCACAGCCACCACCATTGTGTCCTTGAGCAAGGCACTTAACTCCAGGTTGCTCCAGGGGGATTGTCCCAGTAATAAGTGCACTGTAAGTTGCTTTGGATAAAAGCATCTGCCAAATGCATAAATGTAGGTGATGTGCTTTACTTGACCCTGAAAGTACTCAATGAAGAAGAATTATCTTACATGTTCATGCCATTTCTAACAACTAACTAATTTCAAAGTTTATAACTAATGATATGGTAAAGCCAAATCAGCCAAAAATGAAAATTCTCTCATTATTTACTCATTCTCATGCCATCCCAGATGCGTATGACTTTCTTTCATCTGCAGAACACAAATTAAGATTTTTAGAAGAATATCCATGTAGGTCCATACAATGCAAGTGAATGATGATCAGCACTTTAAGCCTCTCACGAGAACTGACGCGATACAAGTGTGTCTCGGTTTATTTACAACAGAATGCTGTTCACAAGCTTCATTGGTTCATGCTCTCATAAAAGTGCATTGGAGAGCAAACAGTAAACAATTATAGTTAAAAGGACTTAATGTTGATCTATTTCTCACCTAAAGCGACTGTATCGCTTTAGAAGACATTCATTTTACCACTGGAGTCATATGGATTACTTTTACTATGACTGTCTGTGCTTTTTGGAGTTTTAAAGTGCTGATCACCATCCACCTACAAAGCTAAAATACAACCGCTGTTGTAGAGTGTTAGCAATGGTTCAACTCCCAGAGAACACACATACTGAAAAAATAAACTGAATTCATTGTAAGTCATTTTACAAATGTGTTCTAACATGCCTTGGGTCACCCATCGCCAGGGATAATACTTACAACCAGTGTGATAGCAAACCCCAATCCTTAAAACCATTAAACCAAAGTCACCTTAGTATGATTTATCACAGTTATTTGTAAAACACAAAACTGACAGATCTGGGATCAGTATATCACAAAGAGAGGAGGTCCTGAAGTCACAGAAATATGGTCCAATGATACATGGTCAGCAATATATCAACAGGTACCCAACAGGGTGTAATGGCCAGGCATAAATCCTGCCCTACCTTAAATTGATGAGGTCTATCAGAGTGTATGTTCTCTGTTTTATGGTGAAGCTAAATCAAGATGAAGAATACAAAGGATGGTCAGTCACCTGCCCTAAACATATGTAATAAACAAGAGATCATGTGAGCAGGCCAATGTGCTGTAATTCCTCAAGGATTGCTGAGTGTGTCACTGCAGAGACGTAGCAAGTGTATCTCATAGCGACCACGTGGAAGGTAACCCAAGGTAGCAATGGGGCATTTGGTTGCTTTGGAAGCCTGGCTAGAGTCACTCAGCACACCCTGAATTCAAATTCGCAACTCCAAGGGTGGTAGTCAGCTTCTTTGCTTGCAGAGCTACCCAGGCCCACCCATCGAATAAATGAAAAAAATGCCTACTCAGCTCCACTCACTGCTGTGGACAGGTACGCTTATAGGCTTGACCTATTGATGAATCTTCTCTCCTGGCTCTGACTGCAATTGAACAGCAGCATTTGCCTTAATCTTGCTTGCCTTAGCTGGTAAACACTTCTCTCTTAATCATATTTCACTGTCAGGACAACAAAGGCTAGAAGGATTTAACCTCCTCCAAGTTTGAGCCAAAGGGCCAAAGCGATCTGTCAAATAAATGGTCTATGTTTCTGTCTAGCAGTGCTTCTGCATGAGAGACACAAAAGCATTAAAATTCAATCTCCCCAACAACATCTAACAGGTACTCTGCATTCGTAAAATAAATGATTGTGATGAAGGGAAGGAAAGATGAAGGGAAAAGGGAGACATTTACAGTATGCTCTGTTCCAAATCCTAGTGAGCTGCCTATGTAGGAAACATTTATAGGCATCATAGACACACTCTAAGTATGAAAACTGTTCCAAAAGGTAGGCATAATTATTCTGCCTTCTTAAATTCCTTGTTTTGGCCATATTCTGAACATTCTATGGAATTGCAGGTGGGTAATATTAGAATGTCTTGCAACAAGCTCATTTAAAAAAAAAAAAACTATCAAAGGTAACACTTTAGAATAAAGTTGTATTAGTTAAAATTAGTTAATTGTTAATATACTTTTCAGGATTTATTAATCCTAACTAATGTTAGTTACTACATATACATTTTTACATTAAATGTTGTATACATTAACACTGGTTAATGCAATAAAATAATGAAAGAGCAATAAGCAAAAGTATTTTTTATAAATTAACATTAACGCACAAACACACATATATATATACACACACACACACACTCACTGAGCACTTTATTAGGAACACCTGTACACCTACTTATTCATGCAATTATCTAATCAGCCAATCGTGTGGCAGAGGTGCAATGCATGGTGATTCAGTTAATGTTCGCGTCAACCATCAGAATGGTTTCGACCATGGCATGATTGTTGGTAACATATGGGATCATTTGAGTATTTCTGTAACTGCTGATCTCCTGGGATTTTCACACACAGCAGTCTCTAGAGTTTACTCAGAATGGTGCCAAAAACAAAAAACATCCAGTGAGCGGCAGTTCTGTGGACAGAAATGCCTTGTTGATGAGAGAGTTCAACAGAGAATGGCCAGACTGGTTCGATCTGACAGAAAGGCTATGGCAACTCAGATAACCACCCTGTACAACTGTGGTGAGCAGAATAGCATGTCAGAATGATACAATCGAACCTTATCAAAATGAAATACGTTTACATAATTAATTATACTGTAAATAAACCCTCAATTGCCCGATAATTGCCCGATAAATATTAGTATCTGATTGTACAGTGGTTAATCTGCAAGGAGGGGGCGAGAACCGGCTTGGCAATATAAATAATAGTTTTAATAATAAACTGAATGAAAAACACACAAACATAAACACAGTGCAGCTCCATGTCATTCTCTTTCGATGCGTCGTCACCGGCCGCCTTTATCCCTCGCGCTCCCCATCAGGCTGATTGCGGACCGGGCGTGAATTTTTCCAGCTCAGCCCCGCCCTCCTCCGCTCTACACAATAAATCGGTGCATATTCAATTTAGCTTAATATAGTTACAAATATTTTTGTGTGCTATGAATATTGTGCTTATTTAGAGTTTCACGTTCTTAGCTTAGCTAAATGCCTATTCTATTGAGAGTTTAATCTCCTGTGCGCTTTGCATGAGGATCACTATTTGTGTGAGTTGCTGATATAGAGCATGCCAAATCAGTCACTTATGTGGTTAGGCAGCTGTGTAGCCTAACCGCAGTGGTGGAGTATTGGTGGCGTAGTGGGCTAAAGCACATAACTGGTAATCAGAAAGTCGCTGGTTCAATCCCCACTGCCACCACCATTGTGTCCTTGAGCAAGGCACTTAACTCCAGATTGCTCCCTGAAATAAGTGCACTGTAAGTCGCTTTGGATAAAAGCATCTGCCAAATGCATAAATGTAAATGTGTAGCCAGGATTTGGAACAGAGCCATAGTGTCTTCTGTTTGGTCATGTTTTAAGCAGGAGATGAGGAAATTCCTGAAAGGCATTGCCATATATCAGTGTTGCTCTGCAAGCAGAGCAAAGTTTGGGGGCCGTGCAGACAAGCCAACCAACCACGAGACACCAAAGGGCATCACATGCATTCAGTACAGCCCACAAAGATAATGCACATGGGTCACCTATAGCATGTATAATCTATCCTCATCTCAGCACCAACTGGACTCAAGATGGCGCCGAGTATGGCTGCTGCGTTGCGAGCTCCGTTACAACACTGCGGTTTATTGTTTGTTTTGTTTACAGTTCTTTGTTTTTTTTGTCTTGGATGTTGTCTGCCTTATTGTTTACGACAGCCAAACACTTTTGGACATTGGTTCTACAATTTCACATCGAAAACCGGACTTCAAATTCCTTAATGCCGACCCGCTGTTTACAAACACGCCGGCGGAGCCCTTTGTCTGGGCTGCCCGGCCGCGGAAACGCAGAAGGAAAAGAGGAAAACGAGCCGCCGTTCTCATCAGAGTAAGACGTCGTGCAAATCGACCCCCGCTACCCAGTATACTACTGGCAAATGTTCAGTCTCTGGACAACAAGCTCTGCGAGCTGAGAGCGCGGATCTCTTTCCAACGAGAGACGAGAGATTGCTGTGTTATCTGCCTTACAGAAACCTGGCTGGCTGCGGAGATTCCAGACACGGCCATCGAAATCACAGGCTTTTCCGTGCACCGAGCGGACAGAGCGAAAGACCTCTCTGGTAAAAGCAGAGGGGGTGGTGTATGTTTTATGATCAACAAATCATGGTGTGATCAGAGGAACGTACATTTCATCAAGTCTTTCTGCTCTCCTGATCTGGAATATCTCATGCTTCTGTGTCGACCATTCTGGCTGCCGATGGAATTCACAGCGGTCATCATCACAGGTGTGTACATCCCCCCACAAGCCGACACAGACCGGGCACTCAGGGAACTGTATGGGAGTATAAGTGAGCAGGAAACCGCGCACCCTGAGGCTGCGTTCATTGTTACCGGGGACTTTAACAAAGCCAACTTCAAAACAATCGCTCCAAAATACCACCAACACAAAAAGTTCAACACACGAGGGGACCGGGTTTTAGATCATTGTTACTCTCCTTTCCGGGATGGCTACAAATCCCTCCCCCGCCCCCCATTTGGCAAATCGGACCACTCTTCCGTTCTGCTTTTGCCCGCTTACAAGCAGAACCTGAAACGGGAAGCACCCACCCTCAGAACGATCCAGTGCTGGTCCGACCAATCAGACTCTGCGCTACAAGACTGTTTTGATCACGCGGACTGGGAGATGTTCCGGTCCGCCTCTGATGACGACATCGAGGTTTACGCTGACAGCGTAACGTGTTTCATCAGGAAGTGCGTAGAGGATGTTGTTCCGACCAAAACAATACGGATATACCCCAACCAGAAACCATGGGTTAACGGCGACGTTCGTGCGGCACTCAATGCGCGGTCCTCCGCTTTTAATTCTTCTAACACGGAGGAGCGTAAACAAGCCAGTTATGCCCTCCGTAACACCATCAGTGAAGCCAAAAGCCAGTACAGGCACAAACTTGAAGGTCAGTTCAACACCACTGACTCTAGAAGCATGTGGCAGGGAATTAATACCATCACGGACTACAAACGGAATAAAGACTCCGCTGTGAACACCGCTGCATCTCTCCCGGACGAACTTAATACATTTTATGCTTGTTTTGAGGACAATAACACCGCCCTCGCGGAGAGAGCACTCGCTGCTGACGCTACAGAGGTTGATTCACTCTCCGTCTCTGTTGTGGATGTAACCCGATCCTTCCGACGGGTGAACATCCGTAAAGCCGCGGGCCCAGACGGCATTCCGGGCCGCGTCATCAGAGCGTGCGCGAATCAACTGGCTGGTGTTTTTACGGACATTTTCAATCTGTCCCTCTCCCTGTCTGTAGTCCCCACATGCTTCAAAACATTAACCATTGTGCCTGTACCGAAGCAAGCCACAATCACTTGCTTAAATGAGTGGCGTCCTGTTGCTCTGACCCCCATCATCAGCAAATGCTTTGAAAGGTTAATCAGAGATTACATCTGCTCTGTTCTGCCCCCCTCTTTGGACCCATTGCAGTTTGCCTACCGCAACAACCACTCCACTGATGATGCCATTGCATCTACACTACACACTGCTCTCTCCCATCTGGAAAAAAGGAACACATATGTGAGAATGCTGTTTGTAGACTACAGCTCAGCATTCAACACCATAGTGCCCTCCAAGCTTGATGAGAAACTCCGGGCTCTGTGCTTAAACGGCTCGCTGTGCAGCTGGATCCTGAATTTCCTGTCAGGCAGACGTCAGGTGGTTAGAATGGGCAGCAACATCTCCTCATCACTGACCCTCAACACTGGAGCCCTGCAGGACTGTGTTCTCAGCCCCCTACTGTATTCCCTATACACGCATGACTGTGTGGCAACACATAGCTCCAATGCCATCATTAAGTTTGCTGACGATACGACGGTGGTAGGTCTGATCACTGACAATGATGAAAGAGCCTACAGAGAGGAGGTGCACACTCTGACACGCTGTGTCAGGAGCACAACCTCTCCCTCAACGTCAGTAAAACCAAGGAGCTTGTTGTGGACTTCAGGAAGAAAGACAGAGTACACAGCCCCATCACCATCAATGGAGCACCGGTAGAGAGAGTCAGCAGTTTCAAGTTCCTCTGTGTCCACATCACTGAAGAACTCACATGGTCCGTCCACACTGAGGCAGTTGTGAAGAAGGCTCACCAGCGCCTCTTCTTCCTGAGACGGCTGAGGAAGTTTGGAATGAACCGCCACATCCTCACACGGTTCTACACCAGTACTGTAGAGAGCATCCTGACTGGCTGCATCACTGCCTGGTACGGCAATATCACCGCTAACAACTGCAAAGCCCTGCAAAGGGTGGTGCGAACTGCCAGGAACATCATCGGAGGTGAGCTTCCCTCCCTCCAGGACATGTACACTAGGCGGTGTGTGAAAAAAGCTCGGAGGATCATCAGAAACTCCAGCCACCCGAGTCATGGGCTGCTTTCACTGCTACCATCAGGCAGGCGGTATCGCAGCATCAGGACCCGCACCAGCCGACTACATGACAGCTTCATTCCCCAAGCAGTCAGACTGTTGAACACTTGATCTATCACGATCAATAATTAGCACTGCACTTTATTAATCTATAATCTCACACTGGACTGTCAACATATTCTCCTCAATATACTACTTCATATATATATATATATATATATATATATATATATATATATATATATATATATATATATATCATATACTCCTTATTGTATTGTATATTGTGTATTGTATATTGTGTGTATTGTTTACTGTACATTGTATATAATTATTGTGTTGTGTAAGTATGTGTACATTTGATTTGTAAATTGTTTTGTGTAAGTATGTTGTTTACTGTAATTGGTATATGTCTCGTCACTGTCATGACTGCTATGTTGCTCGGAACTGCACACAAGAATTTCACCTACTGTTGCACTTGTGTACATGGTAGTGTGACAATAAAGTGATTTGATTTGATTTGATTTGAACTCTAGAAATGCAAACCAGAGAGAGAGAGAGAGAGAGAGAGAGAGAGAGAGAGAGACAGTCAGCCCACCACACAGCTATCTGGACAACCAAACAGGTAAAAATCTGAGTTAATGAAAGATAAGAAGACAATGAAGCAAAGACAGAGTACAAACAGTGATGTCAGCCCATCTGTCACAACCTACTGGATTGATTCTTCCTTTGCCCTCTCACCATAAGCCAAATCCATTATGTAACTGAATGACTGAATGATGGATAGCACTTCATCTGCTGGTTCAAGAATTGTTATATTTGTGTCCTAACTAGACACAAAATGATAATGAAACAATAAATCTATCTCTTCCATGTAAAATTATTGTCTGTCTAACCCAGCTGTGACTGCAACAAATGATGACTGACAGAAGGTTTTCTGTCACTGGGTTTCTATTTCTGTCACTGGGTTTCCATTGCTCCCTCACCCACTGTGAAATCTCATTGGTCTAAAATGCCACTCCACATAACTGTAAATTAAGCATATAATTGTTCTGATTGGCTGTGAATGTGATACAGCATGCAGTGCTTTGTTGTCAGTGTGTACATTGTCTACTTTTACCATGAGCTTTGCTGACAGTCTTGTTTCCAATTTTACATGAATCTGTTGGAGCACTTAATGTTGTCTCAACAGACATAGAAAAGTTTCTTACGTTGGTGCTTATTTCTAAAATATAAAGAAACGCAAAACTAACACAAGAAGACAAAGGAGAACAAAACAGCTAATGTTCAGGGGTCATTTACACACCACAAATGTCAGCAGAGCCTGTTGCAAATGTGCATTGTCCCGAACTGAAACAGATGTCCGTCCTTCTGTTAGAAAAATCTAGATATAACTCTATGTCTGCTTCAGCATTCAGGGAGCATGGAGGTGCTTACCGAAGGTATACTGTGCTAAATTTAGCTGCATTCTGCATCTAGCAAAAGCACCATATAACAGACAGATACAGTACATATTGTAGACACTCAGAGAGATTCATACTTGTCACTCTCCTTCCTCTCTGCATTGACACTTCTTCTGCCTTTTTACCCATGTCTGCAGTACATTAGAACAAAAGCATCAAAACAAATGGAAGGTCATTTTCAGCCCAGGGTAGAGGCCCATCTATTTACTCATGCAGATCAATATGATTAACTGGGAGGATGAAGCCTCCACCCCTCTGTCAGCGTCTGTTTAAAAACGGCAGGGTGGCAGGAATTTATACACTGCCGCTCACTGTGCCAATTTTCCCTAAGCGAAGGAGTGAAAGAATGACATCGAAAGGTGGCAAACTGTTAATGTTAATTTTCTCTTGGCACACAGCTCTATAGAGATATGAGTAATCAAGGGAATTGAGAAGTGTTAGTTCCTTCCTTGCGACAGTTTCAAACAAGCATCAACGAGACAGTGAGAGGTCAATGTCAACTGAATGGAGTATAGTTTCTAGTTATACACCAGTACTTTATTCTCCTGAGACCTGAGTGTCACATTTTCCATTTACCATTTTGATTTATAACTAGTAGCACCTAATAATGTATGGAGTGGTGGTGGCTTAGTGGGCTAAAGCACTGGACTGGTAAGCAGAAGGTTGTCGGTTCGATCCCCACTGCCACCACCATTGTGTCCTTGAGCAAGGCACTTAACTCCAGGTTGCTCCAGGGGGATTGTCCTTGTAATAAGTGCACTGTAAGTCGCTTTGGATAAAAAGCGTGTGCCAAATGCATAAATGTAAATGTAATCAACATGCAAAGAAATAAAATCTAGAAAAAATAGTTTTCCTTAAAATTGATGGCAACACATGTGGACAGCAGGACTAAGTTGTGAAATTTAAAATAATACCAAGCTATAGAAAGTTTTTTTTAATCCAATTTAAAAGTTTATTATGTTCCAGGAGTGCTGGTTGTTCATGTTTTTGAGACATTACAGACATTACAAATGAAAGTAATGGCTAGCATCATCCAATCACTGTAAACCATGTTAAAATATAATGTTATAATCTAAATTCTGAATCTATGTACTGATAATAATTGTTCCATGTCTGCCAAACATGTTGAGTGGTCCAAACATGATCTGCAGGATTTTAGGAGTGAATGCACTTAGCTGGGAAGCTATAGGATGTTCCCTTCCTCCCTTGCTCCCTATTTAGTGTATGACTTAACCTCCAGTATATTGTCTGTCTGCACTGGTCTCAGAACAGTTTGAAATGCACCTTATTTTCAACCTAACTCTGAAGAAAACCTCTGAAAGCAAAAGTTTTCAGCTTTTTGTTGAACCCATTGACTCTCAATGTGATAATGCTCAGTAAATATTGGATTTCTAAAGAAATAATGCACTAAAGTACACATGAGTGTACATTGTGTTTATGCAGCATGGCATTTCACAGTTAATCGCTCAAATTCTAAAAATGGCATATCGGATGATACAAGAGACTATTCTTTTGACTCAAACAGGTTTCAATGTAAAACCTATTTAGGTTTCATACCAGATGTCATTTTTTTGCCGTTTCTCCCATAGACAATCTCTGCTGTGATCTGCGCTATGTTGTTTTGTCACATAACTCCATATGTCGAAAGTTTAACCCTTTGCTGACAGCTCAGAACCTACTGAACTGAGATCAGTTGGTTTAAATTAATTAAAATTATGCATTGCATATAGTAAAACCAAAATACAACCTCCAAGCATGTGTTTGCCAGGTCGAATGAGGTTAATGTAATATTCTGGGTTCAATAAAAGTACAGCTCAATAGACAGCATTTATGGCATCCTACTGATTACCACAAAAATGTATTTGGACTTGCCCCACCTTTTCTTTGAAAGCAGCAAAAAGCTGTGTTCCAGTGAGGCACTTACAACTGAAGTAAATTGGCCAATCTGTAAACGTTAAACTGCTTCAAAAGTATAGCCACAAGACGTCAGCATTATGAGTGTTAACATGATTTTAGTGTGATAAAATCACTCACTAACCTTTTCTGTGTAAAGTTAAAGCCAATTTTACAACTTCATTGCCATGACGATGTGATGTCAAAAAATCCTAAAACCCTAAAACAACTATAAAAAATATTCATTTACAGCTCAAATAATATTTGAGTTTTAAGAGAAGAATTCATTTAAGTGCTTTTATAAAATTATAAGTTTTACAATTCTGCCTTTTAACCCCTCCAAATGTGGCACCATTCATTTCCATTGTAAGTGTCTCACTGTAACTATGCAGCACTGTATTTTTTTAAATAAAGGCTGGATGATTCTAAATTATTTTTGTGGTTATCAATATGATGCCACAAATGCTGTCAATTGAGCTTAACTTGTATTGAACATGGAATATTCCCATAATAAATACATTTTGACCTTATAATTATTACCATTGTCTTTTATACTGTAATCAAGTGAAGAGTTGCGTGTAAATAGTTAATGACAACCCAGCTAGTCATGATTTATTTCCACATATGCCTTAACCTTTACATCCTTTTCTAAAGATCCTTTAGTGTTTGATTTTTTTTTAATCTCTGTGGTGGATCAACAAGGATGTCTGTAGTACTGTATGTGAACTTAAAAAGATTATTGGTGAAGACTTTTATAGAGAATGCACAAAACAGAACGCACTCCATATTGAATAGATGATTTCAGCACCACGGACAGTTCCTCTTACCTTCATAGCAATACTTCAGAGGCTACAGTTTTCTTCCAATTATGATAATTGTTCTACCGTAGTTAATATGTATAGGTCTAGGTAGAGTCTGCTCTTCTTCTGAATTACAACTAAGTCAGATAGACCTGGAGGAACTCTTCCCGCATTGGAAAATTGAGCGAGCATAGAAACTTCCTCGTGACAGCAAGTACTATCGATGAAACCGGCAGTCATTTAACTGTAGCGAACATACACACTAGTCAATAAAATCGACATTTGCACCAACGTCACTGGCAAACTCACCTCAATAAATGTGTGCATTTATCACTCGGGTGCTTCCAGGGACATTTCAGCTACTTGTTTCGCATTTATATTCAATAAAGGAGAAGGAGGGCGGTCTACCTTCGGTTCCTCTGTGGTCAAATGACTGCGTGATCTAAATACGATTCTAACATCGGCGGCCAGGCGCGTGCATACAGTTTGTTGTCTAACAGAGGTAAGAAATGACAGGAAACCCGTCTCTGCACTTGTATGATACCAACATCAAGAGCTTAATAAATAAATATGTTTATAATTAATAAAATATACAAAAAATATTTTTATTATAATTAATAACACCATTTAAGACACAATATAACACAAAAATTACCAAATAAATTAATTCAATAGTTAATTTATTATTAGGCCTATTATATGATTTTTATAAATTAAAAAGTCACTTAATTGTTTTATTTTTTATTTATTTTTTTTTTTTGTATGTGTGAGGTTACTTAACTTGCAAATGTGTGATTAATTATTTTAACTTTACAGTATTATTTTATTTTTTTAAATGAATTAAAGTTACAGTAGGTAATTACACCTTTCTAAGACAGGTAACCTCATACATACAACACAATAAAATAATTTAATAATTTTTAGATTCATTTAAAATCCAATAATAATAGCAGTACATTTAAAATATATAATCTAATCTACATAAGTAAAAAAAATATATATATAATAATAATTAAATTGGTTGATAATGATATTACTATTTAAAAAATAAGATATTTAATAACACTTCCATAAGACACAAAGAAGTAAAAAAAAAAACTTCAGTCAGTAATTAATTGATTAATATATTTTAAATAATAATAATAATAAAATGAAGTTCCAACGCAAAACTTTTAATAAAATAAAATAACGCTCAATTTACCTTAACTGCCTCAGCGTGCGTGACGCGGTCGAACACTTTGTCATTAACTTTCAATATCTGGTCTCCAATTCTCAAACCTTCTTTTTCAGCCAGTGAACCCGGTTCCACCAGTGACACATATATCCCAACTCCATGTTCAGAGCCTCCGCGGATGCTAAATCCCAAGCCCTCGTTGCTCTTGTGACGCTTGAGGGTTACCTGTCGGATCTCTCCTGGGGGCTCAGGTAAGAAATTCCTGCCTAGTAGAGGAACAAGAGACGCTGTCCCATCGCTGCTCGTGCTGATATTGTCAGGGGAACCGCGTAGAGCGGCTTGCGACGCGGAGTGGCCCAAGAAATGAGCCCCGTGCTTCGGACTCGAATAAGCAGTTTCGTTGGCACCGTCCGGGTCACCATTTCGCGTAAGGGTGTCGGATTTTAAGTACAGCCCCTCTGAGGTGTACTGATCGAACAGCAGCTGATCCGAGCGCGGGATAACCAGCCGCAACATGGGCAGAAGCTGACGCTTGCTCGGAACGTTGAGGATGACTTTAAGCGTCTGGACCAGATCGTAGACATTGCGCTTCGAGTTATACACGTTGAGGCAGTGGATGAACTGCTCTCTCTCGCAGTCGTTGAGCAGCAGGTTTAGCGCGTTGTGCAGCTTCTTCACGTTGGCGGACAGTGAACGCGCACTGGACGCCACGGAGATACCCGTGGAGGAGTTCAGCGACAGGCGCTCCAGGTCTGTGTTCATCCTCTCGCTCGTTTGCCTGGATCACAGAGCCACGCTGAAGCGGAGAGTCACGGCGAGCATTGCGGTACCACCGGTGCCAAGACTACATGAGCCTGTGACTTGGCGGATGGCACTGCAATTCCTTGATGGTTGTCATTATTACCAAACCAAACGTATGGCAACACAGTGACCCTATAAACACATACATATATGGCAGGATACAATGATGCACAAAATGCTTTGAATTTCAATAAATACACTGTTTACGCACGGATCATTTCTGGCAATGAAGTCCTCAAGCACACGGAAAAGTAGTGCACCCGACAGAAGCTGCAAGCTCCGGGTGCGATTTGTTTTCGTGAAAATGGGTCAAGTGGCCAGTGTGGCTTCTCCAGTATCTCCGTCGCCAACGGTGGATCCCTTAAGAGGGAATTCAAGATCTTATCCCAGAAATCAAAACCTTAAAAACCCACATTATCAAACGCATTGATAGTTTTTAACGCGTAACATCGGGTTTCAAGTGCTGCTTAAATCCCCTCGTCCGGCGTTTCAATCGATGGCACCCAAACTATACACAACACAAAGTTGTTATCTTTTTGGCAATATCAAATTCGCACAAGTGAATGGAGCAGAAAGTTGAAACGCGCTTTAGTTCCATGGGAAGTGTTTTGGCGTATTCCAAAGACGCAGCATCCAACAGTTCGCGAAGTTATTAATTGCATTACTGCGCAAATTAATAAAGTAATACAGCACGGAGCTCGACAGTCATCGTCTTGCCTTCTGCTGTCGGAGGGGATCGACTGAACGCGCTCCTATGTGCCCCATACACAGGAAATGACGCAGCTTATGTTGAGCGCAAAAGTTGCTTAGTAACCAACAACACACGGGTGGGCTGGGCGCCCGCAGGACTCGCCAATGCCCAGCTGCTTATTTTGGAGTTATATAAAACAATCTATCAGAAATCATGGAGAGCATAAACATATTGACAGCTTTTTACAAACTTAGTGTTAAACTTCTGATTAAAATACAATTCTAACATTGAACATATAACATTTATATATAAATATTTTTTAGAGATGCAGGATTTCAAGTTCAAAGTTACAAATTAAAGAAGCAAAATAAATAAAACAGCCTATTCTGTAGTGGGAATTGAAATAAAAACGGAAATATCAAAATTACACAATGTTAAAATAAACTAATACAATAATATTAAGAGCCTGTATTATTTAAAACAATAACATAAATGAATAAATACATATATGCAAATAATTAAAATGTCTGTGTCTGCTCTATATTATGTCTTAACTACTAAAAATGCTATGGTGAAAAGGATAATAAATTACAATTACTTTTAAGTTAAAAGACAAGTGTTTGCTAAATTTTGTCATAATATTTTCATATGTATGTATCATGTATCACCTTTTATCATCATTTTATGCACTTAGCTAAATAATAAGACACTATTATTTAATAAGATATTAGATTATTTTCTGTTAAATTAAGATAACATAAAAAGAGGCACTAAGAGAGATGTGTCTTAAAATAACTATAGTGTGGGGGAATCAATTACTGTACATTTTTGTGTTTTATATAATAAAAACACACTAAAAAAGGATTTTTGCAGGTTGATTTCTTAACATAATTAAAATGAACAGAATTCTAAAACATTTTGTCTTAAATGAAATTCATTACATTAAATTCAATTACATTTCTAAAAATTAAGTTTCTTAATCCATTTGAGTATAAGGTCTACAATACATTCATATTTGTAGCATTTTGTACATCCCATAACCCTCCAGAACACTGAAATCCTGCGACAAGTCTGAGTCAGCATTTACACATCTAAATCAAATGGATTTCTGGCTGGCATTGGCACAGGTGTCAATGTAGACGCATATCAAAATCTCTGCTGGATATGTGGGTTTCTTCAAGTTGTTATAATGGGGTCACTTTAAAACATTCTCGGAAACTTTGCCTTTTTTGCATTTTGCCATTCTTACATTATTAGTTTTGCTACTTCTTAAATGTCTTCTATGTTATATTTATTTATATATTTTATTATTTTACCCTTGTCCTAGTCTCAAATATTTTGTTGCAAAAATATGAATTATTACTATCTATGATGATCTAAATAATTGTCAAATGTGATATAAAAATGTTAATATTTAATAAATGAATATTAAAATATTTTGAAATATACTGATGAATATTGTCAAGGAAAAATAAATATCACTTGAACAGAATGTTTTTATTGTACAACATTCCAAACAAGCTATCATTTTGTCAAATAATGTCGAAAAAGTGAAAATATTTAACTGTGTGTATTTAGGATACATAAAATGAAAGCTTTAAAATTAGCCTTAACAAAACATATAAGTTTGCCAAATGTCTTTTTCACCACATATTGCTCATTAATATATTACATAATTTAATTTGTGTTGAGAATGACATTGTGGTGAAAATGTTTCATGAATTTTATCATCTAGTGAGAGTGTGTGTTTTAACCCCCTGAGAGGCAAGAGTGACAACTCTGTACATTTTCCAGTCCCTTTTTTATTTATTAATACTAGCCCCTAATAAATTTAAATAATAATAAAACATAATAATACAAAAAAAATAAATAAAAAAATACAGTGTGACTAAGTTGTGAAATTTTAAATAATACCAAGCTATAGAAGTCTATATATCTTTTCAAATTGTTTGTTATGTTTCCTGGAGTTTTGGTTATTCATGTTTTGAGACATTAGTTCAGAAATTAGCATAAATAATTCAGATTTTATGTAATGTCCAGCATCCTCCAATCACTGCCAACCATGTTAAAATACATTTTTGCATGTAAACCTCTGAATCTATGTACTGATTACCATTGTCCCATGTCTGCCAAACATGTTGAGTGGTCCAAACATCATCTGCAGCCTGAAACTGAACTTTGACCAGATGTTAGGAGTGAATGCATTGGCTGCGTAAGAGAGCTATAATATGTTCCCTTACTCCCTATTTAGGCAAGGACTTATCCTCCAGACTGCTGTCTTTTTGCACTGGTCTCAGAACAGTTTAAAATGCATCTTATTTTCATCCTAACTCCATATACAGCCTCTGAAATCAACATTGTCCATCTTATGGATGCATCCATTGATGAATATTGGATCTTTTAAGGAAAATATGGTCCAAATATGTGGATATTGTGTTTAATAGCATGCTGTTTCACGATACATTGATTATATTTTTTTAAATGGCATATCGGATGAAACTAGAGACTTAAAACAGATTTTAAAATAAAATCTTAATTAGGTTTCTTACCAGATGTAGTTTTGTTGCCGTTTCTCCCAAAGACAAACTCTGCTGAGATCAGTGCCTTGTTGTTTTGTCACATGACTCAGTGCATAAAGTTTAACCCCTTAATAACAGCCCAGATTCTTCTGAACTGAGATCAGCATATTATTGTCTTCAGAGATAAATTAGGCATAATGTTTAGTGAAGCCAAATGTAATGTCTATGTGGACGTGGGGTCTCAGGAGGTTAAAGAAGTTTATATTCTGAGTCCACAGAGCCAAAAATGCCCATAGTTAAAGCAACAGACATACAGTATACTTCAGAGTCCCGCCTACCTGAGATCCTCTAAGCTTTGGACACACAAACATGGTATGATTCCCAAGGAGCTCTAATCAGTCGTTCCCCAGTCCACCTGTATTGGATAATTAGGTGTCTAGTCATTTTTTCAGAGCTGTGGCAACATGCAGAGGTCACGGAGGGAGGGAAGGAGAGACAGTGAGTGATTGATGGGCGTAATTAATGCTGTTACTGAGTATAAGTGACAAGATGGCAAGGTAAACATGATTATTCTGCCGTGCCTCTGATCTGGACATAGACAGAGTAACAATGAGCTGAATTCCAGCCCGGTAGGCACCAAAGGAGAGAACTAATTAACTCTCCCTATTCCCTTGTCTGCATCAGCACAGCTAATGACTTTGGCTATCTGTTTGATTTTCAATTTATAGTGCATACTGCAGCACCTTATTGCACTTGCCCAAGCTGAAAAATGTCCTTAGGATAAAGCACCATTCGATAATACTATAGTGAGTTTGACATGGGACCAAGAAAGAGGCATGTCAACAAAAATAGCATGGGCTGGTGCGAGCGAGATTTTGATGTGAATTTGTTTATATCCACAATTGAGGGTGAGATGGGGTGTGAGAGATTTACCTCTGCATTGGCCAACTGTATTAATCTCTCTGTTTTGAGAAAAAGACGTAAAGTACTTTATGTAATAGGCTTAGGAAAGCGTGACTCAGAGCTACCTGGAGGTACCAGTGAAGAGTGAAATGGATTCAGCCTTTCAACAACTCTTACACAGACACCATTCAAAACACCAGAGAAAGCCAGATTTTGTGTTCATAGCTAATATACAACTATAAAATCAGTGTAGTTCTTAGTGCATATTGGGGACACTGAGAATTAACCCCAGCCACCAGTTTCTTTTTGGGCTATTCTATGAAACAGGTGCTTCATCCAGTTTGCTAAAGTGATTTTAAAAATGTTATTAGACATAAAATGTGTTTTGTGTTAATACATTCTGCCATTGCAAGCTAAAGAACATTTAAATACATTTTTAATACATTTTATATGTTTGGACATATTGATACCTTCAGAAAAGCAACAGGGTTGACAGGTTTACAGTTTCATTTGACATTAGCCTTGTGTTCAATTTGTTTCTTTGAAAGAGAATTTAATATTGTTATTTAAATTTTTTATTTTTTTTTGGCAATAATAAGTCATTTACTGTACAAAATCATGGTAAAAAGGATGATGATTTTTTTTTCTCCCCAATTTGGAATGCCCAATTCCCAATGCGCTCTAAATCCTTGTGGTGGCATAGTGACTCAATCCGGGTGGTGGAGGACGAATCTCAGTTGCCTCTGCGTCTGATACCGTCAATCCACACATCTTATCACATGGCTTGTTGAGTGTGTTACCGCAGAGACCTAGCGTGTGTAGAGGCTTTACACTATTCTCTGAGGCATCCATGCACAGCTCACCACGCACCCCACAGAGAACGAGAACCACATTATATCGACCATGAGGAGAATAACCCAACGTGCAACCGGACCAATTGGTTGCTCAGGAAGCCTGACTGGAGTCACTCAGCACACCCTGGATTCGAACTTGCAACTCTAGGTGTTGTAGTCAGCGTCTTTACTTGCTTAGATACACAGGCCACTCAGGGCTGATGATTCTTAAAATGCATAAAGTCATTCAGATACGGGTCAAGATTTTCAGTTAAAGAGCCCATATTATGTTCATTTACAGGTTCATAATTTTATTTTAGGGGTTTACTAGAACAGGTTTACATGCTTTAATGTTCAAAAAACACATTATTTTTCTCAGACTGTACATTGCTGCTGCACCTCTTTTCACCCCCTGCCTGAAATGCTCTGTTTTAGTTCCTGTCTCTTTAAAGCCCCAATTTACAAAAAGCCCAGTCGGCTCTGATTGATCAGCTGGCCTAGTCTGTTGTGACTGGTCAGCCGCTTAGAGCATGTGTCGGAAATGTAACGCCCCTTACCATCACCGAAGTAGCCCTCGGTCGGGCATTAAGCAAATGTGTTACATAGTGACGTAGCTATGTCACAGTAGTAATAGCTGGACTGCAAGCCAGGTGTTTCAGGCAGTTCAGAAGCAGTGTTTTCTGTGGGAGAGAGTAACTTAGGCCTAACCTGGCCAGACTAGTTTGAGCTGACAGAAAGTCTACGGTAACTCTGATAACCACTCTGTACAATTGTAGTGAGCAGAATCGCATCTCAGAATGCACAACACTTCGAACCTTAAGCTGAATGGGCTACAACAACAGAAGACCACGTCGGGCATTATTACGACCAAAGTAATAAATAAAGTTATAAAAAATGAATAAAGACCTCAGTGAGAGTATATACAGAATACAGTACATATAAAATGAAGTAGATTTTATTTGATGTACTAAGAAAAATTACTATAGTAATGAACTAAAGTTTGGCATAAGCTATTTGGTTAGTTATTTCCTACACATATTAGTATGAGGGACACAAATGGCACCTGTTTTGTAGAGTGCAAAACACAACAACCAACTAACACAAAACCATCCATTGATCAGTCGATTACTCAGAACAGTTGAAGTCAATCCAGACAGAAAACAAGCTCTACTGAATCTTAAAATGACAGGTGCTCTAAAAGCAAGGAGGACTTTAAGATAAGGTTCTATTTAGTGAACTATTACATAGTAGGTTGAAAATATGTATCAGTGAGGTATAGCATCTCCATACGGATCTCATTTGTCTGCAGGCCACTCTCACTTGCTCATGCAGCTCAGGTAATGTCATTGAATTACAAGGGCAATATACCTCCAATGCCTGATCTCTGAAACCTGTGGGGATGGGAAAGGAATGTTAAAGTCGCCCCTTTTATTGCTAACATAAATTAGTCTGCTTTCCTTGGGCTTATAGAGATGGATGGATTCAATATACTGATCTACAGTATTTCTTTGGCGCTGTCTCTCATTTTCAAGTGTTGTATATTTGTCCTCTGGGTAGTTTAGGATAAACTTTGTACTTTTTGATATTCCATGTTAGAAGTCAATATATTAATATGCATCACTCAGTTTAGAGTAAACTTTGAGAAATGTAGGGATCCAGTGTAAGGTAACTTTCAAGTATAAGATTGTGTATAGTATAGATAGATAGATAGATAGATAGATAGATAGATAGATAGATAGATAGATAGATAGATAGATAGATAGATAGATAGATAGATAGATAGATAGATGGATGGATGGATAGATGGATAGATGGATGGATGGCTGGATGGATGGAGAGTCAGCGTAGATAGCCAGTGAAAGTGGTCCTTTTTTATCTCCTGCTAAACCATTGATGTATCCAGAGATGCTCACTGAAGAATCACCAGTGCAGGAAGATTTTCACTCCTCAACTGATCCACCAGCCAAGATCCACAGCTCTGCTCCAGAGGATCCCAGAGAAACACAGGCTCTTATCCTGACTGATTCAAATGGGAAATATATCAATGAGAAACTTTTGTTCCCAAAATGAAAGCCCAGAAAATGTGGTGGCCGAACACAAAAAGTGCTTTTTAGATCCATTCTGATAAACATCTAAATGAAACTTACAAGCACATTATAATCCACACAGGGATACATTATTTAAGGCCTCAAAAGAGCATGTGGCTCCTGTACTCAGAGAGGTGGCTATCAGAGCCACACAACGGTTCCTAGAGGCAAAAATAACCCTGCATGTTACTACCACACTGTGATGTACCATTCCACGTCATTCATGGAAAAAATGTGGAACTCTCCAGGAGAGAGGAGCTTCTTCCAAACATTCATCTCGCCCATCATGAAGTTATACGCCCTCATCATGTGTATGACCACATCCACCTAAACAAACAAGGAGTAAAAGAATTTGCCAGAGTGCTAAAAAGCACAGCCCTTTGGAATGCACAAAGCAACAGCAGAAATTCAAATCGACCACAGGACCATCATCTCAACACAAGAGCTATGCAGTGGCAGTTCAACAACCACAAAACCCATGCATCTCCTAAACTCAAGAAAATAAGACATCTACTGAACATCATCTGCTCGAAACCGATTAATTAATATACATATCTCATACATATGAATATATATATATACACAAACACACCTATAGATAAACCTACCCATTAAATAATTTTAAATCAGTTGCTAGAATATACAGGGTCTGCACTCTTCTGCTTTTGGTAACAAGATAGTAGACCACAATGTACTAAGTAGTTTAACAGACTTTGACATCTCTATATTTCATGAGACATGGTGTCGCAGTAATGAGACTTTACATTGTCCAAAAGGATACAGAGAAATTGTTGTTCCCTCATTAAAAAAATCTGAAATAAAATGCGGCCGTGATCAGGTGGAATACTTGTATGGAATAAAGACAGTCTAAACCACTTGATTAAAATAGTCAAATTTGAAAATTCACTTATTTGGCTTGAAATAAAATCAGTCCTACCACAGAGTAAACTTGACCTCTGTGCTGTTTATCTTCCACCTCATGACTCTCCTCCCTATTACTTGGAGGAATGCTTTCTAAAGTTACAGACTGATATCTTACACTTCCAGTCCAGAGGAAATATCCTCATATGTGGAGATTTCAATGCAAGGACTGGGAGGGAAATTGATTATGTAAATATTGTCAATTATGGTCACATACTCAGAGGCATCATGATTCAAACCCCATCAATTATCAAACCAAGAAACAATTATGGAAGTTTAGTGAACAAAAATGCAAACCAAATGTTAAATCTCTGTAAAGGTTTGGGGCTGTACATCATTAATGGCAGACCCAGGGGAGAATCTCTTGGTAGAGTCACGTATTGCTCCAGATCAGGAGCTAGTGTGGTCGATTATTCAATAACAGATACTGATCCAAACTTTATTAGTGGTTTTACAGTCAGACCTCAACTCCCCATTTCTGATCACTGCCAAACAGAGCTTTACTTGAAACAACCATATGAAAAGACCAACAATCCTCCCCTTGTATCTGAAAAACTGTTTCCTTTGAAACCCAAACTCTAATAGACCCAATCCCACCTTGAACAATTCAAAGAAAAAAAATGAACAATTCTATTATATAAAAAATGCTGGACGATTTCCATTGATTTCACCCCAGATATTAAATGGAATAAATTTAGCAACAAACAACCATAATCACATATTTTAAACATTGGCTAACATTAAAAAACAAAACAAATATATATATAAAAAGATGTGTAATTTGATAATGAATGTAAACGTTTCAGAAAAGAACTAAGAAGGCTTTCTAACAAAAAACACAATGAACCTGTTAGGCATACCTTGTCTTGTTCTCACTGTTACCCTTTGGTTGTCATTTTTGTCACTTTTGTAATTCCGTAGTTTTCGTCCCTTGTTTAGCTCCACAGTCTCCCTGTTAGCGTTCGTGTTCTCCGTTCATTGTTTTCACCTGCCCTCGTTAGTTTGCCATTGGTTTCTGTTCATCCCCTTGTTATCTTGTTTGAGTTCTGTTTGTTCATTGGCCCTTTGTCCTTTGTCCATATATTTAAACCCTGTCTGTTTGTTCAGTCGCTGTCTATCGTTGAATGTTGTCATGCCTGATTTGTGTTCCCTGCCTGAGTTCTCAGTTTTGTTTTCATTGTGTGTTCAGTGTTATGTTCTTTTCCCCATTGAGGGTTTTCCTTTGTGTTTATTGATTGTCTAAGTTAATAAAGTAAGTTTGCATTTAGATCCGCTCTCCTCGTCTGCCTCCATTCGTAACAGAACCAGACAATAAGGGTTTCTTACTCAAACTGTCTGAAGAATTACAAAATACTTATATGCAACAAAAAAGAAACACATTTTAAATCCAAAATTGATGAAATTAACGAATCAATACACCAAAACACTTTTTGGAATCTTTATAATAAATTTGAAACCCCCAAATCAGAAATGTCACTTCAGAGTGGCTCAATTGGAAATCTTACTTCAAATATCATTATAAACAAAATTTAACCCACAGACCTCAACCAGTCTTTAAAAAAATTATGAAAAAT
Organism: Xyrauchen texanus; assembly: GCF_025860055.1. Classification (NCBI taxonomy): domain Eukaryota; kingdom Metazoa; phylum Chordata; class Actinopteri; order Cypriniformes; family Catostomidae; genus Xyrauchen; species Xyrauchen texanus. The sequence continues at coordinate 11,397,270 of NC_068309.1, forward strand.
AAAAAATAAGAAGCTTAAAACTGTTAAATATTGTCAAATTCCATTAGATACCTTTATAACAGTGTAAGAAATAATAGAGCATATAAAAAATCTTATATTAAAGAAAGCATTTGGACAAGACAACATTAGCAACAAATGCTTAAACTCAGCAGCCCCAACATAATCAAAACTTTAGTCAAAATATTCAATCTGTTTTTTTTTTGTTCTGGTATCTTCCCTGAGATCTGGTCTGGAGGACTGATTACCCCTATATTTAAAAAAAGGAGATACATTTGACCCAAATAATTACCATGGCATTTGCATGTGCAGTGCCCTAGGGAAGTTGTTCTGCAGGATAATATATAGCCAAACTAGTCACATTCATTTCAAAACACAACATCCTAAATAAATCACAAATTGTCATTTTACTAAAACAGCACACATCCGACCACATTTATTCTCTTCATAGTCTAATTAACAAAAACATCAGTGACAAACTAAGAAAAATATTTGCTCATTTTGGCGTGATGGTTTATTTTACAAACTTCTTCAAATAGATTTTGCCGAAAAAACATTTGATGTGCAAACATTAAATGTGCAATCAAAATGAGAAATCACACAACAGTATTCTTCCAGCAGGGACGTGGAGTGAGACAGAGATGCAGTCTTAGACCAACCCTTTTTAACATCTATATACATGATTTTGCAGCAGTCCAGTATCCCTGGCCTCGCTCTACATGACATTGAGGTCAAACGTCTGCTGTATGCAGATGATTTAGTCCTGCTGTCTCCCACATCAGAGGGTCTTCAACAGAGCTTGTCTCTGCTGGAAAAGTACTGTCAGGAGTGGGTCCTTACAGTCAATCTGGACAAAACCAGAAGCATTGAATTCTAGGTGAAGGCCAGATCTCAGGGAAACAAATACCAGTTCACCTACAGAGGAGAGGTCCTCCAGCACAGCACCAGCTACAGTTATCTGGGCATTGAGATCAGTGCATCTGTGGGTTCGGTCTGGCTGTTAAATCACGATTCACCCATATGAAATTACCAATTAAAACAGGGATTACATTATACAACTGAGTCATTAAAGCAGTTCTATTATATGGATGTGAAATATGGGCACCAGTCTTAAATTTTCAAAATTGGGATAAAATGGAAGTAGAAAAAATTCAGTTGGAATTTGTAAAGATCATTTTGGGGGTAAATAGAGGCACTAAGTTAATGAAACTCAACCTGTGATTGACTCCAGGTACAACTCTAAAATCATTATTAAAGACATTGGTCAAAATCTAAAAAACACTCGTGATAAAACATTAAAAACTCAATTTGACCTCCAAAGCAAACTCCAATGTTATTCGGCCCTGAACTGAACCCCAAAATTGGCAAACAAATTATTAATTAAACAATTTAAAGAGAGACAAATCCTCTCAAAATACAGATTAAGTCATCCTGATCTCGAAATAGAGAGAGGAAGACATAAGAAAGCCTGGACACAGAGCGAATTGAATATGCAGACATTGCAACCTAAAGCAAATAGAGAATGAGAAACTATTTCTTCTAATCTGTCCCCAGTACCACACTGTGAGAGATATATTTTCCACCAAATTTGAAACACTGAATACATCATTCCTTATACTCAGCGATACAGAGAAAATCCCCTATATACTTGAAGAGGATGACAGCACATCCACACTAGCTACTAAATATGTGTCTGCCATTCACACTGTTAGGCATGACTAATTGACTGTATACATTTAATTCATATTGTATATATTCTCCTATTTTGTACATGTATGTCTTTTTTATAATCATTCTTAGGATTTAAATGTTTAAATTTACCAACTTTTACATCATTAATTGTTGTATTCATTATTTTATCCAGGGACGTATTACCGACCATGTCAATGGGGCCAGTTTCCAGGGGCCATTGACTACCAGGGAGCCCTTGACTGCCTTGAAAACCTTATTGGGCATGAACAATGAACACTAAACCACCCAACCCCCATCCCCCCAACCCACACACACACACATACACACGCAAAACTATACTCCAATTTTCATGTCAGTAAAGCTGAATTGATTTGAAACTGCATTGACAGACATACAGATAGACAGACATATCTTATAGCAAATGAGCCTGAAATTACAAAAACAAAACTTTCTTCTCTTACTGCCTTGGAGTGAATCCTTACAGCAGAAACAAAGCTATTTTACATGACAGATTGTATGTAATACCAGTCTCTTCATTTCTATTTATCTCACAGTTTGTGGTAACAAATGCCATTAAATATTTAATGACAACAATTGATTGCTTCTGCTGTGTCTTCTCATTTTTGTCCTGAAAAGCTATAATCAGCTCTCTAAATTGGCTTTAAACCATCACCATATCATAGGACATAAACGTTATTGCTTTGAAATTCAAATGATCGGCATTGAAAAATGGCAGGGCTCCAATGTGTTGTCCTCAGCATAGGGTTATGCAGTGAAAGACATTAACCAGTTTGGAAAGCAATTAACTGCAAAAACAGTCAAATGGGCAAGGATGAGTTCTTGCATTTTCCTGCACACTCTTGACCTTTACTGGTTTGCTTTAGTCTGTTGCTTCATTCTGACTGTCTGTACCATTTCGGTCCATATTAAATTGAGTGGCCCATCTCCCAAGGTGCTTTAAAGCTTTAATACACCAGGCTACAGTAAGTCCTATGACTCCATCATCATTTGTTTTTCGTCAATCAAGTCTGCATCCTGATATGTCCACTTCCCTACTTTATAGGTCTTTGAATGCAAAAAGCAGTACGTCAAATAAGTAGGATGAGTTTCAATGACAGTTACTAAGCTAGTGCATGATCCATTAGCTTCCTATATTGATAAGTGCTGAGATAGTGTAGACTATTATGCATCATTAAAAGTATAGCTAAGTCGACAGCATTTGTAGAATAATTTTGATAACCACATAAAATCATTTCACATTACCACATAAAATATAATTAGTCCTTCATTTATTAAAGTTTGAAACTTTGTATATTTGAATGTTTATGGACTGGCCCCATTCATTTCCATTGTTTCCCCATTCATTTCCATTGTATTTTATTTTATTTAAAAAAACGAAGGATGAGATGAAATTATAGCAACAAGACATAAACATAAATTTTATTAAACACGATTTTATTAGATTAAAATAATTTTAACATGTATAATGTTTCATTCTTGTGGCAATTATTTTAAAACTGTGTGTATTGTATTGTTTGTGGGTTGGTCGAATTCACTTCTATTGCAAGTGCTTTAATATAACAAAGTTTTTTTAAATTATTTTTTATATAAATACAGGGCAATTCAAAATACTTTTATCAATCAACGTTGAATCAAAATAATGTTAAATCAATTTAATCAACATTATGCCTCAAATGCTGTTAATTATACTTGTACTGAACTCAGAAAATTATTTTAATTATCTAGGATATTTTAATCTAACAGGGGGATATCACTTCTGTGCCGGAGCATAATTATAAGCACAAATATAAAATAGTAAACCCACTACAATCAGGTTTGATCAATACTAATTTCACATCACACCCATATTTGCACTTGATTTTACCAGCTGTCATATGCAGAAGGCCTTGCTTAAAATGTCTAAGTACTAACCCTATGAAGTACTGTATAGTCAATGCTGTGTTCAGAGGCGTTTCCAGCATTTAAGGACATCCGGGGCTTAGCCCAGACAATTTATTTTTAATTATATACACACTAGCAACCACTTCTCTGTAGTCCAAAGCTGGTGAGAGGGTATTCTTTGAGTTTTGCTCTTGCTGGGCCTGTTTCTACAGTTCCTAAATCTTCCACTCTAGTACTATCCTCAACATCCTCTCTCCTCCCTGAATCATCTGTGATGCAAAAGAACAGATACAGCACATAACTTATTGCAAATCAGCTTCAAACAACTAATTCATCAAGTGCTACATATTTCAAATTGTAGACAATACCATTGAAGAAAATGTATTGGGAAGAGCAGATCAGTAGATAGTTGCCCTAATATCTATCATGATTCTTGAATTTTCATGTACATGACCATAAATTCATCACAAAAGTGTTATATTATAGTGAGTAAAGTGAGGTAAAAAAAAAAACATTTAATATAAATAATTTATATTTTTTGACATAAATAGTCAAAATGATGTATAAGATTCTAAGTTAAAGCAATACATGAATGACTTTAGTCTAAGTTCATTGACACACCATGGCATCAAACTGTATTTAATTCTCCATGTTCATCTGTCAAAATCCTTTCATTAGGATCATTAGGAGCATTGGGATAAACAATGTTTCACTTTTCACTTTCTCTAAAGTAAAGTGAATGATTAATTGTTAACAGTTTCCATGCCTGATTCTGGCACAGCTGCTGCTGCTCCTCAGTCTGTTGCTCATCTTTGCTACACTCTACAAAACCATTTAATCAAATCAAAGTGTATATTTACTACAAACTAATATCACAAAACAAGACACAAATACATTTTATGTTAATGCTTATTGGTTATCCTCAGAAAAAACAACACCTGATAAACAAGAAAAGTACACTCCGAACGGGACTCAAACTGACGTCTCCGGCGTGAGAGGTGTATGCGCTAACAAAGAGGCTAAAGGCTACAGACTTTTGTGACAGTCGCTAGTGCACCTGCTGCATATTCAACAGAGAGGAAGAAACGGAGTAGCCCATAGGCTACCGACAGCAAAGACGCTTATTCTATAGGCTAGATTATTTTTAAGACCTATCTCTATTTTTACAGGCTGTATGCAGTATGTGCAAAGACAAAGCACATTGAAATAAGGCAACTTGTGATTTCGGGGGTTTACATGGGCAATTGTCCGGTTTCATATTTGTCAGTCAACATTTCAAAATACATTCAGGGCTACACTCAAAGCATTCGGGGCTGAAGCCCCGGCAAAATCAGCTGACGCCGCGTCTGGCTGTGTTTCATACAAGGTTCTATGTAAGGTCCCATCCAACTTACAAAGCATGTACCATGAGGACTTACTATTATCTATCATTTTTAAATAACATTTTTAAAATATTGCTAAGTACCACAATATTTCACATTAGTTAACATGTACGTACACTATAAATAAATGCCTGTTAGTTCCCCCATACCTGTCTGTAAATTGTACTACGTATTTACCCAGTGTGTATCACTGAGACGTACTGTAAAGTTTCATATTACCATTTAGGTACTGTACACTTAATATAGTATGCAATGTTACACCACATTTTTCTGCAGGTACCACATATTTACCATGCATGTAGCATTGGTAAGTACAGTAATGTTTTGTATAACCACGTAGACTATGTATACCAATAGTAAGTACCTGTTATTACACCACAATTATCTGGATGTACAACGTAATTACCATAAATAAACCATTGGTAAGTACTGTAATGTTTCATATTAGTTACCATTTACGAACACTTCAGGTAAGTACTTTTGTTGCAACATATTTAACATATATGTACCATGAAAGTACTCATACTGTAAAATAAAGTCCTATGTCTATGTGGCCACCGTGTTATGCTATTATAGGCTAAGCTCCCTATGTAGAAAGTTTCTACCATTGCTCTACTCACAGTGTGTCATATTTGTGTCATATTTCACAGGCATTTCAAGTAACATTCTTAATATTTGGAACACAATTTCAAAACTTTTTTTTTTTTGGATGTTTGTTTTGCAACATCAAACAGTCCAAACAACTTGTGACGTCATGGTCTTTTATCGGCAAGTCAGTGAAATACCAAAACAAATGACCCACTACTGATGCTGGTCATTTTATTGTCTGAGCTGTTTTTATCTGATACTGAACATCCCTTTTATTATGGTTGTCATTCTGCAACACCTGTCTTTGTCTTATGAGTCTGGTTTGAGCTATTTTAAAGCGCAAATGTAGCTAACTTCAGTGTGGGCGTACCCATGCACCTGTCAGCTCACTTGAGTGCATTCTTCATGGCTCGGGCTGAGAGTGGCGGTGTTTATCCTTCGCTTATAATCATCTTCCGACAGGCCGTCCCTATGGAGCTGCTGTCAGACCAACGGGGACTATAGCTTAGTGACGCATGCAGCCCACGCATTAAAGGCCCTCTTCAGACTCAAAACGCAGTTAATCTCGCAGCTGGTATTTCGTGGCCAGAGCAAACTGATTTTAGAGTCATTTTCCACCTCCTTATATGCCAAAAAGGAACATCTCTTTCTCTCTTGCAGTCAGTCTCCTGTTCTCATTCTGTCTTGCCCTCCATTCACCTTGAAGCCTTTGTTCTGAAAGCAAAGCAACTCCTTCCTCCATCAGGAAGACACCCATTTCAATATCTGAGTCCCATTTAGTCCATGTTACAAGTGTTAAGTGCCCATTTATGAGTTACTCACAGAAAGAAGGACACCACAATAAGAATCTGCATACATTTAAGACTTTTTAGTGCAGCGCACGGACTGGAATAATGGAACATAAATAAAGATTATTCTAAATTCCCCATCAATAACAAAATGTGAAAAAAAAGAAAGGCAAACATTTGCGAAGGTTATGCTTACAGTATAATGCATTCAGAAAGTATTCAGACCCTTTTATTTCACATTAGTTTATGTTGCAGCCTTATAATAAAATGCTTTAAATTATTTTTTATTTTTTTTCACATCAATCTGCACTCCATACCCCATAATGACAAAGCAAAAAACAGATTTTTGATAACTTTGCAAATTTATAAAAAAAGAAATAACTGAAATATCACATTAACATAAGTATTCAGACCCTTAACTCAGTACTTAGTTGAAGCACCTTTGGCAGCGATCACAGACTCAAGTCATTTTGGGTATGATGCGACAAGCTTTGCACACCTGGATTTGAGGATTTTCTGCCATTCCTCTCTGCAGATCCTCTCAAGCTCTGGCAGATTGGATGGGGACGATCGGTAGACAGCCATTTTCAGGTTTCTCTGGAGTTGTTCGATTGGGCTCAATTTTGGACTCTGGCTGTGCCACTCAAGGACATTCACAGAGTTGTCACTAAGCCAATCTTGCGTTGTTTTGGCTGTGTGCTTAGAGTCATTGTCCTGTTGGAAGATGAACCTTCGCCCAGTCTGCAGTCCCGAGCACTCTGGACCAGATTTTCATTAAGGATATCTCTGTATTTAGCTGTGTTCAGCTTTCCTTCAATCCTGACCAGTCAAACACCCCAACAGCATGATGGTACCACCACCACGCTTCACTGTTGGGATGGTATTGTGCAGGTGATGAGCAATGCCTGGTTTCCTCCAGACATGACAGTTGGAATTGATACCAAACAGTTCAATCTTCATTTCATCAGACCAGAGAATCCTGTTTCTCATAGTCTGAGAGTCCTTTGGGTGCACTGAGGAGAAGCTTCCATCTGGCCACTCTGCCATAACAGATCGGTAGAGCGTTGCAGTGATGGTTGCCCTTCTGCAAGTTTCTCCCATCTCCACACATGATCTATGGAGCTCAACCAGAGTGACTTCAGTTTCTTGGTCACCTCTCTTACCAAGGCCATTCTCCCCCGATTTCTGCCAGCTCTAGGATGAGTCCTGGTTGTTTCAAACTTCTCTATTTAAGAATAATGGAGGCTACTGCGCTCTTGGGAACCTTAAATGCAGTCGAAATTATTTTTGGTAGCCTTCCCCAGATCTGTGCCTCGACACAATCCTGTCTCTGAGCTCTGCAGGAAGTTCCTTTGACCTCGTGGCTTGGTTTTTGCACTGATATGCATTTTCACTGTAACCTCAATTTTTGTTTTGTTTTCTTTTAGAATAAATGGGACAAGACAAAATAAGTTTTTGCGGTAATCAACATTACACCACAAATGCTGTTAAGGGAAAGCATGTTATAATATACACATATTTTGTGCAACCAATGTTTCATTTTGCTTGAAATTACCATGATGTTTCTTAATTGACAGTTTTTGCATTGTCTATTTTTCGAAGTGAGTGGGTCTTAAGCTAAAAATAATTATGTTAACTTGATCTATATTTGACACTGCAGGAAAAATAGTATTTTTTTTAGATTGAGTTTGATATTTTTATAAAGAAAATATTTATTTTACTAAAAAAATGTTTTTAATATTTTCACTACAATAGCATATTGTCGAGGAGTATATTAACTGACCGTCAACTTTGTTGGGTACATTGTTATGGTTTGCCAAATTTTTATCATTTTTACGCAAATAAATATTGAAATTTGAGGTTAACTTGATCAAGAAAATGACATGTGGTTGGCCAGGCAAGGCCTACTATTGAAATATGAGTCAAAATGTGGATTTTAACTGTTACCTGTCATTTATGTTACCCTTCCGGGTCAACTCTTGGGTAACGTGGTTGATGTGACCCTACTGTGTCCACTGATGATAATGAATTATTTTCCATGGATTAGTTTTTTTTTTTGTCATAAATTAAGCCTTTAAGTGTCAGAGGACACTGATTGTGTTCGTGCATGCGTGTGAATCATAATAATTAGGGATTAAGTGGCATTTAATTTATTTTATGAAATTAACTAGTTATTGTTCCTTTGCCAGTTAAAACAGAGATCTTCTTATGTAATCTGTGTCATTGTGTTTTGTGAAATAATCAGGATATTGTTTTTACAAACATGTTAATTTCACCGTCAACTACGTTAAGCTGATTTGTTTTTTTTACATTTAAATAACAAGAATGCTGCTTATGATATCCTTCAAGTTATATTTAAGGCAGATTTATGATAGAAAATCTTACTCTCACTAGTGACCGTGTTGAAAATATCACATGGATATCTGCAAAAACATACAATTTTTAAAATTATTTAAAAATAATTACTACAAATATGGCAGAATAGACAAAAGGAACCTTAGTTATGTGTGTTACTTTAAGTGTAACATTTAATCAGTGTCTGTAATGTTATGCAGTTTGTCTGTAACATAGTTGATAAACTCACTAGGGAAAACATATTTCCCTTATAATATCATAAAGGTGTTATTTTAGCTTTTCAGCTAATAGATATATTACAATGATTAAATATTTCAACTTAACCAATAGCTGTTTTATTGAGAAAAACTTTGTTGAAAAATGTACTTTTTTTGTTGACATGAAATGTACACCTAATTATAGAATGAGCCAATTGCAACACATGATTCAGTTTTACAATTTACCCTAATATCTACAATTAAGGAGATTTTCCAAACCTCATAGCATCACAAAGAACAATTAAAATATGCAGTAAACTTGACTTCCAGGCTACCAATCAATTCTCTCCTCCCCTGACGTTTTAAAGGGATCCTTCAAAGTTCAGCTCTTTAGCCCTGGGCTTTCACACAGTTTGCAAGCTCTCACTAATGCGTTCCTGTTTCACCCGCAGCTCCAGAAAGATTTCCCATTACCCAAGCCAACTAAAATACTGGCAGAATCTTGTTTTACCTCCTAATCATGTCTAACACCTTCTCATCACACCCAAACAGCTGTACACCTCAAGCCAAAAGTGAGCGTTCATCACTTTAATGAAGGTATTTAGCTGTCACTGTTAGGGGACAGAATCATTAGAATGCTAAAGAATTGTCTTTCTCAGTTATGTGCTTGTGAAGGTAATTCACGGACATGAGATTGAAGGAATGTTCCGGGTTCGATACAAGCAAATCTATTGACAGCATTTAGCATACTGTTGATTATTACCACAGAAAAAAAAAATAAGAATCAAAACAAAATAGACATTTAAAAAAAGGCTAAACTCATTCTTATAGTAACACAAGGCCTACAACTGAAGAAAATAATGCGAGTGTTCCCGAGGGTCAATTAGACAATTAGAAATGTGAGGGTCGTATTTTTGTTAAAACACTTACATTAATTATTTATAATGATAATTATTTATCAACGATGAGTGTGATTCGGAGGTTCCATTTTTCCCCTAAAATAAAATCTTTACTGCACTGAAGGTTAGGTTTTGGTTAGGGCATATGGTTAATAAAATATACATTCCTGTTGACTGTATTACATCATTTACAACTTAAAACTCCTCGCTTTTGGCACCACTTTGTGGAAATTTCACTCTGGAAACTGGAGATCACACGTGTCCATTTGATCAACAACACTTCCAGCTTTGGCCACAGCGGCCAGTAGATTGCCTGTCGATAAGCATAAATTTCAGCTGAAGAACTTTTGACCAACTGTCGCCAAATTCACAGTGAGATATGTCTGTTATTTTAATGCAGAACTATGTATGATTTAAAAATGTTATGGGGTTGTTGTGACTAAAACCAGCAGAAAACCTAGACATGGAATAACTCACATCCAAAGGAAAAATCTAAAATAAAAAGAACTACTGCCAATTAATGCTCCAGAAGTCATTCATTTCATCCTGCTGAGCTTAAGACAAATGTCCTCATACTTTAATTTGTTGCCCTTTTCTCAACGGAGCTAATGTCGAGGCTATGCCACATGAAGAGGTAAGAATGGTGCTGATGAGAGGAGAGGCAATTATTCAGCCGTTTTCAGTGCAGGAGAGGTAGCGGTCCTAGGCCTGTCATACCTCACCGTCATGCAGAAAATTGCCTCTGCTCAAGCTGTGAACTCTGGGAACAAACTTAACTCAAGGAGCCGTAACAAGTACAGCTTTCCACAGCTGTGGACCAACACTTTTGTGGCCAATACACGTTGATAACTTTGAGTGGTAGTTATAAAGCTCTGCTGTAGAGCAGGCGACTAGAATCCTCAATATAATGTTTTTATTATTATTATTATTTTTATTTTATTTTTATTTAAACTTTTGAGGAAAACTAAAAAATCTAAAATCTAGAACCAAAATTTCAATTAAGGGAATATATGCAAACCACACTTAAAATGAATGCATGTCACTGTATTATGTACTGCAACAAAGTATCAAACATAGTGTTTATATAAGCGTGTACATATATTTACTCTAAATATTTATTATTGTAAACACACACAAACACACACACACACACACACACACACACACACACACACACACACACACACACACACAAGTAATAAGTATTATTAGTAACGTATAAGTAACAAGTAATGTATATAAGTAATATAGTATTAGTGGATGCTTTATGGTTGTCAAACATAATCTGCTAGTCATCTATGTAAATTTTAGGGGAACTAATTTCATACATTCACTAAAAATGACCTTGGGACCAATACAAGCAAAGCTCAGTCGACAGCATTTGTGGCATTATTTTGGTCACCACAAAAAAACAATTCTGACACATCCCTTAGTTAGTTAGATTTGTTAACATGATTTTAGTGTGAGAAAATCACTAGCTAACCTTTTTTATGTAAAGTTATATCCAAACAACTTTGTTGTCATGATGGATAACACCGGTACATCCTGTATTCTGGTAAACACTGTAACACCAATAAATCCCGGATTTTGTCTCAATAAATTTATGTTAATAAAGTTTACGTCTTGTGGCTATTCTTTAAAGGTGACCTATTATCCAAAATTCACATACATGGTGTTTGTACATAAATGTGAGTCGGCAGTGTGTGTACACAACCACCCTACAATGTTAAAAGTCCACCCACTCTTTCTTATATTTCTATTAATCAGTGTGTCAAAATGAATGGTTTTCATTTCTGCTTTAAAGTGACGTCATGTTAGAGCAGGCCTCGGCCACGACTGGTGACTGACTCCACCTTATTATCATAGATCCTCCCCTGAGTGAACTACACACAGTCGGCCATTTGTTTCCGTGCTGGAGCAGATACATTGAGAAGAATAATGTCTCAGCTTCGTAAGCGCCATAAGTGTTCTGTTGTTGGCTGTAATAGTGAACATAAGTGTCTACGGAAGTGTAAAGAAATGTGCCCCAAAACATACCAAAATGTGTGTATGTTTGTGCAAATCATTTTACACTGGACTGCTTGTGAATGTGTGTCAATATAAAGCAGGATTTTCAAAAATGTTTATTCTCAAGCATGGATCAGTACAAACTGTTCATGTTCCAGCTTTATATCCTGAATATGTAAGTATCGCACATTATATTTTGTAAATGTTTACAAATTGCCTTTCTGAATGTGCTTGTTAGCTGATTCCATGCTAATGCAGCTAAAGTTACCATTGTCTTTGATTGTATTCATGGAGACCAGAGCTATGTCAGGGGCAGGGAGCAGCAGATCATTTGCATTTAAAGAGACACACACGAAAACAGCACGTTTTTGATTCCAGCCAAAAAGAGGCATTTACAACATGGTATAATAAATGATCCGTGGGGTATTTTGAGCTGAAACTTCACAGATACATTCTGGGGACACCTGAGACTTATTTAAAGATCTTGTAAAAAGGGGTATAATAGGTCTCCTTAAAAACAGTGTGTATTTTAATGTTATTGACTGGCCCCACTAATTTCCATTGTAAGTACTGTATCTTACTGTATTCGAAATCTTTGCTTTTTTTTTTTTTTAAAGTGGTCATGTCATGAGGAATAACATTTTCCTTTATATTTTGACATATAAGAGGTCATTCTTCTATACAGTTTTTTTAAATAAAAAATACTGTAAATTCTAGAACTCAAAACTTGATTCCCAATGCAATAAACGCATTTATTGAAACAAAGCAGTCAAAACACCCCATTCTCTACTTCTGTAACAACTCTATGTCACTTGGGGTACTCATTAATTCAAGAGGGCCTCTACAGCAACAACATCAACCCCTATTTTAAAATCTTCGCACCCATAGCCCCGCCCACTGGTGCTCAATTGGCTTGTAAACAGAGACAGAGAGAAGGACAAAAGGCCTACTGTCTGTGGCCTAACTACTCCTGAATAGGAATTTTTCTATTTTTATTCATTTTTTAATACAAACTGGCTGTGGCACTTGTTGTTGTTTTTTTTTGCTTAAACTGCTCAACAAACTATTCTTTCGCCTATAAGCACTATTTTAAATTGTTGGTGTATGTAAACACCTGGGACGTGCCATCCATGTAAGCAGGGTAAGCGGTGCTTACCTAACAGAAGAGTGAAAAGAAAAATGACACTATAAAATATTAAAATACAGTTGTTAATATAAACTACTGTTTTCAAACTCAAATTAGTCATCTTTCATCTCAGTTGAGCAGCACAGACAGTTATTAATTTATTCACTTTGGATAAATTGGCACCACCCTCAGGTATAAGCACTTTATGTTATGCTTTCTCTGACTAAGATTCAAGCATTGTTTACTCCCCTTTCATTCAACATTATACGATCATTAAAATCGAATCATACCCACTATTACAAATGATCAAGGTAAGCATGCTTACCTAAACGAGTAAGCCAATCAGAAGATCCTTCCTTCAGTTACGCTATCTGATAGGCTAGATTTTTGTTTTGCATTAACACGTTCAAGTTCACATAACTAATGTGCTTTTATGCGCTTAAATGTATATAGTGTAAGCATCGAATCAAAAATGGATAAAGAGAGGCTATTGAAACTTCAATAAGTGGCAACTGTCAGAGATGTTCATTCGCAAAGAGAGACACATGGATTTTGTGTTCAAGTCGGGATAAGTTAATGTATTTAGAATAAATCTTTGTTATTGATATTAAGTCATAGATACTAGGTCATTGTTTCGGGTTAGTCTGAGGCTATGAAGTGGTGATCTGGCAATCATGTCCTTGTGATCAGTACCCCTGATCCCTATAAGCAGACTATGCAGTCTGTGTAGGGCACCAACTCCATAGGGGGGCACCATCTTAACCTAGAGGGCACCAGAAAGTCCACCGGCTGCCCTTACTCACACGTTATACGTTATTCAAGGACCCAGTTGTGGAAAGCAGTTGTGGAACACAGATGATCACTTCGCGCTCATATCATGCGAAGTCTAATTGTAAGAATTTTCTTTGCAACACTATCATAGGCAGACATGTGTCTGCAGTGTACTGCCATGTGTTCTGATCGCATATGACAACACACCTTGGCTTAGTTTAAATTAAATTAGCCAGTACCTAAACCAGGCGAATTTCAATCGAAAGTGATCTTCCCTATGCCCTACTCACTATGAAAGACAGCTCTTGATGTGCTCACTCTGAAGGGAGCATGGCATCACACTTTAAATTTAGCCTTCACTGAAAGTCTTGTGAAAGGGTCCTTTGTGAAATAATTAACTTTCTTACTTTTGTTTAGAACAACTTTTCAAGTCCCCTTCCTGAAGTGCCCTTAAAGGGTGCATATATGCCATTTGGAAAACGCCCATGGATTGCAATATCTTTTACTTTTCCATTTCCAAAAGTGAAATGATTGTTGATTTTTCCGATGAGTTCTCATTTTATTATACCTTCTTCTTCTGATTATTAATTAATGAAATAAATGTATTACCAAAGTCTTATAATTTGATCTTTATCTTAATCAAGTTCATATTTTTATAGATTTTTTGATGAAGAATGTAGAGATAGAGTTGGTTTGTGTTTGTTCATAAGTGATTTTATAATTTGAAATCTCTTGTTGTACAAGCAGCTGACACTTTTGTCCTCTACCCTGGACATAAAGCTTAACCATGCATAGGGTCATGAAGGTAACTTATCAGAATCAGAACGAGCTTTATTGCCAAGTGTTCTCACGTACACAAGGAATTTTTTTGGGGTGATAGGAGAAATAAGTGCACACAGAACATTACAGTGAGACAGAATATAAAACAAGGTAAGAATATAAATAGACATTCAATGAAACAAATAATAGGGCTTATAACAAAATGGTGTATGTGCATGTGCAAGTGGTATTGTATGTGCAAGGTAGTGGTATGTACAGTTATATAATTAAATATGTGAATTTACATATGTACATGAGATATTTACAGGTGAAACTCGAAAAATTAGAATATTGTGCAAAAGTTCATTAATTTCAGTAATTCAACTTAAAAGGTGAAACTAATATATTATATAGACTCATTACAAGCAAAGTAAGATATTTCAAGCCTTTATTTGATATAATTTTGATGATTATGGCTTACAGCCCCAAATTCAGAATCTCAGAAAATTAGAATATTACATGAAATCAATAAAAAAAAAGGATTTCAAATACAGAAATGTCGGCCCTCTGAAAAGTATAATCATGCATATGTACTCAGTACTTGGTTTGGGCCCCTTTTGCATTAATTACTGCCTCAATGCGGCGTGGCATGGATGCTATCAGCCTGTGGCACTGCTGAGGTGTTATGGAAGACCAAGATGCTTCAATAGCGGCCTTCAGCTCTTCTGCATTGTTTGGTCTCATGTCTCTCATCTTTCTCTTGGCAATGCCCCATAGATTCTCTATGGGGTTCAGGTCAGGCGAGTTTGCTGGCCAATCAAGCACAGTAATACCATGGTCATTGAACCAGGTTTTGGTACTTTTGGCAGTGTGGGCAGGTGCCAAGTCCTGCTGGAAAATGAAGTCAGCATCTCCATAAAGCTTGTCTGCTGAAGGAAGCATGAAGTGCTCTAAAATGTCCCGGTAGACGGCTGCGTTGACTCTGGACTTAATAAAGCACAGTGGACCAACACCAGCCGATGACATGGCTCCCCAAACCAACACAGACTGTGGAAACTTCACACTGGACTTCAAGCATCTTGGATTGTGTGCCTCTCCATTCTTCCTCCAGACTCTGGGACCTTGGTTTCCAAATGAGATGCAAAATTTGCTCTCATCAGAAAAGAGGACTTTGGACCACTGAGCAACAGACCAGTTCTTTTTTCTTTAGCCCAGGTAAGACGTTTGACATTTGAAGCCCATGTCCAGGACCCGTCTGTGTGTGGTGGCTCTTGATGCAGTAACTCCAGCCTCAGTCCACTCCTTGTGAAGCTCCCCACACATTTGAATGGCCTTTTCCTGACAATCCTCTCCAGGCTACGGTCATCCCTGCTGCTTGTGCACCTTTTTCTTCCACACTTTTCCCTTCCACTTAACTTTCTATTAATGTGCTTTGATACAGCACTTTGAGAACATCCAACTTCTTTTGCAATTACCTTTTGAGGCTTTCCCTCCTTGTGGAGGGTGTCAATGATGGTTTTCTGCACAACTGTCAGGTCAGCAGTCTTCCCCATGATTGTGAATTCAACTGAACCAGACTGAGAGACCATTTAAAGGCTCAGGAACCCTTTGCAGGTGTTTAGCTGATTAGATTGTGACACTTTGAGCCTACAATACTGAACCTTTTCACAATATTCTAATTTTTTGAGATTCTGAATTTGGGGTTTTCATAAGCTGTAAGCCATAATCATCAAAATTATATCAAATAAAGGCTTGAAATATCTTACTTTGCTTGTAATGAGTCTATATAATATATTAGTTTCACCTTTTAAGTTGAATTACTGAAATTAATGAACTTTTGCACGATATTCTAATTTTTTGAGTTTCACCTGTATTTACATTATTGCACTATGGGGGATTCCTGAGGCATTTTATATGTTCATGAGAAAAATGGCCTGAGGGTAAAAACTGCCTGGATGTCCTGGCGCTCAGAAAACTCTGAAAATGATTAAGCCTGGATTTATGACTGATGTGCAACCAATAGTTGACAATGGAAAAGGAAGTGAGTACAGTGTTTCAATTTATTTTTTCATTATTATTATTACTTTTTTCCCCTACATCATTCATGTTGAACAGAACTCAGTGTTTGGAACAATTCTGGAATTGTGAAATTTTCTGATTCTTTCACTTATTAGAATCGTAAAATTACATCAACTGATTTTACACACTTTATGTGTAAAAATTAATAGTGTTTCCGTTTTGCTCAGAGTAATGGTCCATAAACTCATTGATGGGTCCGATGTCTGTCAGTGGAAGTGTGGAGAATACTGTGTCTTCATTAAACTCTCTTAATTCAGGACTCCTTGTCTTCATTTTCCATTCTTGTCTCTCTTAAGGCCAGTTGTATTCCTCAACAGTAGTTCTAAGAAAACAAGCAATGAGCAGTTAAGGATTTGAAGCCGAATCCTTTAATATGTGTAATGAACATAATGAACATGTGAAGGATTTTTTCGCAATTCCCATAACTGGAGCTATTCATGTCATGTTTATGGCATAATTACATTGCAAGGTGACATTCATGGTACTTTAAAACGGCATGTAATAAAGTCTTTAGCTACTCAGAATTGACTATGCTGTATAATGATGCATAAAATTAGACTCACAGTTTTCTCCATAAATGCTCTCAAACAGTGTGATGACCCTGAATTCAATATGAATTATGGAACAGACTGTAGTTTTAACTATGGTAGACGCAAAGGCCTGAAAGTACAGAACCTTAATTTTCCCTCAACTTTTATAACAGTACATCTACCCAACATATTTGGAGACATTTGTTCCTCCTTTTCGCTCCCTTATCGCAAGTTCCTCAACAAAACTATCTTCTTCCACTTTTTCTTTCTGTCTGCTTTCATTTACTGTATTGTCAAAGACAAATGGATTCACGTAAAGTGAGATAAAAAAACAAATAATAATTGCAGTTTAACATTTACCCCGAAAGCTGCTCAAGTAAGGAATGGTTTTATATATAGATGTGAAAATTTCACACTGAAGGGTAAGGGAGAGTTAAATTGTACTCCCCACTGAAGGTTAGAAAACTGTGACCTTCATTTACTAATATAACATGTTTACACCAGATGGTATGCTGTATTACAAATGCAGAAAATGAGAGTAAGTTATAAGTCTTGGTGTCTTGTACATAGCAAGCTAAACATTACCACATTTTCTGAACATTTATTGTACTAACTTAGACTCTTTGGCTAATATTAGATTCAAATGCTTGTAAGACACCTCTCTTCTTTCAGATAGCTCAGTGTCAGTACAGGAGAACAATAACAAAGAAACCATCCAATCTCATAATTGTATTTATAAAAACCTCTTATACACCTTCAAGATGTTAACCTTAGTCCTGAAAGTAAAAAAAAAAAATATTCCCATTTCAGGTCATAGAACCTCTGGAATTAGTTGGCGTGGACTTTATAGGTAAACTTACATCAACTGATCATGGCCACACATATATCTGTGGGCCAGAAGCCCACTTAAGACATAGAGTGCAGAAGAGGTCACATGGTGCATCCTTAAATGTATTTATTTTTATTTTGTACAAATTTACAAGTACCAAAATGACTTCCGACAGATCAGGGAGGAGAGTTTGTTGAAAACATCTCCGTGTTAATGCGCTCAGCAAGCCACATGATAATATGTGCATATTGATGGTTTCACTTGCGGACACAACTGAGATTCGTCCTCCGCCACCACGGGGACTTTGCATTGGGAATTGGGCATTCCAAATTGGGGAGTAAAGGAGAGGAAATATTAACAGACCCATATTCAGTAATTATTTTTTCCCATACAAAATAAAATGCAGTGTCATGTTACATCTTCAATTTTGCCTTCAAGCTTGATGAAAATCCATCATTGCGGTACCTGCATCTGAATTCCACGTTGAATTCCAAAATATTCCCCGTACTATTTATTGTTTGAGAGAGAGGCACAGTATCCATGCGAGGTGCCAAATGATTATGAGTTTAGTGTTTGTGTACTTTGTTTTAGAATGACAACTCAACTTAAAGATGTGTAAAAATTCATAATGTTTGTGAATGTCATGGAAAGTCAGCTATGGAAAAGTGGAAGCCATGGTTGCCAATGAGGAATTGTCTCAGAGGTAACTCAAAGCAAAACATAGAAAAGAGCCAGGACAAAGTCAGAAAGTGAAAGATGGACAACTTTGAGGTTGGGGACAAAATTTTGGTGTGGAACGTGTGAAAAAAGGTAAACAGTTCCATTCATTAATATTTCAAATGGTGTGTGTTAGCAGTTGTGCTTGAAATGAATAGTGTTATATATAATATGATATTATAATATTATATTATATTATATATAATAATATATTCAGAAGCAATGTGTTGGACGTGTGCTATATGCAAACCGTGAAATGTACATTTCTAATGTTTTGGTGCTTGTTTATTCTCTTCCAATTGAGTTTAAAAAAATTCTCAATTTGAGGGGCTGCACGCTGTTAGCAATCACACCAGAGCGTGATTACATTGAAGTTTAAAGGAGGAGCTGATGCAAAAAGTTTTTTTAGAAAGATTGTCAGAGACTCGGTGGAAAATTATCATATATTACAAAATTATGTCTGTTTTGGTGAGAAAAAAAATATTTACTAACATTATCAGTGGTCCTCAGGGAAGATAATGAAAGTATGAAAAAGCATTTCATGACCCTTTAAAAAAAAAAAAGAGGGATTATTCTAAATAATTGTTGTGGCCTCAATCAATTGAGCGTAACTTGTATTGAACCCAGAACACTGCTTTAAAGAGGTTATGAAAATGTCAAGAAAATTTACACGTTCTAATGCAACTAAATTCATATGTTTTTTTTTTTAAGTGTGGCCGAAGTTTCCACACACTTTGGAGCAACTGTTTCTTAAAAGTAATCAATATCATTCCCCTATGACTGAAGCTCTCAAGACAAGACAGGAAGTTCCAATCTATGTCTGCAGGAGTGTGTCTGAGTCCTTTATCATAAATGCATGACAGAACACCACACATCGTGCAGTCAGGTCAGGGTAACCTGACTGAAACCCTCATCAGCAACCCAGAAAGTGAATAACTGAAAACCCTCAAACAAGACTGCATCAGAATATTTTCACAGAGTATATTGGAAATCCTAGCAGTGCTGTTTCTGCCCTGGTTGAGATGTCCATCCAAGTGGGATCAGAGATAACAAAGGCGTAGCCGAAGTACATATCTGACTAGGTGTCAGGCGGTGTACTGGACCTGACTGTGATTTCTAATATGCCAGCAGAAAACAAAATACTGCAGTCATTAAAAAGACAGTATTGCCATAACTTTAATTGCTCGTCTGCTTTATTTTGTTAAGTGATGCATTGAAAGCTGTTAAATCAATAGTTGCAAGACTGTACAGAAAAGATGTTACTATATGAATTGTAACAGTGTAAATACACCTATGGGCTTGTAAAACTTAGTCACTGCACAACATGAACACAAGGTTTTTAAAGGGTAGTTACAAGGATGGAATGAGAGATTTAAAAGGATATTTCACCTGAAAATGAAAACTCATCATTAACTCAAATCCATATGGATCCACAATTCCATGGAACACAAAAGGCTACATTTTAGGGACTGACAGCCACAATCACAACTCACTTTCACTGAAAAGGACAAAGGATACAAAAGAATGATGAATGAGCCTAACAACTCTTTTTTGTGTTCCACAGAAGACAGAGTCATACTGGTTTAAAACAACATGAGGGTGAGTAAATGATGACACAATTTTCGTTTTGTGGTGATCTATACCTTTAAGTAATTTATAGTACAATATTCATATCGTATCCACCTCCAGAGGTGGTCATTTGGCAGGACAAAGGCACACAGTTGGCAAGCCAGTTTTATTGATTTATTTACGTATATTTTCATAGCATGTAACCGACATGATGTAATCCAAAAAGTAACATAAAAGTATAATTGCACTAGGCTGGTATGTCCATTTTGGTTGGAAAGAACTTGCTCCAGAGGCTGAAACGATTGTAGAAAAATACATTCTGTGATACAAAATCTTAAAAGCATTTGTAATTGAACATGATAAGCCTGTGACTTTATTTTAATATTTCCTTTTCCGTCACAGCACAACTAATAATAAACAAATACATAGCAATTGAAAAATAATAAAACAATTATCAAAATAAAGTTGCATAAATTCCAATGGCTATCAACAAATCTTTAACTTATATATGGTCATTGATTTACAATTCCACCTCTAATCATCTTTTTACATAACGAAGACCCGCTCCTATCTGGTAGCATCTATGAAATCAAAACTTCACATTATTAAATAGAATTCAACTGTGCTGGATATTAATAAATGTAATGCACACTGACCTTCACAAGCCCTCATCACTTCTGTGTCCACTCTGAGCTCCTTCATTTAACACTTGCTAGTGATCACAAGTGGTAATAACAAACTGCTGATTGCAGCAAAGAGAAGCAACATCTGCAGAAGTGATGCAGATTCTTACATCATATCAATAGAAGCAGCAAGAGGGGTGTATCACGGAAGAGGCTAATTATAATGCAAATATCAATCACCCTGAAAAGGAAATGTTTCAGCTGAAAGATCATTTTGCTCTAGTCTAACAGATTCAAAAGGCTCAAATATCATGATTGGATGACTGTTGTTTGGCCAGAGACAGATAACATGATAGGAACAACAAAACCTGAGAACACAAATAAACTCAGCAAGTCTAGGTGGCACACATTAGTCAAGAATGGAGTTTACAAGCATTTTCTTTATGGAAAAGAAAAGATTGGTAAAACTTTACAATAAATTTCTATATCTTAACATTACTAAATGCATTAGATATTATGGATTAACAAAGATTAAACAATATACTCTGTGTGTGTGTGTGTATATATATATATATATATATATATATATATATATATATATATATATATATATATATATATATGTGTGTGTGTGTATATATATTATATAGTATATTAATATAATTTATTCTCCCATAATTTAATTATATATAAGAAATAATTATAATATAATAAGAAAATTCTCCCATAATTTACTCACCCTCATGCCATCCCAGATGAGTATGACTTTCTTTCTTCTGCTGAACACAAACACAATTTTTTAAAAGAATATCTCAGCTCTGTAGGTCCATACAATGCAAGTAAATGGTGGCCAAAACATTGAAGGTAAAAAAAGCTGTAAATCTCCACTTTCACTATCACATTCTGCTTCTTTTGTTTTTGGCAATTCACATTCTTTGTTAATATCGCCACCTACTGGGCAGGGAGGAGAATTTATAGTAAGAAGGGCTTAAATGTTGATCTGTTTGTCACCCACACTTATCATATTGATTCTGAAGACATGGATTTAAACACTGGAGAGGTATGGACAACTTTTATGCTGCCTTTATATGCTTTTTGGACCTTCAAATTTTTGGCCACCATTCACTTTCATTGTATGGACCTACAGAGCTGAGATATACTTCTAAAAATCTGTTTGTGTTCAGCAGAAGAAAGAAAGTCATACGTATCTGGGATGGCATAAGTGTGAGTAAATGATGAGAGACATTTTTGAGTGAACTATTCCTTTAATGTTAATTTATAAATACACTACTGCTCATTATTAACTCATGTTAGTTCATATTGCATTAAAGGGATTGTTCACCCAAAAATGTAAATTCTCACATAATTTACTCGCCCTCATGTTTCTCCAAACCCATATGAATTTATTTCTCCTAAAGAACACAAAAGTACAGCAACTGTACGGTGAACTAAAATGGTACATTCTCCTTTTGTATTCCACGGAAGAAAGAAAGTCATACTTTGTAACAACATGGGGATGAGTAAGTAAGGACAGATTACAGCATTTATAAATCTTGGTTAATGTTCATTTATATTGTATTCTTAGTTCACGTTATTTCATAATGCATTACCTAATGTTAACTTAAATGTTAAAAACGTATTAGCATATGTAGAAATTCACATGAACCAAGATTAAAACATGCAATTATTGTTGGTATTGTTCATTATCAACCTTATTGTAAAATGTTACCAAAAAAACCCCCCCAGAGCATTCAAGGACCTAAAATAAGAAATAAACATTTGATGTACAACTTAAACTCTGCAAACCTGTTTACAATCATCTAACATTATTGTAACAGATGGCAGTGCATGGATATAGATCAGAGCTGTGCTCTGATACAACAAATGGAAAATTTGGAGCTTTAATAGCAGCAACAACTTCAGTGGTCCTGCTTATGACAAACAGTTTATCCTTCACACTACTTTTTCAATTAGTTGAGCTTTTAATCATCTATGAAATTTGAATTAGTACAAAAGCATATATACACATTTGATCTCAGTTGGAACAAAATGTATCGTCACAGCATCCAGTGCTGTGGAAGATCCCACAAAATTTGTTGCAACAATTTTGTGGGATCAAAAACAAAAATCTACAATGCAACAATTCAAGCAAGGCTGAAGTTAAATTAAATAACAAAAAATAAAAAATCCCGCAGGCTTCAAACCAGCCCAAATAACTTTGATCTCAAAAGAGGAACTGCTAAATACTCAAACCAATTCCCAATGCATCTTGCCTCTTGCAAAAGGGAAACAAAAATTGATTTGCAGTGTCCCTTTGGAACAGCCTGCAAACATAAAGGCAAGGCATTTCAATCGAGAGCATCCATCAACTCAGAAAAATGTAAAACTAAATAAAAGTCTTCATTTTACAGAATGCTTGTTTTTTCCAGTGTGTGTGTGTGTGTGAATCACAGTCTGCCTTGTGATTTACGGAGCTTTGACATTAATGTTTCCGTCCCAAATGTGGAAGATGAGACATCTAAAATGTTATGCTTCCTCCACGTCACAGGATGCATTTTGAGTATCTAATTGACTTGTCCAACATACACAATTGTCTCTGCAGTCGTCGTGTGAGTTCATAGATTAAAGTAAACAACTAAAGCAGACACAGTGTTTGAGATAACTCACGTTGTCTTAAAGAACATGATTTCATGACACCCCAAGCTTTTTCCCACAAACATTTTGTGATACCACAACCAAATCTTACCTTATAAAACCCCTCTAAATGATTAAAAAGTCTCACCATTTTCTAATAAACCGCAGTGCACAGTTAAATGTCAGTTCATAACTCACAACCTCTATTCAGAATAGAATCAACTCTGCAGCGCTTCCCACCATAAGAATCTAATAAAAAACCTTTGAGGAGTCACTTCCTATGCAAGTCTGCATCATTACTTTTTGAGGTCAACATCAGGACCATCATGAGCCCCGTCTCGCTCGTCAGGATGTAGAAGCCCATATATAGGAAGCGGATGGGCCTCAGTGTTAAACACGTACTTATCCAGACTGATCAGCTCGTTGTCGTCGGAGAACAGAAGGAAGAGATACTTCAGTGTCTCACCCAGGAAGAAGCTCTCCATCTTGTCTCTAGGCGCAGGGTTCACAGGGTCACGGACATTACCAATGGAGGTGTAGCCGCCACTGGGGACCTGGGACAGGAACCAAGTGAAGTTATAGAAGATTATACAACATGATAGATTCTTGTGTGACTTGTTAATATGTAAAGAATTAAGTAGTTTCCACTCACTCTAGTGTGCTTGTTAAAACTCTGTAGGATGTCCCAGCCCCAGTCTCTGTATTTGCTGTCCTTGGTGAATCTGTACATGTAGAATAGACTCTCCACAGTCTCAGGCCTTAGTAAGTTGTGTCTGTCTGCAGGCTTAAAGCACAGGGTAGTTGACATACTTTATAGCATGTCTATATAAGATGAACTGGTAACGCTTTACAATAAGGTTGCATTTATTAACATTAATTAACATGAATTAACCATTAAAAATATTTTTCAGCAATTAATTAATCTTGGTTAATGTTACCTTCAACATCTGCTTTAAAATGAAAAATGATATATGTTAACACACGTTAAAGACATTATGAACTAACAATGAATGATTGTATCTTTATAAATTCATCAACATTAGCCAAGATATAAAAATACTGCAATAATATATTTTTCATTGTTAGTTCATGATACATTATATATGACACAATTGACTGATGTTAACAAATTGAACTGTTTTGTAAAATGTTACAGTTGAACTTTTGTTTTATTCAACATCAGGATTCAAGATTAAAATGTGCATATACTTAAATAAATATATGGCATGAGAAGATATTTATTTTTTTGTTTTCACCATTTGAATCACCTTTTTGTCTGTACTAGTTCATTTCAAACTATTTTTAAATTAATTATTTAAAGTAAAATAATGCAAATCATGTTTATAATAGTTTTAGATAAATTACAGCATGCCACAATGTAGGACACTGCTTGAAATGTCATGTTAACCACCCACATATTGAGAAAATATTGCTATTTATGCAAAAGGGTGACAACCATCTTAAAGGGATAGTTTACCCCAAAACAAAAATGATCTCATTATTTACTAACCCTCCCTCTTGCCATCCCAAATGTGTATGACCTTCTTTCTTCTGCTGAACACAAAGATTTTTAGAAGAATATCTCATCTCTGTAGGTCATTGCAATGCAAGTGAATGGTGGATAGAACTCTGAAGCTCTAAAAAGGCAGTATAAATGTAAACCATATGACTTAAGTGGTTTAGTCTTTGTCTTCATGGAGAGAAATAAATCAATATTTAATTCATTTTTACCATTAATTCTCCACCCTGCCCAGTAGGTGGCAACATACATGAAGAATGCGAATTGCCAAAAACCAAAGAAGAAGAATGTGAAAGCTAAAGTGGAGATTTATAGTACGAAAATACTTAAATGTTGATCTGTTTCACCCACATCTTTCACTTCTGAGGACATGGATTTAACCACTGTGAGAGCTCGTATGGATATTATTTATGCTGCCATTATGTGCTTGCATTGTGTGGACCTACAGAGCTGAAATTCTTCTAAAAACCTTCATAATTGTTCAGTAGAAGAAAAAGAAAGTCATACAAATCTGGGATGAGTAAATGAATAGAGAATTTTCATTTTTGGGTAAACTATCTCTTTAAAAGTCAATCTCAAATGTTCTGATTACAGAAATATGTTTGTTTTTTTGGTAATACTTTACAGTTCCATTCGTTAACATTAGTTAATATATTATGTATCGTGAACTTACAATGAACAATATAATTTTACAGCATTTATGAATCTTTGTAGCGTTTGTTTACAAAAATACAATTGCTCATTGTTAGTTCATAATGTATTAACTAATGTTAACAAATCTTTTGATTTTAATGTATTACTATATGTTGAAATTAGCATTACCCAAGATTAATAAATGCTGTTTTTTGGAAATGTGTTTTAGTCTAAGCACTCAGATCAGAGTGCTTTTTTTTCCTCCATTCATGATGTGAAGTGACTATAACTTTATATAAGTGCAGTGTCTGTGTGTGCATTCACTTATTTAGGCTGTATATCAACGTCAATCTACCTTTACATCAATATCTCGTTCATTGTGGTACTGCAAGTTAAAGTGAGCGATCTCAGGGCTCAAGCCCGTCTCCATCTGTGCATACATCTGATGACAAGTCTCCATTAACTGCAGGGCCAGATCCATGTGATCTGAAGGCAGACCATTATGAGCACCAAGAGCCAACGTGCCAGGCAAAAAACAAACTAAATGATCCTGGGTTAGAGAAAAAGAGAAAGATATGATGAAAAAAAAACATCAAAGACCCTATGTAACCAAAATTGGACTTCTGTGGAGTTTTAATCCATGTCTATTAGATTTGAAGCCATCTATACACTAGTGTACTCATTAAAGTTGACCAAAATTAACCTATAATAGATTTAAAGCAGTATTTCTCTTACAGAAAAAATGGACCAAAAATACAGATGATCTTGTACTAAATAGATTTGTGTCCAATCAAATCCTCTCCAGAATGAGAATATCCATCCCCCTATTACCACCCCACAACATCTAGCTAACAGCAAATTATCGTTTCTGGCTGTGACAACTAAAACCTATTGGCTATTTAAAAACAAGGAGCCCTTTGATACACCTAGCCAAATCAATAGGACATACGTCAATGCAGGAAAGAAAAATGCTCGACAAGCCATTTCATGGGGTCTTTAAAAAGGACATTTTGCATAGGGTAACAGAGGTCTCAGATCTCCATTTCCATCCCATTAGAATGGCCTATTTCTATCCTTGTGAAGGGAGCCAAATTCATTAAATTCACTTGATTTAAGACTGGCAATTACAGCAACAGATGCTGCAGATATTAGATTAAATATATTATAGGGTAAAGACTTAAGAATTCTTAAGAATGACACTTGGCAGCTGAAACGAAAGTTTTGACCTCTCACCATCTTGGTGTTGAGATGGCCGTTGGACAGCTCCCCTACGAAGGTCAGTTTACTTGGAGATGTTTGTCTCAGGAGATTCTTTTTGACACCCTCTATAGCCTGAAGATAGTCCTCGAGCAGCCTGAAAAGACAGATAAAGACAAATCAAACTGTTATTTATCTGCAAACACAGGAATAGGCTATGTTCCAAATACCATACTATTTCCACAATGAATGTAGTGTGCATACTGTGCAAGGAATTCAAATTTTCTGTATGCATAGAATATTCAGCTGATTTCCATTTCCAGTGTGAAAAAATTAACAGTAATTACTGCTGTGATTTTTAACTTTATTCCTTTTTTGATCATTATTTAATTGGACTGACAAAAAAAATTCAAATGTAAAAAATTATTTACACAAAATTAAATAAAAAACTGCAAAATACACATTTTAATTTCCAAAATGATAACTGGACACCATATAATACCTACTATTATACTTACTATTTATTTTTTTAAACAGTAGGCACCATACAGTATTTACTGCACATAATTAATTAAGAAGCTAGTATTTCATTCCAAACTGCAACAGAATTAAACTCTTTTGCCCTCTAGAGGCAAATACAAGATACTGCATCTCAATTGGAAAATTAAATTAGAGACACTTCATTTCATAATGTATGCCCATTCATGTCTCTGCACTGCATGAAAATCAACCCAAAGATGACTGACCCCATCTATGAGTTCTTAAAGACAGCTCTCATTGATAATACAGGTAGGATACAGAGGTTATTTACATCTGTAGACCAACTTACTGGTCATTAATGAAGACTTGTAATCACTGACCTGGTCTTGGGGTGATCTGATATTCCAGACAAGATATATTTATCAAACTCATTAACAGTCCATGTCTACTGAACCCCAGTGAACACCTTTTCAATGAATTATTCAAAACAGAAGCAGCGAGTAGCAAGCGTATGTGATGTAACACCAGCGGGAGGCTAACCAGGCTCAGGTGTGATGAGAATTGAGCATTGAGATGCATCATAATGAGCCATCATACGCAATCATCAACACACCAGCAGGAGAGACAGAGACAGAATAAAAGTCTGACAAACACAGTAAGCTTCGTATATGATTTCAGAAGCTAAACAAAAGATAAAAGTAACACAACTTTTATAATCTTTGAAGTGAGTCCCTATCCATTGCCATTGTTCTGAAAAGACAATGGCAATGGATAACCGAGATACTCATTAAAACATCTTTTGTGTTCTGTAGGGATGTCATAAAATATTGACATATCGATAATTGATCGTTTCATTTTTGAGGCCTCCATATATTACATCAGCCAACATTTAAATTAGAAGCCTAATATATGCTTTCAATTCACTGCCAATTGTATTCCATTTAATGAAGTCTGATGTAATATATTTGGGAGACCACAAGGGGGCGACATAACATTTACTGAAGCTGGTCACAGAATGGACAAGGCACAGATATCACACACATATTATGAGCTCAAAGTTACATAGGTTTTTGTACTTCATAAATTAACAAAGTGATGTTGATGAGTTTGCAGGTTAGTGTATGAAACTGGTTTAACTGTGCAAATTGAATTATTAGATATGGCGATGTTTATTATGCAATTTCCATTAAATGGGTCTTTCATTCAAGCTATCAAACCACAAAAAAAAAAAAACATACTTGTTACTGAAAATACATTGTGTAGGCTCTATGAAATATACTTATACACAATATATCATCCAGTGATGGCTAGATTCTTTAATGGAATAAGAATTTCATTGAAAAATATGCGACCTGCGCTTCATGACGCTGCATGATTTTTAACAGCCTCCAGAGATGGCGAGCCTGCGGTGTGTGCATAACCTTCATAATAAATAATTTTCGAAAGCACCATGTCATCCGCCAGACTTGTCCGGTGCGTGACCCACTTTAATTAACCCAAGCACTCACACTTTAGCAAAGTTGTATTGAGAAACATGTTTGAAAAGACAAAGATAATTTTGCAACAAGCAGCCCTATATATATATATGAAAAAAAATTCCCATTATATACCGATAATCATAAGGAAAATCTTCCAAT
This sequence comes from Xyrauchen texanus, assembly GCF_025860055.1. Lineage (NCBI taxonomy): Eukaryota > Metazoa > Chordata > Actinopteri > Cypriniformes > Catostomidae > Xyrauchen > Xyrauchen texanus. The sequence continues at coordinate 11,426,180 of NC_068309.1, forward strand.
TATCGATATGTGAAAACTGCACCGATACCAAGCTTATTTTTCTGCATAAGAAAGAAAGAGGTGAGTAAATTATTACAGATTTTTCATTTTGGGTTGAACTATACCTTTAAGATGTTGTTTAAATTTAAGCATCCACTATTGACATGACTTCAAATAACCAAAACTACCTTGAAATGACTAAAAACTTATGAATATTTGAATACTTATGAATACTTATGAATATAATGTAATACCAAGTTGCACTGAAAAGACATAGAAGCAAAAGCACAGTCCTCTCTAAACCATCTTTATACAAGGATTATAATGTGCTCTGACTCTACATTGTTTATTTTCCTGCACAGTTCACCCTACCAGTGAAATGTGAATCAATCATACCATCCCATCATAATCTCAGTCCATTAGGCTCAGTTAAAATCCCTGAAGCCCATTAGCTTAAAGCACCAGTGGACTATTGACACCAGGTCTAAGCACTAACATAATGTACTCTTCAGCCCATGCTGCATTTGAATCTGTTGTTTTACAGTGTAACTCACTCTGTCTCTTTCTTGCCACCCTGTAGCCACTGTTTGAGCAGGCATTCGTAGTAACTGTCAGCACGTGCCCCCAGCGTGAAGGCCCCTTTGCGTGTGAATTTCCCACTGCTGGTGTTTATGAACATGGGCACCAGACCATCATGCTTTCCTTCTAACGTGTGTACCTGTCTTGTCACCTCTTCCACTGCTTTCTAAGAATAAGAAAGTGTATGAATTCAGTGGTATACCATACAGGTTATGTATATATTACAAGCAATGGCAAAAATATACAGTTAAAAATATACAAAATACGCTACACAATGACACCTGTTATGATTTAAACCTCTCAGCTGATTTTAGTTGCTTGTTTCGGTGTTCTTATAGTGTTTGCAAAAAGAATGACAACTTGAACTGTATGTTTTTTTTCTTTTCCTAATGTTCTATTCTTGTTAATTTTTTTGTCCTTTATAGACAGCGAAAGTAGAGATGAAAGGAAATAGAGTGCAACAGTCTAGTTCCGAAAGTAAAAAATCCCATTTGTTTTTCTACAGACAAATTGATTATCAACGATAACTTATAAACCTTTACAGTCTGACCTACTGTGAGCTCCGAGGATGTTCATCGATGGTGCATGCCTTAGTTGCCTTAGAAGCCATCAGTCCATGTTATTTTGTTTTTAATAGCCAGGTAAACAGCTACACTACCCATGGTCTAGTAGAGACAAATCCACCAATCAGAGACCTCTGGTTGAAAACTACAAATCTATTTGTAAAATAGAAACTAATTTTGCATTGTTTCTATACTAATAATCAACGACCTAAATTCAGTAGTTTTCTATATTTCAATAGTTTTTTATTCAATTACATAATTCGCAATGCTTCATGCTATTCTAATTTGTGCCCTTGTGAAAGACGATAAGTACACAGTCTTGTACCTTTGTCTTTTTGTTTGATTTTTAAATGCTTTTTTGCTTCAAAACAAAGTTTGTAATTTTGTTATTCACCTCTGAGTTGGTTGGCTTGGTTCAAGGCTTAATCTTTTATGAATGATTTTATGAAAAGCCTACAGATAAAATGAATGGGAAAAATATTTCCAGAACACAGGCAACTGAAAAAATGGGCAGACAGGTTTGCACTCTATAGCCTATATGAATAGAGAGAGAAGGTGATTTTACCTGGTACTGTGGGTCATGAGTAAGTCTGCTGAGCTCTCTGAATTCAAGCTGAATGCTTGTCACTTCTGCAACAGTGCTGTCTGTGGTCCAGCGTGGAGGATGAGCTGTTCCTTTACCAATGTTCACGTCAGAGAAGGGGATTTTAGATGGGGTTTTAAAGGCAGGCATTAATCTAGAGCCAATTTCGTTCTAAAGAACAGATACATATGGAATAAAATATTTATTAAAAGTAATTAAAAATAGGTTTATCACATGACAAAAATATTGTAGACAGTAGAAACTTTATTTTGCTATCTAGACAAAAATTAAAGGCAATGTGTAGGACTTGTGGAAAACATAGGAGGATATACAAGTATATATGTATATATATATATATATATATATATATATATATATATATATGAAGTACTCACAGCTTTGTCCAGGAACAGAGTGTCTCCAGTCAGGTGGTATGTGCTCAAAAGCCCCCCTAAAATACGGATGGTACTCTCAAAAAGGTTTACATCCACATTCTTGGAAAAGGATAATTCTGTCTCGACCCATTTTCTAGCTTCTTCAAACTCTAATACAGAGAGAATCAGAGGAAAATAGAGAGATAAAGAGGAAACAACATTTTGCCAAGTCTTTATTTATCAATATAGTTTATTTCAAATTGACAGAAAAAGGACAAGAAATAGATTTAAAGAAATCAAAATAAAAGTTTAGCTGCTTTTAGTTAATATCTATTAGCTTTAAGTTAATCTAGAGTAAATGCTAGTGTACTTATAAACATTGATAAAATTTGTTTTCAGAAGTACATACAATCTGCAGTCTCTCTCTTCCGGCTAAAAAGCCTCCATGATGTCACATAGAGGTTAAGAAACCTTGTCCAATGAAACGCTTTGTAGAGCAAGAACGAACCCTCCCCATACAACTGTTCAATGCGTCAGGCTTTGTTTTAACTGTTGCTGATCATGCCTTTGCAGGACACTTTGACGGGAGTAGAATCCATGCTGTAGGGTCATTCCCAACAGATTTTCCAAATGAGTTTAGGCTGACTATTATCACCTTTCAGCAATCTGAAGCTCTCACAGTAGAGGGTAATTTTCTTTGAAGGGAATATGCATAGTGATGATCACTTCTGGGACATGCCAACTTGGGAGCTGGACGTGAGGAAAGTTTATTTTCGATTTTTTGTGCAGCTGGAGGTTTCTTGGAAGTACAGCTCAAGTAAGTGTTCCTTATTCTATATGCTTAAGTGTATTGTAATTCAAAACATAGATATATTATCTTTATTCTTCTGTATTGGACCTGCACAACGGCTCCAGCCTCATCGTAAGCAAAGACCATGATGTTCTGTGTGCGTTTGTGGGTTGGTTATGCATTAATGTTCTCAAGTATATCATCATTTGGTTCTCAAGTCTTTAGAAAAGCTGGCCGGTATTGAGATCGCTTCCCAAGTTTCCCTGGTAAGCGGCTCTGACATGAGCAGCATGGTGGAAAGTGGTATGTGTGGCTATAAACTAAAGCCTGATAGCTATTTTTAAAAATGGGACAAGTTGTTCAACATGCCCTGCCCCCACTTCCTGTTTCACTTGGAAAATCTTCAAAACACCAAAATAAACTGTGCTCATTAAAGCATTTCTTAAGGACTTTAAAACGTACACACAGTGCTCATGAAACAGATAAGCAGACAGAAGTGGTGGTTATGAGACTCACCGTCCTTCAGGCCCATTATCCACATGGTGTCCAGTGCATCTATCAGAGTAAGACCCAGGCCGAACCACTCTCCATGAGTCTTAGAGATGGGCTTCAGTTCATCATGACCCCACGCAAATGCCTTATAGCCTTTCCATGCATGCCTGAAGGCCTCAAGCACTGCCTCTACACGATCCACAGGTTTAACTGTAACTGAGTACACAAATAAATAACAGAGTATTAAATCCATCACTGTTTAGCAAAAAGCTACAAGTCCATGCATTCTTACAAAGGAAGGATTCAAATCACTTATTGTTTTCTTGCCAAATTTAATATGGGATTCATTCCTACTGACAATATGAAGATAATAACATACAGTATCTTCCCACTTAGGAATTATCATTATTAGTCATGTTAGCAAAGGCAAGCATTACTATTGTTACTGCTCATACCATTTACGTTATGGACATGAATGATACCTCAAATCCCGTGGTTTGTTTCTGATACCTGGTTTTAAGGGGGCAGCCCCCTCAGAATCAGCCCAAGTTCCTTCCTCTATTCCATGACCAGTGGGCTGAAGCTCCACCTCCTGTTCTGCCTCTATTATTACCCCATGCCAGCTAGAGCAGAATGACAAAAAAAGAAAAGAGAAGAAAATCATGATAATTTATCTGAATGATTATTAATCTGATGCAATTGTTGTACAACACTGGATTATACAATGGTAGAAAAAGCATCCATTTTAAAGGAATTTGTTATAAATTTAAACCTGAATAAAGTGAGAGATATTTCTGAAGAACCACAGTGCCAAAAAATAATTTGTTTAGTGAAGTAGGTAAAGGCCTTAGGTGCTCCATGAATATGAGTGCAGCTAATAACGAATACGTGGAAACAGAACACATAATACCGGTATTGTCTCAATTTTAATACCTCAGCCTACTCAAAAGGTCAAGTACTAAGCCAACAAGTACAGGTCATTCCATCTTTCTAATCCTAAACCTTTAAGCAACTGTCATTATTAAAAATGTCATATAAAAATATCCTGACTCATTGTTCTAATGTAATGAGTCCAAACCTAATGACTGTTTTCACTTCTTTTCCTTCCTCTTCATCTTTCTTGGCCACAGGCCCTTCTTTGTCTTTCAACTGCCAGTTGGTCACATTTCCTTGTTTCTGTTAGGCTGGAGGGCCGCGCTTGCTGGGGGGCTTCCTCTGAAAGTTCAAACCACCCAACACAAGAAGAGTACACAAAGGATATTATCTTTGAAGGAAGATAAATAAATGTTTTCTAACAATCAGGTTGGTCACCAGCTTTCAGGGCTGAACAATACAGGCCAGATGTGCTGTGAGAATAACTGGTCTAAGCTGGTCTTTTCAGCAAGTTCTAGTAACAAACCTTGCAAATTACTCAACTGAGACAAAGTAACCAATACAGCATCTTAAATGTCCTAAATAACTCTCTGAAAAACGTTGTATGACTAACCATTGCTGGAGGTTTGTGAAGGATTGGAAATGTTGGTCTTTGAATCTCCAGCAGCAGTTCCGTTGGGATATCCTGGATGACCTCAGGGACAGGCACCACCGGTTCTTTTGGGACAAGGCCAGGAGGGATGGGCCTGAGACCTCTGTTATCCATCTCTTCCCAGTCCTCCTTCATTGATCTATCAGAGAAGCCTGGGAAACAAAAACCCAACTTTAAAAGAGGAAGTGGGGCATTACTTTTGAGAAAGACGTATTATTGGAAAACTGTGAGTAAAAGGTCCAATTGCAAAAATGTGTTATTTTTTCTAGCAAAGGTTTTGCTTTTTCAAACAACTAGGTTTTCGAACAAAAACCTCTCATATTAGAATTATTTTTGTGAATTTTACACTCCAGAGTAAATTTTCAATTTCATCATATATATGTTATAGTTCTTGGGTACATGAGTGAACATCTTCAAAGCACACTGGCATACATAATGGCAAGAGGCAACTATAGTATGAAGGCAGATTTTTACTGAAAGGTTTAAATGTGTTCATAAGACAAAGATATTTTTCAAGAAAGTTAGGTAGGGGCACGTTGTCAAATTCTTTTAATCGGGACTGGTTGTCACATGTTTTAACCTCGTGTGACCCCGCGTACACATGCATGGACATTGTATTTTGGCTTTGCTATATGCAAAGCATAATTTAAATTAATTTAAATTAAAGGGCAAGAATTGAATTAAATATTGATGTTTCTCACCCACATCTATCGTATCACTTCTGAAGACATAGATTTAATCACTGGAGTCTTATGGATTACTTTTATGCTGTCTTTATGTGCTTTTTGAGCATCAACATTTTGCCACCATTCACTTGCATTGTATGGACCTACAGAGCTGCGATATTATTCTAAAAATCTTAATTTGTGTTCTACAGAAAAAAGTCATACACATCTGGAATGGCATGAGGGTGAGTAAATGATGAGCGAATTTTCATTTTTGGGTGAACTATCCCTTTAGATAACCAGCGAAATGGTGAAGTCTTGCAAGAGTTGGATGTCACATTCATACAATGTTTTTGTTGTGTTTACTTGGAGTCTCGCAGCAACCCAACACCTATCCCTAGCCCTAAACCTAATCACAAAGATAAAAAAATATAAAAATATATATATATATATATATATATATATATATATATATATATATATATATATATATATATATATATATATATATACATAATCCAAGGGAGGCATTATTTGGAGTGTGCGTGTTGTGTAGTGGGTGTTCCTTGTCGTCATTTTCATAGTGCCACAGAGAGAGACACAGTAATTACACTTTTTGAGAAAATGTATCTATGAATGGCTTATTATAGTTGTCTCTGCATATTAGCTTGGATAAAGGAAAGTATTTTTACACCAAAAAGTTACATACTTCAGCTTTAAGTATAAGTCTTTAGATCAAAGATTCTAAAGATCAAGAAAAAACATATATTTTTTACTGAATATAAGCAGATATTGTACCAATTAGTCCTCTATTCATGTAACAGCTTATGTGGAATCGGTTTTTAGCTTTCATTTCCAGTGAAATGTAAAGTGGATTGTGTGCAGTACATTTACATGTAAATGTATTCATTTGGCAGACGCTTTTATCCAAAGAGACTTACAAAAGCGGAATAATAAACCATAAGCGATTCATCTTAATGAGACAGAAGTACCAAAAGTGCTGTATTACAAAGTTTCAATTGCATCACAAAAATACTATCCAAGACAGATTAGAGGCAGTACCTCTCCACTGTTCTGTAAGACTGGGATAAGAGAGAATACCACAGATGTAGAGGAAGGCCATAAGGAAAAGAACGAGACTGCGTTGAAGTCGAGACAGTTGCTTCCATTTCTGACACAAAAACACAAACAATTGAAGGACAATCAAAGGAAAGTGCTGCAATTTATGTATGATGGCTTGATGTGCACTTGATAACTGCCAAAAATGCAGCAATAAAACGAAATTACCAGAGAAGAAACAAAATATAATTTATCCCTGCACTCACAAATCAAATCTGGAAATGTTTTCCCCCCCAATACAGATCTTTTTTACAGCATTAAGACTAAAAAACTGAATTAATTCAATAAACATGCACCTCTAAATTATGCGTGTATCCCTTAAAATGTATGGGGATGCAGGATTATGGAAGACATTTAGCTACATACATATTCAATAAAATAAGTCCCCTTTCAAACTAAATATGAAATCTGTTTTATACATGCCTGGTTTAACAAGAATATAGTTGCTGTCAGAAAAAATAATTTTGACATGTGGTGTGACATGCTAATTTTAAATAGAATGTTGCTAGTCCTTTTATGATTATTATGCATGCAGCTTTTATGACATCATATTAATTGAAATACTTCTTATTTGAACTTTAAAAAAAAATTGTCACACCATTTGTGAAAAACTTAAAATAAACAAACCAGCTGTATGACCTAATGGGGCTTTTCAACTGCATGGTACAGCTCGACTCTGCTCTGCTCGCTTTTTTGGGGGTTTTCCACTGTGGATAGCACCTGGTACCTGGAACTTTTTTTAGTACCACCTCAGATGAGGTTCCAAGCGAGTTGAGCCGATACTAAATATGATGTCAAAACCTTGAAGATCACTGATTGGTTAAAGAGATTTGTCACTACCAGTGTCACTGATCAAGGACATCAACCTGCTAATTTTAAAGTTATCAACAGCGATATCAGTATCATTTGTTCATGCAACTTTCGAATTGTAAAAAGAAATGGCTGTGCGCAAAACGACGCCGTGGACAATAAAAGAGGTGCAGACGTTCCTCTCATGATTGACGAAATAAACTATGCAAAATGAAAATGTATTTCAGGAAGTGTCTCGGCTACCACCAGATGGCTACCACCGGATCTACCAACAGTGTAGGGAAAAGTAAAAAAAAAAACTTAAAAAGTAACTACAGAACCATCAAGGAGCACAAGAGCCAGAGTGGTTCAAACAGAAGAAAGTGGAAGTGGTTCGACCAAATGGATGCTATCTATGGCAATAGACCGGCGAGCAATGGGAGGGAGAGTGTTGTTGGAGTCCACGATGGAGGATGGTACATTAACTCTATACTCTGCTTGAAAGCTTCACTTTATTTAGATGACCAGCTACTGGAAAGCTTGCTTCTAAAACAACCAAGCCAATTTAGCTGTTACAATTGTGTACAGTTACACCATGCAACAACTGCTTTATCCAGCACAATGAGCTAGTAGCTAACAGCTAGCGGTCGTGTTATTGTTTATGGTCAGTAATGATAGTGTCGCTTTTAAGATGATGTCACGGCACTAGAGGCAGCACACCTATGACGATCAGCCTATAATCCCACCCACGTTGAGGCGGCACTAAATTGCAGTGGAAAAGCAAGCTCAGAAAAGTAAAGCGAGCAGAGTCGAGTCGATCCGTAACGTGCAGTGGAAAAGTGCTATAAGATATACACTTTCCTTTATACGTTCAAATACTTTCTAACCTAAAATCTTGTTGGCCCAAAAAAGGCAGTGGACATGATATGTATTATCTACCCATATACAAATTAGCAGATTAAATTTGTGATGGATAAACACAGAATTTTGACATCTCTTGTCATGATACAGACACACAAATCCTCAGTGCCAGTTTTCATTTTAATACAAAAAAAAATAAAAAATAGAGGAGATTTATACATATATAAAAAATCGGCTGCTATCAGCATGGCGTTCTCAGATTATTAAATAGATATCTAGACGGCTTGCCAGCAGGAAAATGAAACACATTTACACAAACAAAAATAAATTATCCATCAGATTTATGCATAAGATTTATGCAAAAATATGCATAATCCTCCATATCTATCCTCAATAACAAGGTAAAAAGATCAGATGGCATCTTAAAGAGATCATTCTGTCATCATTTAGCAACTCACCCTCATGTTGTTTCAACCCCATATGACTTTGTTACTTCTGTGGAACTCAATTGTAAGCCTCAGTCACCATTCACTTTTACTGTATGGAAAAAAGACACCATAATATTGAATGTAACTGAGGCTAAAATTTGGAAAAAAAGAAAGTCATATGGGTTTGGAACAATATGATTCCATATGGGTGAGTAAAAGATGCCCTGATTTGTAAAAGGTACATGACTAACCCTCCAGCAGGACAGTCTGTGGTGCTTGTCGTTGGTGTAGCTGAGACTATGCTGGTCTCCCAGTGTCAAAGAGACAAAGTCCTTCCTCTGCGGCAAGTACATCTCTACTACAGCCCACCACTCAAAAAGACTTGATCAAATAGGAAGAGAGAGGGATGAAACACACTACCGGTCAAAGGTTTTGAAACACTTGACTGAAATGTTTCTCATGATCTTAAAAATCTTTTGATCTGAAGGCGTATGCTTAAATGTTTGAAATTACTTTTGCAGACAAAAATATAATTGTGCCTACATATTAATTTATTTTATTACAAAACAAAAATTTTATTTAAATGTATTTTTGTTTGAAATTTATGACTTGGACCAAATAATAAAGAAAAGCAGCCAATAAGTGCCCAACATAGATGGAACTCCTTCAATATTGTTTAAAAAGCATCCCAGAGAGATTCCTCAAAAAGTTGGTTGAGAAAATGTCAAGAGTACATGTTTGCAAATTCCAGACAAAGGGTGAATATTTTGAAGATGCTAAAATATAACAGTTTTGATTTATTTTGGATTTTATTTAGTCACAACATAATTCCCATAATTCCATTTATGTTATTCCATAGTTTTGATGACTTTACTATTTTTCTAAAATGTAAAAAAAAAATATATATATATATATATATATATATATATATACAGTTCTCAAGTGATTTTTCCCACAAATCTGTTGAACTCACTATTAGTAACATAAGATGAAGTGCTGGTACCCGAGCAATGTTGTTCTATGTAGGTCCCTAAAGACAGTCAAAGGTGTAAAACACAGATCTGTTAACATGATTAATTACCTCCAGACTTAACTCAGCAAAACAGGCCTGGGAGTCCAATTGGTACACTTGCATCCATCAGATCTGAGAACAATGTCGTGGGAGAGGCTGCTCAGCACATTGTCCCAGGGCAACAGGAGCAATATAAGAGGCGATTAGGAACATTAGCTTAAGACTTCAGTCCATCTGGTTACTTTCATACCAACCTGAGCTTATTGGATGAAACTGATTTAAAGTCTCTGGCCTGCCAAGATGACACACACATGCTGTATACTGGCATTATATATATATATATCACTATACATATACATATATATATATATATATATATATATATATATATATATATTACATTATTACTAGAACCTTTTTCTGTAACTTTTTTTATTTTATTTTTATTAATGCTTTGGTAATATTTTGTTTAAATTAACAATCATGCTAAAAGTTAAGGTACTTTGCATTTTTTCTGCATTCACTAATTAATGTCTAATTAGGTAAGTGACTAACTAGCCTCCAAAAGCAGATTTGATTTACCTTTATATGTACAGCTTGCTGATCCTTATTAGTACCAAGATCTATAAGCACGAAGAAGAGGAGGTCACAGTCGATGCATCCCATCCATTGTGCTAACAGTACTGTATTTATGTAGACCCAATCCAGAGCTTTCAGTGAGTAGGTGAGAAACCAAGAGTGTCTTTTAGGATACAAAGCATCTCCTCTGTATCTCCTCCATCGGTCTGCTCTCCTCCGATAAAACGCTTTGTGTTAAATGAGTCCATCCATATATTGTCAATATGTATAAACATAAATAATCAGCACTATTTCTGCTCAATGTCTAAACAACTGTACACAAGGCTATGTTTATTTGACAGATCCTTGCTGTACCATATTATCAGCTCGCACACGCGTCACTAGTGCCGGGGTCCGCCCTCTTTCATTAACCCATTCCTCACCGACTGTGTTTTACACATAACACCAAATGCATAAACCCAACTGTGTAGTTTGCCACACATATCTAAAGTTCATCTTTAATTATGTTGGTATGACAAAAACCAAAAGATGATTTTTTTTTTGTCCCCTGCACTTTTCCAAGCTAAACCCATATTGAGTGCAAATGGTGGATTTGTATATAGTATTCTTTGCATTTTGTTACTTTTGGCTGATTGAGCAAACATCCAGCCAATCACAGGTGAGTTTTACGAGCCAAAACAACCCTTACGTAATAGGCGGTCATACAGACAGTCTAATCAATGCAGCTCCGTTAATTTCTTGTTGCTCCGTTAATTTCTTGCAAGTTGCGTTAAACAATGCTCATTTATCTAGGTTTTTTATAGGCATTGATGTTGATCTAAATTAATGAGATGTGGAACACACAAATAAGTGTTATTTTTCTGCATATTCTTGATTGGCAGCATTAGGTGAAATGCACTGCACTTTTAAGCACACATTGTAAGTGGAGTTTATATCAGCACATGAGTCTTTATAAAGTTATGCTTTTTACTTTATTTTTGTGAGGAAATAATTTGGTAGGTTGTTTTTGCTAATTAAAGCAGATTACTAGATCTGTGTTAAATATGTAAAGCTATTTTTAATATCAGCTCCTGTTTTTTTATGCCTATAATGGTGTGCAGTTGACAAACTGTAGGAAAAAAAAATAAAAATAGATCCCCTGTGTTCTTAGCATTTTACTGAAGGGAATAGATATGTAGACACACATTTTTATACATGAAAACGTACTTGAACGTTATTGAAACTCATAATTATTATAACTAATAATAAATAATAATTATAACTCATTTCACATAAGTCACTCATTTGTCACCACCTTCTGGCATCACCAGAAATGGTCACTGAATCATTAAATGGATCTGAATGAATTTTGGTGAACATAACAAACAAAACACTGGAGCCACTTGGATCCATTTAAATCCCACAATTCACAAGCACAGAGTAAACAATAAAATTGTGCATATGCACAATTGTCATTATTGTAATTGATTAAATTATTTACTCAGGACCAGCTTGTGCTCAGTCTTTTATTGTCATGTGTGAAACAGAAGCAAGTGCTCCACAAGATGCCCTTTATTTTTGCAGCTAATTTAGCATTTATATTGCAATACTTGAATCTTTAAAATACTACAAATATTAAAAGTAAATAATACGTCATGAGGCATAAGTAACTATTACTCCCTGCTAATTCAGAGTCTGGAGGATGGAGCTTAAACTTCTATCAATTATGGGAGAAAGATTTGAACTTGGTATAGGAGGGAGAGTGGACTAGGATTCTAAAAAATGTCAAGTCTGCATCTATTGATGCAAGGGTTCGCCTTATGCAATTTAAGATTTTACATAGATTTTATTGGACCCCCTCTAGATTATATAGGCTTGGTCTTAAAGACACACCCACCTGCTGGCGTTGTAAATCAGAAATTGGAGACACAACTCTGGGGGTGTGCAAATATTCAATACTTTTGGATGAAGGTACAGAGCTATTTGTTTGACATTTGGGTACTCAAGTTTTGCTTCCCCCAGGAACAAATGTGTGTGTGTATATATATATATATATATATATATATATATATATATATATATATATATATATATAACTTTTTGACAAGCGTTATGATTGTCAGAAAAGTCATTTTAAGGGGTTGGATTGGAAGTCCAAAGGAGCGGCATCATTTCTGGAGTGGTGTGCAGTAGAGTTGGGGTTGGTGGCAGCATTTGAAGAAAGGGTATCTAGAGGATTGGGTATCGGACTTGTTTATGGGAAAGTGGGGCAGATATTTGGCGTTTTTGGAGAACTCTCGGGGAGGGACAGTTTATAGAGATGTTGAGGTTGTGTGTGTGATTATTATATTTTATTTACTTAATTATTTATATATATATGTCTATAATTATGTTTGTCTCATGTTACACTAGAAAATATTTTGCCACAAATAAAGAACTTTTGAGTTTTAAACTACCCAGTATGATTTATGTAATACATATGACAGTCCAATACAACAATTATGCAAGAATACTAAAAATCACAATGATTATAAATACAATTAATCGTATTAAAATATTACAATGCATTGTATGAGGCAACATTGAGTGCAAATAATAGTCTCAAAGTGCATTAGTGATAAGCTTGGGATTTTGGCTAATTCTCATTACATTGGTGAAAGACTGGAGGAGGTTATGCTACAAAAACTGCATGGCTAAATTTTCAGGTAAATACAGAGGGCTGGACACCACATGAACAATAAATGCAACTTTGAGATAAATTCATCACAGTTACAAGTAAAGCCTTGTACCCACCTTTCCTCCATTCATTTTCTTCATGAAGAATGGTGAAATATTCCACTCAATTCAGGACATGAATGACATGCTGTTTTGTTCTAAAGGCAAAGGGTGGTCTTACTCCTAGCTCATATGGATCTTGCATAATCATATATCATGCAAAAACTAATTAAATATTAATAAATAAATACAAATCTAAGGATGAATTATAAGTGTTCTTTACTTTTTTCTTACAGTAAGTTACAAATAAGACATCTTAGTTAAGAAGAATGTTATTCTTAAGAATATTTTGTGAATAATGCCCCTGACCATCTTACTACCAATCTGAGGTATTTAAAGCAAAAACACAACTTTACAAAAAAATTTTTTAGGAAATGGTCGTGTTTCAAACAATGGTACAAAATTGATCAACACGAATAAAACAATACATCATTAATGCACTTTTTATAGAGCTGATACTCACACAGATGACCAGCATATGATTTCCAATGCAACCACAATAACACAGAAAACACAATATACATTACAAAATGTAATTTAACAAAATATTGTAGGCAATTGATGGCACCTGTGCCTAAATTCAATAGAGTTTAAAATTAGATTAGAATGATATTGATGATAATTAATGACAAAATTTAATTAAATTAAAAAAACGCTAAAGAGAAAGACACTTTATTGGTTTTGTGTTGGTCTAGGATGATTAATCGCAGCACATTTCAAGAACGTAACCTGTTTTAACGTAAGTGCTCCCTGAGACCTACATACAGTAAATGTGCAATATGAAGTGCACGTCTCGTGTGTGACTTGTATTCCTACTTGTTCTGTATGTGTTACAGTATATTGAATGAAAGTCTCATAACCGTGATGCATATTAAATAACTGATTGCACACTTGGTGCAATATGGTGTGGCCTTCTAAAAAAGAAAAATCAACTTTGCTACCGTTTGTATTATTCTGCTCTATATTTCTATTGTGAATAGCCCCCTGAATCATTTAAAACTAATATTTAAACAATATTTAGGTGACATGACCAATGTTAGACTAACATCACAGGACTATTTTCTGAAAATCAAAATAATTACTTGAACAGAGATTGACAAGTCGTACAAAACAGAAAGGTAGCACAGATTTCCTGATATTCAGTCCCAGGTTTCATGGCAATCTCACGAGAAGGTAAGCTGTGTCCTTATTAGGATGCTTTGTTCTTTCTTAGACCTACAATTCAAGTTTAGATTAAAAAAAGGCTTAATTTAGACACTCGATGCCTTCCTATGTTCTGTAGTCCAATAAATTGGTTAATCCATTGTAAAAGTTTGTACAAAATTTGAATGCAAGTTGAATAGTTGAAACTTGGACCATGCAACCACATAGTGGTTACATTAGAACCCTGTCATTAAAATTGTTTGTTAAGGCAAAATCACAGATAATCACACATGATATGATCCAAGATTCATATACAATGTTATTACAAGACCAGCTAGTTATATAAACAAATAACATTATGTATAAAACAGTACATCCATTACAAAACCAAATGTCTCTGTAAAAAAAAGAAAAGAAAAAGATATTGTCCATTTATCTGGCAGCACCGAGATAGACAGGGGACTTGTGTGGAGCCACTGTCTTAAGAACTCTGTAAGACATTTTCTTTAATGCAAGCCACAGATGCTACATATGTCTTCAGAGTGTCCTTTTTTGACCCTTCTCTTTGTAGCTTGTATTTAAGGTTAAAAAACTAAGGATTTACACTTATCGCTCATTGTGTCTCTAGCTGAAGCACACAGGGCCGATGGTGAACCCAAACTCATGAGCGCTGTTGCCAAAGATTCCAATGTCATGTAGAGGAAGCAGGTCCATGTCCTCAAACAGAAACACAGACTCCTGCGGCCTGGGATCCACTTCCTGTGCAGACTGATATACCAGATACAAACATGGTGGTTAAATTCAATTGTGATAATGACTATATTTTGTTTTTGTTGATATTTTGTGTTTACTTTCATGCATTATTTTCATAATCATTCATTTGAGTAAAATCATATCGTATATTTCAGGTTAAATATAGTGCTCAGTGCAATGACTATATATTTTAAAACTGATTGTCACATCAACTTTGATCTAATAAAAAATAAAAATAAATATATATATATATATTTTAATGCTGTTAGACACCACATACCACACAATCCAGTAGTGCTCCTAAATAGCTCTGCTTTACAGCATCAGTGAGGAACTGGACCTGTCGCTGTGTCTGGCCCAGTCTGTGTCCAGGGTAACAGGAATATGTCACTCTCTGTTCTGCTCTGTTGCTCTGGAGTCTTAGAAACCGCAGCTGCACCACACTGAGGGCTGGATACTCAAACTGACCAAGGACAGAAGAGATTGCATGGTAAAATTGGAGGACATAATTTACTGTGTACAATGATAGGACTTCATAAAACTGATAATTAAACAACGAAGGCTATAATTATTATTAAGAGCCATCTTATGAACCTAGACACTAAGATACACAAAACCTGTATGAATTATAATTTTTTTTTAATCTTTCATGAAACACAAAAGTGGTTATCTTGCAGAATGTCCAGGCTATTCTTTTTCCTAACAAAAAGTGTATAACTGGGGCTGTCTAGGTCCAAAAAAGACAAAAAAGCCATATGATGATTTGTGTGAGGAACAGAATGATCTTTACATTAACAACTGATAATATTAGGACTGTGAATCGATTAAATTTGATAAACTAATTAAATTGCACAGTTTTCAGGGATTAATCACGATTAGTCATGGTATATTAAAACAAACATTAAAATATAATCATAAATATATTTACTTTGTATTTTGCCTCAAAAAACTTGCAAGAAATTGGTTAGTTGTCATTTATTTTAATTATTTAAATATAAACATCGAAACATTTTATTTTTTTGCAGGTAGAGGTAATTAGACACATTTATACATGCCATTAAATCAGTTGACATGCTTTAATTAAAAGTTCTTCACTACATTTGAATAAAAATCATTTGCCATTTTTAATAGTTTAAATTTTTTTAATAATAGGATAAATTGGGCAGATTCAATTCATATCAAGATTTATTGTCAAGTTTACCTTAAGTGTACATTGTCAGTGTATTATTAGAGCCATACAAACAGATATACTGTAAAACAAATTGAATGCTGAAGTTAAAAATCTCAAAACTACCATTTTCTCTGTCGTTCTGTCTCTATCGTACACATGCTGGGTCTCTTTCCTGCAGTGTCGCTAGTGACACTGGTTCAGATGACAGTGAATGAGCGTTTTTGGGCAATGCGAATTGATATGGCAGCTTGCTCGTATCTCTCCCACACCTGACTAACCACTTGCGGGTGAGGTCTCCATTCTCCATACAGTAAATCCGCTACCATGTTTATTATGCCCGGGACATTAGTTGCGCGCAATGAATGAGTGCGCACTGCTCCAAACATTCGGTTTCTGTGCTAGGATGTGCAGTCGAGTCGAGCGTGTACCTCCTGGAAATGTATTTATGTCAACGTTAGCCACAGGAGGTGGGGAAAAACATTAGTGAATTTTCAGAAAGTAAAAAAAAATTAAAAGAATTCTGCATTATTTACGTTCATTTTTTAAACAGTCCAATTTATAAACACACAAATTAACTTGTTTCCCAGCCCTAGAAAATATATACGTTTTCGTCTTAAGTTTCATTTTTCTGTGTGAAATATCAATATCTTAGATCAGATGCCACTCAAAACCAAAAACTGAGGCAAACTTTCACCAAATAGGAAGTTAAAACCTCTATAGAACATTAGAATTACTCACTTTAAAGCCTCCCTCCAGTGAACTTAACCAGAAGAACCTGCTGTTATTCCCCAACTCATTCAGCCAAGCCTGTGTGGGCAACTGTGGAAAAAGAAACAAGAACAAGAGTCACATTTTGAATCTTTCAAAATAATCACTTTGTCTTGTGTTAAATGAGACACAGTTGTGAGGTGTAAGGTAGGTCATTACATGTGCGTGTCTGGGGTGAAGGCAGGTCTCTGCTCCTGACTCTGAGAAGTTACAGTAGACCAAAAGAGCATCTAAAGGACTGCCTTGGTTTGGGTCAATGTAGTAGAAACCTAAAACAACAGTTATTTAAGTATTCATTAAGTAAATGCTTTTACACAAAGACACCCCCATTGGGTGCTTGAGTGGTTTTGTAAGTATTTCTTTATGTGTCTAATATGTGTTTAAAAAAACATAAAACATGAAATTACTTGACAAGCTGAGTTTTCTGTCATGTGTTGAGATATTTCCTGTTGCAATAAGAAGTTTGGACTAACATTGTTTGGACACATAAAAGGGCTAGAAGAACTTTTAAAATACCCAATAGGCTGTAGTTGCGTCATTGCCATGAACCTTGATTTGCTACTTGGAGTGGAGTGGTGGTGGCGTAGTGGACTAAAGCACATAACTGGTAATCAGAAGGTCACTGGTTTGATTCCCACAGCCACCACCATTGTGTCCTTGAGCAAGACACTTAATCCAGGTTGCTCCGGGGGGATTTTCCCTGTAATAAGTGCACTGTAAGTCGCTTTGGATAAAAGCGTCTGCCAAATGCATAAATGTAAATGTAAATGTAGTCGGTTGAAGTTGGTGTTAAGGGGAGGGACATTTTTATTCTAGAGAGCATCTGATTAGACAAAAACCGGTGTAGTGCAAGATGAATCGTTTCCCAGAAGAGAAAGACGTATATCTGTTAAAAGTTAATGTTTTACCAGTGCTTAGGAATAAACTTACATATACAGTTGATGGCCTCAAAACAAACACATGGACACGTTAAAGCCAAAACAACTCCTAAAGCACAACCACTTTACACTGTAAAGCAAAACTACAACTGCTTTGCCTGAAATAATAAATTTTTAACAAGACAGGACAAAGGGGATCATGGACTAGCACAAACATAGAGACAAATGTTTAATGTGCGGCTATAAGCACTTGAGCTTTCTCTGATGAAAGATGAGGCTCTAACCGCTGGTGTAGTTGGGATGGCACAGCCATAGCTCCAGACAGGTGGAGGCTGGGTGCTGCTTACTGCCGTCTGGAGGGTCCACCAGCAGCCGGATGTCATGGTACAGAGAGTCCAGCAGTGTCTGAATCAAAGGGTAATTGGGCTTGTCTAAATTATACATCATGTCCTATTGTAGAAGAAAAAGACAAAGTGAATTATAGTGCATTTTTACTAAGTGTTCAAGAATGAGAGAGTTGCATTCTTTCTGTGGCATTGTGACATTCTGTCCCTGCAATTGCTGAAGAATAATAGCACATATTTTAGATAAATGTTTGAATCAGCTATATAAAAACAGAAATGACTAAAAACATAAAAGGAAATTTGAGTATCAATATATCAGCAATGCAAATAAGTGACAAGGCCCATTACAAGCATTCAAGGCAACTTGCCTTGAGCTGGGTCAGCGTCAGGTTCACAGAAAGACCTGGAAGCCCCGGTGGCCCTGGTGGGCCCTGTCACAGACAAGCAAACAAACAGAAGGTCAAAATCAAAAATCTCTGTGAGAATCTGTGGTGGTTTACAATATTTAACTTACTGGTAAGCCCCTCCTTCCAGGTTGTCCAGGAGGCCCCTGAAATCCCTTAAGACCCTACATGAGATATAGAAGATATATAAATAATGTAAAATTTTTATAATTTTTTTAGGTTGTTTTATTTAATGTGATTGAATCTGCCTTTTAGCCTGATGTATGCAGCCTTACTGAACGTATGTAGACTTAAGTATTTTCTCGCTCAGTTAAAAATGAAATGTCATACCTTATCTCCAAACAAGCCCTACATGGTGGAGGACATAAAAAAATACAGGAATTATAAATAGTTTTCATGCTTATTTGAAGAAAAAAAAAAGAGAAAGAAAAAAACATAAAGATAAAGCATTTCACTATTATTGCTAAATTTATGAACCCTGCTGCCATAAGGACATACGATGCATGTAAATGCATCTGCTGGCGAAACTCTAAAGTTAATACAAATAGTTTTCTCTTAGTTTGAATACTGAAAAGCGAGGGGGTAAAAAATACATATTCACCGGTAGTCCAGGTATTCCAGGAGTCCCTCTGGGTCCAGCAGGACCAATATTACCCTTAAGGAAAAGTACATGTACTGTAAAAACATTTTTGTCAGGTAACTTAAAAAATGTGTTTCATGTTGTAAAATCTCAATTAACTGGTTATATGTATGTATGTATGTATTATTAATATTATTTTTAGTGTAAATATATTTAAATATGACTTAATCGACCTGACAGATTACGTCAAACAATCAAATGTAATTTTTAAGGGTCAGATCCTTAGGTAACAATGGTGTACAGCCGGGCTATTCAACTGGCGGCCCGTGGGCCAATTCTGGCCTGTCAGAAATTTTCAGTGGCCTTCCTGAGGTTGTCAGTCGTCTTAAGGGCTGTTCAAACTGAACTTGTTTTGTGTCTGTTCATGCTGTTTTCTACTGTTTTCCAATATAACTTAAGCTAGATGCATGTTGCTCCACTTCAATGTTTTTACAGTGCACGATGCACGGTGCAAGAGCACCGCATTTTTTAGACTCTTTCAGAGGTTGTGCTATGAATGATGATTATCAGTCATGTTGATGGGATGGGAAGATTAAAGAACTAAAATCACGGACGACTGATAAGCGTGACTTCGGAGAAACAGAAAAGTTCTGTACATTAATTTGGTCAAGAAAACATTCGATTTGAAAAGTAAAAAGTTTAAATCACTGCATATACTGTATAGTATAACAAACTTACATTTGGGTAACAAAAACAAAACAAAGTTCAATGTTGTTGTTTAATAAAAAAATGTATCAGTCTGAATTACTCTCTGTTATGGTCCAATTTTTTATTTTTTTTTTCAGAATTTTCTGCTTGAAAATTGTTCTTGTGAAAAATATATATAGTTAAAACTATGAACAAAGAAGTTTTATTTATATAGTAAACAAATATTTTAGACCTACTATAACATGAAATCTGATAGAAGCTTTATGTTCAAATATTCTTGAACCGCATGCATCAAAGATTTATTTCCATCTGGCAAACGTATCGATGAAATTGAATAGCTCTGGTCTACAGTACCATGTACATGTATAAATTTTGCATATGCTTTTATATATATTAGTATTAATTGTTTTTTGCTCTTACCTGATCCCCCTTAGGTCCTGGAGGTCCTGGAGGGCCTAAAGGACCTAGACTGCCCTAAAGAGAACAAACACTCTAATAAGAGTGACTAACACTGAAGAAGTATTCTGAAAACTCCACTGTGGACTCTTTGGGTCTCATGTTAATGAAGTATTTTACCTTAAAGCCATCTTTTCCTGGTGGACCAAGTGTTCCCTGATCCCCTTTCTCACCCTATTATGGGATAGTTAAAGTACTGATATTAATAATTAATTTTTAAGATACAAAAAAAATCCTGTCTGATCACATGCTAAAACATACCTCTGCTCCTTTGACACCGTGGTCCCCTGGCTCTCCTCTCTGCCCTTGTATTCCCTGTTTAGCAGAGGGCATATTAAGTTCACATGATTATAAAGTGACAATTTGAACATTTATGCTCTGAACAGATGTATCAAACTTACCATACTTCCTCCCCATCCAGGGGGCCCTTTCTCTCCTTCAACTCCTCTCTCTCCCTATTGAGAATCAAGCCGAAATGTCTTAATACATCTCAGGCCATGGGATTTAAGAATTAAACAAATCATGTGTTTGAATGCAACGTAAGGGTTGTTTGTAAAATTTCTGACCTTTCCCCCTCTTGGTCCTCTGGTCCCTCTCAATCCTGCCTTGCCTCTTTTACCCTTTAGATAAAATAAAAAAATAAAATACATCAATCCTAATAACCACTATTTTCCATATATTTTTTCAATATAGTATATATTGTAATGCAGCTTTACTCTTTACACAGTGTCTTTTAAACAATGGTTCCAAATCTCTGAGAAACAGAAAAGGACTTGAGGGCATATCACAGTCTTACCCTCCTTCCAATGTGACCCATTTTTCCCAGTGCTCCTATTTTGCCATCATCTCCCTAAAAAATACATCAATAAGCTAATTATTTTAAAAGGAAAGCGCAGATAAGGAAATCTGTATTCTGAACGGCTACCTCAATCATCTGACAGTGAGGACACTGGGACTGAAGGAGAACTTTTATTTTAGAAACCAGAGAGGGATTTTTACAAAGAAAGAAAAAACATCATGACCTTACCTTCTCTCCTTTCATGCCTTCCCTTCCTTCAGGTCCTGGGTTACCCATGTGGCCCTGTAACAATCAAAACTAATTAAAATGCCTGATGATCAAGCTACACTGCAGAGTTGAAACATAAAGGCAGAATTACAATAATGTAAGCACAGTAAAATTAGAAAGTGTCTATTCAACCATGAGACATTGCTGTCTCCTTGTAAAGATAGAAACGTGTACTTTTGTCTTAAAAGAATAGTTCAACCAATAATTAAAACTCTGTAATCATTCACTCATCCTAATGTTATACCATATTACCTTCTTTCCATGGGAAACAAAAATAGTTATTTTGCAGAATGGTCAAGATGCTCTTTAGCATACAATGAAAATGGATGGTGATTTAAAATGTTGAGCTCCAGAAAGGACAAAAAAGCTTCACAAAAGTGGCCCATGTGACTTGACACTATATTCTAAGTTTTCTGAAGCCATTCAACTGCTTTATGTAAGGAACAGACTGAAATTAAGTCAGGTTTGGAATGACATGAGGGTGAGTAACCAATAACAGAAGATAGATTTCTAAGTGAACTATTCCTCCATAGAGCACTGACCTCAGCTCCTAGTAGACCTGGTGACCCCCTTTCCCCTGCCTCACCTGGTGGGCCCTGCAGCGGTAGATACCAATATATACAATAGGGTTAATCAATTACTGTATACTAACTGTACCACAGTACATATTTTATGTATCTATGTGTAGCAAAACATGAAAGGTCACAACATTTGGTTGAACAACATTTAAAACCAATAGTCTGGGTTTTAATGGACTGTACTTCTAAACCAGGCAGTCCCGGTGGTCCCTGTATGCCTTGAAGCCCATCTGGTCCCTAAACAAAGAGATACCTTCATTTTGAAGATGCAGGATTTAAGGTAATTTTTTTAAAGGAAAATTAATCATCTTAAATGATCATCTCAGAAAATTCCATTACGTATTCACCTCCACCCCTGGTTCTCCATTATTTCCTGGATATCCTTTCTCCTCTCCAGGTCCAGGGAAACCTTTAGGGCCCAAAGCACCCTGTGGACCGAACGAGCCAACACCACCCTGTGGGCCAAGGTAAGAAAATAAAAAAACTACCGTAAATAAATGTGTTGTTCCCCATTGTTCCTGTTGTTTCTGACAGACACCACTACAATGTTAAAGGAGAACATATTATTTTACCATTATATTTGGGTCAAAGTACAGAATGGCATTACATTTAACTGTAAAGAGTTAAATAATTAGGGCAATATATGTAAAGCTGAGCTAAGGGTGGAAGATAAATACAGATGAACTTTACCTGTGTCCCACCTTTGCCTGTGTCCCCTCTCACACCTTTGGTACCTGCAATTCCCTAATTTAGAACACAAACATAGAGTGAAGATAAGCAAAATGTTCACAACCTATTCATAAGCCTAGATATCCAAAGAATTTATTTCCAATATAACAAAGAAGTTCCTTGCTATGTGCTTATAAATAATAAACACTCACTGAGCACTTTATAAGAAATACATACACACCTAATTATTCATGCAATTATCTAATCAGCCAATCGTGTAGCAGCTGTGCAGTGCATAAAATCATGCAGAAACAGTTCAGGAGATTCAGAAAAAGAACACATCTACCATCAGAATGGGGAAAAATGTGATCTCAGTGATTTCGACCATGGCATGATTGTTGGTGCCAGACGGGCTGGATTAAGTATTTCTGTAACTGCTAGTCTCTAGAGTTTACTCAGAATAGTGCCAAAAACAAAAAAACACCCAGTAAGCTGCAGTTCTGTGGACAGAAATGCCTTGTTGATAAGAGAGGTCAACGGAGAATTGCCAGACTGGTTCGAGCTGACAGAAAGGCTTCGGTAACTAAGATAGCTTCTCTGTACAATTGTAGTGACCAGAATCGCATCTCAGAATGCACAACATGTTGAACCTTGAGGTGGATGCTCCACTAAAACAGCAGACCACATTTGGACCATAGTGTTCCAAATAAAGTGCTAAGTTAGTGTATAAACAGGTATAAACGTGTCGATAGGAACCTCTCGTCCGGCATCTCCTGGCTCGCCAGATAAACCATTGGGCCCAACTTCTCCCTAAAAGAGTAGCTGAGTGTTAGACTAGGAAAAAAGAAAAATAATTTACCAAATTACTTGATGAGAGCAATCAAACATGCTACCTTGATTCCAGGAGGTCCATCTGGCCCCACCAGTCCAGGATGACCTGGTCCACCCTGGAATGCAATTAAATGGACAGTTTATCATTACACTTTTTAATCATTTTCATGTAAAATACTCATATGTTGATCAGACAATTGAGTATGATGGTCAACTCTAGTACAAGAAAATTGAGGATTTCATTCACCTCTACACCCTTCAGACCAGCATGTCCAACCCAACCCATGACCCCTGGATCACCCTAATACAAAAACAGTCACACACAATAAATAACAATTGCAACAAAAATTACAGTGTAAAAAACACATTTAAGTGGTGTATACATTCCCATTCAGCAAACATGTACCATCATAGACCATCATAAACATTTGGTAAATGGCTAAGTAGATACTGAATGGATGGATACACTACCTGTCAAAAGTTTGGACACACCAACTAATTCTTTATTTAGAATGTTTTCCACATTCTAGAATAGTCATCAAAACTATGAAATATTACAAATTGGAGGTAATGGAAATTAAGAATTGATCAAACAATTTCAACTGCAGTATAAAAACTTGTATTTCATATTCATAATTTCAGCCATAGGTGGATTAAATATTGCATAAACAGAAAAAATTATATGGTGAAATGCTGATCTGCACTCACTTGCAGTCCAATCTGGCCCTTGGCTCCCTTGAGCCCCTTTTCTCCCTGTTTCCCCACATCTCCCCATGGCCCCTCAAAACCAGTAAAGCCCAGTGGCCCAATATCACCCTGAGAAAAAAAATAATAATAATAATTAATAAATAATTATAATATGTACCAAAAATTCATGCTGCATGAATTCAGCTTATAGGTTTCAAAGGTGAATGACCTTTTCTCCTTTAGGGCCGGGGTCACCAACAACGCCAACTGGACCAGCATCACCCTTAATCAAAAGTAGAACACCAACTCTTTTATAAAACAGCACTCAATATGTGTGACAGCTCAGACTTTATTTAGGCAAATTGCGCAGACATTAAAAACAAATATGAATTTCCTCACCTCACTGCCTGCTGGGCCAGGTGGACCCATTAGACCTTTAGCACCAAAAGGGCCAATGTCTCCTTTTTGTCCCTGAGGACAAAGCTTTCCGCTGGGACCTTTGTCCCCCTGTCAGCCCAAAAATAACAAAGGAGTAATATAACCTTTACTGAAAGGTAAGGCAAAAAATAAATGTCAATGTTTTTTTTAAAGTAACCATTATTGATAACAGTGTAGTGATTGATTTATTCTCAACCATTAAACAAAAACCTGTCACCTGACCTTATCACCTTTCCTTCCAGAAGGTCCCTCCACACCTGCTGGACCAAATGGACCCTGAAATTGAATAAAAATAAATATATAAATAAAATTAATTGACTTAAGAAACCACGTTACCAAATGTAATTAAAGACCAAATGAAATGGCTTAACAAGTGCAGTTTTCTTCCCGTGTTGCTATATTTCTTAATAATAAAGGAAGTTGGGGTGAGACATATCAAAGGGTATGGTATTAGGAGGTGGGATATTCTTACTCTAAAGAGCATTTGATAAATATAATGGTAAGTTTATCCATGCCAATCTAACCTGTGGCCCTTCCAATCCAAGAGGACCATCATCTCCAGGGGAGCCCATAATTCCCTGTGCATTTATTGAAAATGTTAGTAATTTCATAAGGAAGCTTTTATGCAAGCATGATTCTCTAAAAGTCTCAATCTCTAATTACTCAAATCACCTTCTGTCCTTTCTCCCCAGCTGCACCTGGCACTCCGTCTGCCCCCTGAAGACCCTGAATGAAGAAATGGAGAAATTTTAATCTCATGTCTTTCAATGTAATTCATGTAGTGAAGCTCTTAAAATCCATCATCATGAACAGAAGGGAATACCCAGTATATGATCACTTACTGGAATACCCAGTGGCCCATTTGGTCCAGCATGCCCTGGGGGTCCTTTATTTCCATGGGGTCCTGGTTTTCCAATGACCCCATTGAATCCCTGAAGTCCTGGAGGACCCTATAGTAGACAATCAATCATATAAAATCAGTGTTAAAATTCATCATTGAAAATTTACTGTGAAATAAAGATATAATTTAAATGAAAGAGCTGATTGTGTGCTCACACATGGTCCATCAGTTCCCTGAGGCCCGGGATTTCCCTGACGGCCCTGCAAAAATGTAATACATTGTTGACAATTTAATAGAATAAATTGATTGACGATTTTAGCACTACTTTATGAGAAATCAACTCCACTGAACCAGAAAGGTCACAACAAGATTCTCTTTTATGACATCTTGTATTTTATTTGAGTAGTGATATATACCTGTGGTCCAGGCAGGCCTTTTTCTCCTATTAGACCAGGGGGACCCTGAATAACACACATAAAGATTTCAAATATTAGTCATCACAACACACCAATGACACAGTATCAGTGGAACCTGAACTACATTTCCCCTTGGTTGTACCAGATACCTTACACACTTACTGGGGTTCCAGGCTTGCCAATAGGTCCAGGAAGCCCTCTGTGACCTAGCTCTCCCTAAAAGAAAGACACATTTCCTCATTTACCTGAAGTTACTATTCATGACATTCTTTTAGCTGACAGAGTAGAAAAATATTCTAGTTTGTGTTATGGTTAAAGAAAAAGATTTGTCTTTACTCTCTCTCCAGTGTGGCCTGGTCTTCCTCTCATACCCATGTTTCCTGGGAAACCCTTGAGAAAATAACTACAGAGTGAGCTGGCCATATCAAAACTTGAAGGTCCTGCATCATTCTCCCCTTCCCTTCCTCTACTTACATACATGCCTACAGGGCCCTGTGGTCCCTCCGCTCCTGTCTTTCCAGTGAAACCCTGTGAGAGTTAAACACAAACACATCATGAAAATTCATCAGTATAAATAAATGAACTGTTTGAACGCAAACAAATAAATAACAAACATACCCTTTCTCCTGGTGGTCCTGGGATACCCATGGACCCCTCATGTCCAGGAGAACCCTGTCATTGAAACAAATATTTATCATTAGAGATAAAACATATTTTCCTTGTATTGAATCAGTGAGCCCATTTACTTGCACACCAATATGCTTATTACTCTCAAAAAGCAGCTTATTTAAAACATCTGACAAGGCACGAAATCTGCGTTTACATGACATTTGAAATAATTGCAATATTCTCTACCGTGAAGAGGCATGCGCTCAACATGTGCGCACACTGGATGAGCCAGTAAGAACACCGGGTAAGGTGTTTACATAGCACTTGAAATCAGCGTATAGGGCAAATATTTACCCATGTATATCGGCTTGTATAAGCAGTAACACAGATAAAGGAAGTGGTTTATTGCATTAACTTAACCCACGTATTGTTGGCTTATTATGCATAATCGGAGAAAGAATGAGCATGTAAACATGCTCAATGAAGCTAATGTGTTGGTCTATTTACTTTTCTTAATAACATTCTCTCATGATAAACTTACTGAACAGACAAAGTGAATCACACAAACATGCAATTGAAAATTAAAACCAAGCAAATGGGGTGTAATGTTTAGCCATTCTTTTATCAATATCAAGTTTTGATCGTATTTATTGGAATTACATAGTGACTCTAAAGTTGGTAAAAACTAATTAAAAATACTTTTTTAGATGCAAATCTAAACCTTTCACAGTTGCCATACATCCAATTTACAAGTTTGAATCATAGGATGCTTTTCCACATGGTACGATTGCTTGGTCCGAACTAGGGTTTGTTTTCTTCCCCTCCCACTGTCCCCGCTGGTCTCTGTTCACATCACATTATTGTGGTTCGAACCGCAGTCCGATTGCATCATCAATGTGAGTACAAGTGGCAGCAGTTTACCGTTGTAACTAGGTAACAATGCAAGACAATAGATTCACTCTGTTAAGTATTAAAGTTTGCCTCTTTGGATTTAGCACCAAAACTTTACTTGCACAGAATGACACTTACATTTGTCTGCCACGGATGCATTGAATGTGCAATGATGTGAAGAATGTTAGCGTTTGTCTGCCACGAGCCCGCGGATGTGTTGCAGGATATGTGAGCAGCTCTCTGATTAGGATTTATTTTGAGATGAGTGCATTATACCAAAACAATTGTGATCGGGAGCCTGAAAAGATGCAAACTGCACGTCATCAATAGCAGTTCACTCCCTCAATTTGGTACAACTGCTTTAATATCAGCAGTTAACCGTACCAGATTTCACATGAACTGTACCCTAGACCAACCTTTCATGTGAACACGGGTGTGGTTTGCGGGTGTGCACCTGAGTTCGGAAAACTGAGTTCACATCATCCAAACGAACCGAACTATGACGTCATTCAAACCTGGGTGCACACCAAAAGTGTTAGAGTGAAAGCACCCTCAATACATATATGTGCAAAAACATGCTATATGGTTGTCAAATGATAGTGCTACTATTAGTTGCACTTTATTTGTCTTTGTTTCTTTTGTGTACATTCTCTGATTCTCAGATACATAAACGGATGCAGATCAAACCCAATTCTTTTGAGTGATTGAAAAAGTACAAAAGGTACAAAAGTACCATAACACAGGGTCAAAAGTTGAGTTGTTAAAAAGCTCAGACACAACAGTAGCTGCTAAGCAGATCTATGTTTGTAAATATGCTTTGCAGTCTGTTCTGTTTCTTCAGCTGACCATTTATTTTGATAATACAAGCCTGCTAAAACATAGTACACAGTCAAGTACAAGTCTAGTTGCAAGGCAAGTTACACAAACAATGGGTGATTCATAGACCTAAATATGCTTTGATCGCCATTTGTCTGTCCTCCTCTGTGCGAGAGTGCAATGTGTGTTATGCGTGTATGCATATTTCTGTGTGCATAAATTAATTTGAGTGTATAAAAGATTAGTTCTGAGATGTAAGTGAACACAAACTATTACTAAAAATACAGTATATACAGTACTGCTTTTCTTTTAGGTGGCAGTGTCCTCCGGCAGGCAGCGTTTATTCTATTATTTGGAAGAATCAATTTGTTTTCCAAGTCCTTTTTGTGCATTTCTGAATAAGCTATTTAGGCACAGCTAGTTAACTCTGAAGGGATTTTTAAGACATGTGTGTGGCATTGACAGGGATAGGGAAGAAAACTCACCATAGATCCAGGTGGTCCTTCCTGACCAGGTTCTCCAGGAATACCTTGCAATCCCTAAGGTTTGAGAAACCAAACAAGATTGAGAGTGTGAAATATATCTTTCTGCTGCCACCATTGACCATTACTCTTCACTGCCAACTGTGTTTTACTGGAGTCATTTATGGCTGGTGGGCTGCAAATGAAACTTTGACAAGCAGCACGAAAAACTGCTGCCCACTAAATTCCAGTCTTTATTTGTATAACCTCTTTATGATTCATAAAAGGCATAGCCCATCCTCTATAAAATTTGATCATGGGTTTTTATTTGTTCTGCATCAGGAGTTCAGTCTGCTGGATTCATGAGAACACTCTGCGATATCAAGCTCATTTCACTGTCAAAAACTACTTTTTAAATGGTAAATAGTCTGTTAAAAAATTGTGTTAGAAGTATTCTATATAAAAGTGTAGCAATGATGTCTAAATAGTTTAAGCACAGTAGCAAAGATTCCACTACATACTATATAAAAACAATATACAATTTAAAACCATTGGTTGTAAGCTGCTCTGCAAAAAGAGCTAAACCCACCATTGGTCCTTTACTTCCTGCATTACCGAGAAGGCCTTGGAGTCCCTGGAGCACAAGAAAAAACTATTAGAATTTTTGACTTTTTAAAAACACTAACAAAAGGTACTATGGTATAGGTTTTTTGGACATTCTTTGATTTTATTTACACTGGTGGCCAAAAGTTTGGTATAGTGTACAGATTTTGCTGTTTCGGAAGGAAATTGGTACTTTAATTCACCAAAGTGGCATTCTGATCACAAAGTATAGTCAGGAGATACTGATGTAAAAAACAGCACCATCACTATTTGAAAACCTTCCAACACCTTATCCTTGAGTAATCATGCTAAATTGCTAATTTGGTACTAGAAAATCACTTGCCATTATACCAAACACTGCTGAAAACTATTTTATTCCTTAAATTAATCTTAACATTGTCAATGTGTTTGTTTTTGAGTTGCCACAGTATGCAATAGACTGGTATGTCATAAGTCAATATGAGGCCAAAAATGGCAAAAAAAGAAACAGCTTTCTCTGAAAATTCATCAATCAATCATTGTTTTGAGAAAATACCATAATTGAAATTGCCAAAAAACGGAAGATTACAGACAAAGGTGTACACAACAGTCTTCAAAGACAAAGGACAACTTGCTCGAACAAGGACAGAAAGAGATGTGGAAGGCCAGATGTGCAACTAAACAAGCGTATAAGTACATCAGAGTCTCAAGTTTGAGAAATAGACACCTCACATTTCCTCAGCTGACAGTTTCATTGAATTCTACCTTCTCAACACCATTTTCATGTACAACAGTAAAGAGAAGACTCAGGGGTGCAGGACTTATGGGAAGAATTGCAAAGAAAAGGCCACTTTTGAAACAGAAAAACAAAAAGAAAAGGTTAGAGTGGGCAAAGAAACACAAACATTGGACAAAAAAGAACTGGAAAAGAGTGTTATGGATCTGTAAAGCTGTCAATGTTGCATGTGGAGGATTTTTTTGATGAAAACTCTTTGAAGTAGTTTAAAAAGTTCTGAAAAAAAAAAAAACAATTCTAATTGTAATAGAAATTTTTCATGTTAATAATGTCCTGACTAAATATTTTGATTAGTTAAATGTCACTTTGGTGAATAAAAGTACCATTTCTTACCATAAGAGCAAAATCTGTACATTATTCGAAAATTGTGGCTGCCAGTGTAAATTAAACTTCTATGGTATTACCATCTGATACCATCCCAGTACTTTTTATAACTATTTAAACATAATTTTTAGTTTTACAATTTTTACTTTTAAAATAGGATTATAAGTAAAATGTAAAAATGTAAATGAAAAAATTGGATTATTATTAGGTATTTACAACATAAATTGTATAATAAAACTGTTTACGTTATTTTTACAGTATTTTTAAACTAATAATCTTGTAGTGTTTTCTTTTAAACAAATGAAAATTAGAATGAATAAGATAAAAATATTAATTATATTAAGTACAATTTTCATGCCCTCTCACAATAGTCTCTGTCATACATTTACAGTACATGATGCAGAAATGAAAAATTTTTGTTTTTACAGTTATCATGGTATTAGAATATAGAATGGGAACCTGTGTACCAGGCTTTCCTTCAGCTCCGTCAGGTCCTGGTGGGCCAGGTAAACCCTGAAATAAACACCATCAAAACTGACATCATCAACATTCTACAAAAAGCACTTACTTAATCAGAGGTGGTAAGGATTCTCCCTAAATGCTTGTATTTCTTAGGACACTTACAGGAATTCCAGGCATTCCAGTGTGACCCCTCTGCCCTGTTCGACCCTGAAAATTAAATGTACATATAGACTTTATTAAACCAAATCACAAGGCTCAACAAGGCATATACTTTGTGTGTAATACTATAAAGCTGTCATCTGTAATATATGACATCATAATTTTTATGTCAAGATATGACAAATAGAAGTGTGTTACCTTTAGCCCTCTGGGACCAGGCATTCCAGGGAGACCTTCAAAACCTCTGCTTCCCTTTAGTAAAATTTAACATTTTACATGATTGATGTGGAATATTGGGAAACCATTCTCAAATTATAATCTTCATAAACATTTTCATAATCTGAGACAATATCAAATTAAATCTCTGTAGTATAGTGCAAAATCTGACCTTTGACCCCTCCTTGCCCAATTTGGCAAGTGGACCCACCTCTCCATCTTCTCCCTGTGTGTGAGGAAATAGTGTTATTACTCTAAGAAAGAGAGTTACATTGAACAGGTAAGTAAACAAGTATTGTGTGTATTTCATGTACTTGTTTATTTTTAGACTTCAAGACCCCGTGAAATGGCTTGAAGTGTGCAGTTTTCTTTCCTTTATGACGTATTTCCTATTAAAACAGGACGTTTGGATGGGATATATCAAATTGCTCATCCCATTACTCTTTTTAATAGCCAATAGTAGGGATGCACTGATACCACTTTTTCTCTTCCGTATTCGTATTTCAATATAAATGTATAGCATATTAAGAAAAACGTAACTGTTCACTAGTATACTGAATAATGTAGAAGCAAAATTAACAGTAATTCCAGTAAAAGTCATCAGCAGAAAAGAAGTGTTTTTTGTTTAGTTTTTTTTTGTGAAATTTCCTCAACTTGTATCTGGACTTGAAAGGATTCAGATCTCTTTTTTGTTCACACATTTATTTTTTGGAACCCATTCAAATTAAATATTATTATCATTTGTAAACAAATGATAATAACAATAATAATATATTATAATAGTAATATATAGAAATATATCTCAATCGTGCGCCTTTAACTTTTAAACCCTCACGCTTTTATTTTGACATTCTGAACTCTCCAGGAACTCCTGTTTCAGAGTAGTTCAATTAGCTTCTTATTCAAATTCTGGTAAAAAAAACTAAAAAAACAGCACCTCCAGTGCCATTCTAAATGCATATTATAAGTGAACCGAACTATTGAGAATCTACACCTGGAGATGTTGTTCGTGATATGTTGCGTACAGCGTGAAGGCTAAAAATAGCCGCGAGCGTGTGTAAACAGAGCAGTGCCATTCACTGATGCGCTGGAGCTGCGCGTGCATTTTATATATTTACTTATTAAACACAGCCTTTTGTGATTTACAGAGCTATTGCACGTCTTCAAGTGGCTATGAATAAAATGCACGAGTCATATGAACTACTTAAATAGTGTATTAATGGTTCTTTTATTTAATTTTTGGAGCTTGATATTAACGAACATGACAAACACACAGTTTCGGATTTGGATCAATACCCAAGCCATCTAAAAGCTTCAGTATCGGAGACCAGGTATTGGATCGGTGCATCCCAAGCCAATAGTCTTTAGTTATATTACAACCATGAACCATTTGCTAATTCCTAGTCGGTTGCAGGTGGTTTAATGGCGAAGAACATTCTCATTTTATAGACCATTTGATTGGGCAAATATCTGAGTAGTACAAGATGAGTCATCAATATTTTTGGTTTGTAATCATGGAAGAAAGACTTTAAATTTTAAATGTGCATGTCTGCTAAAAGTGAATTCTGTCAATATTTAGGAATATGCATATAGATGGCTGCAAATCTAACGCACATGGACTAAAATTCACAAAACTCCAACATTGATTTCATGGAGTCTTTAAATCAAGATTCTCATTAGTTTCCAGTTACTGTACAAGTGAAAATTCTGATATAGCTTTATATAGGATCTATTATGTAATACACATTTAATTACTAAAAAAGGAATATTAATGTCATATCAATCTCATACCTGGATCCCTTGTAGTCCTGGCTGACCTCTAATTCCTTGGAAACCAGGAAAGCCTGCTGGCCCCTGCTCACCCTGAATGCCCTGTACCCCTGGGACCCCTCTAGCACCCTGGGATTAAATTATAATAATTGTATGTTATCAAGAGGGTATAAATCTCTTACATCATACTGATTTATGACAAACAAAATTTGCTATATTTACTTTGTTTCCTTTAGGTCCACTTTCTCCCTGGTCTCCATTAGGTCCTCTGTTACCCTTTCAAGAAAGTAAAGTCATTAAAGCCAAACAAAAACTCAGATGTGCAGTCAAGAATAGTAAAAATGGAGATGTCATGAGCTTACTTTGATACCAGTAAAACCTTTTGGACCTTGTGTTCCTAACACACCCTAAATTATAAAAAATATAATAATTTGGATAAAAGGGTAATAATACAGAATAAAACAGCAATAATCACAACATATGTAACAAATAATGTCAGAATGGAGTACTTGCTGAGACATAAAATTGCTTAAAATTGAGTCTATCAATTTTTGGTCCTGGAAGACTAACATGTCATATACCAGGTTGTGGCCGATCCCTTAGACTAATAAAAACTGCAGTTGAACCATATGATTTTAGACTGAATTTGGCTTTTACCATTAGTCCTTCAAATCCTGGTTCGCCTCGGAGGCCAACTGGCCCTGCAGGTCCCTGTGAACGGGTATTGTAAGTTGTAAATAAAAAGTGGTATGCAGCAGGTATGTGTGCAAGTAAGATAGACATGCTTCAATAATTGGCAGTTCACAGGGGAATAGTGTATAAAATGTTAATTCTCTCATCATTTACTCACCCTTATGCTAAATAATATTTTAGTACATTTTAATCAGTACATTTAATCAGTCAATCACCACTTCAACTTCACTATCACATTCTTCTAATTGTGTTTTTGGTGATTCGCATTCTTTATGCATATGCCCCCTACTGGGCAGGGAGAACAATTTCTAACAAAAATGTTAATATTAATAATATTAATACTTAAATATTGATCTGTTTCTCACCCACACCTATCATATCACTTCTGAAGAAATGGATTAAAACAATGGAGTCACATGGATTACTTTTATGCTGACCAATGTGATTTTCAAAATTTTGGCACCCATTCAATTGCATTGTATGGACCTACAGAGCTGAAATATTAATCTAAACATTTTAATTTGTGTTCTGCAGAAGAAAGAAAGTCATACAAAAGGGTGAGTAAATGATGAGAGAATTTTCATTTTTGGACGACCTATTCCTTTAACTAGTTATGAACAAAGTAATTTAAAATAATTATATTTTAGACTAAAGGAAGGGTGCATGTGCTTACATGCTCTCCTTTTGGGCCAGGTAAACCCTCCCTGCCTGGCAGCCCCTAGTGGAGAATTACAGAAAAACCAATAACATGGGTCATGTTCAAGAATTATAATTCATTGTTCGACACCGTTAGTAAAAGTCTAGTTCCTTAATATGCACTGACATCTATATTATCAAATAATAATCTAATCTCTGACTATTTTATATTATAAAAATAATTGATAAAATTGGCAAAATGTCAATTTATTTGCTTGGAAATACTGAATCATTATAGACTCTATTAATTAAGAAGAAGACACACACCTGTGGGCCCCTGGGACCTGGAGGTCCAATCTGTCCCTCCAATCCCTGAGGACCCTAATAATGACATAGTATATGTTTTATAGAGGTCTGTGTTGGGGGTAACATGTCACAAGTAACACAAGTTATGTAATCATAATACTTTGTGGAAGTAATGAGTAACATACTGTAATACTTTTTGAATTCACACCATAATATCAAATGTACTTTTCAATTAAGTAACATTACAATCAAGTGTAACATGTTTTAAATAAGTAATAAGTACTTTTAGGTGCCCCAAATAACACACCTGTGGCCCTGGAGGGCCAATGCCTCCTGCAGGTCCAGACTCCCCCTGAAAAATAATGCAGAAACTGTTTATATGTCATGAACCATCTGAGTGGATTGTCTAGATTGATTACAGACTGATGCTTTAAAGAACTTGGATAGCACAAAGACACAATCTTGACACTTACACGAGACCCGTTAGGGCCCTGGACACCAACCACACCGGTCCAACCAGGAGATCCCTGCAAACATTTAATACACATCAGACATAATGGGCAAATCATACTTAAAAGTAACCTTCAAAGAAAGTAATTGACACAGCAAGCTGTAGAGTGTAGAGTGAAAAAGATTTGTTTGACCAGGCTCTAAAGTTAGAGCCTCATTTTAAAATTTTTATATTCTGTTTACTTACTGGAGCACCTAGAAGTCCTGGTGGTCCATCCATCCCATCATCCCCCTGTAAACATTAACAATAACAGATAAAGTCCTTTTAATCATATATGCTAAGTAACTAGGTATGTACACATTTGCGTGTAATAAAAGTTGAGTATCTACAGTAGTGCTTGAGTATATATTGTAGTTATTAGGTATTATAGCTTCATTTACATCTGGCCCTGGAGGCCCTT
This sequence comes from Xyrauchen texanus, assembly GCF_025860055.1. NCBI lineage: Eukaryota > Metazoa > Chordata > Actinopteri > Cypriniformes > Catostomidae > Xyrauchen > Xyrauchen texanus. The sequence continues at coordinate 11,461,635 of NC_068309.1, forward strand.
CAGTGCCCTCAATCCCTCTGATGCCATGTGGTCCCTGAAGAAAAAATAAATAAATCAGACAAAATAATTTTTCATGACAATAACAACCTATTATAAAAATAACGGTGTACATTTAAAGTACATAAAAACCAGATGTAATTATGAAGTTTTTGTCATTATTTATTCTGACTGCTCAATGGTGTGATAATAGCTATATGTAACTGTAAGACGTACAGGAGGGCCAACAGGTCCAGGAGGGCCAGGTGCTCCTTTAGAACCCTGTAAATATGAACCGCAGGTTACATAATTCCATAATCACTCACAATTATTAAGCAGGTTTCCAAGCATGATGCAAATGGAGATGATATATACTGTACATGTGTAAAATTGTAATTCAAGTCCACATGTTTAAGTTACTTGCCTGACCGCTAGATGGCGATAGCTGCAATTATCTCAAACAATGCACCCTATAAACACAGGGTGTTGCATTTAATGACTGTTTAATCATGGCTTACTTTCTCCCCGGTGTTTCCCATATCTCCACATGGACCCTCTGCTCCAATAAGGCCCTGCCATGAGAACAGTGTAAGTCCTCAGATAAACAAACAGTTTCATAGTCTGCCATTCCACTTCCAAGTTTCACTAAGTAACTATTATAGTAACTTATTAGTCTTTCAGTGGACACTTTGTGCTAAATAAATTTCATAGTACACAATAGGATTTATTTCACAAATGCTAAGTGAACGCCACTTACATAATTAAACATATCAGGTCATGACAGTGTAGCGTAATTCTGTTTTAAACTTGAATTGTTGCATAATGCCTACTGTTTCATTTACCGTTATTAAATAGTAATATTCAGTCTATACTGTACAGCATACTTAGGTAAGTTATAAGCTGGTATTCTACTCAGAACATAGCTTGTGTGTCGTGCTCAGGGTTATTGTGGTTATAGTTTATGATATTGAAAGTTTCCATTGTGGGGTTTGAACCAACAACTACTCAATACTGTCTTACCTCTTCTCCCTTCTCTCCAGGTGAGCCTGAGTCTCCTTTATAGCCCAGAGGACCCTGTATTTCCAGAGTAAAAAAGTGAACAGACCCAAAGCATCAAGAAACATGACACAATAAAGTACTTTCAGGCCAAGTCACTGAGATGAATTGCTTATCTCTACCAAAATGAAGCAGGCTGGACCACAGAGTCACAAAAGTCAAATGTGTCTTATAGAGCATGTATAAAAAAATTATTGGATTGACCTTTGGTCCTGGAATCCCTGGAGGGCCCTGAGGTCCATCCAGCCCATTCTCTCCATCCTTTCCATGGACTCCTGCTCTGCCCACCACACCTTTTGGGCCAGGGTCACCCTGCAAAAAAAAACAGATTAAAAAAAAATATAATTAAAGTAAGAGACATTTCAGCATAACATATGTTTATAAAACTAAAGCAATGCTTGCTTTGATGCTTATAGATTGAAAATAAAACAGCTGAAATGAAAGAAGAAGACCAAAGGTATGTTCAACACGAGGAGAGAAAGCAAGTGTATTTAACTGATGTGGGGAGAGATGCTTCCTTCACAGACAGACGGACAGACAGATAGATGTCTATGATTGGTCATTACATAATTTCTCATAGAAGATACTGAACCCAGAAACTGAAGTACTGTATGCTCATAAGTGTCAAAACTGACATACACACACATCTTGGCATGGACCATCATAATATAACCATATTAGCCAAGATATGTAACATTAAACACAAACAGACAGACCAAAAAAAGTTTTCATGCACCATAAACGCAGTCAAGAAAACACAGGAAAACACAGATGCGACTTGTCACAGTCAGATTAAACTGCACAAACCACAAAGTGGAATGCAGATTCAATGGCTTTTATTTATGGTTAAATCTCAGCAATGACAGGATAGGCAGGGTGTCTATTAACATTTCACTCTCCCAAGCAATTAAATAAAAATCAGGCAGAATCTAGGCTCAGTCCCCGTTCACTTTTATTGCATCTTTTTTCCACACAATGAAAGTGAATAGTGACTGAGGCTAACATTCTGCCTAACATCTCTTTTTGGGTTCCACAGAAGAAAGAAAGTCAAACAGGTTTGGAACAATATGATGGTGAGTAAATGATGACAGAATTTTCATTTTTGGATTAAATATCCCCTTAAAAAATGTATTAGTTGTCTGCGTTGATTGCATATCAACTTTATGGAATTCTGTCAATCTTTCATTTATGTCTGATTTATGAGAAGCAGTAAACAAATGACATTCTTGCCAAAGCTCATCATCACATTTCATACTGTACCAAAAACATAATTGACAGACAATGAGAGAGACGGAGACACAGGACATTACCATGTCTCCCATACGTCCTGAGCGTCCCCGATCACCAGGTTCCCCAGGTGGCCCCTAGTGGAAGAGAAGGTAAATATAGAGAGAGATCATGACTTAGCAGCCCAGGTGTTGTTACCTGAGCTCAGAAATTTTTGAGGTATGTAACACAGGTGACACGTCAAAGTCTAATTAAACCGGGTGTTACAAAGACATAATCTGCTTCACCTGTGGCCCAGGTTTCCCCATCTCCCCTTCCGGCCCTGGAAGACCCTGTGCTCTCTACAAGCTCACAGGAAACATAAACGAGTCAGGGATATTCCATATCTAAAGAAACTGTACACACTTTCGTAACAACATAAGATGTGTGGTATACTTACAGGCCAGCCTGCACTGAGAAGCTGGAAGAACGAAGTTTCCTGGAGGAGGTAAGAAAATGAGATTGAGTAAGGGACAGAAAAATTACACAATTATACAACTGAACCATCACATGACTATCCATGTGCATCACATTATCAATATCACAGCTGTTTGTTTCTACAGCTACAGAGAAATTCTACATTTTTCTACATTACAATGAGTAGTCATTTCAAAGGAGACAAAAGCCATCTTGCACACAAGACACAGATCCTAAGCTAGGAGGTCAAGGGCTGCTTTCAATTAGAGCATGCTCAACAGGGGTTTGGTTATCATAGAAAAGATCCACTCAGAGATGCAGGGCTAAAAACTGACATGAGGGGCGAGACTGATTGATTGGGTTGAGGTGACCTTGTTCTGGGCTTGAGCAAAGGCGATATCCCCTGCCTTCATCATTAGAAACAACATCTGACTTCATACAATTCAAAAGTCACATTGAAAAATCTTTCATCCTCAGCTGGATTGCTAAAGAGTGTTTGGATGTACAGTGCAGGACAGTTCAAAGGCTGTATGAAACAAATACCCCATTACGGCAACAAGAGAGAATTCCTTCCCTCTCTCTCTCTCTCTCTCTTTCTTTCTTTCTGTATTTCTTTCTTTCTTTCTTTCTCTGAGGGCATCTTTATTCAATCATTGCTGTGCTGCTCCTCAGAGCTATTACACAAGATACAGCTGTGCTATGACAGTGACTTTAAAGGGATAAAGGATAGAGTTACATTTTGCAGACAGGGAGACCACAGACAGACACAAAGCATTTGATGGGCAGGAAAACAATAAAAAGAAAAATAAGTGGAGAAGGGTGACAAGGATGTTCAAGAATTATTCCGGATTAAATCCAATTTATATCCTCGACAGCATTTGTGGCATGCTGTTGATTACCACGAAAAGTATTTTTAACTCGTCCCTCAATTTGTAAAAGCAAATGAAAAAACAAATGTGCTTATAGTTATACAATTACACCGTACAAATTTCCACCGACAAGCAATTTGTCTGTCCATATTGAACGCAAAACTGCTGCATGACGTTACACAAACACAGCCAATCAGTAGATGTTTGATATACACATATAACCTTGTAATAAACAGTTATGAGACGAGGGATTTTGGACCCATGAAACTTCAGTGTTTACCCAGCATGGTCACAGATGTTTGGGCAAGAACTCTTTTCATGTAAGCTTGTTGCCTTTATCGCTTTGCGTCTGGTTAGGATCCAGTTCTACAATAAAAGGCGAGCAATCAAGTGGCTTTGAGGGTTTATAAGCATACATTTGTTTTGAGGTGGGTTTCTAGGTGGATGAAACAGAATATTCCTCAAAGGAGATGTAAAAACCAAAACACTAACAAGAAAACTCACCTGAAAAGCAGCCCATTCCTCTGGTGTGTTTCTCCACAGGTAGAGGGTGGGCAGTCCTGGTGGCCCAGGGGGTCCAGGAAATCCTCGGCGACCTGAATGGCCCTTTGGCCCAATAGCACCCTAAAAACATCATAATAGAAGAAGGGCTGCATCAAAAATAAACCTCTAAAAAAAAAAAAAAACTCCTATTCCACTGCACGCACAAACATATGCTTACAAAATTAAGCAAATAATAAACTGATGAAAGCTCAACTGTTGGGAAGAAAAACAAAATTCCAAAACACATCTGCATTACATAGGCAGACAACCGACACATGTTGTAAAACAATACTGTAGATCAGAACATTCTAGATATCACTACATGAATCATAAATTATTACATGACTTTTGACTATCAAGTTATACTGTATCTAGATTTGCATTTGCTGAGAGAAATACCAGTGTTTGCAAGGCAGCAAAAAACAGTGTTGAAATTTTACAGTAGTTGAAATTAGGTTTAAGTCTTTGGATCAGCATATAAAATAAAAAACAAAAGTGAAATCAGAGTCAATATACTTCATATGAAATCAAAGACCGAACAGGTGTGATATCATTTAGAACAAAATCTGGCCAAAAAGAAGGTGTTTTTGCGTTCGTTTCGGTGGTTCGTAAAAGCTTGCCGGGACGAATAGTTAGGAATACTTCTTACTGGCTGCTAAACACATTCTTACTGCCATTGGTCCACGTCATTGGTAGGAGTGACCTAAAGCTCCACCTACCTTGACACCAACAGCTAATCTTGTTTATGTTGTTCTGTCAGTCAAGTTCAGTCAAAATGAATAAACTTCTCCGGAAGTATATCAGGGGCTTTAAACTTTGCCGTCATAACACTCAATAATTTTTCTTTCAGCAGTGAACAAAAATCAACGTATCACAGATTCTATAATGTATGCAATGAATGCAAATACATTCAGGAAAAAGACCAGTCACAATTCAGAATGTAAATATTATAGTGACATCTGTCTCTGTCCATTGGATTTTCACATTACATTTATTAACAATGAATGGGAGACTGAAAGATATATTTAGATTTAATTTTAATTGTTGTAGTATAAAGTTTACAAAATTAAAAACATCTATAAAATATTTGTATGTTAAATTGTCCAAGCTGAATAAATAAAAGGTAAACAGAATGCTTTGCAAACACTGTAAATATCTAAATTTGTACTATTTGTGAAGTTGAAAAGAATTCACAGCTATTTATCTGTGGTCAGATTTACATGAACTCTGACTGTGCAAGCATTTATGTTGGCATTTGAACTTCAGTTTGGAGAGTTAACATATGAGAGATGCCGTCTGAAGTGAGAAAGGTCATGAAAGGACATGAGGGGTCAGTCGCCATTACCACAGGCATGTGAACTTTTCATGAACTTCAGTGATCAAAGCACTTTTGCTTTATTAAAAGTCCATTTCTTATTAGTAAATGCTAATCACTGACTACCATACCTTATCACCTTTGAACCCCGGATAGCCAAGACTCCCAGGACATCCCTAGCATGAACAAGGAAAAAAAAGTATATGAACAAAATTAAACATACAGTTTTCATTTTCAACGTTAAGGTGTGCTTTTTAATTTTATTTTATTAGTTAAAATAGGTTTATAGCAAGTAGACATATTTTAAACACTGAAACGTATCGGTTACCTAACGTAACCTCGGTTCTTTCTAGATGAGGGAACGAGTATTGCGTAAGCTAGCTTACGCTACGGAAAGATTCATCTTTTCTGAGATATTGAAGCCAAAAAATTATCCTTAATTTTTGTATCCATTGTCAACGCAGTGCGGCAGCTGCAGACCTTGAGCGGGCTAGCTAGCGAGCTCATAGGTTACTCTGCAGCAACTGCTGCAGCCTATAGACGAGCTTGGGCGAACTCGCATCCAATGAGAGGCGTCCGCGCGCTCACTGCATCAAAGCCCGCCAAAATGGGTGTGACTAGAGTGCATATAAGCATAGTTCGTAGGCTGGAACCCTGGTTTTCATTGACTGAAGCGAAAAGTCGCCGTGGCGCGAAAGCACGGCCGGCTACGCAATACTCGTTCCCTCATCTAGAGAGAACCGAGGTTACGTTAGGTAACCGATACGTTCTCTTACGAGAGGTTCTCTCGTATTGCGTAAGCTAGCTTACGCTCACGGGAACTCACTGTCAACGGCGTCGCGCCAAGCATCCACTGTATGAGCCCCAGGGAATTAAGGGGGACCCGGGGAGCCCTTATGAGTGGGGAAATAATATTTGGCCGGCAAGAATGCGGGTCATTGATTGTGTAATACATAAGCACATAGTGGGAAGGGAGCGACAGAGCGGCGGTGCCGGTCTGTGTGGAATGTGTCCCATCAGTGCAGCTCACCAGGGGAGCTGTAGCGTATTAAACCGCTAGTAGTTTTGCCTGCAGAGCGGGCACTTCCATATTGTAAAATCTGACAAAGGTGGAGGGGAAGTCCATCCCGCTGCCACACATATGTCGTGAATGGAAATCCCGCTGGACCATGCCCACGAGGATGCCATGCCTCTAGTGGAGTGAGCCCTAATGCCCAACGGGCATGGCAGGTCTTTTGACGCGTATGCAGCAGCAATAGCGTCCACTACCCATCTAGATAGTGTCTGTTTCGAGGCGGCGAGACCTTTGGTGCGCCCTCGAACGAAACGAAAAGCTGCTCAGAGCGTCTGAAAGCGGCGGAGCACGCAGTATACAATCTCAGTGCTCTGACCGGGCAAAGGAGATTGGCGTCGCGTTCAGCTATCGGATGCTGGCAGCGCCGATAGGAAATGACCTGTGCTCTGAAAGGAGTACCGATCACCTTGGGAACATAGCCGTGTCTAGGCTTTAAAATGACCTTGGAGTCACTTGGTCCAAACTCAAGACACGCATCGCTGACAGACAGCGCGTGAAGGTCTCCCACACGTTTGACTGATGACAGGGCAGTCAGAAAAACGGTTTTGAGTGAAAGGTATTTCAAATCCACGGATTGAAGTGGTTCGAAAGGGGGGGCTTTCATAGTTTCGAGAACTATAGAAAGATCCCAGATAGGAACCGATGGGGGGCATGTATGATGGTGTTTATTACTCCTGGCAGAGCGACGGGTAGTCGTTGATCACCCACGCATGCAGCGCCCAGCGCTCTGGGTGGGGATGCCAGATTGTGCCGCGAGCTTGAGAGAGGAGATCTGCTCTCACTGGGATGGGCCACGGCGCTGTCAGTGACAGCTGCGTAAGCTCCGGGAACCATGTCTGATTCTCCCAACGCGGGGCTATGAGGAGCACCGAGTGACGCGTTTCCCTGATCCTCTGCATTACCTGTGACAATAGCGAGACGGGAGGGAAGGCGTAAAGCGGGCGTCTGGGCCAGTCCTGGGCTAGCGCGTCCTCGCTTTTCGAGAAAAATATTGGGCAGTGAGAGTTCTCTTTGGACGCAAAGAGGTCTATCTCTGCTCTGCCGAATAGGTGCCATAATGTCTGGACTGTTCCCCTGGGGGAATATTGTCTCTGGACAGTCTGTCCGGGCCGTCGTTCAGGTGGCCTGGTACGTGCGTCGCCCTCAGCGAGCGCAGGTGGCACTGGGACCAACTCAGTATGCGTTTCGTCAGATGGAAGAGGTTCCTGGATCTGACACTGCCCTGACGGTTTAGGTAGGATACCACAGATCTGTTGTCCGAACGGACCAGGACGTGGTGACCCTGAATGACCGGGAGAAAGCGCACGAGTGAGTACTCGACTGCTATCATTTCCAGACAATTTATGTGAAGGAGCTTTTCCTGAACTGACCATAGGCCGAAAACCGGAGAGCCCTCACAGACCGCGCCCCAACCCGTGTTGGACGCGTCTGACGAGATGACTTTTCGGCGAGATACAGCTCCCATTGTCACTCCCCGCTGATACCATTCGGCCACTGTCCAGGGCTGCAGAGCTGATATAGAGGTCTGAGTCACCTTGATGGGCTGGCGCCTGTGGCCCAAGCCCGGCGAGACGCCGGTGTTTAGCCAATGCTGAAGCGGCGCATGTGCAGTAAAACCAGCTGAAGTACTGCTGCGGCTGAGGCCATGTAACCTAGCACTCTCTGGAATTTCTTCAGAGGCGTGAGGCTGTACATCTGAAAAGATGCGGCTAGTCAGCTGAACACGGCGCGCAGCTGTGTAGATAAGCGAGCCGTCATTGCCACGGAGTCTAGTTCTATTCCAAGGAAGGAAATTGTCTGACTGGGCTGTAGTGAGCTCTTGGTCCAATTGACTGCAGGACCCAAACTGTTCAGATGGCTGAGGAGAACTGCTCTGTGAGACAGAAGCTCCATATGTGACTGTGCCATAATCAGCCAGTCGTCCAAATAGTTCAAAATTCACAAACCCTGACTCCGCAGGGGTGTGAGCGCCGCATCCATGCACTTCGTGAAAGTACGGGTGCTAAGGACAGGCCGAACGGGAGGACGGTGTATTGATAAACCTGGCCGTCGGCGAATATCAAGAATGGCCTGTGACGGGATTTACCTGAATCTGAAAGTATGCATCTTTCAGATCGAGAGAAATAAACCAGTCCCCTGGCGCACATGCACGAGGAGTTTCCTGATTGTAAGCATTTTGAATGGTCTTTTGCAAGCACCTTGTTCAAAACCCTGAGATCTAATATGGGTCTGAGGCCGCCATCTTTCTTGGGAACAAGAAAATAACGGCTGTAAAGCCCGACTTCGCTCAGAGAGGGTGGCACTTTCTCTATGGCCCTTTTGCACAGAAGGCTTGCTATTTCTGAACGAAGCATGCACGCTGCTTCCGTGTTCACAGTGGTTTCGAGCGCAGCTCTGAAGTGAGGAGGGCGACGATCGAACTGTAGCAAATAGCCCTGTTGTATTGTGCTTAACACCCACTTGGATATCCCTGGAATAGCTTCCCACGCTTTGAAGCGTAACGCTAGAGGGTGAATGGCCAGTTCAGCTCTGATTGCCGCACACAGAGCTGAACAAAATGTGTGGCGCGTTTAGTGTGTTTGTGCATGATTGCTCGCGAGACAGCATGAACAGGCTGTTTTGTGAGTGACTTCCGATTGGAATGAATGGGGAAAGAGTCACATCTGTTACTTGATGCGTAAGCATAGTCATGAACACAGGACTTACACACAGAGGAATGTTTGCTGGCCGTGTAACAGAGCGGGCAGAGAATGGGCGCACGACGTATTTGTGGGCGCATTTATTGACTCTAACACTCGAGCGGTTCAGTAACCGCTTTATGTGAGCGTGCTCTGGTGGGGACACGAGACATGTAGTGCTTGTGTGTAGAAGTGAACACTGGATTGTGGGCACATTTTCTACACATAGGGCTGGTCGTGTGACAGAGCGGCCAGAGAATGGAGCGCCATGACGCATTCGTGAGCGCCTTCATTGACTCTGACGCTCGGCGGTTCAGTAATCAGCTTTATCGCGAGCGTGCTCTGATAGGGGCACAGAATGTGTTATGCTTGTGTGTAGGGGTGAACACTGGGTTGTGGGCACATGTTCTACACATAAGACATGTTTGCTCTTTACAAGATTTATTTGGGTCAGCCGTAAAACGGCGTTTGAGTGCAGGCAAGCGGGCAGTGTCACCGGCTTGTTGGCTGCTAAATTCACCACTGTAGTAGCCTGAGAGAAGGGGACTGACAGGGGGCAAAGCTTTGACGGTGGTCCGGCCGGCGCGGACTGAGCCGTCGTTTGTTCAACAAAGTTAGGAAGACTTCGGTTGCTCTGGTTTCAGCGTTACCTTAAATCGAGGCCCGCGGGGCGGCGGTCTCGCGGCGGTTGTCTGAGCGCGATCGAGTGCGGCCGCCCTGTCGACGCTGAGAAGTCTGAATTTGTTGAGCTGGGCGCTGTGAAGAGGCTCGTGCAGGAGGCTGATCACGTGAGCGGCCTGCAGAGGAGCTAGCGCGACGCAGCAGGAAGAGGTTCATGGCTTGAGTGGCTTTCTGGACTTCTGAGAAGCGGTCAACAATGCCACTCACCGCGGAGCCGAAGAGACCGGTCGGAGAGAGCGGTGCGTTGAGGAACGTGGAGCGCTCTGCTACTCCCATGTCGGCTAGCTTTAGCCACAGGTGTCTCTCGGTCACAGTCAGCGAGGCCATGCACTTCCCTAGAGCTTGAGCTGCAGCTTTGGTAGCCTGGAGGCGAGGTCTGTCGGCCAGTAGATCAGTAACAGCCTCTGGGTGCCTGCCTTTCTCATCCCACTCCGAAGAAGGTCCGCTTGTAGGATCTGTAAAAGGCCATGGAGTGCAGAGCAGATGTGGCTTGGCCAGCGGCGGAATAGGCGCGGCCAACATAGGCGAATTCGCTCTGCAGGCCTTAGAGCGGAGAACAGGCTTAGACCGCCATCTCGAGGGCGGGCAAAGGTGGTGTAAGCGGCGATGGCTTTGAAGAAAGCAGCCGTCGAGTCTGTTGGGTGCCTGCTCAGGGGCGGTGACCACTCGAGCCCGAGGCGGTCGGCGGCCTGTGTGAGGAGGCTTGTTAACTCCCCTCGACTCGGCGCGGGTCCTGCTGGATTCCTGGGCGAGGAGGAGGCTTAGGAGCCTGACCACTCCTCGCTGTCGAAGCCATGATGGAACAGCATCCCTTATCCTCCGCCTCGTCATCCGAGATGGCAGCAGTCGCGGCGCTTGGCGGCAACTGCGCATCCGAGGCGGGGAGGGTGAAAGCGATGCTTTCGAGGAGAGGCTCCGGCAAGGCAGTCGCTTCAACCACAGTTTCCGGCAGCCTTTGGGGCGGCGCTTCTTTCTGTCGTGGCGGAATGTAAAGGCGTGGCGGCTTCTGCTTTGAGCGCCGAGTCGAGCCCGCGGGGTCGAGATCGGTAGCTCCTCGCAGAAATCGCATCAGTGAGGGTGAGCTCTGCGTGTCCCAGTCCCAGTCAGAGAGCGCCAGATGATGTGGCGGTCTCCGGTGCTGAGAAGAGCGCGACATGAGGCGCAAGTGGAGCGAGGCATCTTGAAAAAGACGCTTCGTACTCTTTTGTGAATAGTTACGTAAGAACTAGCTTGCTGAATAAAAAGGATACGTCGTCGGATGGCGTAGCTTCGCAGGACGGCTGAAGGTGGCTGAGACGGCCGGCTTCTTCTAGCGCTGTCCACGCTTGCTTGATGCCCCTCGAGCGGCGGCGGCTTCCAGGTCAGCGATGCGAAGAGCTTCGCTGAAGAGATGAAAATCAGGGTTCCAGCCTACGAACTACGCTTATATGCACTCTAGTCACGCCCATTTTGGCGGGCTTTGATGCAGTGAGCGCGGGCGCCTCTCATTGGATCGCGAGTTCGCCCAAGCTCGTCTATAGGCTGCAGCAGTTGCCGCAGAGCAACCTATGAGCTCGCTAGCTAGCCCGCTCAAGGTCTGCAGCTGCCGCACTGCGTTGACAATGGATACAAAAATTAAGGATAATTTTTTGGCTTCAATATCTCAGAAAAGATGAATCTTTCCATAGCGTAAGCTAGCTTACGCAATACGAGAGAACCTCTCGTAAGAGAACCTATGCTTTTTGCCAAATATAATTAATTTGAGCATACAAAACAATCTTTCACAGTTGAATCATTCAAAGTTCAGATGAGCTATTGTATTATAAGCCATTAACTCAAGTTGCTTACTGAACAGGGTAATACAAGCGCCTCATTAAACTTAAGCCTTACCTCTTAACTATCACAACACATTAGATCACAAAACTACAAACTGTCTTCCTGCTGGATGACATTTAATGACAGTGGCCTTAGTGGTTGAAGTCAAAAAGCAAATAAATAAAGTCTAAATTTTCACAATTCTCAGTGAATGGCATTGAGTGGATAATGACTTGTTTTTAGCATCAAAACTAGGGCTGGGCATTGATACAGATTTCGTGATTCGATTCTGATCCACAAACTCTCGATTCTGATGCGAATCAATTTGATTCATATGGTTATATTTCAGTTATAAATTCCCTTTTGATAACATATCAAATAAATTATCTCCCAGCTACTGCTGTTAATTATACAGGGGACCTTCTAACTATGTACATTAAGAAATTGTTAAATTTACAATTTATTTATATGTTATCATTTCAGTCACATTTTGGCTTTTCAAAAATGAACAAATCCTTGTATTCAATCAATAAATTTGATATTAAATTGCAGATATTATTTTTGTTACATGTTTATAGTTTCATAACATTATTTGTACTATTTACAGTTATTTACATTGATTTGTTGAATATGTGTTAAAAACCAGTACTGTCTCTTAAAGTTGCACTGAAGTGCCTTGACGAGTGCTGTTTGATTCACTGTTTTGACGTATTTCCTGCAGAAACAGGAATTGGGGGTGGGATATGTCGAATGACTCATCCCGTTTTTAAAAAGAGCACTTTTCCACCGTGCTGCTCATCATAGACTCTTATCGGGAAAACTGTGTGATCTCAACACCAGACAGCCTTTCTTATGTTTCGAGAAGCAAATTATCAAACTGTCATCATTACTACATAACCAGCAGGGGTGGAAAGAGTACTGAAATATCATACTCAAGTAGAAATACTGCTACTTCCCAAAAAATTTTGTGTGAGTAAAAGTAGCTGTCCTAAAAGCTATTCAAGTAAGAGTAAAAGAGTAGCTCATTTAAAAGTACTCACGAGTAGTGAGTATTGAGTACCGAGTTGCAAAACCTATGCCCAATTATAAAGAACACTGAATGCCAAATTTTAAAATGCAGCATTTATCTATGATAAACACTACATGAATTTGACTCCAAAAAATAAAAGGGAGACATGATAAAAGAAATGAAAAGATGAAAAAGTCAGTTTATGTAGGGCAGTGGTGGCTCAGTGTTTAAGGCTCTGGGTTACTGACTGAAAGGTCAGGGGTTCAAGCCCCAACACCGCCAAGATACCCCAGCTTAGTTGGGATATGTGAAAACAACTGCTTTTCATTGGCTTTGCACAATAACAATAAAGTATAATCTTAATGTGTAGGGTCTAAATTTCCCTTAACCTGTTGATACGCACCCCCCTTTTGAGCACAAACCATGAAAATGACATACCTGAACTTAAATTGTTGTATTTACTGGACTCTTTGGAGTATGGACACAGATGTAGTATCTTTTGAAAGAAGACACTTTGGGCTTTATTTCCCAAGTTTCAGTATTAATATATGTTGTTATTTTTTAAAGTTAGAGAAGTTGAAGTTTATAGTAGTGGAAATATTTTGTGCTGAACATGTATTCATAATCTAAAAAAAACAATAATAGAAGTACCAAGACAACCCAGAAATACAATGTTCTCAACGCCACAAGTCTAAAGAAGTTATGTTTCAAATTTGAAGATGATCTAACAAAAAAATAGGTTCCTGCAAGCTTTTTTCTCTGAAAATTGCTGGAAGCATACAGAGTAAAATTAAGGCTCCACCTTTCAAGACACAAAATCTGACTGCATTGCTTGGCTATTATGTATAGTCTCAGGTGTTTCTCTCAGGTGAGATCTCATGTAAACAATGGAGAATATATCAATATTTATCACTTTTATGGACAAAAAGTGTTATTGGATGTTTTTCGATGAACGCTTGTCATGGACAATTGACCCAAGTGTAGCAAACTGGATTCATCTGGCGATCGCGTTTTCATAACAAATGTATGAAGTCCCTTTTTGATATTGCATGTTTTCATTTGTACTGCTGGCACAAATAACTAAATTGCTGTTTCTGGAGCATTGCTATCATGAAACAGAGATCGGATATCAATGTTGAACCCTTAGACCTTTGAAAAGATGTATAATTTATTAACATGAATAGATGAATCGGTGCTAAAATTTTGAAGCTCCACAAATCACATAAATCAGCATAAATGTAGTCCAATCCATGTGCTTGCAGTGGTTTAATTCATGTCATCAGAAGTGATATGATAGATGTGGTGAAAAACAGATAAATATTGAATTCCTTTTTTACTAATTCTCCTCCCTGCTCAGTCAATTTCCACTTTAAATTTCACTACTTGTGTTTTTGGTGATTCACATTCTTCATGCATATTGCCACCTACTGGGCAGAGAGAAGAATTTCTAGCAAAAATGTACCTAAATATTGATCTGTTTCTCACATACACCTGTCATATCAATTTTGACAAGGATTAAACCACTGGAGTTGTATGTATTACTTTATGCTGCTTGTATGTGCTTTTTGGAGCATCAAAATTTTGGCACCAACTCACTTACATTGAATGGACCTACAGAGCTGAAATATTCTTCTAAATATCTTAATTTGTGTTCTGAAGAAAGAAAGTCATAGACAGATGGCATGAGGGATGAGTAAAAGATAAGAGATTTTTCATTTTTGTGTGAATTATTTCTTTAAGTAGCACATGGGGGTGCACATTGTCCTCCTTTTGAGATACAATGTTCAACATTTAGTTCTTGTATCTTTTAAGCCAAGAAATAGTTTTGTAGTGTTTTTATTCTAATGCATGATGCACACAGTTCTGAAGTTTGTGACTGGTGGAATATTCTGCTGAAGTATTGCTGTACAAATGTTAATACTTTTCTATCTTTATAAAGGCTAAGAATAATTATAAATTATTTTATCATCTTTACTTTCCTGGTAATTTATTATACCAATAACACACTCTCTACATCAGGGGTCAGTATTATTAAAAATATGTAAAATAAATGTAAAAATAATTATAAAATTATTATTAAAAAAAAAAAAAAAAAAAAAATATATATATATATATATATATATATATATATATAACGGTTTTATGAATACATGAATACTTTTAAAGCTACTCAAGTTATTCAGCCAAAAGTAGTGAGTGATTTTCTCTTTTCCTTGTTATTGTTGTTTGAGTAATAGCCTTTAGATGAAATAAACAACTGCGTTTACATTAAATCCTCACCAAGACGGGCATTGGCGGAATTATAAAGTGTATTTGCTCATTTAGGTGCAAATCCGATTTAGCACTCAAACATTAGCAGCCTGTCAATCAAACAGTGTGCAGCTACAGACGTCTAGATCAACCAACCAGTGGTGCTCTTGCTATTGATGTAATGGACACCCCTGTTCTTGATGTAGAACATAGGCTAAATATAGAAAACTACTCAAAAGTTTGAACGAGGACATCTCTATTTTTTCCAATAAACATCTAGATAATTTTATTGCCCAGCACTATTGATAACATTGCATTAATCTCTCAAAACAGCCCAATAATATCAGTGATATATAGTTAAATTACAGGCTACGTTATAGACACACAGAATCTAGTAAGCAGAAATATGAAATTGACCTCGATATGTTTCTTCAAATTAGAGGCAGGTTTAATGCTGATATCTGGCTAGAGCAAGTTAAACTCACATGACACGATCAAGCAATTGGCCTTTTTCACTGCGAAAAGAACTTTCAGGTGCGGCTGTGATGTTCAGCTGTAAACTATGCTTGAGGCATTCTCCACAGTTGGCGCCAGATCTCCAGCTGCTGTTTAAGTTTTTTACCTGTGATTTGATTTGACGGGAGTCAAGAGATTGCCTAGCCAATCATGTTGATAAATAAAAATAAAATCAGGACAGGGAAGTAGCCACGGCCGCATTAACAACAGGGCTAGGCGGGGCTAAAGCCCCGGGGCCCGAGCAAGGAGGGGGCCCGTGATTGGCTGTGGAGCAGATTGACTACTACTAGCCATCTGATTGCCAAAGCCTTACCACGCCCCCCACAAATTAGCCCTGTTATTCAGTGGCGCTTTGCCGTATATTCGTAGGCCTATCAGATGATGGCTGCCTGCGCCTTATTAGAATATACGCGTCAACCAATCAATCGCCGCCTCCACTCTTCACTTCATTCTAGACTATTCTTAAATTTGTCAGTCACGCATTATCTTCGTCGCATAGCTAAAAATGTCATATTTAAAAAAAAACATGTGCGAGTGGGGCTCAAAAAAGAAATGTTTTAAAAGCTAAACAGCAGAGGAAACATGAGCTGCTCAGTAAAATCCCCAAGCTATCGGGTTATTTTACTAAAGCTGATGATCACGGAGAAGTTGTGGAACAGCAAGTGGGCCGGGCACATGTTGGAGCAGATAAAGACACAGTGTCATCATCGATATCGACCCCACCAATTTTCGGTAAGTTTGATTATTAACTTGATGGATGTGATATTGCTTTTTGTGTTTGATCAAACTCTATATTCGCCTAAAGGGCTGGCGATAATATATAGGTAGAAATATGTCAATTTTGCTGCGCCATCATGATGTAAGTTTATAATTTAAACGCGTTTTTAAGCATTGTGGTTTAGATACAAATTATTTTAAGCTGCTCAGGCACAGTAAGCAGCGGGAGAAAATTCATTTTGTAAATGCTCGTTTTAAAACCATGGTGAACTTGAGACGGTTTTGCACAGCGCACTTGAGTTCCGACCCTGAGGTCTTAAAGTGACAGAAGCTGCTAATAAAGCTGCTGTCGCCATTTGTGTCAATAATGTTAATCAAACATCAGAAAGAAAGTAATTTACTGCCCTTGACTGAATCACTTTTGTAAAATAAATAAGAATGAATTTTGAATTTATAGTGAAATCTATGTATTGTATATTTGATTACTTTATACAGTATAATATTATTCAGTGCTTTAAGTTTTTCAAGTAGGTCGATTTCTTATGTGCCTTTGTTCTATTGTTATTTGTGACTCTTGTCATCAGGGGGGGCCCTGCAGTAACTCATAGCCCCGGGGCCCAGTGAGCTCTTAATGCGGCCCTGGAAGTAGCGAACACAGACAGTGGGAAAATAGCTCAGTGAAAGTACAGTTACAGCACTTAAAATGTATTAAAGTAAAAGTTTTTTTAAATTACTTAAAAAAAGTAAAATTCTTGGGAAAAAGTAGTTAATTACAGTAATGTGAGTATTTGTAATTCGTTACTTTACACCCCTGATAACCAGCCCACAAACGCACAACGTAGTCTTTGTTTACGATGAGGCGAGAGCCATTGTGCCAATACATGAATGAGGAATAAGCAAGTAAAAAATCATATTTAATTTTTTTTATCACAATACACCAAACATAATGAATAAAGAACACTTACTCGAACTTACTCATGATTAATCCAAGACTTTATAGATATTACAGTTTCATTTTCTGCTAAAGCATGATTTTCTGTAAAGCTGCTTTGAAACGATGTGTGTTGTGAAAAGCACTATACAAATAAAAATGAACAATAAAATTAAAACTTGACTACTTGATCTGTACATCCAAGAAATTTCCGGCTGCACAAAAAAATATAAATAAACTTCAGCCACTTGTCCTCGCAACACAAACGTTAATTCTCAGGTATCCCTCCTTCTTCTAAGTGTAAAACTTCAAGCCAATGGGCATGAAACCAGGGGACAGGGAAGAGGGTTTGGGGAGGGAAGCAAAATAAAATATACATTATCACCATGTTGTTTGATAATTGCTGGGAGGGAGTTGAAACCCATCTGGATATTGGTCAAACTTATTCCTCAGCCCTCGCGGCAGGACTTGTTTTTAACTACAACAACTGTAGCGCATAAAAAGAGACATTATTCAGTGAATAATATGTGGCATTGATCTCGTCTTTGGATAGACACACACATTACACAAAACAACTTTTACTCTCAACATGCAGTGAAAGGATCTCACTGATTAATACTCCTCCACTATACTACACAATCTAAACATTTACCAGCCAGTTGGCAATACACATTTTAGTCTCAAGCAGGAAATTTGGTTGCTAATGCAAATGAGCATTAGTAGAGAGTTGCACATAGAGTTTAAGATATATTTTCGATTTAAGAATCGATATCGAGATTGTTCAAATGAAGATCATGATGCATCAGAAAATCGATATATTTACCCAACCCTAATCAGAACAATACAAAAATCTAAAGCCTAGCCAAAGAATTAACTAAAATAACAGATCTTTGCATTTCAATATTTCAGGCAACTCTCTAGTCTGATAAAATCAGATCAACACACTTCTTAAAGCTCAATCCCCACTAACACCTCGTCCTAACCAGATGCGATAAGATAAGATTCCGGTGATCTGTCTGTCCACACTAGATGTGTTGCGACACCGCAAAAGAAATTAGAGCAATCACATACGGAACAGTGTGTTTATTAACGTGACTCATTTTCTCACTGAAGCTATATATGGGGATACACTTTTAACGGCAAACCTGAGGGGTTAAATACACAACCACACACATACACAAAGCAAACATACGCTATAAAGCATTTCCAAATTCAGCCTGTTATCATGTTTTATGTTCTCGTAATACTCCTGTTGTTATTTCGCCAATCTCCTCGTAGCAGGGAAGCTGAGAGAAAGTCTGAATGAGCTGGCACCAGTATGTCACCTCTCTGCCATTCTAAACCGGTGTGACAGAGCTCCGACTGAAGAGAATGAGATGTCAAGCACAAAATTCGGTAGGTGTGTGACACCCTCAGCCAAAATCAAGTTGTTCTGAACTGGCTAGTGAGATGCCGGCTGTAATATACTGTTAACAGTATAATTTTAGACCCATTTGTTGACTGTCCTGCCTGGGACGACATCGCAGAAATAGAAACCATTTCAAAAATAGAAAGCACCTTCGCTTCTCGTGTGTCGCACATGCAGTTAGGACAAAAACAATGTTTGTCGATAGAAAAGAAGGGTGCGAGTGTAACAAATATTGGTAGAAATGAGAAGATGAGGGAGCTTTAATAACTGCAACTCTTCTGCCTTTTGCTCCCATTGCACCATTTCCCATTTTTTCAACCAACTGGTATAAATTAGGCCTTCATAAGGACTAATGGAGGCCTTTTAGAGTGCCCGTGCTCCTAGAGCTCCTAGAGCTGATTTTTCCAGATGCCACTACATCTGTGTTTGCTTCTGTTGGTCCCAGTATAAATGCAGACTGGTCTTGTTCTGCCCACAGCCAATTATAGAGAGCTGGACAAATTAAGATAAAGCTTGCGACAAGACGTGCTGACATATGTGGTATGTTGTGCAGCTTAAATATATACATATACCGGTACGCAGATTAACATCAAAGGCCCTATGAATTCCCTTTGTGTAAATACATGAGTATCTGAGAAAGACTTTTTTTTTTTCTGTAAAATAAAGAATTTTCTGTATTTTTTTCCTATTGTGCTTTTGCATGCTTTCTGCACCAGACTTGGTTCTCCTGCTTTTACAGACTGCTCCAGAAGTTTCTTATTCCTATTTATTGTCTAAAAAGCTGCACATGACAGAAAAATTGTCTGATGTTTGATTTATACGATGTGAGCTGTATCTGCTAAAGCAATTGGTTTCTGCCATTGAGTCTTTATACTTGTTGAATGCAGACTGGTTTCACTAAATTCTTCAAAGTTATAATAGGATGTGACATAAGGCCAACACAACTGACCTGGTTTTGTACAGGATTTATACTAAATGTATACTCACAGGCTTACCAGGGCGGCCCATTGGCCCAATGGGGCCCTTTTGGATGCGATACATCATCCCATCAGAGCCTTGCACAAGATCTCCGTGCCTGCCTGTAAGTATGACAGTAGATGGGTGATCCTCAGAACCTCTTCCAGACCCTACAGGGACTTCTGGAACTTCTGGAATTGTAGTTCCACTGCCTGGAGAGATGCCCTTCCAAAAAGTTGTGCTATGAGGAGCCTGTGTGGTAAATCCGTGATCCACGTCCTCCTTTAACAGGTTGGATTCTTGATCGTCAGATCTGGATGTGGTTTCCAGATGGATTTCTTCACTAGGGACAGTCATTATTGTTGGTTTCTGTGGTGATACAAAGGATACACTAACATCCAAATTGATGATTGTATCCCCTGGTTTCTTTGGTAAAAGTTTGTCAGGTTTTTCCTTTTCAGTGGTGATGTTTTCATCCAGACGTTTAGATGTGGATTCAGGTTTTCTATCCCGGCTGCCTGTGGTATCAGTTGGGAGAGTCTTAGAAGGTTTACCACTATTTTTGGACAAGAGGTTGTGGTCCACAAGGTCTGTGTCCTCATCCACCTCAAACACATCACCACGGCCATGAAAGACAGGACGTTTGGATCCAGTGGGCAGGGTACCATCACCACGGATGATGCCACGTCTGCGAAGACTCTGTAAATACAAAGAAATGACTTGCTAAATTAAAAGCCAGCTTTGATATAGCACAAAAAGGCATTTCTTTTGGGGCTCTGATCAATAGAAAATGAATAGCTATAACACCATATCTTCTAGCATCTGTTCAGATAAATAAAAAGACACAATAATCCCAAATAATTTCAGCTATCAACTATCTTGCAACAATCAATAATGATCTACTGAGACCTCATGTGAAGATCAGCGGTATATTCATGCATAACTCAATATAAATGAAAATCACAGGCAACACAACAGTGCCTCTACAAAACAAGGCATCAGTCTTTCTACGTCACACTGGTTGTTAAAGTGTAAACTGGACTGACAGAGGCACAAAACAATACCAAGACAAACAATTCAAATCAAACATTTTAACAAGTCTATGATGCCAGAAATGACATCTAGGTAGGCTAGATCTAGAGACACACTCAACATATCTTAGAGAGAGAGAGAGAGAGAGAGAGAGAGAGAGAGAGAGAGAGAGAGAGAGAGAAAAAAAATAAAAATAAGTAACAGGAAAATGGTCTGGGATGCAGATGATCTGGCTTGGTTCTGAATGAGGAGATGGGAAATAGAAAACAGACTCACATTGTGATAAAACACTTACACTATAGTGTCAAAGGATTGTTGATGTATATCAACATGGCATCATACAAAACTGAAAAGTGTCTTTTTAAAAACTGCTGTGTTTGAGTCTAAGGCAGATTTTTAGTAACAGGGAACAAGTAAGCGATTAAGTTATTTTGTACTATACTGCATTTATTTGTGTTGCCATGTTGGTTAGTTTCACCATTTTTGAATTTTAGTTTTTGTACTACATCTCTTACCACCTGTTAATCAGCTCTTAAGGTGTAGACATCAGACTGTAGTTTGCTAAGGTGACATGGAAGAGGCTTTGGAAGAGGGAAACCAGGGTAAAAGCAGACCCTCTGGCCTGATACTACAACTAACAATGGCACTTTCTGTGGCCACGTCCTGATGAAGAGACACTTGATCTCCACCTGGCTATGGAGTCCTGTCATCCAACTTATCTTCCCACTGTTTGCCTGATATCCCTCTAATAGCCTGCCAAAAAGGCTCTGAACACACTGAGTCACATCAACTGCCCAGTCACAAAGTGAAGAACAGCTCTTCCTCCAGCTCAGGCTATAACACTATCCATCCACCAGGGGGCTTCCTGTGACTGGGACCACCATGCAAACAGGTACTTCATCGCTGCAAGACATTGTCCTTAATTGAACAAAAACATTGTTGTTTCTCCAATTGCACAAAGTTTGGAGAAGAGAGGCTGTATCTGATCAGTGCAAAAAAATAAAAATAAAGAGTAACAGGTGTAAAATACACAAAAACTTGCTTTATCAAGTCTGATTCTAAATGGGTGTCAATTAGAGGCAACAGTGTTAAAATAATCCACCCCATTAGTATTACTATTGTATGTTTGTATTTATGGTCAGGGATTTGAACAAATTAATATTTCATTACTTTTCAAAGCAATCAGATTTACAATTTTCATCTGCCGGACAATAAATCAGGCAGGTCTCAGACTTCCATTGAAGGAACCGGAACATGACTTGGGTGAGGGCTCTTTTGACTTGGACCTGTAGGGAACCACCTAAGCCACTCAGAACACCATAGAAACTATCTAGCATTACCCTAGCAACCACCCTGAATACCGTGGCAACCGCACAGCAACACACTGGCATAATAGTGCCGAGTTTTGCAAAGACAAGCACCACTCCCATTTTCTTGTAAATGTAAAATGTACTAGTTTAAAATGATTATTCTAAATAAAAGGGGAATCATACAGAACCCGTAAACTAAATCCTTTCTATAGTGCATGATTGCCTTCGCATGGGCCAGATTGAGTATAAATCATTACTCCCTTTTAAGATTGAATGATCTCAAAGCAGTGATGTGCACACGATTTACAATCACCAGTATTGCTTTTTTATTAAATTTAAATTCTCTCATAGGTTACTCACTGTCATGCCATCCCAGATGTGTATGACTTTCTTTATTCTGCAGGACACAAACAAACATTGATCTGTGTCTCACCGACACATCCACCGAAAACATGGATTTAACCACTGGAGTCATGTGATTTTTTTTATTTATAAATTGACAAAGATTTCAAACAAACTTCTTTCACATTGTCATTGTGGGGTACTGTTTTTAGAATTTTGAGGAAAATAATGAATTTAATCCATTTTGGAATAAGGCTGTAACATAACAAAATGTGGAAAAAGTGAAGCGCTGTGAATACTTTCCGGATGCACTGCATTTACTCCACGCCCTTGCGGGGATACTGGAAACTATCGCAGCTACTTCAGGCAGATTAACTGTATAAATCCATGTAAACATCCAAGTATAGTGTAAATCACAGTCATTCGCATGATCAACAACTGGAGCGTGAACAGACAGCATATCTGCATGTGCACAGTGAGGTGTGTGGGGCGCGTGCATGTGAGATGTGTGGGCGCGAGGCAATCATGTCGATGAGAGTGGCTGTGGCCACAATCGTTCACTGATTCACTATTTCCTATATAGTGAATAGCAGTTAGTGCACTTTATCTCAGTAGTAAGTGAACAAAATTAGTGAATTCGGACGAGTGTCGGAACTCTGGGGCTGGTGCAGAAACTTCACATATGAAATTTTAAAATACTTGGGCCTTATTTGTTTTTCTTATTAAATAATATTTTAATACAATAAATCTTCATTCTGTTTGTCATTTTAATATTATATTTTATTATATACTGTGTGTAAATATAAAGAGTAAACACATTTGATCAAATAAAGAGTACAATTTAAAAAGCATCTCTACGTTTTGTCTTTTTATATGTTTTTACGTTATTTTAATCCAGTAATGGTTTGTTAAAAAGTAATTTACTACGTTCAGCATGAAATAAAACATTGCAGGAGTGAAGGAAGCAGTAAACTCCTAGCTCGTACATGTCTTACCCATGGTGGATCGTGGGAAATTAACCATCATCGAGTGTACTTGAAATTAGAGTGCATTGTGGGTAATAATGAGTGAACAAAAGAAGTGAACGAGTGGCTCCCTCAGAATTCAGACAATCCTACAAAATAGCGAAATCTTGAAATAGTGCACTATATAGTGGATAGGGGTGGTTTTAGACACAGTGAGTGTTCCACGATCAGGGTTGTTGCCCTACGTAGGTTGTGTACTCTGCATTTATAGAGCAGCGGTACTGCTGTACAGAACTATCGATCTAAATACTTACTACACTGATAACTGTAACTACACTGAAAAAAGAATCCACACAGGACTTTAAAAGCTATGAAATAGCGAAAGAAGGCATTATATTTCAGCATTATATATAATGTCCTCGTGGGACATTTTCACTGTAATAATTACTAGAAATGTTTCCAAACCTCTCCTCTTATTGACAAATTCATCCAGATGTGACAAGAGCCCTTAAAGGGTTAGTTCACCAAATAATTACAATTATTTACTCACCCTCATGCAACCCCAGATGTGTATGACTTTCTTTCTTCTGCTGAACCTAAATGACAATTTTTAGAAGAATTTCTCAGCTCTGTAGGTCCATACAATGCAAGTGAAGGGGTGGCACCATTTTAAAGCTAAACAAACAAACTTAAATCAGCATAAAAATAATCCATTAGACTCTAGTGGTTAATTCAGTATCTTCAGAAGCGATGTGATTGGTGTGGATGAGAAACGAAGAAACAGATCACTTTCACATTCTTCTTGTGTTTTTGGTGATTCACATACTTCTCTGCATATCGCACACTGCTTTCTAAGAAAAAATGACAAATATTTATCTGTTTCTCACCCACACGTATCATATCAGTTCTGAAGACATGGATTAAACAACTGGAGTCTTCTGGATTACTTTTATACTGCCTTTATGTGCATTTGGGGCATACACATTTTGGCCTACAGAGCTAAAATATTATTTAAAAAATCTGAATTTGTGTTCTGCAGAAGAAAGGAAGTCATACACATCTGGGATATCATGAGGGTGAGTAAATGATGAGAGAATTTGAGGATGAGGTTGAATGTGAAAATTAACATTTTGACTGTGCATCCAGGCAGTGCACCAATAGAAATAATAAAACAAATTATCACTATCAGAGCAAGTCCCAGCTCTGCCACTAGATGTGAATCGAACCACCGCAACCGGTGGTTCGATTCCCAGACCACATGACTCCATGTGCCAAAGTGTCCTTGGGCAAGACACTGAACCCCAAGTTGCTCCCAATGGCAGGCTAGCACCTTTGGTATGAGTGTGAGTGTGAATGGGTGATTGGGACACAGTGTAAAGCGCTTTGGTAACCTCTAAGGTTAAAGATTTATAACCCAACTTAAACTCATGCAGGATCATGATTATATCATAATCATCAGGTTTTACATACAATTTTCTCTCAAATTTTATGCTGACAAAATCATTTGTAAAGATATGCTCCTCTGTGCACCGTAATAGCAACAAGCAGAGACAAACACCAACATGTTAGTGTTGCATATGGAGAATTTTTGTTTCGAGATAAACCTCACAAAGAGCTGTCTGGTGTTATCTCAGGAAATAAATTACCTAGGTCTCAGATTGAACTCAGATCTGTATCGAGCATTTCTTTCGGAGGAACGCATCAGATTGTTTTGCAGTTGCACATCCCTTTTTCAGATGGGGAGAATGGACATGTCTGCATCTGTTGGGGTTAATGGCCTCAACAGTTTCAAATATTCCTTTGGGACTGAGAATGAGAGTTTCGGCACTGGATAGCAGCGCAGCATTTGTGTCCTCAACGTTACCTAAACCGAAGAGTGAGAGTGATGACAGGGAATACACGCTCTCCGTCAATTGAGAATTCTCACTTTCCTTCACGAGGGAATCCCTTTGGGGGTGGTCTCTTTGAGGAAAGTGGTGGCGACAGTCGCGTCACTCACGGGTTGGGACGTGGTGTGCAAAGGTAGAATCGTAAAATTGGACACATAAACTTTCTGGAGTTACTGACAGTGTTTCATTATGGGCAACTCATGTTCTGAGCGTAATGAACATGGGGTGGATTTGTTGTCCAGAGGGAACTCTGTTCTTCTCTCTGGTTAGCGAAGATGCACCTATGGGTGTGGATGCACTGGTGCACCCATGGCCAAACGATCTATTATACATGTTCCCCCCACTGAGCCTGATCGGCCTGACTTTAAAAAGAGTAAGGGAGCATGGTCACACAGTAATTCAGATTGCCCATACTGGCCGGGGAAACTTTGGTTGGTGGAGACAATTCAGCTCCTTCACGACCAGCTTTGGCCGTTGTGCAGAGATCTCCTATTTCAAGCGCACGGTGAGATTTTTCACCAGTACCCGGCCCAAGTACCTCTATGGGCCTGGCCCATGAGAGGATTCATTTAAATGCCACTGGGTTGCCTCCGAGGGTAATCGAAACAATTCAGGGTGAGAGCGGCCTCAACGAGATCGCTTTCTGACTTGAAGTGGGGTGTGTTTGAACATTGGTGCGCACACAGACATATTATTCCTTTTTATGTTCTGTAGCAGACATTCTGAGCTTTCTGACCTGTTAAGGTATATTTTGCAGCGATATCGGCATGCCATGTTGGAGTGGACTCCGGAACAATGGGTCAACACCCACTGGTGTGTAAGTTTACGAAGGGTGCGCGGAGGTTACATCCGGTCTCAAAAGCGCTGATTGTGCCCTGCGTGTGTATGTGGAAAGGACGAGGATGCTGAGAAAGCTTAATCAGCTCTTTATGTTCCATGCTGACTCTCATAAGGTTACCTATATCACAAAGCATTTGTTTGTCTCATTGGGTGGCAGACGCTATTATATAAAGTTATAATAGCATTGGTATAAAGCCTCCAGAAGGCTCATTCCACAAGAGGCTGTTTAAGGGCATTACAGTCCAGGACAGTTGTGCTGAGGCGAGCTGGGTGTCGCCTCACACATTTGTGAGATTTTACAGACTGGAAGTTACCGAGCCTTCACACTCACACGGTCCTCAGCGTGAATACGTCTGATTCTGATGTTTTAGCACACACACACACACACACACACACACACACACACACACACACACACACACACACACACACACACACACACAGTACAGGCTCAGTTTTAAATAAGATGTTTAAAGTATCTCATTCCATAACTATTCCCTGGTGGCAATATACCAATATTTGGATATTTTTCATACAATATTCTGAGTCAGTCTGCTTCAGACAGCATATCAGCAATCCGGGAGTTGTCTACATCCCATAGTGAGATACCGAAGGTTATCTGTTTGTAAGAGACTGTAAGGTTACATATGTAACCCCCGTTCTCTGAGAACAAGAGTGATGTATCTCATCACACTTCCCTCCTTGCAGCAGCATGGGGAAGAGATGTGCCGACAATGACTTTAAGGCAGGTGACAGTGGCTTATAACAGGAAGGTGGGGCTTCCTGGTCACTGCTGTGACTTTTCTGTCATTGGACAGACATGGTCCTATAAAACTGCTTCCATCGTTTACACGCACAAAGGTGTTTCCCATAGAGACATACCTCACTCCTGTTATCAGAGAACCAGGGTTACATAGGTAACCTTACATTTTGTAAGGTACAGATTTGCATCCAGTGTCTTGGTCTTTAGCAAATATATATGTGTAAAGACTAGATAAAGCGGTTTAGTTCACAGAACAGTCACGCACACATAAAAGTCAGTACAAAGGGGGCTGATTTGACTTGAAAGAAAGCCACTCTCTGTAAATATATCATGGAGACACAGGTATTTCTACAGGCAATTTTAAACCAGCTCTATCTTGCACTTTTACTGATACACAAACAGTTTCTCGTACAACGCTGCTCATGCTCTGATAGAACAATAGCCTGTAGCCGGGTGCAACAAAAACCTTTAGTTAAGATCTGTTTGTTGCAACTGGGTCTTGTACTCAAAAGTACTAGAACAAAGAATTTCAAAAGATGAAATGGAAACAAAATAAATTTAATAGGCAAAAGATGGTTAGGAGTAAAAACTAAATTAAGAAAACACAAAACCAATCCCAGCTGCAAAAATAAATGAATTAATTAATCTGTCTCATCCATTATGTTATTTTGGTCATAAAACTGCTGCCACAGCTGTTGTTTTTCTGCTACTAAGTGTTTTTAAATACAATGTCAGGCTGGAGATTAAATTTAGCTTTATGTATTATATAAAAAAACGAACAGTGGTTATGATATACTAAAAGAAGAAGCAAAACAGAGAATTTCTGTAAGTGAAAAAAATCAACTGTGCTAGTGTAAAATACTGCAAAACTCATAAATGTCAAATATAGTCAAAATCTGCATCCTGACACTGGACCTGAACCCAGCGTTTGTGGTAATCTGGGTCAAACCAGCTCAGTGAAAACTATTCCACCCATAAAAACCCAAACCACTTTAACCTCTTACATCTGCAGCCAAACCATAGCCAGTCATTAGGAGAGACTGAACTAACACTTGATTACATGCATATGACATACATCTGCATACAAATATTTGTCTATATGTACTCAAATTCTTTTTGAAGAGGTCCTCTATAAGATATTCATGCTTTGCACGACTGGTGCGCCAAAACAAATACAATTATTAGGTCACAGTAGTGAACACTACAAGCAATGCATGGATTTGTATGAACAATTTTCTCAAACAAACACTCTTCAGAATGGTTGCCAGAATGAGGCCATACCTTTGGAATGTGATTCTTTAGACCCTGCACTCCAAATCTCATTAAATCCAACAAAATCCATCCCAGCAAACACATCCAGATCTTCATGATAGCACACACATTCACTCACTCATACATCACCTACTGTACATCACAATGCAGTGCAACTCACAGAGAAGGTAAGACTAGCCAAATATGTGCAAAACACACATACGCACCCACAAACTTTCGATCTACCCACACACAAGCAAAAACACAAATCTTCGTCTTTGCACAATGAGACACCTGTTTGACTGGGCCTAAGGGCAAATTGAGCTGGTGTGTGTGTGAGGGTACTTTTTCTGTCTTTGAAAGTAGATAGAAGGCTTGTAGTGTCCAGATACAAGTAATTACATGCTCGCCAAGGTAGATGAGCATTCATTAATAGAAAAATACTGTTTATACTGTAAATATTAGTGTCAATATTAAAAGTCAATTAGTAAAGCCAAACAGTTTTATTTTTTTTATTTTTATATGTTACCTTATGTTCAGGTAATTTTTTATCAGTTTAAGAGTTAAAAACAGTGAAAAACTATTCAAATGTAAACTTATCTTTGCATTACATTTTTATGATACCTGTTTACCTTTATGCAATGTCAGGGTGTTTTAGGTGGTTACTACGGCATTGCTAGGGCCCAAGTCAAAAGAGATCATCCTCAAGTCTCTAATATCCTGATCTCTCAATATGTGTGGGCTGGGGACCTTTTCAAAGCATGTTCTGTGTATAATAAAAAAGTAAGGTGTGCTGTATCTACTGTATTCTACTGGGTCTTTTTTTGACCCAAACAGAAAGGTTGTTTGCAATTTTTCACAAAACAAATATTTTAGCTTTAATTAACGTGCTGAAAGCGTGCAGTATATACAGTATATTGGAGAGTTTCACAAAGAGGAACAGTTTCGTCTTTAAATGAATCCCCTTTAAACATCACTGATACAGCCATACATGCAGACGGAGGACTTTTTCCCATTGCAGCACGTCTTGTCCTGTATTTTGAGCATTTCACACCATAAGTGTTGCGGTTTTTAGACTTTGTGTCAAGTTAAATCTACAGTAGTTCAACGTTTAAAAAATTAAACCCCTGCCTCAAGACTTCTGTTCTTTTCCATTGCACACCCTTTTTTTGAACATAAGAACATGTCTTATGTTAGAGGCCCCAGAGAAATGTGCATCTGATTGATTACTGTCATGTAAACTCGAATACAGCCTAATTTAACAGGGATTCAATAAGAGTGATTTTCAAAATATACAGTACTGGGCAAAAGATCTAGGCAGATAAATGTTACAAGCTCCTTAAGCGAATTCGCCAAAGTTCTTCTACTGTATATATTTAGGCTGTCTCATTTTGCTTTTGTCTCTTCACGTAATCCCAGACTGACTCAAAGTTCAGTGGGGGCATTGTGGGGGCCATGCCATCTGTTGCAGGGCTTCCTGTTCTTCTCTATTAGCAAAAGGAATGTGTGAGAGTCTAAAATGTATATTTCCTATTGAAACTGAAAATAAAAATAACCATTATAAATAACCAAAATAACCAAAGACTTTTGCACAGTAATGTATATACACTTACATGTTTTTTTTAAATGTTGCACACCTACCAGGAAATTAAAAGACTGTGCACATTTAACATGCAGACACATATTAAATTTATATCATCTGACAGAACACATACGTCTTGGAATTTCTTGACAGCTTGGTGAGATCTTATTGATGTGAATTATGTGTGACTGGAGAAGATGAGACCACTATCAGTACATAATCAAAGAGAATAGTCAGAGGGGCCCATCCACACCCTTTCCACTCTCAACGCAGAAAGAATGATCTCACTTCTGCAGCAATGTGCAGAGTCCACTTCAAGGCGCTCAGTGGAGATCTCTCATAAGGGTCCTCCCAAAACAGCTCGTTCTCAAAGCAAAAGGGAAAATTGCTTCCAGAAAATTCCTTAGTCAGTTCTGGATGTTTAGGACACAGATGAGTGTTGAAAGATTTTGAAATGCAGTGTTGACAAGTTCCTTCTATCTTTGCTGACAAGTTGAATCAATCAATCAATCAATCAATCAATCAATCAATCTATCTATCTATCTATCTATCTACACTGAGAGAGAAAAATAGAGAAGAGAGAGAGAGAGAGAGAGAAAGAGTGAGAGGGAGTGGAATCTCTGCACAGTCAATCTGCATTTACTGCGTTTGATTTATTGGGGGTTTGGGGGTGGACGGTACTAAATTACTGTCTCAAAACTGATTATTAGAGTCAAAAGTTTGTGATTGCCTGAAGATAGAGAGACAGAGAGAAGGAAGCAAGCATGATACAGACGCCTGCACAATGATATGCAATTACTGAGCTTTCAGTAAACCATCATACTTACCAAAAAAAGGGAAAATGCCTTAACTTAGATAAATGTTTGCACAGCAGAGCTATAATAGGGTCGAATGTCCCATAATCACATAGTGTTGTAGCTATTGTTTATTGTCACTTTGACAGTATGATCAGAAACATGTATAACTAGAATTTTGTTTTACATGTGTAATAGTTTTTTCAATGATCTCAGTTTGTGCTGCTGCAGGAATCAATTTAAACGGATCAAACAGATTGGTGTGGGTGGTATACAAAGCAGCTCTTTTTGGGCTACATCCTTCAGCAAAGAAACCTTATAAGTAGTAGACGAGTGACTTTGATTAGAGAGTTATCTAGATCTTTTTTATTATTAATTTATTATAGCTTTACAGTTTTAGAGAGGTTGAATTTAGAGATGCAACTTCAATCTGTGAGAATACAGAGCTATATACACTGGCAATACAGCCATTAAATTAATATTCTGGGTTCAATACAAGTTAAGATCAATTGACAGCATTTGTGGCATAAAGTAGACTACAACAACAACCCAAAAATTATAATAATTTTGACTCGTCCCTCCTTTTCTTTAAAAAAAGCAAAAGTGGAGGTTACAGTGAGGCACTTACAATAGAAGTGAATGGGGCCAATGTTTGGAGGATTTAATAGGCAGAAATGTGAAGCTTATAATTTTATAAACGCATTTACATTAATTCCTCTGTTAAAACTCATGTATTATTTGAGCCGTAAATTTTTATGTCATTTTTACAGGCATTTTAGGATTTGTTGACATTACATCGTCATGGCAACAAAGTTTTAAATGGCTATAACGTTACACAGAAAAGGCTAGTAGGCGATTTAAAAAAATCACTTTAACACGCATATTTATCTTATGGCTATACTTTTGAAACAGTGAGTATTGTAAGGTTTACAGATTGGCCCCCATTCACTTACATTTTAAGTGCCTCACTGGAAACGAGATTTTGCTTTTTTTTTAAATAAAAGGATTATTATGTATAATAAGTAGGGTTTATTGTGAGGTCTATGATTATTTTGTGCAATAAAAGGTTATATCAGTACAGTATTTAGCCTATTTATTTGTTGCATCTGTCAGTAACATCTTTCAGTCTTTTAAGGGCTGCATTAAGTGCTCATATACCTCTAAGAAATGTATATGATTGGTGGTGACCCTAACCCAGCCCAATTTTAGACAGGGATTTTTTAAATGACACATTATTTTGATAATCTACTAACTAGTCAATAGGTTCCACCATCGAGCCAAATGGTTACAGTTGCTGAACTAAGCTGCTCTGTACTGATCCAGGCATCGTTAAGACACTTATGATTTATTTTTCCAATGTGGTGCTGCGAAATCAGGATTAAAATGATTTCGCTGACTGAGCAACTTCCTAATCGTGAGTCGCCACTTCTCTAAAGATGGTTAGCTAACCATGCTGAGTAATCTGGGCTAGGAACGGTATGTAAAAGTGGCAATAGTGTTCCTAATAAAGTGCTCAGTGAGTGTACCGTATATGTAGTTTGCACTATATATATATATATATATATATATATATATATATATATATATATATATATATATATATATATATATATATATATATTTTCAAATGCACAGGTTTTGAATGGCCGTCAACGGAAAAGGAGGGTTTTGCCAGCAGGTGTCTATCATCGAAGCTAACCTGACAATCCCCCACCTTCACCCCGTATAAGGAAGAAGAGGTGAGGAAATGAGCAGCATAGGAACTTTTAAAAACACTGGTGTAAGCAACACTTCTGAGGCATTTACTTTAAGGACAGCTGCCAACATCTCATGCATGTCATTGCCCATGAACAAATAAATTACCTTTAAACAAAGATCTGAAATCCAGATTTTACATTTGTTACTTTAAACTCAAAGAAGGACCGAGTTCAAAGGCATGCCTGGAGCAGTTGAATTCTTCAGAGTAATTCTGACACATCCCTAGAGGAATACTCTGTCCAATACAAACCTAACTTTAGTGAAGAGTAAATCAATTACAGGCTTATGCCCACCTCTGCCAAACTAAACCCACTGGAAGAGCAATGCTATTTCTTAACACACTCACGCACCATTTTTAAACTTATGCTGGCTCTCAGCTGAGGTGAAGCCAGAACAGAACAACCTCATCATACCAAAACAAATATACAGAGATACACAGAAATAAATAAACTAATGCACAATGTCTTACAGTGTATGATCTAACAATCACATATTGCCCAGTGGGTCATGCAAATATGTACTATAACACCAGACAAGTTGAGTCATAGTGCTCAAAAATGAAATTTGATTATTCGGTTCTGGCCCACGCCCTGTGTCTATTGTTTTTTGAAGCGATCCAAATAAAACTGACTTGATTTTACCAACTCAAAGAGCCCATGAAAGGCCTTAAGGTTATACTTGGAGTTAGGGTTTGTTCAAATGATGGAAAGTATGAGCAATAATAATAGTGATGCTTGTCTTAGCAAACACAACTAATTAACACACACACAAAACAAAACTCTGACCCCAAAATATGCATGTGCATACATGCACATATCCAACTAACCATTCATTTACCTGGGCCTCAAAGTCATGACATGGGAAATTAAAGAAGAGATTATTAAGCAATTATCAGGGTTTTTCCTGGCTCAAAATAAGGCAGAGGTGGTACTATCGTGATCATGTGCACACATACACTTGTACCATGCCATCCAATGGCTGAAGCAAACACTTACAAGCAACGTATTATAGGTGTTCTAATAATTAGACGATTGAAGAAAATGACAATTATCAACTTTAAAAAATTTAAAAAGCTAACCTGTTCAACATTAACTTAATTAAATACAGCATAACAGATAATGTGTTAGTTTATAGTTAAAAACAGCAAACTTGACTAACCTCTTAAACCGATAATAAGATCATCTCTGATCTCAGGTATATGGGTGGGTATGGTGGGAAGGGACGATGTGTTGAGACCAATCGGTCACTGTTTTACAGCTTTGATTGGATTGATCGCTTCAGATTGACAGGTCTTGATATTCCATGTGCTCAACTGAAACAGTGCTGGATCTTATTACTTGCTACTTATTCCAAGTAATTATGTTTCTGGTTTATTGTGGCATTTACAAATGTATGCAGTTCTTAGGTTCAGTAAAACACTGTAAGGGGGTTAAGATGGGCAAGGAGGAGGCGAGAACCGGCTTGTCAATATAAATGATATTTTAATGAAAACTTAAACCAAAAGCACAAACATCAACACACACATGACGGACATGCCCGTAATTCTCTCTCTCCCGCACGATCCCCTGCAGTCGACCTTTATCCCTCACGGATGCTTAATTAGCCTAATACGGGACCGGGTGTGTAGGATCACGACCCGATCCCGCCCTCCGCCCTGCCACAAACACTCAGATCACTTGTTTGGAGAGTTTTTTGGACTTTTGATAAAAAAAGGCTACCTTGTTTCCAAATGCCCTAACTTGCTTTGAGATAACAACACAAACTTTTAACCCAGATACAGTTGATATGATTGTAGTCATCATGACAAGGATGAATCATTTATAAAATTAATAAATAAAGTGCATTACTTTCTCAGCAGTATTGTAACATGAGATGTACATGCTTGCATTTTTGATAAAAAAAAAAAAAGATTATATGTGTTAGTAATTTTTCAGTCACTGTCACTGAAAATAAGGCCATGAAACACTTAATAGATTTTGTAAACTCCTGTGTTCGCTCACAAAATTAACTTTTGTGAGACACTTTTTTGTGTTAGAAAGGCCGTATTGGATCACGCTCTTCTTCTGAGGTAAATTCACAGCATGTCTTCTTCCAAAAACGATAATGAGCTGAAATATTAGTTTTTTGGTTTAAATTGGTTCATTTAAAAGTAGAAAATTCAAGCTTCCTATAGTTCGCTGAGACTGAGATGGCAGAAAGCTGATGATTTCTTTATTTTACAAAACCGAAAATGTTTGCTGTTATTGTGTTTACACAAATAACAGTAAACCCTTTACAGTTTAAAATGATTTCTTACTCTTATCTGTATGATGGAGTATTTCTTTCTGCTGTTATCTGGGAAAAAGTCAGGTGATCGTGCCTGCGCCTCCTGTGACCACAGAGGATTGACTATGTTATGTAGGAGCAATTCAAATATTGAATTTTGGGGGCATTTACGAAGCTATTTTGAGCCAACGCCTGATTAGCTTGCTTGTTGTTAAGCTTAATAGAGTTCTGCTGGCTCTATGGAGATTTATAGTGGTTTAACGTCACAGCAGTGGCAAACAATGTCAAAGAGGGGGAAGGACAGGAGCTTGTGTGGTCTCGCAGAATTACAACTTAAATGCAGATGTTGGGCACACCTTTAATTGAGAATTGATGCCAAGGGCATCATTAATAAAAATATTAATACAAAAATAAGAAATGATTTGGGGTCTATCTGTGCACATGACTGCCTGCCTGAGTTTCGTCGACAGTCGGCAAGAAATTTGACAGAGGTGGCCGCCTCATAATTCTCTATGTAGGAAAATCCCTGATCATTGACCCTTGATCTCATGCAGTGCTAAACATTTCAAAGAAAGCCAGAAGTTTCTCATAAATCTGTTCCACTGGGAGCATGCATCCAGGAATCCGGCAAACCAAAAATGGTGACATCAAAATGAAACACCACAACAAAAAGTTATGTCAAGAGGTTACGCCTTCAAGAGAGACCGAAACAGCAGAAATAAAACAGGTTATTTTCAAACATGTTGCCGCTATTTAGTCTTTAAAATCCACCACCTTTATGACATGCCATAATGGATTCCAGGTGATTGACTGTGGCACAAAGAGGTAATAGATGTTTGAAACATGCTATGGTACTTTGTTAGTGAGAGAAACATTTGGTTTTGAATCTGATGGTATATGGAGTCCATCAATATTCATAGCTGCAGTTTCCTAAGCTGGGTCAAAGCCAATGATGACCCTGATTCCATTGACCAAACTGCTCACAGCTGCCAAACACACGGCACCTCATTAGGACCATGCTTAGACTACGCTCACAAAACCAGCTCCAGTCAGCTGAACAGGGAACTGAAAAGCTCATATGAACTTGGTATGTGTTTAGAGGTTTATGTTTGGTTTAATTTTTTTTCTTTCTTTCCAATCATCAGGGGGAACGCTTTTGGTTTTGTACACGGACAAAGACTGCAGACAGCAAACATTAAACAACTGTCAAAACCAGAGAGGTTTTTCATAATAAAAAGATCCTAGTAAAAGCTACTTTTAAAATTCCTTATGAGGTTGAAGGTATTTTAGTCCCACTTCATATTAGGTGTCTTTAACAAATTTGTACTAAAATTGAAATACATACAATAAAATTGACTTATTTTGTAATTACATGTTGTTCTGCAAAATTCTCACAAGATTCTGATTTGCTGCTACTGAGGCACGTGTAGGTTTATGGGTAGGGTTAGGGTTTAGATTAGGGTTAGGGTTTAGGCTAATGATTGGGGTAGGGTTAGGTTTAGGTTTAGGATTAGGGTTACGGTTAACAGTGTGCCCATGCATGTAATTAAATGCATGTACTATAAATATAAATAACATGCACATAGTATACTTGTGTACATAGTAAGTACAGTGTATCAAATGCATACGTGCATAGTAGTTAAAGAGAATTAATATAAAGTATTATGTATTTTATTTTAATCGATAGTATAATAGATCATGTGCGATGCTTCAGGCCATGATGTCCAGTTGTTTCACTGACAAAAACGCTATTATTGACATTGTCAGAAGAAACAACCCTTTAAACTATGCAAATCGACGCTTAAACATGCCAAGATATCTTTGAGTGACAAGAGAGCAAGTCATGATGTGCCCACAACACAGACAGGATTGAGCAAACCCCAATCAAATGGATTTATTAAACCCTAGGGTAATATCAATATTTTTAAGGTATATTTAGGTTGTTTGATGCTTGATGTTTGATATGAGGGAAAATACCAAAATTTGAGTCGTTATTTGTTGAAATCTTTCAGATTTCATCTCATTCAATTCAAACATGGACTGCCACGTTAGCATATTTATGAGGCACACAAGAACTAATGACTTTATTTGAAATTAATGCAAACTCAAATGAGATTTGAGAATTATGGAGATGGATAGATTTAAAATTATCTTTTTCTTACACAATGGTGTGGCATAGCTTGAAAAGACCTGAAATAGAGACCTGTTTCGTGGCATCACTTTTTCCCCACAGCCACCATATTTGTGACCATTAACAGAAGAAAACAATAGCGGTGAATGGAAAAACAGATGTAAAACGATATCACAAAAGAAATGCTTTTGATCCATGCTAAGTCCCGGGAAAGATATAAATATTGCCAAATTTGACTTTAGTGGACATTTAAATATATTTTATCCATCATTCAACACATTCTCACACGGGCGAGTCGTGTAAACATCTCTAATTCAGAAGGTACAAATGTATGTCTTGTTTTCTGATTTGGTCACAATATTACAAAATGTCTGTGATGATCCCATCAGTATGAATATAAGAGATGCTTTATTCTCATGAAGAATACATGTTTACAAGAATGTTTACAGTCTGGTGGTATGAATAAAGTCTGTACTACATGATCTTATGATGTGTTGTTTATTGACTAACATTAGTATATACACATTAAATATATATTATATATTCACATTATATGTTTTTTTATTTATTACAAAGTGTTACAATTATGACATACTGGATGCGATGCAAAACATTGTCCTATGAGAAT
This sequence comes from Xyrauchen texanus, assembly GCF_025860055.1. Classification (NCBI taxonomy): domain Eukaryota; kingdom Metazoa; phylum Chordata; class Actinopteri; order Cypriniformes; family Catostomidae; genus Xyrauchen; species Xyrauchen texanus. The sequence goes on from NC_068309.1 coordinate 11,498,643, forward strand.
TTCCAATATAACTGTATCCGAATTGATGATGTCATAATATAACTGACACGTGTACAGATAACGGAAAAGGAGCATCGCTGCTTGACTTTGGCAAAATTAAGCAGTCACTTCAAAAAAATACTTTACTGAAAGAAAGATTTCATTTTTGATATGGTAAATAAACACCAGTATCACCTTTTCATGATTTTTATATCGAAACAAAAATGTAGCTGGCTTTTGCAGCATACCACAGACAATGAAGAAATATGGAATTTTGGTCACAAACATGGCTGAGCAGTCATACAGTGATGTCACATGAAACAGGTCAATTGCTCAAGAGTTGTATGGATTACTTTTAAGGTGTTTTTTTTTATTTTTGAAGCTCAATAGCCCTACAGTTGTCCCCATTTATTTTTGATGTATTGAAAACAACACTCTGTCTGGACATTTTGCAATATATTGATATTTTGAGGTTTGGAGCATTTTTTTGTGCGCTATTCCTTTAAGTATTTTGTTCCATAAAGAAAGATGGGAAGTAACATAACAATGGTGCAGAGCGGCAAAGTATTGCTACTCACAACCAGTTTTGCACGAATAGAGTCACTATCCTCTGCCATCTCCAAAAGATCCTCCAGGTCATTCGAGGACAGCAGGAGTTCCTGGACACATTAAGAAAAGTAAAAAAAAAAGGGCTAAATTCTATATAGATAGAAATCTTGAATAGATTTATATTGATGCATAGACAAAATGAATTTAATGTAGTGGTATACAATTCAATATACAACAGTTAGTTCCAGTCCTCGAATCTGATTGGACGAGAGACGTTCCATAAGCAGAGAGACACAACAGACTGATTAACTACACAATAGGTGCTGTTTAAAATGGTGGAGGACATTGAGATTTCTATAGTGATCGACTATTGCACACCAGCTACCGCGAAATAGGGAGAAATACCCACACTTGGATGCTATTTTTCCACTGAAAAAGCTGATCTCTAGAAAGCTGACAGCACCTCTGCTTGGGAGTGGCAACAGGTGATTGCAGACACTCTCTCTCACTCACACACACAAACACAAACACACACACACACACACACACACACACACAAATACACACACAAACACACATGTTTGTCTACCTATCATTATGAGGACTTTCCATAGACATAATGATTTTTATACTGTACAAACTATAGATTATATCCCCTAAACCTAACACAACCCCTAAACCTAACCCTCACAAAAAAACTTTCTGCATTTTTACATTTTCAATAAAACATTGTTTAATGTTTTTTAAGCTATTTAAATTATGGGGACACTAGAAATGTCCTCATAAACCACATTTATAACATAATACCCTTGTAATTACCAGTTTGTAATCTAAAACAATTGTCCTCGTAAACCACATAAACATGCCCACACACATACACTCACATCCATCCATCCTTGTTTATCCAATAACTTGTTCGAAACAGCAAAAACCGTGATAATATTTTTAAAAGCGAAATTTTTTAATTACTAACAAATGCTTGGATGCATCATTTGTTTTGAACCAGCAACGGCAGATTCTAATCCGTCATGTAAGAAAGTAGTTCCATGCACAAATGCGTTTTTATGACATACTCAGTTTTATTTTAAATGTTTTCATTTACTTGTTCATTGAACTGTTGTATATAATCAATATCACACTCGCAAACATGCTATATGGCCATAAATCAGCACTGCTGTGATTACTATGGCCGAATCACAGCAGTGCCAAATCGCACTCTTGCTCATGTGATATTGCTTAAAGAAATTTTTAGGTATTGTCTTTGTTGAGTCATTTTGTTGATTAATATACAAGTGTGCTAAAGTCATTCTGATGTATCCCAAGTCTTTCCTCACTGTGGGGGAGATATACAGTACAATATGGCTCGCTCACCTCTAGAGTGTGCATGCGAGGGGAACGGGGAGGTTTGTGGTCCGTCCCGCCACACTGAGGCTGGAAAACACCACACTGATCCCGAGCTGCATCTGGTTCTCCCATTAGAAATGTCACCTGCATTAGATCACCCTGCAGACATAAGGCAAATGAAACAACATTACACTTATACAGATGTACACACATGCATACAACCTGTATCGTTACATGACACATGCATGTATGACACACAAATAGAGCAAATTTTGTGAAAGGGAAAATAGCTATCATCTACATGCACTGCATAAAACACAATCTCTACTTGATATGTGATATGATAAAACAAAAATTAAAACAAAAAACTTTTATTAATGAAAAAACACAAAGCTGGGTACAAAACTATGGATGCCCAGACTACATCCAACTTGTCTGGGAAAACAAAAGACCCACTGGATAAACAAACCAAGGAAAAGAATACTGGATAGGAAGCACTGGAACTGAATCAATAATACAGTGTGTAACCGACAGGACAAGATGGGAGAAATGCAATTGTCCAATCAGAATCAAGTATTCCAGAGAGACATGTAAGAAAAAGTGTTGTTTTTAAAGCAAACCTTCACAATGCCACCTCAAGACTGAGTGCAGTGTGAGTATGTAAATTGGATACTGGGACTCTATGATGTCATCCTTTGAGACTCAGCCTAGACTTCATGCTGTATTAAATTTCCTCGTCTAACACGAATAAAAAAGGACATTTCACTTTTCTGCAGCTGTCCAAACCTTACTCCTACCACCATTAAAATATCTGTCCTTCAGCAAGAACTAGGAATTTAACTTTTAAATCAAATTCAAATGCCAAAATAATACCCTCAAGTGCCATTGCCCTCCCACTTTGAGGTGGGTCTCTTGTTCTTGCATGCAATAATCTATAATCTATGGACACATATACACTACAGCTAAATACAACTGCAGAACGTCTATTTTGAAAACCAATAAAACATAGTCTTGTTCAGGTATTTAACTCTGTGATTCAGATATTGTTGTAACAGACTAATATACAAAAAAATACAAAATCTCTATCTGCTTGACAGCAACACAATGTATAATCCATCTGGCATCATGGATGAGTATAAACGCAGATGGTAGGCTTGGGTATAGTAACTCCAATATGCTATAAACTTGACTTTGGTTTTAAATACCAATGGGGACTGTTCTGGAGATGTATTTACGTGTCATTTGTTGAGAGCTGGTGAAAGGATGAATTATAGACTGTTCTCATTCCAAAGGTGGTGGATAGGTGCTAGGTCCTACTATGTTTGGATCTTATTAAACAAAAGTACATTTGCATTCTCACCTCAAAAGGGGTCTCAAATCCCTCAACGATTCCTCCCACCATCACCAAGCCATCGGTGGAGATTCCAAGACCCTCCTTGTAGGCCCAGTCCACACTCTCAACCATGAAGCAATCCACATACAATGCCAACCGTCCTGTGGATACACTTACCGCGACACGATGCCAACCCCCATCGGACAGTACGCCAACAGGGAACCTGGGAGAGACAGCGCCAGTTTTATATCATTAGCGAAAACTAAAACAAAAAACTACATAAATGGAAATATTTTAATTAACTGAAATAAACATAAAAATGATTGAAAAAAACTTAAACTTAACTAAAATACAGTTTAATGAGAAATGGAACTAACATAAAATAAAAATGACCACAAATTACATTTTTGTTCAGTTTTTGATAAATAGCATATTATAAAATATACAACCAGTATTCATTATAAATGGAAATGCCACTTGATACCAATAACACTAGCCAGCCAACAACTAAAATTAAAAGAGTGGGGAAAATGAATGTAAACTACGATAAATTGAAAGGAAAAATTTAATAAATAATTTTAAATTAAATTAAATCTGAAAACAAACAAATATGATTAATTTTGTTTTCTGAGCTTGAAAAAATACACGGTAAAGCATCAAAAGTGCACTTGGGAGTCAGGAGAACACATGGAAACCACAACCCATACGATTCCCTGGCCAAACCTTCAGAGACACTTCCAGTCTATGTAATGACAAATGAATATTTTTTTGGTATGCAAGCTTAAACTAAACAGAAACCCACATGAGACTATGGTAAAAACATTATGACAGAGTAATGTCACCCTGATGATGAATGGAAATCACAAACAGGTAAAATGTCAGCGTAAAAGTTCCATTTATTTTGTCCTGCAGGTGGGTAATTAGGCAACAGGTCCAAATATTAGTTTTGAAAGGCCATGAGTTACATACCATGCCTCATTTGTACGTTTCAACAGTAAGGCTTGGCGTAAGTCACACAATGTTAGATTTAATATAACGAAGAGCTGTTCAATCCAGTAAAACTGCACAGTAGGGTCTGTGCTTATGTTTAAGATTTAGGCTAAGCCAAAACTAATATTCTCATGACATGAAAAATGAGTGGAGGATGGTTTTGCCATAATGTAACAAGACGGCAAGTTAGCTATATCAGGGAGATCTTATGTACAAGACAAAAATAGAATAAACAGACTTTGTTTACATAATATGATCTCTTTTGAAAGATCTTTTTCTTGAAAAGATGGCAATGTGTCAATAACAAAATAATCAAAATCACCAAATACATGCTGCCTTTTCTCATTTCCAAGTCCTCTTGCTATTTTATATTTTATTTTATTTTTATTCTGACATTAATTGCTTCCTTAAATGTAGTCGACTACAAAACAAATCAGTGCTAGAAATGTGGGCTTGGGGAAAGTGACTGAATTTATCTGTTGTTGCTCATTTACAGGAAAGTTTTCTAATAGTGACTCTATTTTGCTTGTTTACAGCACTTTACTCAGCACATCTGCAGTTGAAACAGAACAGAGTGGACATTTACTCATAGTGCCGTTGTTGGGTGCTGATGAACGTGAATGTGTAGGCACTGATGCGGATTTGCAGTAGAATGTGTCCATCTGGGCAGAGGAAGGTTAGCACACTGCGGTCATCAGGCTGGGAGCTGCGCAAATGCAAAAGCAAACTGAACTCATCGCCAAACCTGAAACAGAGATGGGAGAGAAGATCAGGGGAGTGCTTTTTTGTGTTCATAGTATCAAAATATTCTGAGTTATGTGAAATATCATGAGGAGATTTGCTTTAATGTTTGATGCCTGCTTGGTTATGCTTCCACAGTGGTACAAACATTTCTACAAATATGATGGGAGTTAAAAATATGTTTCACATGGGATTATCCTGTTAGTAGATAGTGAGTGTGCGTACCTGTATCCAAACACCTTGCGTAATGATATAGAGAGGGTGGAGTACTGGCCAACTCGCAGTATTGGACAACTTTGGCTTTCCTGAATTACTGATGCATTGCTCTGATTTGCCACCGGCCACAGATGAGCAAGAACATCTGTTTCTTCTGCCAAGTTAATAGAAATATGAAAAAATACATAGTTAGTTCCACTGTATAAAAAAAGATGCAATGAGAGTGAATGTGACTGATGATTACATTCTAGCTAACATCTCCTTTTGTGTTTCAGGGTAGAAAGTCATATGGGTTTGGAACAACATGAAGGTGAATTAATGATGAGAGAATTTTTATTTTTAGGTGAACCATCACTTTAAGGTGTGGTCACAATAGACTTTGTGTTTAATTAATTTCCATTCAATTGCATGTGAACATAGGAGAGTGGAAACCCAATGAAGTTTCATCTTTTGCTCTGTACTGTATGTTTGGTGAACTCTGACTTGAAAATTAGCCTAGCAAAAGGCTGTTTAACCAACAGAAGATTTAACAGATTTATCATTTATTATAAACAGACGCCCTAGAGTGTGACATCATATCCTGTTACATGTATTCATTGCAGGATCTAAAACAATGACTTGTGTGACCGCACTGTAGCCTAAAAGTCAAAAATATTATTTTGTATGACTGAATCAACCTGACTAAATAAGTCTTTTTTAAGATTTAGATCAGTTAGAGATTCTTAAGGTAACAATTGCATGTAAACACTTTTCACAGTGTAACCTAGATTGCATAATGGATCCCAGAAACATCTGTTTTGGATAAAAGAGCAGGTACAGATGAAAGCCGAGCCTGTAAACAAAAGGCTCTGTTGTCTAGGTGCTCTTATACATTTAGCATTTTTTCCTGTATTAATCACTTGTTCTGTTGAGGTCTCCGGCGACGCTGTGGGAGAGCAGTCACTCAGGAAATCAGTTCACCATACAGCGAAACAGACCTGTTCAGTTCTGTCATTAAACATTTAGAGGGTCAGAACACATCAGCTGGTACTAAATACTGCAGTCATTCTCTATACTACCCACCATTGTGCTCTCTTTAACATGCTCATTTCCTGTAGGGGCTAATGGTCTGATTTTACAGAGGGCACCGTTATGTTGTGTGTACTGTATGTGTGCATTAGATCAAGTTTATGTATGTGTTTCAGTGTGTGTGAGTAGGGCTGCACAATTCTGACAAATGTTTTGTTTTGTTTAAACATTTTGACCTAACGTGAGACATTGATAGAACGACACAATGACGATTGGTTACGTGTGGCAGCTGTAATTCTAATTATTTATACAAGTTATTAATAATTCTGCAGCCATACCTGTGAGTATGTGTGTGCATGCTTCCAGGCGGCAGGCTTGTGTTTTAGTGTGCAACATTGTGCTAAATAAGACAAATAAAGAATACTGCATTAATCAAACATGGAGAGAGTGACTTTGCAGGCAAAGCTCACAGGTTTCAAACACACCTGGTCTGGATGAAGGATTGGAGATGTTACAGCACTCTCTAATGACGGCATGACCATCACTGCACCATGTCATGTAGTAGAGTGTGTTTGTGTGAGAACTGATGCATAACCACAGGCCTTAAGCCCGAGAAAGATTTGGCTTGGAGAGCAGGCTTCATTTCAAACTCAAACTCAGCAGACCAAGAATCAAACATGCACACATACTTCAGACTGACTTAACTGTTTAAATGGACAGTGCACAACAATAAACTTTCCAATGTGTTTATTTAATACTGTTGTTTATAATATAATTTTGCATAAAATGTCTTTGAGTTAAAAATGTATTGACTTTAATGAGTCAAGAAAAAACTGCACAGACTTCCCAACACTACACTCTTAGGAATACTGCCTGCTCTTGCCTACCACTCAGAAATGTAGAACCTGCTGCAAAAAATAAATAATCAGGGTAATGCAGACCTTTAATCAATACAGGACAAATAGTGTTAGAGTATGCCATGCTGAACAACATATCCCTTGTGAAAGAGAGGGACCAACAGTAATTGTTGAGCCAGATGACACTGACATTAGGTGGTTACAGCTGCCTCTGTTGACACTATTAACAAGGAGAAAAGACAGTCGGCAGGTTAAATGTGCACAGCTGATTTACAAACTGTCTAACAAGGAGTGCTCCAGCACCGCAAGCCTTTTTCTGGGAACATGTAATCACTCCAACAGGATTACACTTCCCCCTCTTCCCTTACTCTCCCTTAGTTTCATGGTAAACACATGCCAAAGTAAACATGCTCCGAATGTGCAACAGATTATTTGGTTTCTTGTTTATTAAATTTCTACAATTTCTTAATGAAACATTTGGTAACACTTTACAATAAGGTTCCATTTAGCTCATGTTAACATTAGCTAACATGAACTACCAATGAACAATACTTTTACAACATTTATTAATCCTAGTTAATGTTGATTTCAACATATAGTAATATTTTTTTTTTTTAAATCAAAAGTTATGTTAACATTTGTTAATGCACTATGAACTAACATGAACAAACAATGAACAATTGTATTTTTATTTACTATCATTAACAAAGATGAATAAATGCTGCGAAAAAATATAATGTTCATTGTTAGTTCATGATACCTCATGCATTAACTAATGTTAATGAATGGAACCTTATTGTAAAATGTTACCAAACATTTTTATAAATTTTCTGCTCCAGTAAAACAGTTCAAGATGGACAACAAGCTTAGGTGCAACATGCTGTCATTTCCTTAGTGGTTGTCACATTATTTATGGATATTAGTCAAGCTCTATTAGTCACACTGTTGGAAGCGGATAGGTAGGACCCTATCTGGTGACATAGCCTAAATTCCACAATTTCCTGCTGGAAAAAAAAAAAAAACTTAGACTAACCTAAGTGGGTTTGCAGGTCTTTGTTTAGGATGGTCTTCCAGCCTGTCCAAGCTGGTGCCCAGAAGGTATAGTTTTGGCCTATGTTTCTTAAACCCCCAGCAAACAGACCAGGCTAGGAGACCAGCTAAGATCAGAAAAATATCAAACATTTTTAACCTGCGTAAAATGTAACATATATTTACATTTGGCTTACTTCCTGCCTTTACAAAAATATATCAACAATTAGACTCTGCTGGCTGAACGTCTGAAAAACAAAATAAGTAATTTTCAGGTTAAAACCAACAAAAAGGTCCATAAATACTGAGGAAATTACATCACATTCACATCAAAGAGAAGATGACTTCAGTCCAGATGTGGAAAACACTGTCATCCTAAATTACATTTGAATAAAAGAAAGCAACTTGGCTCTGCGAGGACATTACACTCATTTATATTACAATCTTGAAGGTTGGTTGGAGAAATCTGGTTGTGAAGCATTCTAGCAAAATTGTATAATTTATCAGGAAATGATAAAAAGAAAAGAAGACAGAAATGGAAAGAGAGGGAGACAGAGAGAGAACAAAGAAAACCGGTTAAAGAAACTATGGAAAAAACATGTTCCTCGCCTTCAGGTAAGGTTCAGGTCATACAGCTCTTAACCTAGTTCATTTCAACAAAATGACTCATGCATTTTCACTCAATTTAATACAACTCAGAAATGACAAACACAAAAAACATAAACCAGATGCCTAAAAGCTTGAAACGTGTGTGCTCATAAACTACTGCCATATCCTGAAGGCACTATGGTGTTCGTTCAAAGCTGTGTAGTTATGACATGGGAGATTGAGCTTGGGGTCACATAAAGCATACTGTCTGAATCCTCACGGCAAGGGCTGTGTCTGGCTTATTCAAGCATTTTCCATAGGATCGGGCCTACTCCTGTGGCCATGTTTGGGAGAGCATACTGCGCCAAAAAGAACATTCCACTAGGACACGTCATGTCTACAACATGGATGTGCTACAGAGTGGATAACGGGTTGGGTTGTCTTGCTTTCGACTGGCCAGTTGGGATGAACGTAATGAGTACCCCTGGAGTAGAGTAAAAGATCGATATTGTGATTTTAAAAATCGATGTTGGGATCATTGAAATGAAAAATGTAATTAATCTGAAACTCTGCTTTTTTTTTACTCAGCCCTAAGCCACAACACTGTGGTGACAATTTATGTACAGGCAGCACCACTGACATTTTCAGAAAATCTTGTTCATTTTAATATTCTAAGAGTAAATTAACTGAAAGTAAATAGACTGTTTTACATTCCACTGTTTCAACTGCCGCACAGCCCTGTCAGCACCTCTATGAGATAAAATACTGACGTAAAAGTAATAAATTATCAAAAGTCAAAGACCTTTTGCAATGAGGATTATAAGATCTGTAAGTAATTACAGCATTTGATAATAACTTCTCTATGGCTTTTCAGCAGCCATATTGTTTTCCAAGGAATGCATCAAAAGCCACAACTGCAACCCAAGTGAAGCCCCATTCATCATCGCGTGTGCCCTCCAGCAAAGACCCCCCTGATCACTCACATGTTGTCTGCCCATCGGAATGCTTGCACATTTGTAGCTAAATGTGCAAGCTCTTTTCCAAAGTGGATGGAGCATTTGTAGAGGGAGTGCAAGAGAGAACAAGACCAAAATAGTGTGGAAAATATGTGGCAGAGACAATGAGATGGAAAGATCATTTGAAGACAAAAGGACTGGTTGCTTGGCCCCTGGTAGTAAAGTCTGTTCCTCTATCATATAGCTTCCATAATGCTTTTTGGTGTGGGTAGGAGACTCAATTGAGATGGGATTCTTCTTAGAACGAAGGCAAAGTCCTCAGGAAACTCGACCTAATGCATAAAAGCAAAGCCGTGATGGGCAAGCTATTTATGAGCCACAGACAGCTCAAGTCAAAGTTTAAAAGCAGGAGGATTGACAAGTCTGATGGAAAACAGTAAACCTTTACATAAGAAGCTGAAATAAATAATAACCCATAGCAACCATAAAAATGTACATGAGTAAAAACAAGTAGAAAACACACAAAGAGATGCATTTGTACAAAAGATGATGAGAAATAAAATGATTATGAGAAAAAAAAAAAAAAATTATATATATATATATATATATATATATATATATATATATATATATATATATAGTCCCCATGACCCTGTACACAGGATAAGCGGTTGACAATGGATGGATGGATGGATGGATATATATATAGTATATTTCTTAGCTTAATTGTCCAAATATGAGAAGCCAACATAGTTATAAAAAAGCATCCAGTTACAAATTACAGTCACGTTTTCTGCTTTTGGAGTAACAGTTCACCCAAAAAAAGAAAATTATGCCATCATTTACTCACCCTCATGTTTCAAAACCATTTCACTCTAGGCCTGTCAGGCTCCAAAATGACAGATTATCAGAGAATCAGTGAAGATAATAAGTTTTTTCAGTCTGTTCGCCACACAAAGCTACTGCATGGGTTCAGAAGACATGTGGAGTTGTATTGTTAACTTTATGATACTGTATTCATTTACATTCTGTATACAGTATGTAAAGGATATTCTTCAAAAATGTAAATGTTTTGTTCCATAGAAGAAACTTGTGTCATAACAGTGAGTAAAAAATAGGAGAATTTTAATTTTAGGGTAAACCCACAACACAGTCCCAGATGTGGATGTCTGCATCGCGTGGGAGGAGAGTTCAGACACTGCAGTGCAGACACTAAATTAGATCCAGAATTAGCCACAAGTTACATCATGTCGCATGTTGCATGCATGCATGTTGCACAAAAATTATGTCAACGTTAAAAATTTGAATGCTTTAACAAGGTGTGACAGGGCGGAGGGCGGGGCCGGGTCATGATTCCACACACTTGGCTCCTAATTAGGCTGATGAAGCCCGAGAGGGATAAAGGCGACCAGAGATGACAGTGCAACAGAGAGAGAGTTACAGCTCCCTAAGGCTGTCCACTCTCACATAATGGCGTAGTGGGCTAAATCACATAACTGTTAATCATAAGGTCGCTTGTTCGATCCCCACGGCCACCACCATTCTGTCCTTGAGCAAGGCATTTCACTCCAGGCTGCTCTGGGGGGATTGTCCCTGTAATTGGTGCACTGTAAGTTGCTTTGGATAAAAGTGTCTGCCAAATGTGCAAATGTAAATGTAGTATTAAGATACGGTTTGCTGACCCAGTTACAAGTGCACAATCAAGACACATCGGTGTTTACGTCTGGTAAAAATATGCATCTCTTTTGACCAATTGTGTCTGGATTTCAAGGGGCGGCTCTCTGTTTTCATAACGACATACTGTACAGTACATAATTATTCTCTCAGTGTATTACTGCATTATCATAAGTCCCAAAAAAGTAAAAGAAGAAAAAGAAAAAGCTAAAAACTGGTGCAGTTTCTCTTAATTACAATGGGTATCCATTCAGAATGCTTTCTTCTGCCACGATCACCACGTGAATGGGTCATTAGCAGCTCTAACCTGCTGAGGGGCACTACAGCCATAGAATTTCAACAGGCCAGAGCTGAATGCCTCAGTGCTCTTTCTCCTAATGTAATGACCATTAAGTTGGAGGCGGTAAGGGCAAGTTAAGCTTGTTTTGCCAAAAGCCATAAAAAACAACAAACACCACAACATTTAATTTCTGGGTAAATGTTGCAGTGGAGACGCATGATAAAGAATTTACTGCAGCATTCAACATTGAAGAAGATGTCCGCACATTGGAAAGTTATTTGTTTGCATTAATTAATTCACATTTCATTAGAAATATTTAATATTTGTGAGTATTTTTATACATATGCAGAGACGTTATGAGAGAGCATCATTAGACCGAATTTTCAAAAATTGTGACTTCCAAAAACTGTTAAGAATCTAAACTTGTGCTTTGTATTTATTTGCGGATAGGCTAGCCCATATTTTGTATTTTTAACAAGGATTATCAAAGGTGAATTCATCATTTATATGTATACCACTGTGTCACATTATGTTATATTCTCCTGACAATAAAAACGGTGAACAGAATCATTATTTATAGAAGCAGAATACTTATCAAATTAAATATAATAAAATATTTGAAAAAGAATTGCAATTTACCATTATATAAATTAGGGTGGAAGTTAGTAATGTGACCAAGTTATTTTGTCTCAATACATGCATTTGAGTTCCCCGTCTGTAGCTCACTTCAACGCTGTGTTGAGTGAAGCGACACTTCGAGACTTTCTTCAAGGCCTCGGTTACCTCTGAACTTGACAAAAGGCCAATGAGAATTTGGCAGACAGAATTTGCATGTCCCTCCCCCGGACATATGGGTATAAAGGGAGGGAATCATGCCTCTGTTCATTCAGATTGCAGAGCGGTTGTGCGATCAGTGAGCTGAGATCAAGTACTGTTCCACTTACCTCTGCAGAGCATATGCTGTTGGATCTATGGTACATATCAGCGGCTTTCTCCTTCTCTGCACGGCAGTGCAGCTTTGCCCCTTAGACAGTGCTGCTAAAAGAGAATATTTTGTAAAAGAGTTTATTTTCTCTAAAAGAGCAATACACAGCTGGCGTTGAACGTCCCTTTCAGGACGCGTCTTTATAAAGATGCCCTTCTGCCCCTGTGTAGTTCCTGGATGAGGTCGATTTCTCTTTGCTCCTGATGATCACAGACGCTGCCTCGTGGGTGGTATAATCATGGTCCCCGAGGTTGCGATCCACCAGTGCCCTGAGAACGCCTCCACCTGGCGGGATCGCCGGTGCTCTCCTCCTTTGGAGCCAGCTGCAACTCAGGTCATTGTGCGCCACTCACATCCTGGGAAACCTCAACACGGCAGTGGATGTGCTGTCGCGACAAGGTACGATCAATGGAGAGTGGAGGATCCACCCCCAGGCTTTCCAGCTGATTTGCGCTGGCACACAGCTGGCCCCGGGGGCTGCGCAAGTACGCATTTCCCCAGTGAGCCTACTTGCACAGGTGATGTGCAAGGTCAGGGAGGATGAGGAACAAGTCACTCTGGTGGCCCCCTACTGGCCCATGCAGACTTGGTTCTCTGATCCCATGCTCCTTGCGACAGCCGCTCCCTCGCGAATTCCCCTGAGGAAGGACCTTTTTTCTCAGGGACGGGACACCCACTGGCATCCACGCCCAGACCTCTGAAGATCTAAGTGGCCTACCACCTGCTGTTATAGACAAGATCAACCAAGCCAGAGCTCCCTCTACCAGGCAACTTTACGCCCTAAAGTGCCGCTTGTTCGCAAACTGGTGTTCTTCCCAATCTGAAGACCCACAGAGATGCACTGTCATGACAGTAATCTTGTTTCTGCAAGAGAGCCTGGAGGGAAGGCTGTCCTCCTCCACCTTGAAGGTTTATATAGCAGCCATATCAGCTCACCATGACGTAGAGGACGGTAAGTCCCTTGGGAAGCATGATCTGATTATCAGGTACCTTAGAGGCGCCAGGAGGCTAAACCCTCCCAGGCCATGCTTGTTCCCCTCATGGGAGCTCTCCGTGGTCCTTTCAGGCCTTCAGAGACCCCCATTCGAGCCGCTAGAATCAGTTGAGCTTAAAGCCCTCTCCTTGAAGACATCCCTCCTGATCGTGCTCGATTCCATCAAGTGGTATGGGGAACTGCAAGCGTTCTCAGCGACACTTGCCTGGAGTTCAGTCCGGCAGACACCCATGTCGTCCTAAGACTGTGATCGGGCTATGTGCCAAAGGTTCCTACGACCCCCTTCAGGGACCAGGTAGTGAACCTGCAAGATTTTCCCCAGGAGGAGGCAGACACAGCCTTTTTGTTGCTGTGTCCGGTGCGTGCTTTGCGTACCTATGTGGACTGCATGCAGAGCTTTAGATGTTCTGAGCAGCTCTTTGTCTGCTTTGGTGGACAGTGGAAAGGGAACGCTGTCTCCAAACAGAGGCTTTCACACTGGGTTGTTGACGCCATCACTTTGGCCTATCACACCCAGGCCGTGCCCCTTTGCAGGTTCAATCACACTCGACGAGAAGTGTGGCATCCTCGTGGGAACTGGCTAATGGCACCTCCCTAGCAGACATCTGCAGCGCAGCGGGCAGGGTGCAACACTCAATACCTTTTAGAGATTTTACAATCTCAGGGTTGAGTTGGTCTCATCCCTTGTTCTCTCAGGTCCGAGCACGTAGAATTCGGGAATGCGAAACTGAGGAATTCCCCGACCAGACCCACTATGGGTAAATTAACTAAAATGACTCTGTACTGGGATTGGTTCTCCACAGGATGCACCCTTGTGGATTAATCCCCCTCTGTGTATTTTCCGCTGTACGGTCCCCCTTTCTCCCTTGAGAAACCTAGAGAGAGAAAAGGCGCGGCTGACGCGGCCTGCTCCCATGCTTGGCTCCCAAGCATGGGCTCCAAGCATGGGAACATAGCGTGGAACACGCTATGTTCCCCCTTCGGGATGCCAGGAACCTATAAAGTTTATAACTATTTTATGGGGCGTTGGGGAAGGGTACGTTCAGTCTGACGCAGTCTGTTGCTTTGGTACGCAACTGCCTGCCCACACCTGCATCAGCAGCGCATGTACACGGTTCAGGTGCAGGTGCATGGCATGACTGAATAGGGACCCCTAGTGTCACTTCACTCGACACAACGTTGAAGTATGCGACTGTTATAACCTCATTGTGACATGGTGTCCCCCTGGCCATGATGCTGAACCGAGCCACTGCAATGGCCGAATCTTATTCTCGGCTCCTCAGTGCAAAACCTGAATGAACAGAGGCATGATTCCCTCCCTTTATACCCGTATTTCCGGGGGAGGAACAGGAAAATTCTGTCTGCCATATTCTCAAGTTCAGAGGTAACTGAGGCCTTCAAGAAAGTCCCCTATTGTCGCTTCATCCAACACAACGTCTCGTTCCCTCCATTAGGGAACGGAGGTTACAACAGTAACCTAGACGTTTGCTTGGCACTGGTACTTGGTTTTTAAAAGGGTTTTTGTGGTAGGGTTTGAAGAAGAGCAGCATTTCATGGTATATTTTCCATGGTGTCTTCACTTTAGCTGCTTTATAAATACTGTACTTGAGTTGTGTCCAGATTTGGATTGGATATTTCAGCAATCTTAATAAATTGCATTATTTTTTGTGTTTTTTGTTTTTTTCATTTTTGGATCAGATTTATTTGTTTGGTTTGGAAACCAAATGCAGGTTTCTTTGGACAGGTTCTTCATACAGTAAAACCCATACTGTTCTGGCCTTCAAGAAAGTCCCCTAGTGTCGCTTCACTCGACACAATGTCTCGTTCCCTCCATCAGGGAACAGAAGTTACCTAGACGTAATAACTAGAAATGCTATGCAGTTCAAACCTGTTGTTATTCATTATCTTTTGTAGTATTTTATTAGTAGTTAATACTTGCTATTAACCAATGTTGCCCCAAAGCTTGATAATATTGATTGTTTTTCAGAGTGATAATTTTCAGAGTGAATATTTGCATTCAGATATAACCCCAAAAGTCTATTCACAACATAGAAATACACAACAAACTGCATTAAGAGTCTCTCTCCAATGGCGTGGACTGTGAAACTTTGGTGTGCCATATCTGTGCGACCAAGGTTCGATTCTGCATTTGGTGTATTATTTTTCCCATTCTGTTTCTTGACTCCACTCTTAATATTTAATTTATTAATATTTATAATAAATAAAAAATAATATAAAGGTAGTTTTACTTTAGTACATTGTATTAACCATGACACTGCGTGAAAAGAGCTGTAATCGGGCATGTAAAACTCCTGAGTACTCCTGTGTACTCCACAAATAAACGGATGTGTACGGGAGTTTGCTGTCCCGTCACACAATCCCGAATACTCCTGGATATGTACCAAGTTTGGGGCACAGCAGGGAGCCACTAGGGCCATCAGTTACCATGGTGAATAATCCCCCGGTCGGGGTCAGTGCCAGGGAATATTAGCATTTCACACCTTTGGGACACAAGGCAGTGGCCTCCTTCAATTGGTCAGAGATCTTACATAGGATTGGGTGCTGGATGCTTTCCCCCTCCTCTAAACCCCTCCTCTAAAACCCTAAACCCCTCCTCTAAAACCCCACACTATTGGTCCAGTTTAAGGCCTCATTTGGGTTTATTGTTACTCATTATTAATATTTATTATCATTGGTGTTCATGGTTATAATGTAAAGACAATCAGATAAACAAAGTTGAGTTTGTTATTTGTATTATTTGTAAATGACACTGGGCACATGACATATATATACATATATATATATATATATATATATATATATATATATATATATATATATATATATATACACACAATCAAAATTCTATAAATAAAAAATATGTTAGCATAGAATACACTTTACTATTAGTCATACAATATATAACCCCATCTAATACGTAAGGCCTGTGTATAATATTTAGAAAACAATATAATATACAAATACTTTAGAATATATAAATAGTACAATATATAAATAATACAATATATAAATATAGAGATACCAATGTGGATTTGTATAAAATATATAAATGCAGTATATATAGAAAACTAAATAGAATTATATATAATACAATCTATAAATAATACTATATAAAATAAATACTATATAAAAAACAACAACAGAATATTCAAATTATACTATAGAATAATATTTAGATGCGTAATGCTAAAATAATTCACAGGCCAACTCGTGGATGATGAGTTCCTAAGTACTTCTGGTCTGCTTCCAGTCTTTTTTGTAGCACCCCACACAGCGCAGACAAAGCTTTACTACGGGTTGGAGACCGAACAACCCACACCGTCTTTCCATCCAAGATGGCATCCTCCTCTTCAGACATTTGGTCAACTGTTGCAGTCTTCCAGATAGCTGCCTCTTCCTCTGTCTGGAGAACACCAGTCCTGCTGCTCAGCAGCTGCAAAATGGGAGGGAAAAAAGAAATTAAACCACTGAAAATATCAAATGGGTTGGGATGGGAGCCTTTTAGTCTTTTACTGAGATTTATATTTATTTATACTTACTCTTCTTTTTCTTTGTCTCGTGCGAGCAATGATCCTGCTGTCCTCCATCTTCTCTTTGTTCTCATCTTGGGCCATCCTGTAACCCCTTCGAACAGTTTCAAAATATGTCTTGCAGGATGCTAGAGAGAGGGAGATAGTGAGCAGGGAGAATGTGTTTATTTATAACTAACTAGTCTATACAGTTAAATAGTTGTAGTCTTGGTATATTCTCCTGTGACTTACCTTTAACAACAGCAGGATCTACGTCCGGTACAGCCATGGAGACGCCATTAAAGAGATAGGTTGTGACCTCGAGGTTGTGGGGGGAGGATAGACTGTGGAGCAGTAATTAAAGAAGGTTGATTAAAAATATAATTTAGAAGAAAGGACTGTTATGAAACAATAGTTTTAAAGATATACCTTGTCTGTGGGTCATATTTGTGTGTGTTGTTTTCCCCATTGTGCAATCTGCGTACAGCTTCCTGTAAAAATCCAACATAGTATGAGAGCTCAATTCAAATACATTAATAAATAAAGCACACAAAGTTAAGCGGACACCGCAAAATGTTTGTGACTTAAAAAACTAAAATAAATAAAATAACTTACCGCAACAGATTTATTCCCAGCTCTCTTTAATTTCTTCGAAGCAGGCTCCTCTCTTGCCTCTTTGAGCTCATCGATGTCCGCCTCCATCTTAACCAATCTCTTGTCCATCGTCTCCAGCTTTTCAAATATCCGCTTCAAACTTGCATTCACCATATTCACCAGTCGGTTTTCGTTCGGACTCAGAGTTTGAAAAGCCACGTTGTCCCGGCGTAAAGGAGTAACATCTCTACTCTGCTCTCCGTAAAACTCCAGCATTCTTTTGCAAGCCATCTTCGCGTTGTAAATAGGATACGGCGTACCTTTACTAACCTGTATATTTTAGATATCTTTTGTTTTATACATACTGGTAACACCCATCCACAAACAAAATGTGCCGCCTCTAAAGTTTTCAGGTAATGCTATTGGTTACTTTCACTGACACAAAACATAAACTGATTCCGTTGGTTGGAACTGGATGACGTCATTGTATTTCATCCAATTGCACGCTTGGAAAGTAGAAATACGGAAATCAAGCACTGTAGCGAAATAAACACAGCAACCTCAGTCACTCCTATTTATTTATTAAAAGACGCTACTGATAGGCCTACTCGGCGTGTTTCAGAAAGTTTGTTTATCACGCAACCAGAGGACAACGAACATGAACAACAACCGGAAAATGATGTGGACAACACTCTGCAAGGTATGAATAGGTTGTTTTCAGTAATTATAATTATGCCCAGTTCATTTCTATTTGAAATTTGAAAGCTATACTACCCAGCTGTAGTTTCAGTCATTATTTTACTCTGAACTAAGCCATGTGGAGGCGTAAATGCATATGGTAACCAAGCAACGTTAGCAGACTTGGGACCAGCTGACCACCTACCTCTTAACAAATCATGAATGCATACATGATAAATATATCCAAAGTAACATTACAAGTAATTATTTTTCACTAAAAATCTACTCAAGTAAAAGTACAAATATGTTGCATTCAAACTAAGTTACTTGTGGGATACCGCATAACGTTTGACCAAAGTTACTGGAGAACATTCTTTATTTGTTACATTTTGTGAGAAATATTGTGTAAAATGGCTCGTTTTTCTGTTATAGAGAACTTTGATTATGAAGATCTCAAGCTTCCCTGGGTGCCAGTGACTCTTCAGATACTGCCAGTGCTCCACTGTTGCCATCAACTGTGTTTTGTATGCAGCAAGGGGACAAACAGACTGATATACAAGACCAAGAACTGTACGAGGACTGCACTTTGCAAGGTAAGATTGTGCACCTGTCAATAGTCTCAAAGCCTGTAACTTATAACCTACCATAATTCTTTGGAGACTGTTACTGTGCTAAAGCACCCAGAGAAGTCTGTGCTACTTCTTTTGTATTTACAATAGTTTGAATGTATGATTACTCCTGTCCTCCTTAGTGATGATTTTGTTTGTGTGGTTTTCAGAGGTGTCAAAAGTATTCACATTCTTTACTCAAGTAAAAGTATAGATACTAGGGTTTAGAAAAGACTTCTGTAGAAGTTGAAGTATCAACTCAAGCTTTTTTCTAAGTAAAAGTGTAAAAGTACTGGTTTCAAAAACTACTTAAAGTATAAAAGTAAAATCAATGTAAGGAAAAAAAAATCCATTAAGGACAAAAGCTTAGACCATGCCACAGGGGCATATAGTGCACTACCCCACCTCCTAGAAAAATTTTTTTTCTAAAGGCCATAATGACTATAAAGTTATATTAAAATGTTTATGTTTAACATTTGGGACTACCTGTTATATATGCCCATAGAAAATAAATGTCAGTTTTATTTAAATTTTAGTACAATGCAAATACATTAAAGAACGTGTACTGAGCATTACCATGTGTTTCATGAAGCGGAAGATAGAATCACCTATCACAGATAATCAGTTTAGCGATGTGTGTTCAGGAGGCGGGACTCAGATCTATTATCCGTGTGTATTATTGGTCATTTTTTTGGACGATGACAAGCCGGAATGACAAAAAGCCGAAATGAAAAAGAAGTAACAAGGCTATTTTTAAAATGTAAGAGTAGAAAGTACAGATAATTGCGTGAAAATGTAAGTAGAAGTAAAAAGTCAGCTGAAAAATAATTACTCAAATATTAATTATTGTAGATACCCAAAATTTCTACTTAAGTAAGGTAACAAAGTATTTGTACTTAGTTACTTGACACTTCTGGTGGTTTTAAAATGGGTGTTGTGTTTGGGTTACAGATGACAATGATGATGAAGACTTCGAGCTTTTCCTGAGTGCCAGTGACAGTGAGTCTTCAGATGAAGATGGCTACTATGACCAGGCAGACAGTTTCATGGAAGAGGATCAGCTTGAAGAGACTGACATTTTTGGGGAGGAAAATATGGATGCAGATGGGTTCAGGGTCACAGAAGACAGCCCTGAACATTTGATGTTGAAACTGCTTGCATTTATGCTTTTGGCATGGCAAGCTGTTTTCAAAATATCAGACCGTGCATATTTTTGCACTCTTGCAGTGCATAAGACAATTAATTTGGCTCATGGGACATATTCTGTGTGTGAACACACTCTGTGGGCTGGCTGGAAAGATCCCTAAGACTTTATATTCACTCAGGAAATGGACTAACATCTGCAGAGACAGCTTTAGCCAGTTTGTGGTATGCCCAAAGTGTATGGTAACATACACAATTGAGGAATCATACACCACCTCTAGATCCGGTGCAAAAATCATCAACACTTGTTCTTCTAGACCTTTCCACAAACACCCACAAAAGAAATTAAGAAGCAAATGTGGAACTCCTTTGATGAGAAAGCTTATTGGCTCAAGTGGTAAAGAATACCTGTATCCCATCCGTGTCTACTGTTACAAAAGGTCAGTCAGTCTTTGGAGACTTTGGTGAGAAGGTCTGGATTTTTGGAGAAATGTGAGCAATGGAGACACCGCAGCATGCCTGACTCTGTCATGGGGGATGTATATGATGGGAAAATCTGGCAGGACTTTCAATATGTAAATGGTCAACCATTTCTATCAGAACCTAATAATTTTGCACTGATGATGAATGTTGATTGGTACCAACCCTATAAGCACTCCCCATATTCAGTCGGTGTTATATATCTTGTCGTTTTGAATTTGCCGAGAGAGGAACGCTTCAAAGATGAAAACATGATTTTAGTTGGAGTGATACCAGGACCCAAAGAACCCAAACTCAACATGAATGCATATCTTGAGCCCTTGGTTGATGACCTCCGAGAATTGTGGGAAGGAGTTGTTCTAATGGACTCTTCACCCTTGGGATGCCAGGTTTACAGAGCAGCATTACTCTGCCTCTCATCTGATATTCCAGCTTCCCGCAAGTGTGGTGGTTTTGTTGGCCATGGAGCACTAAGAGGTAAATTCTGATTTATTATGCTATGTTTCACACTATTGCTCAGCTTTTTCCTATTGTGTGCAATACATCCAACATTAAAACAATTATTATCATTTCAGGATGTAACAAGTGTCTGAAGAAATTCACGAAAACATCTTTTGGGGGAAAAACGGACTTCTCCGGATTTGACAGATCAACCTGGACTCTGCGCACCTCTGAGGAACACAAAAGATTTGCAAAGATGACAGAGAAGGCTACTACAAAGGCAGCCCAGAAGAAACTGGAAGCGCAGTATGGTGCCAGGTGGTCTGAACTGTTCTTCCTGCCATACTATGATGCCATCCGGTTTGTTGTCATTGATCCCATGCACAATTTACTCCTCGGAACTGCTAGACATGTTTTCAAACTCTGGATTGAGTGTGGGGTATTAAGTATCCAGAAGCTTGAAGAACTCCAAAAAGAATGGACTCTCTCAAGGTGCCACAGGATGTTGGAAGGATTCCTCTCAGAATTGCATCAGGGTTTAGCGGGTTTACAGCAGACCAGTGGAAAAACTGGACAACCATCTATTCATTGTTTTGTTTAAAAGGCTTGATTGAGGATCCAGATTATGATATGTGGTTTGATTTTGTGCAAGCCTGCATTATTATGTGTTCAAGGGTCATCTCACATGATAGGCTTGAAGTAGCTGACTGTTACTTGCAAACATTTTTGTCGAAGTTTGTTGAACTGTATGGATCTCTTCATTGCACACCTAACATGCACTTACATTTACATTTAAAAGAATGCCTGTTAGATTATGGTCCCGTCTATGCCTTTTGGTGTTTCTCATTTGAGCGGTTAAATGGAATGTTGGGACAGTATCATAACAACAACAGAAATATTGAGGTTCAGGTCATGAGAAATTTCCAACAATGTCAACAGCTCCAGATGCCACTGCAAAGCGCCTATGCAACTGAATTCATCAACATCCTGTCTACAAAAGATGTGGGTTCCTTGTCAATCCATGACACCACTGATGTAATGTACATAAAACAGTATTCATGTATGTCATCTGCAACACTTGTTTTTCCAGATGTGGAGATGGTTAAAGCACTACCCCCATTTAAGAATGTAGTATTAACAGATTCAGAGAGACAAGCTTTGTTGTCAATGTACACACAAGTGTATACTAACAGCTCCGTCTCAAAGGTTGGTCAATTAGCAAAGACATGCTTTAGAGTAAGAAGCCTTGGGGTGACTTTTTGTGTAAGAGGCAGGGCTGAAAGGTCAGCGTGTGTATCTGCAAAGTGGTGTGTTTACAATTCAAGTTTTGAAGAGCCTGTCCTTGATCCTACTGCAGAGGTGCGTCCTGGAATAGTGAAACAATTCTTTGTAATTTCCGTGAAAACACAAACTTCCAATATTCAGCATGTAGTGGCAAAAATAATGTGGCTGCACCCTCACCCAGTCAGGCATTTCTTTGGAAAGCCTGTGGAAGTTTGGGGTATCAAGGGAATAGAGTCTAACATTGCCTCATCATTCCTCCCTGTTGAGCGCATTACAAGCAGATGTGTTCTCAGTACCACAACTGTGCAGTTAAGTCACACTAGGGAGAGAGTGTCTGTGGTCATTCCAATGTGTACAGTGGTAGAGATTTAAAAAAGTTGTATCTCTGAAGTGACCATTTGTGTGTGAAACATTTTTGTTGTTTACATTGTTTTACATTGTTTATTTTGTAGGTTTTGTATTGTTTGAGTGCATTTTACACTAAATAAATTTGCATAATCCTAATGAGTATTTCTCCTTTGTTATGAAGAGCAGTGGACACCCAGATACAAACTTATTTTCAGGTACTACAGTCTTTGTTGTAGATTGACACAATGTAAAGCACTTATCAGCCAAATCACCGTTCCTGAATAGTAAGGAGGGGGGCAGGGGAATAGGGGCAATCTTGAGCTGCCAGTCCCAAAACAAATTAGCATTTACAAAGCCAAGCCATCAACTAACAGCAGGGGGTCAGACAAGTTCCTGTTTTCGGGCATTTGCAGGCATTTACAGGTACGCATATCAACGTTCCAAAGATCCATGCTAAAGAGCACATTTAGCGGGCGTATTCATTGCCTGAATTCTCCCGTTTACACCTCTTTTGATGCAGTGTGATTTTTTGGCAGATAACATAGATTTGATGGCATTAACAATTGTTTTACTGTGGTTGTAACCATGTTTAATTTTGTGGTTACAATTATTTTACTACAAAATACCATGGTGATACTATGGTTATTTTAGAGAATGTCAGGACAGATCCGTGTTCCAATCGAGTTTAGAGCATTAGTTAGGACTTTAGATCCCTTTTAACACTTTTTATCAAGACATTTAAAAAAAAAAGTTTTTTTTACAGACATACGTTTTAAACACTTAGACGATTCACAGCTTAACTCGATGGGGGAAGGAGGTGTTTAAATCTTTTTTCTGAGCTGAAAAAGGTCACAGGTTGCCAGGCAAGAATACAGGTGAAACTCGAAAAATTAGAATATCGTGCAAAAGTTCATTAATTTCAGTAATTCAACTTAAAAGGTGAAACTAATATATTATATAGACTCATTACAAGCAAAGTAAGATATTTCAAGCCTTTATTTGATATAATATTTATGAATATGGCTTACAGCTTATGAAAACCCCAAATTCAGAATCTCAGAAAATTAGAATATTACATGAAATCAATAAAAAAAAAGGATTTTAAATACAGAAATGTCGGCCCTCTGAAAAGTATAATCATGCATATGTACTCAGTACTTGGTTTGGGCCCCTTTTGCATTAATTACTGCCTCAATGCGGCGTGGCATGGATGCTATCAGCCTGTGGCACTGCTGAGGTGTTATGGAAGACCAAGATGCTTCAATAGCGGCCTTCAGCTCTTCTGCATTGTTTGGTCTCATGTCTCTCATCTTTCTCTTGGCAATGCCCCATAGATTCTCTATGGGGTTCAGGTCAGGCGAGTTTGCTGGCCAGTCAGGCACAGTAATACCATGGTCATTGAACCAGGTTTTGGTACTTTTGGCAGTGTGGGCAGGTGCCAAGTCCTGCTGGAAAATGAAGTCAGCATCTCCATAAAGCTTGTCTGCTGAAGGAAGCATGAAGTGCTCTAAAATGTCCCGGTAGACGGCTGCATTGACTCTGGACTTAATAAAGCACAGTGGACCAACACCAGCCGATGACATGGCTCCCCAAACCAACACAGACTGTGGAAACTTCACACTGGACTTCAAGCATCTTGGATTGTGTGCCTCTCCATTCTTCCTCCAGACTCTGGGACCTTGGTTTCCAAATGAGATGCAAAATTTGCTCTCATCAGAAAAGAGGACTTTGGACCACTGAGCAACAGACCAGTTCTTTTTTTCTTTAGCCCAGGTAAGACGCTTCTGACGACATTTGAAGCCCATGTCCAGGACCTGTCTGTGTGTGGTGGCTCTTGATGCAGTAACTCCAGCCTCAGTCCACTCCTTGTGAAGCTCCCCCACACATTTGAATGTCCTTTTCCTGACAATCCTCTCCAGGCTACGGTCATCCCTGCTGCTTGTGCACCTTTTTCTTCCACACTTTTCCCTTCCACTTAACTTTCTATTAATGTGCTTTGATAAAGCACTTTGAGAACATCCAACTTCTTTTGCAATTATCTTTTGAGGCTTTCCCTCCTTGTGGAGAGTGTCAATGATGGTTTTCTGCACAACTGTCAGGTCAGCAGTCTTCCCCATGATTGTGAATTCAACTGAACCAGACTGAGAGACCATTTAAAGGCTCAGGAACCCTTTGCATGTGTTTTGGATTAATTAGCTGATTAGAGTGTGACACTTTGAGCCTACAATACTGAACCTTTTCACAATATTCTAATTTTCTGAGATTCTGAATTTGGGGTTTTCATAAGCTGTAAGCCATATTCATAAAAATTATATCAAATAAAGGCTAGAAATATCTTACTTTGCTTGTATTGAGTCTATATAATATCTTAGTTTCACCTTTTAAGTTGAATTACTGAAATTAATGAACTTTTGCACGATATTATTATTTTTCGGTTTCACCTGTATGATCGATTAAATTAGTAAAATACATTGAAAAAATATATTTGCACTAATAACAAACAAACTCAGTATGGCTTTATTAATTCTGGAAATTTGTTGTTCATTCAATTACTGATTGATTTTGTAATGTTGCATAATATTTGGGAGCAGCGTTTCGTAGGGAAAAAGCCGTTCAGATTTCATACAATGTCATAATGTGACATGGCCATCATATTGTGAACGTGAAGCACAAGTTAACATAACAATGTGAAGCACAAGTGGCTTTTTGTGAATCTGCTGGATGCAGTTTACTTTCCACATGTATCAAAACAGACAAAAGTAAAGCTGATCTCATGATTTCCAAGAATAGACAGTATCAGATGACACATATATATATATATATATATATATATATATATATATATATATATATATATATATATATATATATACACATTTATATTTATTTTTATATGAAACATATTTTTTTTTCACATAATTCTATACACACACACACACACACACACACACACACACACACACTGGTGACCAAAAGTTTGGGATAATGTACAGATGTTGCTGTTTCGGAAGGAAATTAGTACTTTAATTCACCAAACTGGCATTCAACTGATCACAAAGTATAGTCAGGAATACTGATGTAAAAAACAGCACCATCACTATTTGAAAAAAGTCATTTTTTATCAAATCTAGACAGGTCCCATTTCTAGCAGACATCACTTCAACACATTACCATTGAGTAATCATGCTAAGTTGCTAATTTGGTACTAGAAAATCACTTGCCATTATATCAAACACTGTTGAAAGCTATCGAAGCAAATTGGTTCATTAAATTATGCTTAACATTGTCTTTGTGTTTGTTCTTGAGTTCCCACAGTATGCAATAGACTGGCATGTCTTAAGGTCAATATTAGGTAAAAAATGGCAAAAAATAAACTTTCATAGTTTTCATAGTTTTGAGGAATGAAGGCTATACAATGCTTAAAATTGCCCAAAAAAAAATAGAAGATTTCATACAAAGGTGTACAGTCTTCAAAGACAAAGGAAAGATGGCTTTAACGTGGTCAGAAAGAGATGTGGAAGGCCAGATGTACAACTAACAAGAGTATAAGTACATCAGAGTCTCAAGTTTGATAAATAGACACCTCACATGTCCTCAGCTGACAGCTTTATTGAATTCTACCTGCTCA
Source organism: Xyrauchen texanus (assembly GCF_025860055.1). Taxonomy (NCBI): domain Eukaryota; kingdom Metazoa; phylum Chordata; class Actinopteri; order Cypriniformes; family Catostomidae; genus Xyrauchen; species Xyrauchen texanus. The sequence continues at coordinate 11,524,900 of NC_068309.1, forward strand.
ACACCAGTTTCATGTAAAACAGTAAAGAGAAGACTCAGGGGTGCAGGACTTATGGGAAGAATTGCAAAGAAAAACACACTTTGTAAACAGATAAACAAAAAGAAAAGGTTAGAGTGTGCAAAGAAACAGACATTGGACAACAGATAACTGGAAAAGAGTGTTCTGGATCATAATCCCATTGAACTTTTGCAGAATCATCTAGACTGTAAGGTGCGTGAGAGGTGCCCAACAAGACAGCCACATCTATGGCAAGTGCTACAGGAAGTGTGGGGTGAAATGTCACCTTAGTATCTGGACAAACTGACAGCTAGAATGCCAAGGATCTGCAAAGCTGTAATTTCTGCACATGGAGGATTTTTTGATGAGAACACTTTGAAGTAGTTTATGTTTAAGTTCTGAATTTAAAAACAAAATTATAATAGTAATTTTTCACAATATTAATATCCTGACTATAAATTGTGATCAGTTGAATGACATTTTGGTGAATAAATGTACCAATTTATTTCCAAAAGAGCAAAATCTGTACATTATTCCAAATTTTGGCCACCAGTAATTACAGTATATCACGCTTAAAGTGGGTCTAACACTTTTGGTCTAACACTGATGACTGGCTGGGTCAATTATAACATGGGTTAACGCCATTAACAAATGGAATTATGAATGTTCACATTGTATTTTCATGAAGACAATAAAATAGCTAATATCTTTGAAGGCTGACATTTGAGCATTTTTTTTATGTATATCAAATCATGAGCTTACTAAGCTATAACTTTAATGCTGCCATTAATTTGGCATTGTTAGATCACCTTCTACACATCACACACTTCTGCAAATTGTGCATGTACATGAATCCACTTTTTCAAATGTTCTTATCAGACGGTAATTTCCTTTTAAATCTGCAAGGTTGAAATTCTTGTTTTACCGCATCAATTGGTTGACAGGAGAGTAGGTGGCACATTGCTGCTGTTGGAACGCATCTGCAATTCAAGCCCCATTTGGTCATTTGAGCACTTTCGACCATCTCAGAGTATTAAGGAATCTTGAGAAAAAACTATTGAGGAAATGTATATTGTTAAGAAGCCCATGAGATGGAAATGGACAGTAGAAATTTAGTTTGGTGTTAAAAAATTCTGGTAATTAAAGCATCCAAGCAGACACAAAGGTGCAAATGAGAAACTGAGTGAGGTCTCACCTGGACCTGCCAGATGGCTGAGAAAAAGTTAAAACTGCCTCAGCAAGACTGGGTTGATGGCCTGTGATACAGACTCCATGAAAGCTCTCAGAAACCAGACATGCAGCCCATGAGGCAGGTGAGAGGTCATAGGTCATATTGATCCCAGGTGAAACAACAAAGTTATACAATGATGATTGATAAGAGCCAGTTGAATATTTGTATAATGTTCTATTCTCACAACTTCACACATTTCATCAAATGGGAATACCATTTGCCATTTTACTTGAATACAGAATATTTTACCCAACACATTACACTTGAGCAAGCAGGACATCACACCCTTGATCATTGTGATAACTGTCCATTCAACTTGCCTATGAAAACCTCATGTCATTCAAATGATTTTTCAGAACATGAAAGGAACTGCATGTTTTCGATTGCGCAAGCCAGTGTCACTGAGAAAATCAAGCAATCTATTGGCTTCTTCTTGATGTGTTTAATTCACTTAAATTATTCCAGTAGGCTACAGTTTTTTTATATAAATGAATCAAAGGCTCTCTGACTTCTACAAGATTACAAAACCTCATCCAAAACAGATTGTGTTTCACGAATGGCTTCAATGTAAAGAGCATTCGGACCTGGAACTAGTTAGTGCATCAAAAACAATTGTCTTGCAAAAAAGCCAACATAAACTGATGCTTCACTGTAGCAAGACAAATGCATTGTCTTTTTCTCAAGTGGGAACTACATTTTCCCTTTATTTCCTGGAGAACTCTTCCACATGGAAGATTTCGCCACCCTGTACTCCGGGGTAATAAATTATTTAGCCTTAACCACCTTATATGAGGTTATATCAGGCTCTGTCCTTGGCGAAAATGCCCTTACCATCCAAACCAAATGGCGGATGTCCAAGAGTAATACATGGTTATCAGCTGATGTATCCGCCCTGGGCCCATTCCGTCTAGATCTTGTGAAGCTCCGTAATCAAGGGGAAGTAGAGTTGCCTGCCACAGAGTCTTCCCTCCAGGATCACATTACATTAATGGCACGGGAAGGGCCAGACGATAGCTCAATTACTGTACCACAATTATGTAGGGCAGCCTGAAGAGATTGCTGGTTGGAAGGCACTAATAATCAAGTGATTAAAGACTTCCACAGCCCAACATATGGTCAGGTTTCATTGAAACGAAGGGGTCAGGATATTGGGTGGTTTGAATAGCCCACTTAGCTCCTGCTGGTAGATACAAACACTTCTTTATGTTATCCTAAATGCTTTACCAGTGGCCAATTTATTTATTTATGTTTTAACTGTCTGATGCTTTATACGTCACAGCTCAGGATAGTTACTAACTACAGGTTTGTGACTTAACATTCTTGCAGTGCCATTAGACAGTCAGCATTTGTTAGGTTTCCATCCAAATGTTTTATATTTATGAAGCGCATGTCTTAAAATTAGACTAAATAGAATGCTAAACATTGCAAGTTTCCATCCACTACGTCTGCGTATTATCTAAAGGGAGCCTTTCTTCTCATAATAAAGTAGCTGAATGACCTCCTTGCTTCGGTGAGAGTTGTCTTTACGATATTGGAGTAATAGTACATTGTTTTATTAAATGCAACCAGGAGGACTGGAGACTAAGAGTAATATCTCATATAATGAGGGCTGAAATGGCTTCAATGCCAATACGCCCACGATCAAAACAGTTCTGGCAGTTTGCAAGGACCTGCTTTAACAACTAGCTCTGAGTTAAACACTTCCGGATGTCAAGGGCTATGTTTGAAGAATTGATTTGTTGTGAGAAAGAGCGGAAACACGTGCACTAATGGTCAAAACACGTCATTGTGTTGCGAATAAGCTGTTTTCATCACCTTATAGACATGGAGCTAAATCTAGAAAAAAACACCTCTGCCTAGTGCGTTAATTTTTAAGATAATTTTGAGTTTATGTGCATATGAAGCATTTTCATACAGGTTTTCTTCAGTGCAAATCCAAAATTTGCATAAAAATAGTTGAATGGAATCTCTGCAATTTGCAGCATGTCATGTAATTTTGCTGCAGCTCCAGAGTAATTAGTCACATTGCATGTATGGCTCAAGTAATGAATTGCATTTTTACAGGGGGTCCTGGACCAGCCAGCCAACTGCTACTGAGAATAGAAATGCTAACTTTCCAGATATTATTACAGATCTCCACATTTGAAACAAAAAACCTGTTTTCACAGAGCAGTATTGTACAGGTTCACCATATTAAGTGACCAGCTTAATACATGATCTAATCTCTAATCGAAATGTCATTAGACTTTAGAAGTTCCATTTACTGGATAACTGTGTTATTGTGTCCTTGTGTTTTTGTGGAAGTTTGCTCCGTGGCTGTATCAAATTATTATTCTCTTAATACAAGTTGCATGGAGATACTGCAAGACTGTCTACAAACTGAACTTAATGAAATGGGTGTCAGAACTTTTGTTTTTCTCCACTCTGCTGATCATCTGGAAAATGAATAAAAGATGCCAGCCTTAAGTAACGCCCCGGACAAATGGGGCAAAAGTCTACTGGGTACCAGCAGGAGCTAAAGGGAGAAAAAAAGGAAAGAGATCCAGCAAAGAATAATATGATCTTCCACTTACTATATTTTCTTGCTGTAGTTTTGAAGATTCTGGTATAACAATTAGGAAAAGTTTTCAGTTTTTTTTTTTTTCAATTATGTGTAATACTGTCAAAATGTATAACCAGGACTCATTTGCACTTAAATGCTCAAATCATAATGAGTGGAAGTAGTATAAATTAATATTTGGTGTAATTAGGTATAGGTATTTGTCAAGGTCTCTGTGAGTCTGCCGGTTTATTCTATTGTGTTTACGTTCTCTCCATTTGTTTCAGGTGCCGCTGGTATGCGGAATCAACGTTTCCATGACAATCTTGATTGTTTAAATCTTGATCTGTTTCGTGTTCATTGCTAGATTGTTTTTGTGTATGTAGTTACTCACTGTGCTCTCTTTGCCCTAGTCAGTCCTGTTAAGTGTTTTCTCTATTGGTTTACAGTCTTTGCTGTAGTGCCCGGATTGTGGTTACTTTTCTTTTGGTTTCTTCGCTCACCTCGACTCTTCACCTGAGGATTCCTCATCGGTTATCCCTCTACACTACCATCAAGCACTCACGCCAATGAACACACTTTCCTCCAGAGGTTTCCTCGTGGACCGGTGTTCCACAGTTCTACGATGCACACAAGCCTACGAACACACATTCCTCAAGAGAATTCCTCTCGGGTCTGCGCTCCACACTACCACAATGAATACAAGCCTATGAACACACTCTCCATCTCCACGCTGCAGTCGGAGCAGGGTTTCCACATGCTTCGCCAGCTCAGCTGTGTATTAAAATTAATACATTCTGTAAACTTTGCCTCCATACTTGGATCACTGGTCTCATCCTTGACAGGTATTACTGTATTATTATTGTTTTTTAAATTATTATTTTACAAACATCTGAAAAACACTTTAAAATGTATGTACATACAGCGATCAAGTAATGAAAGATTATTCATAATTAAGACACAATCAAGATTTAATCTCTGTGTTATTTGTTTTGTGTATAATTATACACTGTATATATGTTTGTGCAAAATATAGTCAAATACACAAAGAAGCACACCAGGATATATTACAGGATAATAAAAAATGCAGCCTTTGAATGAAGTGAATCTTGAGTAACAGCATTGTTGATGGCATAAATTATGTCATAATAGTATACATTATGTCATGATGGCATAAGTGCAACTGAATACTTAAGTTCTATGATTCAAACCCATTAACCTCCATACTGTGTCTACATATACAATAATGGTGGATATTAATGGGGGGTATCCAACTTTACAGATTTTCTTTCATAAATGACATTCCTGTCATAAAATCAGGAATTGCAAGACTATGTGATCAGTGGCCAAGGCATGTCTGTGGTGCAAGCCTTTCAAAACACAAAAAGACTTGTTAAATTTTAGGAGTTAAGTCAGGCTTGTCTACAGTTCTGTTTAACCTTCTCAGATTTGCTTGAATTGACAGTGCTTGGCAGCGTTCTTCTGCAGGGAACAAGGGATGTTCCACAGGGAATACTCTATCGAAAATAATCAAAAGACCACTGTAGGCCCAAAGACATTGCTTGTAATAGCTGTTTAGTGGTTCATCTGCCAATCAGCTTTCTTGACCTAAAATGTGAAAGATATTGAGCTCAGTGTATCTGAAACAGAACACATATATCTCTTCTCTCAGAATCTCATTTCTGAATCAACATTAATTAGATTGCCCAAAGTTAAGACATTTTAATGCAAAATTTCATAAAAAATTATAAATAAATGTTTTGTCTGCAGAGATGATGGATTGTAGTGAGGTCATGTGACAACAATGTAGCATGCTACTGTTTTAAATGTTTAGCATTTTCTATTTTATGCTGTTTATAAAATAGTATGCAGTAAGCAGTAGGATTATGCTAGTATTCCATCGCAAATATTTTTTGTCTAGAACTCGATATCACAGCGTAACCATTTATCAGAGGGAGCTCAAAACCATTGCCTTTGATCCACTTTTCACAGATATCCACTATTTTCATGACTTAACCTCTTAATGACTTCAAGTTTAATTATCAAAACTACACTAATCCAAACTGCATTGTGTCAGAAAAAGGATATATGTAGAGCCAGTCAAAAAATACCAGTCTCAAAAGGGACATGTGAAATCTCTTCTACTGACAGTAACAGGATACAGATGACTGAAATTGCTCCTGGTCAGATTCTCCATGGTTTATTGCAAACCTGAACAGAGGTAATCACAAGGTAAATGAGGACTATGGATGAGGGCATGCATATTTGTCTGACATGTGAATATGTGATAGCTGGTTGTCAAACATCCATTGTACTTGCAGTCAGCACTATGCCAACTGTTAAAATGAATTGCTTACTGTTACCTCAAAGAAGTCTAGATCTTGCATCAGCCATCAGGCCAACTTTTCTCCAACTGTCACAACAAAACACAGAATATACAACTCTACTCCAACCAACCATATCACTGTTCAAAGACACAACACAATGCCAAGTTCCTACTAAATAGTGACAGACATGATCCCAAACACAAATATGTAACTATGCCCTGTTAGCATGCTCCAAGGGGGAAAAACAATAATCTGTAGGTCTTCTGAGAACTGTTTTGAACTGACGACAGTTTTAAACAATGAAAGGTTATAGTAATTTAGCCCATTTATTTTCTGAATATCTGTCAGTTACCCATCCAAAGGTTCAGAGAGCCATCAGACTAGTTGATAGTGAAATAAGTAGTTTTGCACATGCCTACAAATCACAATCTATTATAACATTGGAGTGCCATAACTGGCCACTATAGTTTTGACAGCCATATTGTGCCCTTTTGGACCTGCTCCTGAAGTGTGCATTTTAAGTGCAAAGATAGCTCACAAATATTTTGGTTTGGGTTAGAGATGTGCAAAACTACATATTTTCAAAATTAACTAGTCAGTCATTCACCTAAGCCTGATCAGATGTTCCACTTATGTTGTGCTGGAGGTTAAGTCTTGGTCATGAAAATGTAAATCAGTGTGAAAGTACATGAGGGGGAGGAGTGTTCATCAGCAGGTCAGGATGTGACTGCTTGTAACGTGTGTTCTGCACCAGATGAGAAAAACAGAGAACACAAGCTTGCAGCAGACCCCTGATGCTACAGTCGCCTGTTAAGCTGAGCAGAAACTCAAGCATGTATGCGAATGACTGAACAATGCCAGAACAAACACAGCACAGAAAACATTACAGAATGCTAGCTTTCACATCATGAATATTACATCCATTTCATGGCTTGGTTTTAGGACCTGTAATTTAAATTGAACACAAAAGATGAATCGTCCAGAATAAATGGTCAGATTTAGGGCATTTTTTACCTATAAATCAGCAGTTAGCTACAGGGGGAATAAAGGTAAAGTGGGACAACTTGTAGAGTGGGACACTTGAGCTTTTTTTATACATGTAGTTGCATTAAAAACAACAACAACGATAATATTAAAGTGTCCAATTTTACCTGTTTTTACTCCAAGATGGAATTGGGTTTAACTTAAACAGACTGACAATTATACTTTTTTAATAATATAAGGAGAACCATCATTACAAGGACAAGCCCGTGCCACTAATTGGAAATTAGCAAACTAATAATTTTTCTTAACATTTACAGCTATATGCAGCTTTTGGAAAACAGTGCAGATCCTAACATGAACAATGTTGCGTAACTCATCGATAGCATATCAGGCGGTTTACGGTTTTCGTGATATATTCGCCAAAAGACCTTTGTTGATGTTTGGCGGGTAGGCTTGGAAACATTTTTGAGATGTTTAACTTTGATAAAAAGTATGATCTGTAAAGTGAAGAAGGGAGAATCATTTAACTTTCCTTAAATGCATGATAACCACATGATATTGGAAAGCCCAAGAAATACATCTCTGGTGATGGGGTATTTGTGTGAACATGCACAAAGCTTTGAGGCAAAGCCACTGATGGAAAATAAACAAAATGATAGAATTACAATTTTAAAAACAAGCAATTGAGAACATGTAGACCAAAACCCTTTCGGGTATGACTTATTCAAATGTTCAACTCCATCTCCAGACCATCTGATTCAGGTAAATAATAATGAGCAATATGTGGATACAGAAACATTATGTCATCACTATGTTATTTTATTATGCATCACATGTACAGTCCCTGTTCAACTGTAAAGATTAAGTTACCAAAACTTAATGGAAACCTCAAGTTTAGCAGTAAAGGAAAATTCTTGGTTCAACAGAAGGTAAGCTGAATTGACAGCATTTGTGGCATAATGTTGATTACTACAAAGATTTATTTGAACTTGTCCCTCCTTTTCTTAATAAAATACAAACAACATTTTTACAACGATGCCTTAACAACTTTTTGCCTCAACGATGTAAACGCTCAAATGGCCATAAAAACAATGATTTAAACAACTTCACAACTCAAATAATAGTTTTAACAAACTATTTAACAAAACTATTTAAAAATATATTTAACTGAACTTTTAATGTGTACTTTTATGAAATTATAAGCGTCACATTCCTACCTTTAATCCCTCCAAATATTGTCTGCATTAACTTCCATTCCATCAACTTGTATTGAACCCAGGACAATCCTTAAACACAAAGTCTGGTGACCTCTATGTGTTTGACTGAACTATACTGTTGGAGATAAAACAAAATCCACTTCAAGTATTTCTGTGATGTTCCTGTGATATTAGGGTCATGCCATTCACATAAAAGGCCATTAAAAGGGCAAGACAACACCAGATATGGTTCCAACATGGCCGTTTAGTGCCTTGTAAAAAGCTCTTGTAAATGTTTTTACAGGATTTTACCATGCAGTCTGGTCAGAGGCATTATTGTTTTTTATGGTCAGAGGCATCAACCCCCCCCCCCCCAGTGTTAATCTTCAGAGACCGAACAAAAGCAGGGATGCAGACATGACAAGCTGGGAGGCGAGCATCTCTCTCAGTTACAGCATCTGTGCATTGACAGGCTTTAAACTGGTATGAAACAATAACACAACCTTATATAAGACCACAAACCACACATACGTCATGGTCGCACTAGAACACAGAGATAAAACAGAATGAAATACAGTGTAATGACTAAAGTAACATTTTCTCATATAATTTTAATGTATAATATGGGCATGCACACAATGAAATAATTTATGTAGGCAATTAATATTTAAATTTACTCTGCAGTAACGTAACACACAATCCACAATATATCAATATATAGGGAGAGGTGGGCAGAACTTCCATTTAAGCGTAAACAATCATCATGTACTAATGCAGCATTTTAAATTACAGAAACCTGGTAACAAATGAAACCATACTATGAGGTGATATTGTTGTTACCCACCCATCTTCCCTGTGGGAGGATGGTGGCCAAATTCACACATAGAAGCATTTTGAGTCTATGTCTAGCAATGGAGAAGTAGCTTGAAAAGCTCCGAAGATGACTCCTGGAGGCTCATTTCAATTTTATAATTTAAAATCTACATACAGTACTGTGCAAAAGTTTTAGGCACTTGTGAAAAAATTTCAAAGTGAGGATTTCTTGTGAGGGCAATGCCATCCGTTGCAAATCTCCCTGTTCTTCTATTCTATTTTATTTGCAAAAGGAATGTTTGGGAGTATAAAATGTACCATCTTAAGACAAATGTTTTTGTGAAACATCTTATGTGCACTTTTGCACAGTAATGTACATAAGATACAGAGAATCTTAATACTAGCCTAACCCTACATGAAATGTTTTGGTGTTAACCGAACGAATGATCCTGTTGATATTTTGACTTTCTCAATCTCGGGATGCATGTAACGTTCAGAAAGAACCACATGTAATACAAATAAATACATTTATTTGGACCAACATTATAAACATTGTACACAAAAGTTCAGTATACTATTAGTATAATATAATAAATATAATAAAGTACAGTATAATAAAGCAAGTTAGAAACAATAAAGTGAAGTAAAAATTACAGTGGAGTTTAGAAATGGGTATAGTTTATAGTGTATGTGCTTTTTCCACTGTACTCACAGAAAATGTTTTGTTGACTTGTTGGGCTCCATCATATGACATTTGTTATTCGGTCTATTCACTCACATGCACACTATTCACTTATTGTTCTGTCTTGCCCTGGAACCATTAGAAGCCACGATAAGAAAGGAGGATGATTTTCCAGGGGTGATAGCGGGAGGTGCGACGCATAAGCTTCTGCTTTACGCAGATTATATTTTATTATTTGTCTCCGACCCTTCTAGATCTATGCCTTGACTCCAAAGAATTATTAATTGCTTATCTGATACAGAGTAATTGGTCTAAATCCAAAGCTTTGGCTCTGACAGTGTACTGCCCGATAAAGTTTTTTAAGCCAGGTGCCTTTCAGTGGTCCAAACAAGGAATTAAGTATTTGGGAATTTTATTCCCAGCAAATCTGTGTGATTTAATTAGAGTTAATTTTGACCCTTTAATAAAAAGGTTTTTGAGCATTGTGGGAAGGTGAGCTTCATTACATTAATGTTATTCAATTTAATTGTATTCCGAAATCCATCTACCTGCAAAACATTCCAAATGAAGTACTTTGCTATGCTATCAATAGCATAGCAAAGTCCTTCATTTGGAATGGGAAACATCCCAGATTACATTTCAGATAGCCGATTGACAAAGGTGGGCTAGGCCTACCCAAGATTTTGTTGTATTATTATGCGTTCGGTCTCAAACATTTGGCTCATTGGTCGCTTCCAAACTTAGAGAGCCCCTCCTTGGTTTTGTATTGAACAGCAAGTTCTTGTACCTATTTCGCCATTACAAAACCTTTCTATCAAACTAACCGGAGAAGTTAAATTACACCCCGTTATTCCGCATTTGCACTCGGTATGGACAAAAGTGTCCACAGAGTTTAATTCAGACATTTATTTAAATGTTGCCTTGAGCTTATGGCTGAGCACCAAATTATGTATTAATAAGTCCCCTTTCTGCTGGTCAGAGTAGATTGTGAGGGAGGTTACTACACTCGGTGACCTGTATGAGAGCAGAGTGTTGAGATCCTTAACATTTTGGGATTCCCAGACCTCAGTTCTTTAAGTATTTACAGCTGTGCCACCTGCTCTGTACTATTTTTAATTCTGTGTATTTATGTTTTGTTTTTCTGTGTTCAATATGTGAATCAATAAAACTTGTTAATCAAAAAAACAATACCAATTTTGTATTGGTCAAGACTGTAGTAATTTATATTTTGATCATAATTTTTTCTCTTGGTGGGCCCACTTAAAGGGCTGATATAATAAAGGACACATGGCTAGCGTTAAATTTTATTAGGGGGACTATAGTAGACACAGAACCACATATAACTTGATCTACTTAATTTCATGTTGAAACACACACACACACACACACACACACACACATTCTCACAAAAAGTCATTTAAAATGGCTTATTTGTAGCATCTTTCTACTTTGTCTTTCCAACAATTCTGACAGCACCAAGTCAAGCCAACCAAAGAATTTACTTTTTCTTCTCCTTTAACCCATCTTACCTTCATACCACCCATAACAGTAAGACCAATTTTAGCAGCCAAGCTCTTGGCAGAATTGTAACTTGGCAGGCCTTGATCAACTGTAATCACTTCAGCCACCTTAAAACACCTGATTAAATAAGTTCACAGCACAAAGAAGAGTTATGAAAGAAACCTCAGCCAATCATAAAATCCCAATCCACTCAAAATCAAATGACCCCCTCGACACTGACTCCTCAAACATGACTTTAAATACATATCTCAAGACTAGCACTGTTTTAATGGATGAGTTAGGAAAAAAGAGTGTGTATCTGGTGTTCTTAATCATGGCTTAACTTCTTATGGAAGGCTTACAAGAGTAACATCGCCAAATTTGAGTATGTGATTTCAGAGTCAAAAGAGCCAACCTCAAGTCTCTATGATTCTGGACTTAGATGCCTGTGTTTTTTTCACCTGTGTTATCATCTGCTAGGAGAATTTTAAGTCTGATAACTTAGAAAAGTAGTACTATCACATATCTCCTAAATAAGCATTGAACCGACAGAATGTCTACTGTGGCACAAGTCACAGAAAATTGTAATAATGGTTACAGGTGGAATGTGTCACAACACAGTACATTGCACCCTGCTGCGTATGGGGCTGCATAGCTGCAGACCAGTCAGAGTGCTCACAATGACTCCTGTCCACTGTTGAAAGCACCTACAATGGGTGCACGAGTGTCGGAACTGGACCTTGGAGTAGTGGAAGAAGGCCACCTGGTCCAATGAGTCAAGTTTGCTTTTAAATCACATGGTCTTTGTGTACGTATGCGCTGCTTACCTGGGGAAGTGATGGCACCAGGATGCACTGTGGGAAGACAACAAGCTTATTGAGGGATTGTGATGCTCTGGGCAATGTTCTGCTGGGAAACCATAGGTCCAGCTATTCATGTAGATGTCAATTTGAAACGTGCCACCTACGTAAACATTGTTGCAGACCAGGTACACCCCTTCATGACAAAAGTATTACATGATGGCAGTGACCTCTTTTAGTAGTGTAATGTGCCCTGCCACACTGCACACATTGTTCGGGAATGGTTTGAGGAACATGATGAAAATTTTAAGGTGTTGCCCTGACCTCCAAATCCCCGGATATCAATCCGATTAAGCATCTGTGGGATGTGCTGGACCAACAAGTCCGATCCACGGTAGCTCCACCTCGCAACTTACAGGACTTGAATGATGTGCTGCTAATGTCTTGGTGACAGATACCACAGGACACCTTCAGTCTTGTAGAGTCCATGCCTCGGTGGGTCGGCACTGTTTTGGCGACACACGGAGGATCAACAGCAAATTAGGCTGGTGGTCATAATGTATAGTCTTGTCTGTGTATAGCATAATCAGAGGTTCCTTAAACAGGAAAGTGTGTACCATATTTTGCCCATATTTGCTACTAGTAGGACAAGATATTATTTCCCCAAAATGGCTTGTGGTGATGTCATCCACGCATCACTGACATGGTGCCCACAGTATGAGACAGAGAATAAGACAAGGTTTTCTGAAGAGAAGGCTGCACATAATAATATCACTCAGTTCTGGTATTATAATGCTATAATTACCAAAGAATTTGTGTATGTGGTGGTGGGTAACTAAAACTTATTTGCACATCCACTAAAAATTAGAGCATGCTCTTTCCTTGTTCCCAATGGCATGAAGGGTCCTGGACATCACCTTAATCTTGCTTCTAGATTTCCTGCTAACTGAGGCTATTGATAAGCAGTGGGAAACTACAGTTTCTAAGATCCATTCAGTCTAACCACCTTTGACCTTGCTGATTGTAGGCCTATGGAGCCCTCTTTAGAAAAAAAAAAAACTAGAATGTGTTATATTTCCTTTAGCTGACACATTTTCATACTGCGAATATTACCAGGCAAATGGAAAATGTACCTTCATTTGGTGCTTGGCGGGTGTTAATTTTGGACCATGCCAACAAGTCAATGGCCCCCAGTGTGTGCCTGTAGAAACAGGTTGAATTGTTGGCTGAATAGCCCAATACACAAGTGTGTGTCTAAGTAACCATGAATAACATGATGTCATCTGGCATGTTTCATTGCGGAATACAAGCAGCAATGTTAGAGCTGTTATTCCAGTTTCAGCTACCCCACTTGAAATAAGTCCACCTACCCACTCTTTTTTTAAGATAAGTTACAATATCATGATAGTTTTAAGGTTTCCCTTAAGGCAAACAGTGCCAGCAAGTCAAATCAGAGACTGCCATTAGGCCCAAATCTACAGCAGACAGACTACTCCTAACTCACTCCCAGTGTTTTCCTTGTATGCCTGAGCTTTTTCAGACTGGATGCAGTGGAAAACCATTGAAGCTTTCAATTCTAATTTAAAACAGAGAACAAGAGCCACATTTATTGGGATTCCAAGTAGATAAACAGGGTCTACCTGTTACCAAACTTTTGGCTTCGGTACAATACCAGATCTGGTCGGTATCGATACTAAATCAATACTATAATGAACAAAAAAAGCCTCTTAATTTTTTTTTAAATTACACAGAAAATTATTTTAATTAAACAACTGTCTTACAGTATTACAAGATTCAAATTATGCATTTTCTGTTTACATTTTCCTGTATTCCATGTTAAAAGTTTTAATTAAATGTTATGATCAAATGGTGTTTATACAAATTGATACATACAGTTTTAATCAAATAAAATTACCTGTGGTACAAGGATGCTTGCGTTTGTGATATTGCTTGCAGATAATAATAATAATAATAATAATACAACAACCATTTAATATTAAATAATTGTTATTATGAGTGTTATTGCTACTTTTTGAATATACATTTTTTAACAGTAGTTATATTTTTCTGTCTTCAATTTCACACATCCATTTGAATAGAGCTTCCATGTTAGCAGGACTTTTATTTTGACAGACATTTGAGTTCTTCCTGTTTTCGGGTTAGATACTCCTGTCGTGACTCTCGAGCTGAAATCTCCGAGCTGCACCCGAGGAGTTCATGTATGTGTAAACAGTCGTTTATGCTGAATGCAAATTAAGCACCAGCATGCGTATGAGCACCCCTGTGTGTGTATGTGGGAATCATATGACATAGCTGAGCAGCACCTCTTGTTTATTCTGTTGCATGCAGTGCATGTGACTGTATATTATTTAATTAAATTACATCCTTCTGCTGTTTAAAGATCAAACTTGGTCATACCCATTGGTTTTTTATTCATTTAAAAGGTTTAATGAATTCATTTTTCTGAATAACCATTAACACATTCCCCATTAATACAGCATAAACCATCATAAACCCAGGTTAGAAGGGCAGAACCTTTGCGATGTGTCCACTCGGACTCACACCACAACAACACTTCTGTGTCAGAGATCAAATAATGGAGAAAGGAGCTCTTAATATGTAGTTCAAAGTGGTGCTGACATCCTGACATGCATCATGAATGCGGCTACATGATTGCTGTAGCAAAGCAGATAGCCACAGTTTACCAGCAGTTTAATATTGTGGAGGATGACAGTTTAAGAAATGTAATGCCCATTGCAATGAATATGCAACCTATGCGCGGACTAGTTTTTTCAATTAGTCAAACTCCCACTTAAACTTTGGGATATGTTTAATGTTACTTGAATTGGATTGAATTGAATTGTTAATTGAATCTATTTTAGTGTATTTCTATCTTTAAACTGAGCCAGGCTTTGTTTAGAAAATGTTAATAAAGCTTTATATTGTGGGGGCCTAGGAAGTTCAGCGAGTAAAGACACTGACTACCACCCCTGGAGTCATGAGTTCGAATCCAGGGCGTGCTGAGTGACTCCAGCCAGGTCTCCTAAGCAACCAAATTGGCCCGGTTGCTAGGGAGGGCATAGTCACATGGGGTAACCTCCTCCTGGTCGCTATAATGTGGTTCACTCTCGGTGGGGTGAGTGGGAAGTTGTGCATCGATGCTGTGGATAATAACATGAAGCCTTCACAAGTGCTATGTCTCCGTGCTAATGCGCTCAACAAGCCACGTAATAAGATACTCAGATTGAGGGTCTCAGATGTGGAGGCAACTGAGATTCGTCCTCCGCCATCCGGATTGAGGCGAGTCACTATGCCTCCACGAGGACTTTGGGAATTGGGCATTCCAAATTGCGGAGAAAATAAATAAATAAATAACTAAATAAATAAAGCTTTATATTGTTACATATTGTTTTTTCTTTCTTTCCTAAATAAATGTATTTTGACAGGAAAAGAAGTATATTTAGAGTATAATTTCAGCACTTTAAAAATGATGTGATTAATCACAATTGAAAATTTTAATCAACTTACAGCACAAGTCTAAACACATCTTAAAGTGTTTAGATGTCAGAATGAAAAGTATGTTGTAATGAACCAATCATTTTTAGTATTCTATACACACTAGAATGCCTCTAGTGTTCATTTCACATGTAGGCAAAGTAATATGTTCCTATGAGGCCAGCTTAAAACTATCATCTATAGTAGTGGTTTTAGTATTCTATACACACACATTTTTGTTTTTAAATATATAAGCATTTGTGCAGTTGTTACCCCAAAAACATTGCAGTATGTACATTATGTGGCCAAACAGATAAAATCTAATGTCAAAAATGATTAGAGTTAAATAAATAACATTGATACAGAACCAGGTGCTCCCGTGTTCTTCCTGTTTTATGAACATGATATTGCCATGGTTGCTGCTTCACTGTTTGGAACAACAGCCATTTGAGGATACAAAGTATCTCATGCTGTGTCATTACAGGCAGCTGTGCTCCGTTTACAAGCTAAATAGGCATCAACAAGATTGTCAAACCCACAAGAAAAATTGTCATAATTGTAGCGTGTTTATTTCTAGACACCCACAAGAAGTCCCATCTGAAACATATGACCAATGCCAAAGGCCCCTAACTCTCTTGACATTAAAAACAAAACTAGATTTCATGATTTATGGTTTTCCCGTAGCTGTCTGATCGTCTGAGACTGATGTTGCATATTACTGGCATGTATATTGCAGCAGTGGTTGAGTGTAATTTAAGTGGTAATAAATTATGGATCTGACTCACCGACAGGCACTATAGGGGCCTCCAAGGTAAATGGTGCCAACCCTTTAATCAACTCCAATCAAGATGACAAGGACAAAACCTGACAGGTTCGCTTTCAATACAATGAAAACAAACCAATGAAGTAATTGCCATTGTTCAAACATAGCACAATTGTCCTTGAAGGGTCATTGCGGTTTTCTGAGAAACCAAAGCATGTAATCTCTAGCTAGGCAATAAGAAGAGATGTGGCCTCTAAAAACTGATGTTAATAATTCAAATCCAGGTGTGGCACACGATGGAGAATGTTAAAGATGGCTTAAGCCTATGACGCAACTGAATTAAATTATCTGTTACAATTGCATTGTGCAAAACATTTCCTCTAAGGGGAAAAAGACCAGATTAGGTGTAACACAGATAGAATTCCTCACAATTTACAGTACTTCAGCAAAGATTTAAGAAGAATGCATTGAAATATTTGTAAAAACAATTTGGTACCGGTAATGCTGGACTTTAAACACAACATGAAATCAAAATAATACATGTTCCTGGTCATGGTTACCTTACTGTAAGTGATTCATCAGTGCACTTTATTTCTAAATTTAGAAATAAAAAATGGTTTTCCTAATTTTTTATCTTTTCATTCATTAAAAATCATTCATTTTTTGTGAGTCATCACGCTTATAAACATGATGTCCACAAACGTGGAAATTGGGACAGTATTCCCTCAAAAGTTTAATAAAAAAAACATGTTATTTATTTTTAATAACTTTCAACACATCTGTGGGTCATTTTGCTTCATTTTCATAAAGATTTTGTTCAATGTAATTTCATTATTATAGTTTAAAATGATAGTTTTATTCATTAACATTAGTAAAATCATATTTGCTGTGCATTTTCAAATAGAGAATCAATGGGTTCATCCAAAAGTTGAAAAAAATTGCTTTCAGAGGCTTTATATGGAGTTTAGCCGAAAATAAGGTTAAATTTAAACTGTTCTGAGACCAGTGCATCAGCACACAGCACACTGGAGGTTAAGTCATTCACTAAATAGGGAAAAAGGGAGCATAGCTCTCTATAAACCTACAGTAAGTGCATTCACTCCTAATATCTGATCAAAAGTTCAGTTTCAGGCTGCAGATTATGTTTGGACCACTCAACGTGTTTGGCAGACACAGGACAATGGTAATCAGTACATAGATTCAGAATTTATAATGTAGAATTTTATTTTAATATGGTTGCCAGTGATTGGATGATGTTAGCCATTACTTTGAATCATAATAAATTATGCTAATTTCTGATGTAATGTCTGTAACATCTCAAAAACATGAATAACCAACACTTCTCTATTCATTATGGATAAAATCAAGTCTAATTCTACATCATGTTGAATATCACTTGGAAATGTGTCAAATTACTGAAGTAAAATGGTTTGCAAACTGAGATTCACGTTGACTTGAAGAAATATTTATATTTTGGCTGCTGAGTAAGCACAATCCTTCATCCCATACTCATGTTATTCATTTTAATAAACATATGGTCCCATTTTATTTTTATCTCCAGTGAAAGCATAATCCTAAATGCAAAGTTTTAATAAATAACACAAGAGCAAAATACATACTTTTCCTTTTATTGTTCTCTGTTCTCCAAAATGTGGTACAGTAATCGTATGTTTTATAGAAAAAAGAGCATTAGCCAATGATGATCTTTTATGGAGCTGAATTATTAGAAATCAAATTTAAAGGTCAAAATGTTATTTTTATATTTTATTTATTTTAATGTGCCAATGTGTTTTTTTGTTTTTGGTTTGCATGACCTGTATTAGATCAAATAACCTCAGGGATTTAAAATAATGGACACTATCGTTGATAATTGCATACTCTAAAGACCAAGTGTTTTAGAAGTGGGTTTGACAAAACAGTATGGGTTTTACTGTATGAAGAACCTGTCCAAAGAAACCTGCATTTGGTTTCCATACCAAACAAATTAATCTTATCCAAAAATGGAAAAAACACAAAAACATAATGCAATTTATTAAGATTGCTGAAATATCCAATCCAAATCTGGACACAACTCAAGTAGAGTATTTAAAAAGCAGCTAAAGGGAAGACACTGTTGAAAAAATACCATGAAATGCTGCTCTTCTTCAAACCCTACCACAAAAACCCTTTTAAAAACCAAGAACCAGTGACAAACACAACGGGGACACAACGTCTCATTTCCTCCATCAGGGAATGGAGGTTACAACAGTAACCTAGATGTTCCCTGTTTGTCGCTCACTCAACATTGTGTTCGAATTCATTCACACCATACGCTGAACTGTGTATGTGAGCTGCTGACGCAGGTGCAGGTCAAAGCAACAGGCTGTATCAGACTGTACGTACCCTTCCCCAACGGCCCATAAAAAACACCATAAACTTTTTAGGTTCCTGGGCATCCCGGGGGGGCAAAAAGAATGTGCCAAGCATGGGAGCTGGCCACGCCAGCCATGCCTATTCTCGCTCTATGTTTCTCGAATAGTTAAAGCAGCTGGGACCATTTTACCGCTATAACACGCATTGGTGAAGGCGTTCTTTTCCAACTCCTATTCTTAAAAGACCCCGCGGAGACCACCACCTGCCCAGGCTGGGGGGAGGTAAATTGTGGCAAAATACGTCACAAGTGTTTTCAGGCCACATGTGGAAATTGGGCGGTGGTAGATCCTACCTTATGCGAGGGAGGAGTTGCTACAAACACGGCTGGAGGAGTGGCTACAAACACGCCGACCGGGGGAGATGTGGGTCTGCCAGTAGGGGGACTGTACCATGGAAAATACACACAGGGGGATTAATCCATGAAGGCCCATCCTGTGGAGCACCTATTCCAGTACAGAATAATTAGTACCCATAGTGGTTCTGGTCAGGGAATTCCTCCGCTGAATTCGTGGATCAGAGGGCTAGGGAGGAAGAACATCCAGGGAGCGCAAGTTTAGTGGACTCTCCTGGGCGAAAGAGCGCACGTGATCACCTCAGTGGAGGGGAAAGGCACTATGTGCAAGCAGAACACCCAGTCATACGTTCTGTATTCCCGAGTTGTACATGCTCGGACCTGAGAGAAAACGGGACGAGACCGACTCAACCCTGAGATTGTAAAATCTGCGGAGGTGCCGTTGACCAGTGCCCACGAGGATGCCACATTTCTTATCGAGTTTGCTCGAACCCGCAAGGGGGTGGGCATGGCCTGGGTGTGATAGGCCAAAGAGATGCATCAACGACCCAGTGGGATAGCTTCTGTTTGGAGATAGCGTTCCCTTTCCACTGTCCACCAAAGCAGACAAAGAGCTGCTCAGAACATCTAAAGCTCTAAATCTAAACCGAGGTAAAGCGGATGCCGGCGAAAGGGATGCGGGGGACTGGCGAACTGGATAGCGTAGCCGAGTCGGATGGTCCTGGCCAGTCAGCACGATGGGTTGGGAAGTAAAAGCCACGCGTCCAAGCTCCAAACAAGGGGCACTAGGGGGACGATCATTTTTGACGTACCTGGCGGAGTGGAGCAGCGGTGACGACGTCATCCTACAGACCTTGGAGGGGAGCACCGGACGATCCTGCCAGGTGGTGGCGTTTTCCGGACATAGGTGGATCGCAACCGCTTTGTCCACCTGGGGGACCTACGATTACCTGTGGGCCGCCCCGCCATCGAGGGAAGTCAGAGCAGATGAGCGAGAAGGTTGGTTGCGGGCAGTGAAAGGTGCCCTCCATGACCTCAACAGCTCATCATGCACCTCCAGGAAGAAAGGGACTGGGGGGGCGTGGCTGTGACGGATGGTTCAAGTCCAACCCACGCTCAAGGCTGCTCGGGCAAGCATGTCAGCCATCTGGGCGTCAGCCTCAGACTGTGCGTGCCAACCCGAAGGTGGCAATCCAGTCGAGTCTTCCATGTCAGACGCCAGGACGCTCTCCGATGCAGCATCGAATTCATCATCCAGCTCAGCGGGTCCGAGGGAGTAAACAGTGTGACCGCAGCCCAGACACACGAGGCAGTGTCTATGGCCATTAGGAGTGGACAGATATCGACTGCATCCAGGAACTACACTGGGGCGGAAGGGCATCTTTAAAAAGACACATACTAAAAAGGACGTTCAACGCCTGCTGTGTGTGCTCTTTTAGAGAAATAAACTCTTTTAGAAAAATACTCTCTTTTTGAAGTGCTGTTGAAGCGCCCAGGAGCAAAGCTGCACTGCCGTGCAGAGAAGGAGAATGGCGCTGATATGCGCCGTAGATCCAACAGCAAACGCTCTACAGAGGTGAGTGGAACAGAAGTGATCTCAGCTCGCTGATTGCACAAACGCTCGGCTCCGAAGAAGGAATCTGAATGAACAGATGCACAATTACCTCCTTTTATACCTGTATGTCCGGGGGAGGGACATGCAAAGGGACATTCAAATTCCAATTCTCATTGGCCTTTTCTCAAGTTCAGAGGTAACCGTGGCCTTCAAGAAAGTCCCCTAGTGCCACTTCATTTGACACAACGTCGAGCGAGCGACAGACGGGGAACATGTTTGTTATCTCAGTAGTATTTGTGCTGTGTGAAATGAATTGTCTACACACAGTTCCAACACACCTCCATGGTGGCCGACAACCAAATAAGGTCATCTTTTAGAATTACTAGCAATGTCTCTAATATGTTCATTACATTTCTCAGTTTGTTTTGTTAGCACAGAAAACAACAGAACCATCGCGAGCATGGCCGGTTTTACTACACGTGCATAACAGCTATAACATTTTTAATAATGTGGTGCTCAACTCACAAAGGCCAGTGCTAGTTATAATGCTACCTGGAGAACCATTGCATAATAATTACAGGCCTAAACTTGCAGAGCTTAAAAAGGGGCTTTTCATGCCACACTGTACCACAATGACTCTAACAAGTTCTCTCAGTGACTACATTCACGCTTCAGCTGGGGTCTGGATTTAATAACCTTGCTCATCTGTCAGCTCGACCATAAAATCTGAGCTCATAAACCCAAGCCTACCTTATCGTACATTGTTTGCTGAGATCACAGAAGGTTAATTAAAACAATGGAAAAGAAGAATGAGCTAATACTAATAAAGACTCTTAATGAGCCCTACGAGTGAGCATCTCAGTTCCCTTTTCAAGATGGATGAAACACAAGCAAACAGTCATTTGTACCCAAGATGGTCCTTGCAGTTTGCTAAGGTTGTTTTCAGCCACAATCTACCCAAATCATCTTATGAGATCTCTTTAATGTTACCCATGGTATAGGTTCATCACTGAAAAAAGGGTGATAATTCCAACACCCTGAAAGTCTGGGCATGTAAACGTTGGCCAAATCACTGGTAGTGATACCGCAGGGAGCAAAAAGCAGATTAATTTTTCATGTTTGTTGACAGCCTAGGGCAGCATTGCAAGGCCTGGGAACATACCCAAAGGAATTACTACTGCCTGCGTGCCAGTTGGGACTAAATTTACAAAACAAGCTTAAACACAATTTAGCGCAGAAATCCCTTTAAGGCAAAAAGCAGCAATCAAACAGGTTAAATCATTTGTCATATCCATTTATTTGTGCCTAATGCACAAGAGTTAAATTGCTGGGTTCACAAAGTGTAATTGTGAAGATGGCAATTCATTGATGAATCAGAAAGTAACACTGTCGATCACACCCCTGACCGATTTGGACACCCTGTATTCAAACTAAAGAAGTGGGTGGAACTTACACTATTTCACATCCTTTATTCAAGTCCTTAAAACAACTCCATGGATTTCCAAACCTCTCTGCAAACTTATTGAAGTCTGCCCTCAATAATGTATTACAGATGCTGGTAAGAAGTCTGATGAAGTCATCTTAAGTAGTGGACATTTACTATCCAACACTATATTTAACCTTGTGTGACTCCACGTACACATGCATGGACGTTGTGTTTTGGCTTTGCTATATGCAATGCATAATTGTGTCACAATATTGAAGTTATTTGAACAAAACCTGTTATATCCAGATTACTAAAAATTGTTTATTTTTTTTTATTTGTTTTTACAGTGTAGTCCCTAGCTTCATCTGATAGTCCCTAGCACATTTTTTAAATAGAAATCTTATATTTATTTATGTGCATTATCACATTGAGAACCAATTCACAAAATAGGGAGCAAGGGAGCATCATATAGCTCTCTATGATGCAAAGCGCATTTACACCCAACATCCGACCAAAATTCAGTTTCAGGCTGAAGATGGTGTTTGGACTACTCAACATGTTTGGCAGACATGAGACAATGGTAATCAGTACATAGATTCAGAATTTATAATGTATATTTTATTTTAATATGGTTTGCAGTAATTGGAAGATGCTGGACGTTACTATGAATCAGAATTAATTATGCTAATTGCTGATGTAATGTCTTTAACCTGTCAAAAACATGCATAACCAACACTCCTGGAAACATAATTAACAATCTGAAAAAAAAAAAAAATAAGACTTTCTATATAGATTGTTATTATTAAAAACTTCTCAACTTAGTCCTGCTGTCCACATACTGTATGTTGCCATGATGTTTTTGGAAAACTTTTACTTTTTTGCATGTTTATCAGGTGCTACTAGTTACAAATCAAAAAGGGAAATGCAAAGTGCACACAGCAGTCACGCTCATGTCTCAGGAGGTTACAGATAAATGTGGATTTGTACTGTCATTTTTCAGTATTACTGTGCAACTAGTCACTTGAGTTGTATGTTATTGTGCAAGTAATCAAAGTAATGAACCAATTTAGAATAATCCACAAGATTTCAACAATTTATAAGTACCCATGATGCCTATGATTGTGGAGGTGATGATGGCATCCTTTAACTTTCACAAATAATGCTGGAACTAATTTCCCTCACATCTGCCACAAATCTGAGACATGTGTTTGGTTAAACGGGTGAGGTGCTTCATACTCCAATCATTGTCTAGTGTTTAACATGTGGGTGCGATCACATTTGTTAATCTTAGTTATAGCCTACCACAGTGAAGCTGATAACTCTCATGTTTGGAAACACTGAAATGTTAGTGTGACTTAAATAGTTCATAGCTAAAGTATCTGCACCTGCTCATATGGCATAAAACCGTAAACAACAGTGGCTCCAAGAGGAAAACTCTAAATGTCAAAAATATAGTTGACAAATAACATGCCCATGAACATGCCCCCACCCCCCCATATTTCCATTACATACAGTCTGACAAAGTATGTTTTTAAGTACAAATAGTCCAAGTATCCACCCAATTAATAGAGTGTCATAAAAACAGCATGTATAATACATTTTACATAATACTAAATTATACAGTTGTTTTAAGAAGTTTTAGGTTTAGGATATAATGTCACACTGCAGGACTGTCACTAACTGAAATTTATTTTAAAATAAAAATATATCTTATAAATGAAAATACAACATAAAAGACAGACCAATTAGTTATTTAAACATGCAAAGTAGTAAACATTTAAACATTGTACCCAGTCAAGCACCTTGTACAGACCTATCCTCAAATATAAATAAACAAACATTATATACTATTTAATGGTACAGCATTTAATTGGCTCTGTACTTGTACTGTGCACGATGACAATAAAGTTTAATCTAAACTAATAAGGTACAGTTAGTATACAAAACAATTGAATTTCGACGTCTTACCTGTAAGCAACATCCCTGAACCGCTTTCCAGATCTGTTGCATCAGTTGGACCAGTCTCAGGGATGCTGGCTTTTATAAAAGTAAATAAAACAACTGTCCACAGGACAGACAAGAACAACATGATTGACAAATTTAAAAAGCCGCGAGACGCGCACTGTGATTATTTACGCAGGATTATTTGCCAAAACCTGCAGTCATCGCATTTTCATCAAAAGTCCGACTTCAATTAATGGAGTCCAGACGATGATGAGATGGGTTTGAGGACGACCATATATTAAAGTTACATGAGTTTTCTTTCCCTCTCAATTATCTTACATCTACCATTACCGTTTGTGTGTCACCGAAAGCACCTTGCAAACTGCACGCGCTTGCCGCAAGACACCTTCATCTGTACTGTACTTGGCCGAGGGGCTCCGCCCACACCCTCGCCGCAGGCCAATGAGAAGTAGCATCCCGAAGATCATCAACACTTGATTGTGTGTGGAGGACCAAATTACTCAAAATAAAAATAATAAAATTAAATAGTTTGATAAATAAAAAAATCACTTATTTTTAAATAATGATTTTAATAACTAAAAAAAATATATAAAAAAATCTAATAATAGCCTAATTATGTTATAATATTACGTATTATAAACTTAACCAGTTTGTATGAAGCAATCTATAGTATTACATGTAATATATATATATATATATATATATATATATATATATATATATATATATATATATATATATATATATATATATATCAGAATCAGAATCAGAATCAGAATCAGCTTTATTGCCAAGTATGCTTACACATACAAGGAATTTGTCTAGGTGACAGGAGCTTCCAGTCAACAACAATACAAACAATACCAAAAAAACAGCAGCAAGGCATAGGTAATTAAAAACAAAAAGAACACAAAATAAATAATTATACATATACGTACATAAACTCACCTTCATACATACCCACATACACACACGTAGTGCAAATCTAATACAATCTGTATATAAAGAACAAAAAACAGTATATTATTATATATATATATATATATATAAAAACCTTAACAGCTTGTTTCTTTTAGTTCAGTGGTGGTGTATTATAGTGAATAAAAGTTATGATAAGCAGTTTATGTTCCTGTGGGAGCATTTGGATGTCATCTAGAAAATGTAGCTTTGTATATTACCATTGTTGGGTGTAATCCAATTACAAAGTAATTATTACTGTATTATAATTACTTTATAGTAAAAAAAAAAAGTGTAATGCGTTAGATTTTAAATTATTGTAATTATATTACAGTTACTGACTTTCGAATCATTTAATTACTTTTCTGGTAGGAGAAATTAAAGAGGTGTGAGTGCATGACCTGTGTGTACCAATGGAAAAGGAAGAAATATTGACATTACTTGGAGCAGAACAATGTTTTGGAAAGTAACTTAAAAGTAAAGTAATTCATAATGTGATTAAATTTAATATCAAGTATTTAGTAATCTGATTAGAATTTTAAAGAAATAATTAGTCATTTGTAAGTAACTTACCCAACACTGTCCATGACACAAAAATCTCTTTCTAAAATAGAAAATCTTGTGAGAAATAAATTCCAAGGCTACAATGTTTTCTCAGTTTTATTTCCATATATCTCTCAGTTCAGTGATGTTTGTTTCCATACAAAATGTACATGATAGGAATGATGATAAGAATGTGAGTCAATGAGCAGAAATATGGCATCATAGACAGATCATTAAGTCAAAACAGTGAGGCACTCACATTCATCTGTGGCCTTGTTGTATTGCCCCATTGTGGTTAACAATTCTTTTACAACAAATTGAGAAGAATAGGGTCTTCTAATTTTCTCCCAGAAATCTGGGGGTGAGTGTATCAAAGATTGTTTTTTTAAAAACTCAACAGCCAATTAACTCCTCGTAGAAAACCATGGATGAAGGTATACAAATTCCTACATGCACATATATCGTCATAACATGCAAACATGACATTATCCAAGGACATAGCCACAGGGCGGTTGAACAAAAAATAGCACAAGGAGACAAACTAGTGCTGTAAGAAATTTGGCATGTGGCATAAACATTTTTCAAGAGGAAAGATGATGTCTAAATTCTGGGACAGTCAAAGAACTGTTGGGTCCACAACACTCGATCCATCCCAAAATAAGGAAAAGGTGGTAAAAGGCAGTTCACTGTGACATCACATACTTAAAAAAAATTAAATACAAATCTTTATATTATTCCTACTTTTTTTGTGACAGGTTGTGTACACTTTAAGTAACAACATCAGTTCACGTCCTAGTGCAATCAAAAGGAATACCACTACATATTGTTAATACTTTTAAGGGCAGATCAATAACGTTATCAGCAAAAACGTCTGTTGCGTCATTTGCTGTATTTTGTGAGTGAGCAACACATCCTGTATATCAAGATCTCCGTGAAGCAAAGAATTGGTCCCACTGGTGCTAAAGCTGGAGTCTGTAGAGTGCAGGTCTTTACCTACAGGATGAGGAGGAGCAGTCCTAAAGTGTCATTTTGTTGCATAGCCCAACTGCACATCAACAGTCAACATTTCCCTGCAATTAAAGTACACACAACTCTACCTTTACTAAGCCCTGCCCACCTTGGTTACTGCTGCTTGCTTAGACAAGCTTTACAGAATGACCCATAGCCTCGTGCTACCCTGTGTCCTTCTGCACAGACATTGTGTTTAAGCTTCGCTATACGAAACTAAATTAAAATTTATTTAAACCAACTGATCTAAGTTCAGGAGACTTTCGACTGTCAGTAAAGGGTTAAACTTTCATGTGAGTCATGTGACAAAACAATATGGCGCCGACCACAGCGGAGTTTGTCTTTGGGAGAAATGCCAACAAAACTATAACTGGTAAGAAAACTGTAAGTTTTTACATTGAAACTTGTTTGAGTCAAAAGATTACAGTCTCTAAATTCATCCGATATGCCATTTTTAAAAATTTTAGCGATATATTGCGAAACGGAATGCTGTTCAACACAATGAACACTAGAGTGAACAATGGTGCAAGTTTTTCCATTAGAAATCCTATTTTTACTATGTATTTTCACATTGAGAAGGGCGCTTTGTAAGTTAGGATGAAAATAAGGTGCATTTTTAATTGTTCTGAGGCCAGTGCAGACAGACTGCAAGTCATGAAAGAGAGAGCATCCTATAGCTTTCCTATGCTGCTAAGTGCATTTACTCCTAAAATCCGACCAAAAGTTCAGATTCAGGCAGCAGATGGTGTTTGGACCACTCAACATGTTTGGCAGACATTGAGCAATTATAATCAGTACATAGATTCAGAATTTATAATGTACTGTATAATTTTATTTTAGAATGGTTGGCAGTGATTGGTTGATGCTGGCCATTACTTTAAATCAGAGTTAGTTTTGCTAATTTCTGATGTGAAATCTGTAACATCTCAAAAACATAATTAACCAACACTCCAGGAAAGATAATAAACAAAATTATAAAAAAAATAATAATAATATGGTAATGGGAATATGATATCATATTTAAAATTTCACGATTTAGTCCTGCTGTCCACATATGTGGAAAGAAATTATTATTAAAACTATTTGCGCTCAAATCTTTTTTATTGTTTAATTATTATTATATTTATTAGGTGCTACTATTTACAAATCAAAAAGGGAAATGGAAAATCCACACAGCAGCCACGCTTGGGTATCAGAAGGTTAAGACTGAATTGGGTTTTGATAAACAGCATGATTTTCAGTAAAATGTGTAAAAATCAAAAGGATGATATTCTTAAGTGGGCTGGAATCAAGTATTATCATTGCAAAGCATTTTTATCTGATATTTTTCGAAATGATTAAATTACATAGTAACATGTTTAGAAACACCCAAGACTGCAAATCAGAATTGAAGCATTCACTTATTACAGTCAAATAAACATTAGTGTAAGTGAAGAGAACTGTTCCTAATGTCTCACAATGTTGTTATGAGGTCTTTAGTAACTATCACCCCTTCTGTGACATGAATCAATACATACATTAATTAATATTAAATTAGTGACATTAATTTACATATCAGTCTTTGTTGATTTTACACATGTCCTTTTATGAATTATGACAGTTTGCAGGTAGTCCACAGCATGCACCTCTATTTTAAGATCTGGAAAAGGAGGGAAAAATATATACTATATATATATATATATATATATATATATTTATACTCTGGGTTTCATTGTTCCCAAGAACAATGTTTAACCATATTTTGGGGGGATAATTTATGCATTAGGAAAAACATGCATTAGAATAGACCAAAAGCTTGTCTGATATTACGGCAAATGACAGCAGTTGCTAAGGTTGGATTCATAAGTAATGTTTTATGGCAGGGCTTAGGGAAGGGTAAATTGCAGACTCACCCTAGAGTGAAGAGATACCAACCTATCTAATAAACGCCTTGAATCAGAAAGACAAGGTGGAAGCCAACAAACTATGGATAAGATCAGCAGAGCGAAATCCTTGTTCTTGATTTAATTAACTGTTATAAAATTTTTTACAATATATCACTAATCGAGAGAATACAACATACTCTTTCAGGTGGCACTGATACATTTTATGTGGATAATAATACACAGTGCAGAATGCACCTTTATGAATTCTCCTTCCAAGAAGTCAACCCTTCTCACCCTCTTACTCCTTCAACCAAATACTAAAAGAGAAAGTCATGTGCACAAAATATGCTCTCTGGAAACAACACACCAACAGCAACCATGAAGTACAACCCTCAAACATCCTTTCAATATATTCAATCCTGCATAAATCAATTTCATTAGCACTTAAACTCTATGTTCTATCTATTTCCCCCCTGCATAATTTCAAGAAAATATTTTTAAAAGACCAACATCATCAACATCCACCTAAACTATCTTTATAACGCTACAGCCTCTGTTTTGTGCAATGCCAAAATCTCTTTCTTCAAATACATGCTAAAATCTATTAAAAAAACATGTATCAGTGACATTTACCTACAGCGTACAGCATCTGAGGTTATAATGCTTCATAATGCATCACACAGATGTGGCAATAAATCTCAAAGTTTAGGCACTTGGTATCTTACCTCTTGAGAGTAAAAAAGGGATTAGACCTTACGTAATGTCCAGCTACACTCGGATCATTTAGAAGGTACAAAATAGAACACTGTGAAAAGATATTCAATCTACGGCAGTCTGATAGAAAAGTAAGTACAATTTGGCCTTTTTTTAGTTGGTGGCAGAAGACCATTTATTCCACTCACACCAGAGAAAGACCAAGGGGCCGTTTAGACATAATGCATTCTTTAGCAAAAAAATAAAAGCTAGATGCAGAACAACGAATAGAACAAAACAAAGGTGTCTCGAGATGCATTTTTATAAGTTGATGTTCTTTTTAACCTGTCACAGCATCTAAAAAACTTGGTGCTCCTGCAAGAAAGTCGGTGCAATGGTCAACGGTGTTTACATAGAAATAACAATTCATAAACAGTGCAGACAGACAAAAAAAACGTGTTCACAGTGAACGGCCCCTTAGAATTTAACAGCAGCACAACTTAAAATTTCAAGAAATAACTTTTCAGTCATCGTGTCCTGTGCAAAGTATCTAAACAGCCTCTCAATTCTCATGTGAATCAGAGTTAGCAGGCCAGTGTTTTCATCATAGCTTGTGTTTTTAGGTGTGCTCCTCTAAGGTCTGAGGTCTTGATCACAGGTACAGCTCATGTGACCATCTCCTTGCACTTGACCCTTGTGGAAATAGCACTAATGACATTAAAAGAGGTGGTAATGTGTCACTAGAGGCTAAACTCTTCTTTCCTTCAACACTGTGTTGAAATGTATCAAATAATCGTATTAATTTGTAAAGCATTCCATCTTGCTTATACTTTCGTAAACAGTGACAGAGGTCTGCTTCTTCCGAAAAATACAGGCTCCATTTGATGGTAAACGGCAAAAAAATTGTGTAAGTGTGGATGGATTTTCCTTATTATTCCTTTTGTAGGTCTCCACTGTTTGCCACCATTTTAAGTCAAAGAAGATACTCATGCTAAATTAAATCCTGCATGCTATCATGCTAACACCACTCATCTCTTTCAGTCTCTTTGTAGCTTCCAGAAGCTCTGCCACTCACCCCAGTGGCCGCACTTACTCCAAGGGAGTAGTGATATCCATTGGGCACTCCACTCTGGCTGCGTGAAAGCAGCACAGAAGTGGGAGCAGCACCTGACGACATGTGGACAACGGAGGCTGCAGTTCTGGGTGAGCGGCCTGTGCCATACGTGCTCAAGGCATCCTGGAAGTCGTCCGCTTCAGACAAGTGCGAGTCCTGCTGTAGGGGACCTAAGTTGGGATCGGAGCCGATTCGAGTGACAGGCACAGGGGATTGGTGGTGGCCGTTACCACTGATTAGGGCATCGTGCTCTGATAGGCCACGACTAAGGCGAGTGTGGCAGGGCACGGTAGACTGGGCAGTGTTGAGCTGGACCGGGGAAGAGTTGGCAGTCTTGTAAGCAACAGCAGGCCGGGGAGTGAGGGGCGTCTGGGGGAGCTGTCTACGCCCACGGCAGGGTGTGCTGGTGCCAGAGGTATGAACGATTGAACTTACTTTAGCTGTGCTACTTCCCTGAAACACAATGACAGAAGAGAAGGCACAAAGAGAGTGAACCACGACCAAAACACAAATCTTTTTCTTAATAGGGTTTTCTATTGGTTCCCAATAACTGAAAAAAAAAAAAACACCATAACAGTATGATTTTCATGATGTTTAAGGGTTCTTAACTGTGCATTTTTTCACTAATGTGGATGGAATACTGTACTAAAATACTCTCATAGTATATTCAGCAGCAGTCTCCCTACTAAACCTACAGCCCTAAACGCACAATGCAATCGGCGGAATATGGATCCACAAAGGATATATATATATATATATATATATATATATATATATATATATATATAAATGTCATGAAGACACCATAAGAAACCATAAGAGAGAGGGAGTCTTTTTAACCTGTTTAAGCCTGTTTGGGATGTTTGGTTCTCCCGGCGATGTTGATCTGCTGGGTCCAGCTGACACGCTGTAGCCGTGTTCATGGCTGCCGTAACGATCGCACGAGTAGTATTGTTGCTTCCTTACCGCTGTTGAAGACACATTTTTCTTCCTCTCGTGAGAGCGCCCACGGTCTCGTTCCCTCGGAACCGTGTTTGGATCTGCTGATGTACAATAAATATTATGAATATATTAACAAGCCATGTCCTACTTTAATATGAAGATTTAATTCCAAAAATGGCAGAAGGCCTTTGACCAAACCATCAATATTTAATCTAGTATGCTCCAAAAGTGTGCAGGACTTTTTCTATTCCTTACATTATATTAACTGTGACCAAACCACCTGCCTACGGAGACCACTGAGGTGTGTGAGGGGTGTTTTTTTGTTTGCTTTACTTAAAAATAAAATGGTTCTTTCCTTGCATTGTGGCCCTTTACCTGGGCTGAAAACCCCAGATACAGCCCATGGACACAAACAAAAGCCATTATGGACTCACAGACAAAGCACCAGAGGTCATTAATACATTACAACAGGGTTGGTGACTTTGGTGTGTGTGCATATGTGTATGTGTGAGCCCTGCTGTTTGATAGTGTTGTGACATTTCTGACTACAGAGGAACAAAAACATGTAGAGGAAGACGTATGTGGGTGTCTGTGTGTGTTTGAAATTCAAGTACTAACACACTCAAGTAAATAAGCTTTCAGTGGTTTGATGGATTGCCCCTTTTTAAATCTGTCAAAGCTGACTGATCTATTAACAGCAGACCCAGACTCCAGCTGCGCTCTGCTGATACATGTTTACTTTCCAGACCCTGCTGAAAAGACCATCTTAACCAGCATGCAGTTCCCATGCTAGTCTAGGCTTGTTTATGCTGGTTTGGTGCTGGTCTAGCTGGTTGACCAGCAAAGCCATGTTTTTAACCAGCTAAACCTTGCTGGTGAAGCTTGTTTGCCAACATGGTCTTTCTGATGAAGCTAGTTTAAAAGCCTGGTGGGGACACCAGCACACCAGTATCCCATGCTGGGGGACCACAACCCAAAACACAACATAAGCTGTTGACAAGCAATGCTGGTCTTTTCAGCAGTTGAATTAGACGAGTGGCAGTAGAAAGAAAGAACGTTCATTGTAGTGAGTGAAAAACAGGTCAATCTCTCCATATTCTGAACGTTTTCTCCCCATTGACCACCAAGAGCTGAGCTGTTACAATACCTCTCACTGGCCGCTGACTTTCCAAGTCATGCCGCACAGTGACTTTTTTTTGACAAAAAAAAAGAATAATCTAATCCTTGTAGAGTGCATTTTCATGCAGTGATCAGTAATTCCCTCTCTCAATCAAAGAGAGAGGTTGACACTGCAAATCCTAAAGCAAACCGCTTTAGAGAGCAATAAAGATTTTCCTTGATAACCTGATCGCTCTAATCCTTTCAGGAATTTCCATCATTGTGCTAAGCAGGAAAAGCTGAGCTTTTCAACCAGTATTCCATCTTTTCCTTTATATATTACTTTTTTTTTCCCCAATACATAAAGACATGAAATATCAAAATATAAAAAAAATACAATAATGGTCAATGTAGTGGCACAGTGAGCAGCGAACATGCTCATGGTCACACAGGTTCGAGTCTGGCCTGCGTCACGTCCCAATCCTATTCAGTAAAATGTAAAGTGCTCAGTAGTGTTGCCAACTTGGTGCTGTAAAATTGGACACTTGAGCAATGGCTGAAAAATTATAAACAAGAGTTCATATGTGTAAACGAATTGGGAAAATATTGAAATTCCGGGACATTTTGAGTTTTTCCAGGACAGATGGTAAAAATAAATAAAAAAAGAAAAAAAATGAGACGATCCTGAAAAATACTGGATGGGTGGCAACCCTAGTGCTCAGCAGTACTGGCCTAGTGCAGATGCAGCTAGATTTATCAGGTTATTGCCATATTATTTCACATGGATGTGCTTGAGAGTTACTGTATAAGAGTAAATG
The DNA here is from genome assembly GCF_025860055.1 of Xyrauchen texanus. NCBI lineage: Eukaryota > Metazoa > Chordata > Actinopteri > Cypriniformes > Catostomidae > Xyrauchen > Xyrauchen texanus. The sequence continues at coordinate 11,557,915 of NC_068309.1, forward strand.
AGAAAGGAAAACCAACACTACCTGCAGTTGGTGGCTGCTCCTCACTGATGGCTCGATCCAGTGATTTGTGCTTCTTGTCTCTACGTCTCTGACAGCGATGATGATGATGGTGATGATTGGTTCTCTCCCTGTCTCTCTCCTGAGTGGGTGTCTGGCCCGGAGTCAGCATGGGCCGCTCCAAGTCATAATCGTTCAAACTGACCTCCTGCACCCTTCTTTGAGGAGTTAACGAGGATGTAGAACGCCGCATGGGGCTCACGTCAGTGATAGGCTGTTTGACGGACAGAGTGGAAATAAAGCGTGAACGTGTGAAAGGTAACTGGAGGAGATGAAGGAGATAGAAGACAGATCTAGCACAGCACTAGAATGACAAGAGTCTTAGAGCACTAGACCCATCACAACAGACACACAACACCAGCTGAGCATGAAAACACTTCCACTGAAGAGTGACGTTCAGCCCAATCCTCCTGCAGGGAGACACGCACGCTTTTTAGGACAGTGGAAACCCGTCATGGTCCGATGCAAACACTCTTGTGTTTGAATGCTGTCATCGAATTGTCTCTCACACACTTAAGGACAAGAGAGCTGGAATAGTTGCTTCGTGAACTATACACAGCCAAGCATCAGTCACTGATCAATGAAGAGTCACTGGCACTTTTAAACATTTTATCTTAGCTTTCATGAAGAATTTTAAATGCAAGACAGTTGGTTACATGTATCTCTAAACATGTATACATATATACTGTAAACATCATGTATACAGATTATGAGAACTTTACAGTCTCTCAATATTAACTACACATTAAATCAGCCCAATAGGCCAGACTCTTTCATAGAATCCATTGCCACTGCTTGGTGATGACTGGAATATCTACCTTGGAGCATCGAGAAAGACATCTACAAACAAATTCACTAGTGCCACCCAGTGGCATAAACTTTCAAAAAATCCAAAAAACAATGCATCCCCTCTTCCCACATCTTAAAAATTATCCATCATCTTTTTTAAATTAAAGTTGATGTAAATTCCTTTCCTTTTTGTTCCATGCCTTTATGACTGAATATTTGGCCCAAATCTTTAAAGGAATATTCCAGGATCCAGATAAAAGAATAGTTCACCCAAAAATGAAAATTCTCTCATCATTTACTCACCCTTATGCCATCCCAAATGTATAAGACATTCTTTCTTCAGCAGAACACAAACTAAGGTTTTTAGAAGAATTTCTCAGCTCTTTTGGTCCAGACAATGCAAGTGAATGTTGACATTCAAAATTGTAAAGCTTCATAAATCACATAGGTCATTATTAAAGTAAACCATATGACTCCAGTGGTAAAATCCATGTCTTCAGAAGAGATTTAATAGGTGTGGGTGAGAAACAGATTTGAATGTTTTTGGTGATTCACATTCTTCTTGCTACAGGGCAGGGAGGAGAATTTATAGCAAAAATATACTTAAATATTGATCTGAAGATATAGATTTAACCACTGTTGGTGAGTCTTATGGTTTACCTTTTATGCTGCCTTAATGTGGTTTGTTGAGCATCAAGATTTTGGCACCCATTCACTTGCATTGTATGGACCTACAGAGCTGAAATATTCTTCTAAAAATCTAAATTTATGTTCTACAGAAGATATAAAGTCATACACAGGTGTCTGGATCACAGAAGTCAGAGATGTTGTTCAGTCCTGCCAAAATGTGTCAGATAACGGTGGTCTGCTGTATCCTCTGCTATATAGCGCTCAGAATCGGCCCGCAAGATTAGAATTGTGTGTGAAAATTGTGTTTGGCAGCGTTTTTTGTGGGCATGTTTTGGCCGTTCTCTGATCTGCATAATATCTTTAGTGAATTAGGCGCTAAACCAGCACAGATTGCACATGCAAATAACCAGCACTCATTCTTACTGAATTCCCCCCACACTGTTTAAAAAGTATAGCCATAAAACAAATATAATATGTGTTAACATCAGGCATTTACTGGCATTACGGCAGTTATTACAGTGTTTACTCACTATACTTTACTTCGTCCTGACAATGAAGTTGTAATATTGTATATAACTTTACACAGATAAGGTTAGTAAGCAATTTTATCACACTAAAATCAATTTAACACATATGATAATGTAAATAAATGTTTTGCAGAAACCATGATTTCTCTTTTTTTTTTTTTTTATAAACAAGGGACAAAACAAAAAGTTTTTCTGGTAATCAACACAATTCCACAAATGCTGTCGATCTGTATTAAATCTGGAATATTCCTTTATCCTAAGCAAACATGAAACAAAATTTGCAACCCAATTTACTTCCATAATGTGATACATTTCTGACTAAATCAGGATAGTCTAGGACGAAAAACATGGGCGGGACTTGATTCCCATTAAGAATTGATTGGATCGTGAAAAGTGGGCATACCATACATAAATTAATTCAGGTGGGTGGAGTGGAGGAGTTGAAAAATAAGCAAAATGTTGACATTTCAGATATCTGTTTATCTGTAGAAGAAACCTTTTTTTTCTTTGGAATAACATGCACTGATGAATTGTGCAAAATAGAAACAAAAGGTTCATTTTAATTTCATATTGACTTTGAGTAGTACCACATTAGTATGTGTAAATGGCTGAAAGACATGTGAAGAGAGGACTGCACTTCTACATATCCAGAATGACACATTCAAACATACGGTCCACAACCACAATTATGTTTATTAGCACCTCACGATATCCACGCTAAAAAAAAAAACATTCACAAACTATTTTTTTTTTAATGTTACTGCTGTTTAGTGATGGTCATTGTGAACTGTGGTGTTTCAGCTGTTGAACAGCTACCCACAATGATATACTGCCATTTAAGACTTTTGTGTTTACGTTAGTTTTGTGTTCAGCAGGCTAAAGAGGATTAAAGATAATGTGCCTGTATACATTTATAGAACTGACTAAAAGTGTGTGGACTCCAAAAGTGCTGGAATGGACAAAGCACACACAAGCAAACATAGAAATGGAGTGGCTGCCAAAGGGAGAGAAATAGAGAAGGAGAGAGGGAAAATTGCAGGTGGAACACTTGTACATACTGCTAGGTACGTTCCGGCAGAGTGGCGCAAGTGGCTCCGCTGTTGAACAGGAAGAATAAGAGGACACATAGGTGAGGAAAGCAGGCCACACAGCTGTGACACACTTGTGGACACAGTAAAAGAGTGAGACAGAAGGTCAGAGAAATTTGGAAGAAAAAAGGACAGAGTAAGGAGCAATGATGTCAATGAAATGTTCAGATAACAAGGTTGAGTATGATTTGAGAAGATACAAATGTAGGATAGAGGTGGGATAGAGATTGTTTGTATTAAAAAAGTTAAAAAAGGGGGGATTAAGAGGGATTTGGAGGATGAAAAGTGAGGAAGAGAAAAAACATTCCCTGGTGGAGGGAACAAGACGTGTGTTGATGTTGTGACACTAGGGGTCTCTCTTGAGAGCCTCTATTACCTCTTATCTTTGAGGAAAAAGCCAATGAGAATTGGCAAACAGAATTTGCATGCACCTCCCCCTGACATATGGGTATAAAAGGAGGGAAGCGTGCATCTGTTCACCAAGAGTAAGGTCCCAGCCATTTCAGCAGCTTAGTACAGTGTTGTGGCAAGAGGGACACAATGTCTCGTACCCTCCATCAGTGAACGGAGGTTACGACAGTAACCGAGATGTTCCCCTTCAGTCATTCACCTTTTCTCTCTCTATGTTTTTTCTCCATAGAGTGTTAGATGCAGCTGGGGCCATCTAATGCTATAACACGCTGTCCAGCGCTTGCAGGTTCACTACCTGATCCCTGAAAGGGGTCGTAGGAACCTTGGGCACATAGCCCTCTTGAAGGAAGTGAGCACGATCAGGAGGGCCGTCTTCAAGGAGAGGGCCTTTAGTTGGACTGATTCTAGCAGCTCCAACGGGGCTCTCCGAAGGCCCAAGAGGACAAAGGAGAGATCCCATGAGGGGAACAGGCATGCCTCTTCCCTAACGACTTATCATCCACTGCATCGTGGTGAGCAGCTATGAACTACATAAACCTTCAAGGTGGAGGAGGACAGCCGCCCCTCTAGCGTCTCCTGCAGGAAATAGCACTGGCCCGACTGCGCAACTCTATGGGTCTTCAGATCGGGAAGAACACCGATTTGCGAATAAGCAGCACTTTAGGGCATAACGCTGCCTGGTAGAGGGAGCTCTGGCTTGAGTGATCGTATTCGACAGCTGGTGGTAGATCGTTTAGATCTTCCACGTCCCATTCAAGGGCCAGACGTGGAGGTTCCAGAGGTCTGGCCGTGGATGCCAGAGGGTGCGCCGTCCCTGAGAAAGAAGGTCCTTCCTCAGAGGAATTTTCCAGGGAGCTGCTGTCGTGAGGAGCATGAGATCTGAGAACCAAGTCCAAGTGGGACAGTAGGGGGCCATGAGAATGACTTGTTCCTCATGCTCCCTGACCTTGCACAGGACTTGTGCAAGTAGTCTCATTGGGGGAAATGCGTATTTGCGCAGATCTGTTTGCCTCCCGAGAGGCAAATCTATCTTTGCTCTGCCGAACCGAGCCCAAACCTGGACCACCTGAGGTTGGAGTCTCCACTCTCCGCTGAGTGTTACCTGTAACTAAGACATGCCTGAACACCTGCTGTAGGTGGACTCCTGCCCGTAGAAAACAGAAATATGTCCAAGGGCTGAATAAGTGACGGCAGGAAGGGGTGAAGGTCACACGGTATGTGGAGTGGCGCCACGCTCATCTCAGGACTCGAGTCTGAAGCCAGTGCTGATGCGGCGGTTGAGTGAGTGACAGAAGGGGAATGTAAAATGCATTAAAGCAAGTAAGGTGAAAAGTGAAGTGTCTGCTAGTTTTGAGGCAGAGTGAGAGACAGAATAGAAAGACAAGACAGGACAGGAAAAGACTAAAGACAAGACATTACATTTACAACAAGGATGCTGGATACCATGTGAGTCCTTAAGTGATGTGCCAGAAATACCAAATAAATTCCAATTAAAAAGCATGAGATAATAAAGTACGTATGAACACAAATAAATTTACAGTTAAAAGCAACATCCGACACTCTGTAATGAGAAAAACTGAAAGTGAAACACATGAAACAAAATGTAAAAAATTCAATTAATTCCACAAACTGAGAAAAGACTACATTCTACATTTAATCATCAGAGTATAAATAAAATTATTAAAAAAGACTGCTACACAAATTAACAACAAAAAGAATGAAATATTCCCACATAGTTCTTAAATTAGACTTTGCATTGTCTCTCTTCTTGTGTCACACTTCTTCACCTATTCTCCATTAAATTATTTATTCACATTCCCTATTAGCTTACATTCAATTATCCATTATCCTTATACATTTATTGATATCCTGTCCATTCATTCATCTACCCTCTACCTTCACAACCTCATTCATACTGGCAAAATAATTACCTTTTGGGTCGGGGAGGGAGATGTTTACCTGAAAGCCAGCGTTAAGTCTGGGCATAGAGGCAGCTCTGCCGTGACCCCCAAGCACAGGGTACCCACCAATATCAGAGTCATTCTCCACGTCAGTCATCTCTACTAATTCCTGTAATGTATAAACACCCAATCAGAAACACCCAAAAATGATGAAATGGACTACAAAGAGGAACTACACTGTACTAGCGGGAAAGCATATAATTGTGTAAAGCAGTTTCAGAGTGGGTTTGACTTGGTTGAGGCAGTTATTACAACTGATAAAAAAAAAAAAGAAGAGAAACAAAAAGAGCAAATATTACAGTTGAAAAGATACTACAAAGATTTTATTATTTAAATATATGCCACAGTACTAAGGGCTTAGCTTACCGTCAAAAGCTAGAGAAGATGTATTTGGCAATGTCTGTTGTTATTGTCCAATTGGTTGCTTTTGACCAAACAAAAGTAAATGCAACTTAAATAGAACTGATTTGTGTACTTCTATGAATCACTAGAGGTGGTTAAATCATTATGCAGTTGAACATTCAGTTTTTATTAATGAATTGAACAGATGGATGGATTCCACATATGGGGTGGCTTTAGACTGGTTTGTTTTCTACATGTTGATTAGGAAATGTATAGTGTCTGTTGGAGATGAGATGTCCTCCTCTTCAACAATATATTGTGGTGTTCTGCAAGGATCTTGTTAGGGTAAATTTTGTTTTCTCTACATACTGTATCAGTAACGCCTCTCCCTATAGGTATACTACGCAGTCTGCGTAGGGCACCAACTCTCTAGGGGGGCACCATCTTACCCTTACCTGCACGTTATATGTCATTCAAGGACCCGAAAGCAGATACGGAACACAGACGATCGCTTCACACTCAAAATTTGCTAAAAGGTTCTTTACAAATAAAGTTATTATTATTTTTTTTACAACTTGATTTGATTGGATGACTGTTTCATTACCTGAGATTTGTATATGTTTGGCATGTCAACTGATTGGACATGTTGGACTTTCTTCCTGTTTGTTTCTTGTGCGACTTCCTGAGATGTGTCTCCCGAAGAAGACTTTTTCATGGCACTGCTCTGGCTTTGTCTGTGATCACATACACATAAATTCCAAATGTTAGCACTTCAACAAATACTACAATAAATATAATATCTCGCCAATAGTTGCAATAACCAGCCTTTAGTAATGTTTTTAAAGGATTGGCAATTCACAAAAAAATAGTACAATGAGTTGTAAACAGGGATGTAAGGCAATTACACTGCATTTCCATTGGTTAGGTGAAATGATGTGGGTGGGGGCTCTGGCTGTGGTGTGGTATCTGATTGACAGGAGGACGGGGCTTCTGGCACTCGTGGCTCCTGATCATGTAAGTGTGAGAGAGGAAGCATTGGTCTGAAGAGAACTCCTACTTTACTCTGCAGGGAAAAAAAAACATAAAAGATGACTGAATTCTATCTGATTTTGATGAATTTATCACTGATTCGTTTGGTTACGTTGTTCCCTGGGAGGGGAACAAGGCGATGTTTGCCAACATGGGAACGGGCCAGCTCTTTTCTCTCTATGTTTCTCGCATAGAGCAATCACGGCCGGGGCCGATACACGCATATAGGGAAGGGGGTCTTACCCAGACCCTGCGGAGACCACACCTGCCCTTTTTCTTGGGGAGGAAAAGTGGTAGACATGTCACACGGCCGTCTTAGGGCTCGTGTGGAAAGTATGGTGCGGTGGTAGATCCAGTCTCGAAAGGGGGGAGTTGCTACAGCACGGCAACCGGGGCAACTGTAACTGCCTAAGGGAGACACGGGGGTCCGCTCGTAAGGGGACAGAACCGTGGAATTACACACAGGGGGAGTCCGAGCAGGAGGCCTTACCTGTGGAGCACCTATACCAGTACAGGGTAGCCATCAGGGTACCCACAGTGGCTTGGGTCGGCGAGTTCCTCCGCTGAACCGCGGACCCGGAGGGCTGGGGAGGAATCGACCAGGGTCCCGACTCGGAGTGGGGCACCCTGGGAAGAAGGCGCACTACTTTAACTTGACGTCAGGAAAAGGGCGCTGGGCGCAAGCGATCCACCCGGCCGGTTGGTCTACGTGTTACCGAGTTCTACGGGCTCGGACCTGACAAAACACGAGACGCAACCGACTCAACGCGGAGGTTGTAAAACCTCGCGAAGGTGTTGGGTGTTGCCCAACCCGCGGCTCTTCAGATGTCTGCTAGGGAGGTGCACTTGGCCAGTGCCCACGAGGACGCAACACCCCTTGTTGAGTGAGCTCGGACCCGCAAAGGTAGGGGCACGGCCTGGGTGTGATAAGCCAGTGTGATGGCGTCCACAACCCAGTGCGCGAGCCTCTGTTTGGAGACGGCATTCCCTTTCTGCCGTCCCCCAAAGCAGACAAAGAGCTGCTCAGAGCGTCTGGTGCTCTGTGTGCGGTCCAGGTAAATGTGCAGGGCGCGCACTGGATATAGCAACGAAAGGGCTGGGTCTGCCTCCTCCCGGGGCAGCGCTTGCAGGTTCACTACCTGATCTCAGAAGGGTGTGGTAGGAACCTTGGGCACATAGCCCCGTCGCGGTCTTAGGATCACAGATGTATCTGCCGGACCGAACTCCAGGCAAGTGTCGCTGACAGAGAACGCTTGCAGGTCCCCGACCCTCTTGATAGAGGCGAACGCGATCAGCAGGGCCGTCTTAAGAGAGAGGGCCCTGAGTCCAATTGATTCAAGCGGCTCGAAGGGAGGTCTCTGGAGTCCTGCCAAGACTACCGAGAGATCCCAGGAGGGAACTAGGCCTGGCCAGGAGGGATTCAACCTCCGGGCGCCTCTCAGGAACCTGAGGATCAGGTCGGTGCTTACCCAAAGACTTGCCGTCTACAGGATCGTGGTGGGCGGCAATGGCGGCAACATACACCTTGAGGGTGGACGGGGACAGCCTCCTGTCCAGCCTCTCCTGTAGGAACAGGAGCACTGACTTGATCAGCGCATCTCTGCGTGGTCTTCAGTTCGGGAAGAACACCAATCTGCGTAACAAGCGCCACTTTAGGGCGTAAAGGTGCCTGGTAGAGGGGCTCTGGCTTGGTTGATTGTATTCACAACGGTCGCTGGTAAGCCGGCTAGCTCTTCCGCATCCCGTCCAGGGACCAGACGTGGAGGTTCCAGAGGTCTGGGCGTGGGTGCCAGAGCGTGCCCCGTCCCTGAGAGAGGAGGTCCTTTCTCAGGGGAATTTGCCAGGGAGGAGCTGTCGCGAGAAGTCTGAGTTCCGAGAACCAAGTCCGAGTGGGCCAGTAGGGGGCCACTAACGTGACTTGCTCCTCGTCCTCCCTGACCTTGCACAGCACCGGTGCAAGAAGGCTCACTGGGGGAAATGCGTACTTGCGCAGCCCCGAGGGCCAGCTGTGTGCCAGCGCGTCTGTCCCGAGGGGAGCCTCTGTTAGGGTGTACCAGAGTGGGCAGTGGGAGGTTTCCTGGGAGGCAAACAGGTCTACCTGGGCCTTGCCAAACCGTTCCCAAATCAGCTGGACCGACTGGGGGGTGAAGCCTCCACTCCCCGCCGGGCAGGCGTTGTCATGATAGCGCGTCCGCTACGATGTTGAGCTTGCCGGGGGATGTGAGTGGCACGCAGTGACTTGAGTCGCTGCTGGCTCCATAGGAGGAGACGGCGGGCGAGTTGTGACATGTGGCGGGAGCGTACGCCGCCTTGGCGATTTATGTACGCCACCGCTGTGGTGCTGTCCGATCTCACGAGGACGTGTTTGTCCCGAACTAATGGGAGGAACGTCCTGAGAGCAAGAAGGACGGTCAGCAACTCCAGGCAGTTGATGTGCCAACGCAGCGGGGCCCCTTTCCAACGGCCCACTGCTGCGTGCCCGCTGCACACGGCACCCCACCCGGACCGGGAGGCATCAGTTGTGACCAGAACGCATCGGGACACCTGCTGCAGGGGCACTCCTGCCCGTAAAAAGCAGAGGTCTGTACAGGGTCGGAGTGTTTTGAGGTAGGCGGGGGTGATCCTTACCCGATGCGTGCCGTGGTGCCATGCTTGTTACGGGACTCGAGTCTGGAGCCAGTGCTGGAGTGGTCTCATATGCATCAACCCCAGCGGCGTGACCCCAGCGGCGTGAGACTAAGTCTAACTCCAACCCGAGAAAAGAGATGCTCTGAACCGGAGTGAGCTTGCTCTTTTCCCAGTTGACCTGAAGCCCCAAGCGGCTGAGGTGCCGGAGCACCTGGTCTCTGTGTGTGCACAGTAACTCTCGAGAGTGTGCTAGGATGAGCCAGTCGTCGAGGTAGTTGAGAATGTGGATGCTGGCTACTCGTAGCGGGGCAAGGGCCGCCTCTGCGACCTTCGTGAAGACACGAGGGGACAGAGACAGGCCGAAGGGGAGACAGTAACTGAGTCGAATGGTCCGGTGCAGCCAGCGTGATGCGTTGGGAAGCGAAAGCCACGCTTCCCAGCTCTGCGCTAGGGGCACCAAAGGGACGAGTATTTTGGACGTACCCGGCGGGGACTCGCAGCAGGACGGAACAGGTAATGCAGCGTCGGGCGGCTTCGTTGTGGCCTGAGGCTGAGGTGCTGAGAATAGACTCAAAGCACTTACCTTGCTCCGCGCGCCCGGCAGGGGGCGGGTTCGTGGCTGAGGAGGAGGTCTGATGTTGGCGTCCTCTGGACTCATCTGAACCGGCCAGCCGGGGGACAGTCGTGGGCAGGCGGAAGGCGGGATCGCCACGTCCGGTGTACCGGGACTGTCGTAATCTGAAAGCACATTGCCGTGAGAACGGCATTTGCGGGCCAGGCAAAGGAAATAGCTCTTTTATTGAGAATGTGGGTACCACAGCCCCCGTCAGGGGGTGTGGCAAATGAAAAAACAAAGGATTCTCCACCCGGCCCTCCACCGGGGGACGGAGCGGTCTTACCACCTCCGGAGCTAACGTCTTCGGCTCTGGGTCGACTGTCTCAGGAATGCTTGGGAGCCTTCCGGGTCCTAGAGGGGGTTCGTGAGACAGGGGGCGTACGCCGCCTGCGGGGTGCCCGACGCTGGGGCTGAGAGCTGGGCCCGGGTTGGGGCGGAGCAGGAGCTGGTTTCTTCGCCGCAGGGGGACGCCCTCGGCGAGCAGATGGGGCAGGGCCCGTAGCGGCAGGTGTGCGGCGGGGCATGATGTGAGAGATGGCCTCCGTCTGCTTCTTCACTGCGGAGAACTGTTGGGTGAAGACCTCGACGGTGTCGCCGAAAAGGCCAATCTGGGAGACAGGTGCGTCCAGGAAGCGGTTCTTGTCAGCCTCACGCATCTCGACCAGATTGAGCCAGAGATGGCGTTCCTGGACCACTAGGGTGGCCATCGTCTGTCCGAGTGCCTGCACTGTGGCCTTCGTCGCTCTAAGGGCGAGGTCGGTCGCTGAGCGCAGTTCCTGTAGCACATCAGGATCAGGTCCACCCCCGTGCATGTTTCTGAGTGCTTTGGCCTGGTGGACTTGCAGGAGGGCCATCGCATGCAGGGCGGAGGCAGCGCATCCAGCCGCACTGTAGGCCTTCGCGTTGAGCGAGGATGTTGTCCTACAGGTCCTCGCCAGGAGGTAGGGCTACCGGGGCATAGATGGTACGCAACTGCCCTATCGACCTGGGGAATCGCCCCGTATCCGTGGCGCTCTCCGCCGTCGAGGGTTGTGAGAGTGGAGCGGGTGGCACCTAGACGAGCGGAGAGCGGGGCTCTCCACGTAGACGTCAGCTCGTCATGCACCTCCGGGAAAAACGGGACCGGGGGGATGCGAGGCCGCGAACGGCGCACCAACACAGTCATCCAACTGTGAAGGCTGTGGGGAGGATGGAGGGTTCCAACCCCACGCTCACGGCGGCCCGGGAAAGCATGTCAGACATCTGAGCGTCGGCCTCAGCCTGGGCCTGCTGGCCCGAAGGCGGCAGTCCAGGGGAGTCCTCGGCATCAGACATCACACTCTCCGATGCAGTGGCGAGCTCATCTGCTTCGGGCTCGGGAGGATAGACAGCCAGGCCGTGAGGCGACCCGCTATCGCCGTGAGCATGGACGGGGACCAGCGAGCGTGTCGGGGAACGGGAGGTTCGCGGGGGGCTACCGGCGAAACTGCACCCGCTGCCGCCCCCAAATCGCCCCTAGCGCCAACCGCATCGTCCTCAATCCCGTGGGAAGAAGGAGCAATGCGGGGTGCAGCTGGGGTGGCTTGCTTTCTGTTGAAAGCAAGCCACGATCGCAACGTGTTCATGGTCATGTTCTCGCAGTGAGAACATGAACCATCCACAAACGCCGAACGCCGCATCCAGGAACGACACAGGGGCGGAAGGGCATCTTGAAAAAGACGCGTCCTTAAAAGGACGTTCAACGCCGCTGTGTTTGCTCTTTTAGAGGAATTTACTCTTTTAAAGGAAATTGCTCTTTTAATACACAGTGTGTGTGTGTGTGTGTCTGCGCTGTCGAAGCGCTCAGGGGCAACAATGCACGCCGTGCAAAGTAGGAGAAAGTGCGCTGTCAAATCCAACAGCAAGCAGATCGTCAGAGATACAGGAGTTCAGGCCATCGGCTCCGAAGAAATTTTCTGAATGAACTCCCGTATTTGCGCCGCTTAAATACCTGTATGTCCGGGGGCGGGACATGCAAATACCGGCTGCCAACTCTCATTGGCCTTTTTTCATAGATCAGAGGTGGATATCGGCGCTCAAGAGAGACCCCTAGTGTCGCTTCTCCGACACAAAGTAGAGAGAGCGACAGAAGGGGAACATAATATTTGAGGGTAGAATGAATACTAATAATCTTGTAAAAGATCAATTAATTTAGCAGATTCTTTTACTGTAGGCAACTATAAACAAGGAAATATACAAAGACAAGCAATTACTCTTAAAGAGACATCATTAAAGGAATCACCCAAAAATGAAAATGTATCTGGTTTCAAACCTGTATGACTTTCTTATGCAGAACACAAAGGGATGTTTTAATGAATATCTGGCCAGTCTTTTCAATACAGTGTCAGTTGATAGAACCTCACTTTAAAGTTAAAAAAGGACCCAAAGGTATCATAAAAATAGTCCTTACAACTTGTGCATCATGTAACAAGTCTTCCTAATACGAAACAATGAAAAATAAAACTTGAAATTGAAGTAGTTTACATTCTTTAATGACATCAGTTGCATGTTCATAATGAAATATAGGTTACATTTTTAATTGTTCCTCCTGGAACCAGCTAGGGGATATGCATACCCCCGTTTGGGAAACAATGGCATTTTTTTACTACTTTTATTATACATTTGGGTCCTTTTTTAAACTAAATGTTAGGCACTAATCACTACTCATGTTACGCACATATTCATTAAAACACATTGAGTAAATTATGACAAAATTTTAATGTTTGGGTGAACTATTCCTTAAACGAACACCATTAAATTGAATTAGTAATTGAATATTTAGTAATTGAACAAATCATCTAGCCACAAAATGACAGTAATTCTAAAAATGCATACATTTGTATATGTAGTCCCCATGAAAAGAGGCTCACCTGTGTGCCTGCAGCAGCCTGCTGCTGTTGGAGCCTCTTGGTTCGGCTCTGCTTATAGTAGTCAAAGATCATCAGAGCAGCATAGACCTTACCCACTGTCAACTCATTATCTAAGAGAGGATTTTCGGGTAAATCATAAAGACAGAATTGCAGTGAGAAAATTGATGTCCAGTAGATGGCACCAAATACTCAAGACAGAGAATTGAGCAAAAACTACAGCTGAACCACTCAAGTAGGAAATGCTGTTAATATTGATTTATAATGAACTGTTATCTTTTCTGTTCACAAATTTCTCTAAGCCTTTAATTATAATATCAAAGGTATATTAATTGCCTGCAGCTTTATTTCAAACAGAATTTGCCATTATTTAATGAGGAGTGTCTGAACGCAGAGCTTACGTTTATGAGGAGTCACCAGGAGATCCACGGTTTTTGAAGATAAGTTCGGCCACACTTTGTTTATTTCCTTCCTTAATTCAGCATCACAAAGCCGCTGAGCAAGAACTCCTGAGAAAACAATAAGAATGCATGTACGTTATCCAAACCCATGTGACTTACTTTCTTCTGTGGAAAACAAAAGGAGGTGTTAGGGACTGACAGCCTCAGTCACCCTTCATTACTTAATAATTTTTCTCCATAAAATTAAAGTGAATAAAAACCGAAGCCCATGGAAAAAAAAAAATTATAATAATAAAAAAAATTCATATAGGTTTGGAAAAAGGTTTAAGTAAATGATGAGAGAATGTTCAGTTTTGGGTAAACTATCCCTTGGATCTATTTAAATATGTTAATGGGATGGTTCACCTAAAAATGAAACCTCTCTCATTATTTACTCACTCTCATGCCATCCTAGATGTTTATGACTTTCTTTCTACTGCTAAACACAAAGTAAGGTTTTTAGAAGAATATCTCAGCTCTTTGGATCCATTCAATGCAAGTGAATGGTGACCAGACATTTCAAACTCCAAAAATCACATAAAGGAAGCATAAAAGCAATCCATATTCTTCTAAAAATCTTTGTTTGTGTTCAGCAGAAGAAAGTCATTCACATCTGGAATGGCAAGATGGTGAGTAAATAATGAGATCATTTTTTTGGGGGGCTTTCCCTTTAAGTTGGTTGTCGCACTTTTGCATAAATATTTATATATTTTTGTATTCTGCAGAAGAAAGACAGTCATACACATCAAGGATGACATGCGGATGAGTAAATGATCAGAGAATTTTCATTTTTGGGTGAACTATCCCTTTAAGAATATACATATCAAATCAGGTTGAAATAGCAGACCAATTACTGGTGGGAGAGATTTGACAGATGGTGGGTGACTCGCCCTGAGTAGACACTAATTGGGCTTTAAGTCGTCACTCACCTGATGCCAACTTAATCTCCAGGGCAGTCCGAATAAGAGCCATTAGAGTAGAGGTAAAGTGAACCGTGTTGTCTTCAGCTATTGGCATGTTCATCCTCACCAACCGCTGTGGAGTCATCAACACTATGATTAATTTCAGACATGATCATGGAATACAAAAATGGCCATAATAAACGCTAATAAGAGTTTGTGTGCTGGAAAAGCAAAATGACTTGGGCTATGTAATTTCACTTTCATCAATTGTAATTTCCGTATTGTAATTTCAGCACAGAAATTGTCTCTTCAGGACATCACCATGATGAGAGGAAAAAAAGAGAGAGAATGTTTACATTTCATGCAGATGGATGCAGAGGGTGAGTAATGTTGGAAATGGAATATGTTTATTGCATTGCTCCAGTTAGCAGACAGTAGAACTGCTTTAACACAGTGGTGATACTCTAAACGGTGTTAGATTTGATTGTGATTTACAGGTTTCTCAGTGACAAAAAAAATCTAAAGTGAAATGAAGAAATATAAAAATATACAAGTTTGGGCAAAATTACACCTTATAACGACTTAGCATTTGAATCTCACTAAGAAATTTCTAGGCCATATTTCACACAGATATCAAAGCAAAAAATAAGAAATTATACACTGTAGTATAAAGACAAAAAAGCATACTATTAAGACTATTAGGACCATTATTTTGACATTGGTCACATACATTTTTTTTAAATAAAATAATTGAATAACTAATAATAATAATAACTACCATAATACGTTATTGAAAACCATCTGGTCCAAACCCCATTTTTTTAAAACAGCATACATTTACTACATTTAATACAATTAACATCCTACCATGATGCATAAATACTTGACCATTTACATAACTTCTCATTATTTTATTTGTAATACAGTAAAATGAATTATATTTTGCTGCACTACAGTAATTATAATTTAGGGTCAATATGTTCTTTATAGTACCAAATAATAATATCACAATACAAATAATCTTAATGTTCTTTCTGTAAAAAAAGGTTTCTTTTTTCCTTTTTTATTATTTAACAAAAATATATATATATATATTTTTTTTTTTCATATTTGGTGTGAAATTTGTCCCCTTCTTTTCAAGTTTTGTGAGATTAATCCTCTTTTTTCACCTTTAAGTTCTTTGTTTTTAAGACATTGTTACTACATAATGCCAGTCTGACTGCAGGCAGCAATGACTACTATCTACACAGAGAATGCAGATACACAACACTTGTTAGTAGGCACTCAAACGTGAGAAGGTTTTGGCTAGGATGGTTGTTATTCTTGCACTCTCACATGACCAGTGATGTTGAACAGTGAGTGAAAAAAGATATAAGATAGTATCAGGGCATGCTGACCAAGTAAAAGCAAGGTCACAGAACCATGAAAGCACCCACCAAACAAACACACACACACATACAACACACAAGGTAAAATCAGAGCAGACACTTCACACATTAGCACACCCAGTGGTAAGCGGTAAAATTAAAGGTAAACGAAAATTAACTATTTAGATAAATTTCTTCAGTAAAGTGTAGTATCGTTGAGAAGAACATAGAAACTGCCTTCATTTGAGAGACTAGCAAAGGCATGTTTCCACAACAACTACCAATAAAAAAGGGTTAAAGGATGCTCCAGTGAGCATACATCTACAGCAAGCTTTCTTTCTTTCCTCCCTGTTGATTCAATGCTCAAAAGTGGGGAGGGAGTGGGGGGTTGTTCTATTTACAGCTCACTGGAGAACATTGCTTCTACGAGCCTACACACACACACACACACACACACACACACACACATTCATGTTGTGCGGCCTCAGAGAGCAGCCCAGCAGACAGACACGGACGCGCATCTCTTGAACGTTACCCATTCAGACAGCTGGAACAGGGTGTGTAAACTTATTGACCCAGAGGCAGCTCTTAAAGTGGCAGAATGGCCTGCAAGTCGCTGGTGAAGCTTGTGACTGATAGATGCAGACCTTTTTATTTACCATGGGAATTCACCACTGTTATTATAACCGGAGTTTACATTCCCCCCAGCGCTAATGCTAAGGAAGCGCTCTGTGCGAACTGCAGAACGCTCACCCTGACGGACTGTTTATTGTCGCCGGAGATTTCAACCATGCAAATCTCAAGACAGTGCTCCCTAAATTCCATCAGTATGTGGACAGTATGTGGACTTTGCAACGAGAGGGGCGAACACGCTTGATCTTGTTTACACAAACATCCCAGGCGTGTACCGGGCGGAGCCCCGCCCCACCTCGGCTACAGACCGCTCGTCAGATGCACAAAACAGCTCCCAGGTGCCATCTGGCCAGCAGGAGCCAGCTCTGCCCTTCAGGACTGTTTTGAGTGCACTGACTGGCACATGTTCAGGGAGGCTGCAACATATGGCAACTCTACCAACTTGGAGAAATACACAGCATCAGTGACCAGCTACATCAGCAAGTGCATTGATGATGTCACCTTCTCCAAGACCATCACCCCACGCTCCAACCAGAAGCCGTGGATGACTGCGGAGCTGAAGACCCAAGACTCCACCTTCAGAGCAGGCAACAAGGCTGCCCTAAGAACAGCGAGGGCCATAGTGTCCTGGGCCATCAGAGAGGCAAAGCACGCACACGCCCAGAGAATCCACAGTCACTTCCAGGACAGCGGCGACACGCGGCACATGTGGCAGGGCATCCAGGCCATCACCAACTACAGGATAACATAAGTTGCCCGTGACAACGATGCCTCCCTTCCAGATGCGCTGAATGACTTCTACGCTAGGTTTGAAGCACAGAAAGACATGGTGGCGAGGAAGACCACCCCTCCTCTCAACGACCAGGTGCTCTGTCTTACCACGGCTGATGTGAGGAAAACTCTACGTAGAGTCAACCCACGGATGGCTTCTGGACCAGACAACATTCCTGGCAGAGTGCTCAGAGGATGTGCAGACCAGCTGGCAGATGTCTTACCGACATCTTCAACATCTCTCTGAGCAGCGCTGTCGTTCCAACGTGCCTCAAGGCCACCATCATCGTCCCCATGCCAAATAATTCTTCAGTGTCCTGCCTCAACGACTGCCATCCCATCGCACTCACACCCATCATCATGAAGTGCTTCGAGAGGCTCGTCATGAGGTCCATTAAGACCCAGCTGCCTCCTCACTAGACCCACTGCAGTTTGCGTATTGTCCAAACCATTCGACAGACGACACCATCGCCACCACCTTCCATCTAGCCCTCACCTATCTAGATAAAAAGGACTCATATGTTCAAATGCTGTTCATAGACTTCAGCTCAGCATTCAACACAATAATTCCTCAGCACCTGATTGTAAAGCTGAACCTGCTGGGCCTGGACACCTCCCTCTGCAACTGGATCCTGGACTTCCTGACTGGGAGACTTCAGTCAGTCTGGAATGGGAACAGCATCTCCACCACCACCACACTGAGCACTGGGGCCCCCCAGGGCTGTGTGCTCAGTCCACTGCTGCTCACTCTGCTGACTCACGACTGTGCAGCAATGCACAGCTCGAACCACACCATTAAGTTTCCCGATGACACGACCGTGGTGGGTCTCATCAGCAAGAACGATGAGTCAGCATACAGAGAGGAGGTGCTGCGGCTTACAGACTGGTGTAGAGCCAACAACCTGTCTCTGAATGTGGACAAAACAAAAGAGATGGTGGTTGACTTTAGGAGAGCACAGAGGGACCACTCTTCAATGAACATCGACGGCTCCTCTGTGGAGTTCGTCAAGAGCACCAAATTCCTTGGTGTTCACCTGGCGAAGAACCTCTCCTGGTCCCTCAACACCAGCTCTATTACCAAGAAAGCCCAGCAGTGTCTCTACTTTCTTCGAAGTTTGAGGAAAGCACATATCCCACCCCCCATCCTCACTACTTTCTATAGAGGGACTATTGAGAGCATCCTGAGCAGCTGCATCACTGCCTGTTTTGGGACTTGCACCGTTTCGGAACGCAAAGCCCTGCAGAGGATAGTGAGGACAGCTGAGAAGATCATCGGGGTCTCTCTTCCCTCCATCAAAGACATTTACAAAAAACACTGCATTCGCAAAGCAACCAGCATTGTGGATGACCCCACACACCCCTCACAAATCTTTTCACCCTCCTGTCGTCTGGCAAGAGGTACCGAAGCATTTGTGCCCTCACGGCTAGACTATGTATCACCTTCTTCCCCCAAGCTATCAGACTCCTCAATACTCAGAGACTGGACTGACACACACACACACACACACACACACACACACACACACACACACACACACGTGTTCTGTGTTGCACTTAAATTATTGTCACTTTATACCTGGCTGCTACCTTAATAACTTCTATGTGCATAGAACAGTCATCTCATAGTATGTTATGTTTACATTTGGCATTTTTATAAACTGTCATCTTTTTGCACTACTGTGTACTGGTCTCTCACTGTGGCTATTGTCCTGTTCATTTTTAGTAATTTATTGTACTGTCCTGTACTTTTTGCACACATTTGCACGTGCAATTTATATAGGTATGTTATTTAGTCTGTGTAGTCTCATGTGGTTCTGTGTTTGTCCTATGTTGTTTTATGTAGCACCATGGTCCTGGAGGAACGTTGTCTCATTTCACTCATTGTACTAACTGTATATGGTTGAATGACAATAAAAACCACTTGACCTGACTTGACTTGAACTAAAACAAGCAGTGTTGTACCGGAGTGTTGGTGATGTAGTGGACTAAAGCACATAACTGTAAATCAGAAGGTCGCTGGTTCGATTCCCGCCGCCACCACCATTGTGTCCTTGAGCAAGGCACTTAACTCCAGGTTGCTCTGGGGGCAATGTCCCTGTAATATGTGCTCTGTAATTCGCTTTGGATAAAAGCGTCTGCCAAATGCATAAATGTAAATGTAAATGTACCAGTGAGGCCACCATCACAATAATGTTTGAAATTCAGGTTTTCACATTTCTTTCAATACAGGATTATTTAATTCCTTGGTTTCTCTTATACAAGGCAAAGAGAGTTTAATTTGTATTCCCATAGCAGATGCCTGAGAAAATTATGTTTTTAAACATGCTTCCTGTGTATTTATCCTACATTCTACTTTCATTCTGTTCCAAAACTTGGTGAGCTGCCCACCTAGACACCATTCTAAGGGGCCGTTCAGACTGAATGTATTCTTGATCTAAAAAAAAGCTAAACCTAGCACAACAAATAGTACAGAAAGCAGGTGTCTGTAGAGGCATATTTAAAACTTCAAATTCTTTTAATCTGATGCAGAATGCATTGCGATTAGCAATAAAATAACATCTGATTCTAGTGAATATATTATAAACATCCTCATATTCCATTCCAAACCGAAAAATGTGGATAAAAATTGTTCATCTAATCGAAAATTTACTATTTTGCCCAATATTTGTTTGTAAATGTTTTAAATTTGTATGCTTACCAATAGTGTATTTTTAGCTTAGCAAAATGCTAACATCAAACCAGAGACTATTTAGCAGAGACAGGCCACTTCTATTGAAATTAATGGGAGAAATTGAAATGCCCAACGGATGTAGAAAGGAAGTCCCACCTTACAGGTACAGACAATGCCTGTCAATCAACACAAGAATGTGCAATGTGCAATTTTGAGTGTTATCTGAGGTAATGAAGCACAATTTATGATTCAAGTGTTGTCATATTTTATTGCTGATTTGAAATATGTTCTTTGAACAAAATCTTGTCCAACCATTTTTGAGATTTCTGTGTTTCCCCATTCAAGGTAGGCTTTTCTAAGTAGGCAGCTGTCTGAGAAGGCAGCTAGGCAGCGTATTAGGATTTCGACAGAGCTTTTGGAACAGAGCTTTTTTGGGATGAAATCGACACATTAAAGAAAGTTCACAACAAAAAACACACAAGAAAACACTACCACAATCAGAGCACTGACTGTCAGCCACATCAGCCAATGAGAGGACAGAAGAGTAGCCAAGGAAGAGACAGGCCTTATGGGGGGGGGGATCTACCTTGTAGGCGATTCGTGGTGGACATTTCTTTCCCAAACCTAGCGGAGGGGACATGTGTCGAAGCATCTCGTACATATCGAGGTAGGACATGCGTCCACTTCACAGGGGTGACACCGAGAGATTAAAGGTCACACAGAAAAGAAAAGGAGAGGCAAGGAGTGATGGAGAAAGAATGTGATGTAAATGAAAGAAAAAGGAACAAAACAAAAGCATTGTTATCAAGGATTCTGAAGGAAGGGTATTAGATACCATCCTGCCACAAAGGGAAGGATGGATCATGCCTACTTTCATATCAACAACAGGCTGCTCGTGATCCAGGGATAAAGAATATGGCATGAGTTTGGTTTGGTGTGGCAGTGGCTAGGAGCTTTGGTCCTTGCATGCTAGCACGCAACCATGACTAACCAATCAGATACTCAGGAACAAAGCTAATATTTGGCTATAAACACCTAATTTTAAGCATGGCATTAATAGAGCAAATAAAAGCTGCTCAAGTATATTAATATTTACAATCAGCAAGGCAGAAATGTGCATTGAGAACATATGTGATTATCTTGGGATAAGGGATTTAGCATTTGGCTTTGTTTCCTGTAGTTTCCATGGTTACCCATATTAAAATTAGTAAGGGAAGAGGGGGAGTGTAATTTAATCAGGCATTTTATGGGCATTAGTTTATACAGCACCACCCTCTAGAGGGAAGGTGTGTAGATATTCAAACCTTGTATGCCACCCTATTAGGGCACTTCTTTCCTAAGCCAAGGGGGGGTGAGATTACACGCAACAAATTGTACATATCCATATAGCGTATCCTTCCGCTGCAAAAAATAGATATGGGTAAAAAAAAAAATATTTAATACAACATAATACATTTCTTTCGCCAGTCTAAATGACATATCATCAATACATTTATCTATGCTCGACTGTGCGTTTTCAAATTACTGGATAAATAACTGGATTACACTGACAGGCTTCTAATCCATTCTGCTCCAGATAAACTAAAAGTGGATGTCATGCAAAGGAAAACATTTGCAATCCTCAGCATAGACACAGCTCGAGGATTTTACATTACCCATGGCCACACAGCAAAATGGGATTCTTGTGACTTAAGGCAATGAGTAAATCAGACACGGCGCCAGTGTCGCAGCCTCTTAAGCCGACATTTTTCAACCTCTTAGTTTTAAGCTCTCACCTTTCTTTTAAATAGCTCTAACTGTCAGTGACACCATGGAGGAGCGATACGCACCAGGCAGCAGGGTCGTACTCCGCCCAGACGCGGATGAACTCATCAAGGTGATGAGGACCGAGAATAGAAGCGTCACGTGTCAGGTACTCAAAGTTATCCATGATGACAGCGACGAACAGGTTCAGCATCTGATGGTTGTGGAACAGAGGAAGGATTATAAAGAACAGCAGAAGTTTCATCAGCATTATTGAAAATATAAGGACATAATGGTTCTGTGATGTAAAAATTGTGCATTTGCTGTTGCATGCTGTGTGTTGTTGGTTAGACTTAATAAAATAGCTAATAGAGTAATAAAATAGCTAGAAGTTGCCCAGACATTCCTATTCGGCTACTGCATCTAATTGTATCATGTGAGCCTCACTGTCTTCGCTGCCATTAATAGCTTTTAGTTGGGTAGAACTCGACTCAACTTTGCCGCAAAGGCAACGGTCTATGTCACTTCAAATCGCCAACTGAAGCATTTCCGCACCTTTTGACCATTGTATTTCCATGACTTTTCCTGTCGTTCGTTGATTACTGATAAGGATTTAAAAATATATATATTTTAAAGCAAATGCACTGACATAACTCAAGCAATTTCAAGCCAATTAAATATTTTCTATAGAAACTATAGAAATTTCCATGACGTTTTTTTTTATTCAGCCCTGAAAATCACAATTGTAAAAATTCCTGACATTTCTAGGCTTCCCATGACCTTGGGAACTAGCTTTAATCTCATCAGTTAAATTACTGTTATATACATTGACACAAGGGGTCCCTATTCCTACACTGACCGTTTTACGTGATCTGCTGATGCTGGTGCAGCTGGCTGTAGCGTGCATAAAGCGAATGAGCATCAGACTGCACATAACCCTCCTCGACGCCCCACTAAGATAGGTTCCCGGTATCCGACAAAGATTCCCTTTAGGGGGGGAACAAGCAACGTGGCGAGCATGGGAGCAGGCCGCGCCAGCCATGTTTCTCCTCACAGAGTGTCAGATGCGGCTGGGGTCATCTAGATATAACACGCATAGGGGAAGGTGCTCAATCCTATTCTTTCAGGGGAAAAAGACGTCGCGGAGACCACATCCTGCCCAGGCTGGGGGAGGTAAAAATGTGGCAATTACGTCACATGTGTTTTCAGGCCACATGTGGAAGTGCCTACCTAACAAGGGAGGAGTTGGTAAAAAACACGGCGACCGGGGGGCAGAGGGGACTGCCCAGGGGAGATGCGGCTCCTCTGGTTGGGGGACCATACCGCGGAAAATACGCACAGGGGGATTAATCCATGATGGCCAAACCCTGAGGAGCACCTATTCCAGTACAGATTCATTAGTACCCGTAGTGGGTCTGGTCGAGAATTCCTCTGCCGAATTCGCGAGCCAGAGGGCTATGGAGGAAAACATCCAGGGAGCGCGATCTTTTGTGGACTTATTGTGGGCAAGCAGACCCCAAGGTGGCAGCCCAGACGAGTCCTCAACGTCAGACGCCACGACGCTCTCCGATGTAGCAGCGATATTCTCATCCAGCTCGGGGGGTCTGAAGGAGACATTGAACTGGCCGTGGGGCCAGCTGGTCTCACATCGAGCCCGGACAGAAGCAAACGAGCATGCAGGGGGGCGGGTGGTCCGCAGGGATTTACCTGGCGAAACCGCGCCCGCCGAACACCCCAAATCGCCTCCATCGCCAGCCGAGTCGGCATCAATCCCATGGGAAGAGGGCACGACGCAGGGGGCGGCTGGAGTGGCATTCCCTTTAAGGAAGGAAAGCCACGACTGCGACGTTGCTACGGTCATGCTCTCGCAATGAGAACATGAACCATTCATAAACGCTGCCTCAGTGTGATCGCAGCCCATACACGTGAGGCAGCATATATGACCGTCAGAAGTGGAGAAATATCTACCACATCCAGGAACTACACAAAGTGGAAAAGCATCTTGAAAAAGATGCATCTTTAAAAAGATGTTCAACGCCAATCTGTAAACTCTTTTAGAGGAAATATACTCTTTTAGGAAATGCTGTCGAAGCCCCCAGGGGCGTGGACTGCACTGGTGTGCAGAGAAGGGAGAAAGCCGCTGGTAATGGGCCATAGGATCCAACAGCAATGCTCTTAGAGGTGAGTGGAACAGTAGTGAGTGTCTTAGCTTGCTGATCACACAACCGCTTGGCTCCGGAGAAAGAATCTGACTGAACAGAGGCACATCCCGCCTTTTATACCATATGTCCGGGGGTGGGATATGCAAATTCTGTTCGCCAATTTGGCATTGGAATTTTTCATATTCAAAGGTATCCGAGGATCCTGAAAGAAGCACCTTGTGTCGCTACAATAGACACAACATCGAGTGAGTGACAGAAGGGGAAATAAACGTTTTCTTATTTTTCAGATTTTACATTATACAACTCTGGGTGTAAATAAGGTAGCTCTGAAAAAAAAACAGTTTTTGTTTTTTCCAATCATGTCAACTGTAAATTAGTAACATTTGGGTTTATGTGAAAAAATAAATAAAAAGTTATTACATTACAAAAATAATTTATCCTAGTGTCCAAAAACATCTCCAAGTGTCCAAAAGCCTCTATAAACAAATAAAACATAATATTTGTACATTAGAAATAATTACACATGCATATTCAACAATCACTAAGGGGTTGCTTTCTCTAAAGCATGCAGGTATGAGTAACGAGATCTCATTCAGTTCCATTCAGTGTCATTTGAGTCATCATTGAGTCTGTGTCATCTACTTGGCTCCATTTCCTGGTGGCCATATGCAATTAGAGTGAATGATCCTCTCTGCCCATATTTGGATGACTTCAATCTCTGGTTGTAGTGATTTCGTGCACAATTATTAATAAATGATAAAAAAACGGAACACTTCTGATTTGTCTGCAAATTACAAAGCACCTGTTCAGTTTTCTTCATAATGCCTACATGCATTGTAAAGTAGAGCAACTAAGCTTTAAAATTATACCTATTTTGTGTTGGTCATGATTGTAGTTATTTATATTTTGAAATATTTTTTTTCTCTGGGATCCGAGTTTAAAGGGTTAAACATATTAATATTTACATTTTAAATAATTGAAAACAGTTTATAAATGTTTCAAAATATTTGACAATTTGGTCTATTACAGTTTGATACATGCTTTTGTCGTATTGCAAATTTACGTCAACTAAAATTTTGTATTTTTGTCGATTAAAATTACATGCCATTATAGTCAGTAAAATGTATTAAAATGAATGAATATGACATTTGAAGGTCTAAATTTAAAGGGCAAACACTGTTGAAAAATCTGCAACCCTTATTGAAATGAAAGACTTCTGTCATATTGGCTGTCAGTGTGAACACCCTTTTAAACACCAGAGGAAGTGTTTTATCTGTGTGTTTGCTGTTGAATTGAACAGACTGTTCTTCTGAAAATACATATTTTTAACGCTAAGAGGAGTACATGGATTAGGATGTTGCATCCATGTAAGAGTATGTCTGTTACGCTTTCATAAGTGTGTGTGCTTGTGTCCATTTGAATATGGGATTTTCTCTCACTAACCAGAAAGGAACAGAGGAAGATGAAAGAAACAAAGTAGAAGTAAGCAAAATCACTGCCACACTCTTTCCCACTGGAGCCAGAGAGCTGGTCACATGGCCTGTCACTCAAACATGCCAGCATGATCTCGTGCCAGCCTTCGCCTGTAGCACTCCTATAACATATAGCCACACACAAAAATTATTAATACGCTAAAGTCATAAACTTAAAACATCATCTTAAAACACAAACTAGAGTTTTAACACTTGTTTTTCCCTGCACTCATTTATAAGAATCAGACAAAACTGTGGCAGAAACAATCAGATTTGTTTAATTCCAGACATCGAACAATGGGTTTACCTGAACAACAGCATGAGAGCCTGAAAAAAGGTGCGGAAATTATTGTGATGGTTGATGGCTGACTCTTCGGTCAACTCGATATTACCAAACACCTGACAAAGAGAGAAAATCACATTGGCAATCTAATTTTGAAACAATTACAGAGAGAGCGCAATGACTTTTGGTAGAGTGGGGCACAGAAGTCAGGAGAATTACACAGCACAATGTGTACACTTTCCCTATTGAGACTGCATCAAAATACCTGCAGGGAGCGTGCCAGTAATTCAGACTGCCTGGAGGGTATGTTACAGTAAGCATCTGCAGTATTAACAAGCTAACACACACATTCTGCACAAACTGTGACTCATGCTAGTATAATTTATTTAAGTCAGACAGCAAAGCATACATAAATAAACACCCACTCAATCAAATCTACACACCTGAAATGCACTGACAGAGAGTAAAGGGAATCAAAATAATCTGTTAGCCGAATATATAACAGGTGTACATCCTGTGACCACAGAAGGACAATCTTTTAACATGACATATATGCAAAAGTTCTGTGTCCATTAATATTCTTACACATTTCTGCATTGAACAGTGCATATAAAGCCCACACTGTGACAAGCTTTCCAATACAAATTACACTTAAAGTGTTCCAGGTTCAATCCTTGGCATGCTGTCAATTACTACAGAAAATAATATAGACTCTTCCCCCAGTTTGTGAAGACAAACTAAATTTGTGTTTGCAGTAACATAAGTGTACTTCTTTTGGGCATTGCACCAGATAGTCAGGACATAATACACAGTTTAAAAATTGCACATGACTTAAACACTATACATGTTAACATAATAATAGTGTGCCAAACTTTACTGATGCTGTCTGTGCAAAGTTGCATCTGAATTTTTCAACTCCTGTCATGACCTTGTAAAGCCACTTTACTTGCACTGTATGGACCAAAAGGACTGATATATTTTTCTAAAAATCTTAATTTGTGTTCTGCTGAAGAAAGAAAGTCATACACATCTGGGATGGCATAAGGGTGAGAGAATTTTTATTTTTGTGTGAACTATTCCTTTAAACACCTTTACAACTCATATAACACATTTCCCTTGCTATTAATATAAGTGCTTTAACATAAATACAAGCTTCAGTTCTGAGCTTTCAGCTGATTACAAGGAATACTGATGATGCTATTTCCCCCGTCCCACAGAATACAATTTACAATGTGGTCCTAATCTACTGGATGGCAGACACCATAATTTCCAACACAATCTAGGAGATTGCCTGTGCATCCCTAAATAAGCAATCAAACTTAAAGATGGCATCTGTTCTTTAGGGTGTAACAATGGCCACCTTTTAATAAAAACTATTGCTTTTTTTAAGTCCTCCTTGGTAGTTGGTACTTACGAGCTCAGAAATTGTAATTGTGTGATATGGGTTCAAATGATTTTGAAAAATAAAGTAATTAATTAAAAACAAACGTATTGGACAAATTCAGATTTCTTTCTCTCTTATTCAGTTACTTCTTTTCTTTTGCTTTAGCCATGATACTTTCATTGGTACGCCCCAACTTGAAAAGTCTGGTCTTAAAGGTAAATTATGTAATATCTACACAACTAATTTAATCAAACAGAACTTGTAAAAATAATGATTGTCTTCAAACAGGTTGAAGAGCACTCCTCTGATCTGCCATTAGTCGAACAAACAGAGCGTTCTGCCCCAAACACATGCCATTGGTTGAAACAATGTTGCTGTGTTGGGCAGTTCAAGCAAACATACCAAGGTTTTGATCCCGCCAAAGTATATACACTTTTCAGGAAAATTAACCTATGAATGGCTTACTTACAGCTAACTAGGATATAGAATAGGATAAAAATTTTAACGTGGTCAAAAATGAACAAACTTCATTCACCTTTAGAAAATCCAGAGTTTCCTACAAGTTTATGGTGGCATTCATGTGTGCTAAACTCGACTCGAACGCAGCATATGATATTAAGAAGCATTCACATCACAGAGAAACACCACTTGCCCATGCAACTTTGCAACAATGCTCATAGTTCAAGATGTGTGGCTGTCATTTTTACACAGAAGGTCATTATCAATGAGCTCAGGATCAATAATTAATTAATTATGTTGAAACTGTAAACGCCACATGCATGTAGCAGCTCTGGAGATGAGATCCACTTGTTGCGTGGAATGTCGCAAGAAGGGTAAAGTTTAAAAGACAGCAGCAGGGGCTTGTGAATTGTGCTTCAAAAATATGGACCTCTGTCGATCTCACCTGCATCCCAATGATGGCGTAGATGAAGAAGAGCATGGCGATGAGGAGACACACATACGGCAGAGCCTGAGGGGCAAAATACAGATGTGTAAGGAGTGTAATGTAATGCCTCTCATTATTGTTTTTAATGTAAAATGTAATGTAAAGTCTTTAAACAACAGCATTAATCAAAACTAAAAGAGTCCAGTCTTGTTTTTATTATGTTTTTAAAGAACACATAACATGCAGTGAGCCTGGCAGCCTGGTATTTATCAATACATACTTCAAACAGTAAAGCATACTGAAATAAGCAATTTGCAATTTCTTATCTGTGTTGTCCAAGTTCAAGGTCAAATGTTTAGGTCAGACCTTGAAGGACTGAACAAAGGTCCAGAGCAGGATGCGGATGGTGTAGCCCTGCCGGAGGAGTTTAATAAGACGAGCGGCCCGAAAAAGTCTCAGGAAACTCAGATTAATCCTCTTGTCCTGGAGACAGACAGAAAGAGAGATTGCAGGTGCATCACTGGCTCAGTCTCTTAATCTAAGATGAGGCTGCACCCTCAGTTGGTCAAACTGTCGGAAACAGTTTGTTAGTTTCATATGTAAGGTCTTATAACTAGTTAGTCTCATGCAGGACAGTGGTGTTGATCACAAGTCTTATTTTGATGTATTAATAGCTTTGTATGAACATGCTGTAAGATTAAAATAAACATATCTATTAGGGGTGGGCGGTATGACCAAAATCTCATCATTTCACAGAATTAGTATTTAACATCACAGTTATGGTAAATGATGCAAAATTCAACAAAGAAATAGTTTAGATGTCGTAAGTTTGGATACAATTTCCAAATGAAGGATAGTCTCATTTGATTATTTTCTTTGATTAGTTTATTTGGAAATCAATTGATGGAAACCAAAAGATGAGATTATTAATCAAACAAATGAATAAGACTGGCACAGTGTTGGGTAAATTACTCAAAATAGTAATCCACTACAAATTGCTTATTACTTGACTTATCACAAATTGTATTCAGATTACTTATTAATTAATGGGAAAATTAATCACATTACAAATTACTTTCTAAAACCATTTTCAAAAAGAAGCCTGAAGGTCTGTGGAAATTTTGGTGCATGTACTACAGTTTGAAAGCTTTAGGAGTTGGAGAAGAAGAAGATGATGATGATGATCAGTAAATTGTCTTTTTCAAGCCAACCTAATTAATTTGTTTTCAGATTACACCCAACACATCAGTGTAAAAACAGTCAAAACAAAAAACAAACAAAAGACACAAAACAGTAAAACTAACATTATAAAACAGATAGTTCCAACTCTGAAATCTGATTGGATGAGCGAAATTCAAAGTTGTTTTAAAATAGCCAATATACTTTATACCCGTGACCACTCCAGTTAGCTTTGTGCCAAACAAAACCTCTTAATAACAAGTTATTTTTCATCTTCACTTGTTTGCAACATGTCCCAGACACTTCTTCATGTTTTTCTTCAAGGTTTCTTCAAGTTTCTCTCAAGTGTAAATTACATAAAGCAGTCCTAATTGCCACGCATATATACACTACCATTCAAACATTTAGGGTCACTTATATTTTTTATTTCATTTCTTTTTTCACATTTTAGAATAGTAAATGTAATAGTAAAGTCATCACAACTATGGAATAATAGAAATGGAACTATGGGAATTATGTTGTGACTAAAAAAATCCAATATAAATCAAAACGGTGTTATATTTTAGCATCTTAAAAGTGGCCACATTTTGCCTAGAATTTACAGACATACTCTTTACATTTTCTCAACCATTTTCTCAACCTGGGATGCTTTTTAAACAGTATTGAAGATACCTGTATGTTGGGCACTTAGTGGCTGCTTTTCTTAATTATTCATTCCAAGTTTTTTTTTTTTATATATATATATAAAATTGTACTTCAATCCTGGGAACGAAATGGGGAAAGAAATAAAGAAATCCATCCATCAATGTAAATAGAGCTTTCAAACTAAAAATGTCCTTCACATCTCAGCCTGGTGCTGGCTTGAACATGCTCAACAATAGTGAAGCTGAACTTAGCAGGTATAAATGTGAGCAGCAACATTAGCATACAGATGTTTGACAGGAGGAGAGGTTTGAAAAGACACTGGCAGAGCAAGACCGATGAATCCACTTACCATCTGCGCAGTCCATTGGGAACAGAAGCAGACAGGTGCCAACAGAGATTTAGCATGAAAATAGAGTCACAGTGAAATCATTAGGAGAGGCCGGAGTCCATCTCCGACTCACACAGAATCAGCTATCAAAACTCATCAGGGACATCTCTGGACTGTCAGCTGCACATGATTGGTCTTATAACATGTTGAATGATTAAAGGCTAAATAGAATTAGTTTGTAATACACAGGAGCAAAGGTTGCTTGGAGCGAATCAGTTAAATCGGGTTTGAAAGTGGCTGTTTATTCACTTATTTACTGTATATGTTAATACTTTCCACTTGTATGTTTGTAGTCTGATGTACAGTGGGAAGTTCCTAAACTGTCCCCGTAACTTTAGCCATAGACCAGAGAAATAGAGACAAACTGAAAGCATACAACAAATGTGACACGAATGCAACACAGAAATAAACACCGAAAGCTCACACAAAAAGCCATTTTAATGAGGTCCTCAGTAAATGCAGTAAAGCTGCACTGACAAATACCTTATTGGATATCAAATGGGAAATCTCTGAATATTTTAATGTTTGCTTTCTTTAAATCAAAATACTTGTTTTGAATTTGGTTCTTTGATGTATCTCTTTGCGGACTCACCTTGATCTCTGTTACCAGGATGTCTGTGATGCTCCCCAGCACAGTAACAAAGTCAAAAATGTTCCATGCATCTTTCAGGTAGTTCTGCAAACATTAAGAAAATATATAGCAGCTTCACTTAATTCCAACAAAAATATGTTCTTAAAAAAGCTAGAAACACTGCCGTCCCCAGGATGGTGAGGGCCGAGATACACTCTGAAGATCAGAACGAACCCCTAACCCCAAGTATGATCAGTAACTATAGTTATGTATGCTAAATAACAAAGTACATACACAGGCTCAAAAGCAGACATTGGTGAGTCGTGTAACAGATAATTTACAGCAGGTCGTTCTGTCAGGGCCTTGTGTCCATATCTCTCCTGAACAACACTGAGATTTGTTGAGTGCTGTTAGACATGGATGCCAGTCATCAACATAAGCCAGACCCATTCATAAGCCCTGAGCTCTGAACAGGTGAAGGTAAATATACGTGTATTGCACCAGAAAAGCCTCTTAATAAATGAGCCTCATAAATGGAAATGGAGCTTGAGATGAGACCTTCTGTTGTGGGTCAGACCAGCCGGCACTGAGAAGAGATTTATACAGTATAGCACCACACACACCCATACGCTCATACTGAAATCATTCTCACACAATCTTCCCACCCACAGAGCCATCATGACCCTCTCACAGATTTTACACTTCTTGCGTGACCAACAGCCCTGAAGCTGAACTAACAACCATTAGCTATTCATACTCTCACTTTTCTCTTTCTGTTTCTTTCAACCTTGGATCAAACTAGCCTAGCAGTGCCAATATTCTGAATATCAGCATTCAGTCTGGTTTAATTACGTAAGTTTATTCTAGCAAAAACCAAAGTACCATGTACACCAAAGGGCTATCTGGCTGACATATAAACAGATCAAGTCATGACAGTTCACAGTTCAGAAAGATTGAGCATTTTAATGTGGGTATGACATATTGGTCTTGGCGGACTACATTTGCTAACTCTGCTTCTGCTGCTGCACAGCAAATACACATACAAACAGAGTTAGCATGTGGACATGCTGCTGCTTCTGCACAATTAGACAAAATGCAAGACATGCTGCACCGAGCATGTATGACATGTGACATGCTACACAAATAGACATTATCAAGAATACCTCAACAAAGCAGGGAAGCAACAGAAAACACATAACACATAAACACAAAATTCAACCCCCCCAACCAAGCAGATCTATTGCCAAGACTGCTGCTGTTACGAAGAGCCATGAGCACAGAAGGTATGCTAGCTAGGTGTGCCTTGGCCACAGGCCAAATGCCGTAACGATAATGAACTATACTTCTATTTGTGCCTGCTACGCCGAATTGCTTAAATGGCCAGGAAAGCCCAGAAATTATTTAAATGGTGATTTAGACTAGCTATGTGTGTATTTATTTCATCTAATGACATAAAACAGCAATGTGTGCCAGCCAGATTAGGCTAAGGCTTACCTAGTTAAAGATGCACTTCAAAAGCAGATCTTACCATGCAAGCTGGTGGAAGAAAAGCCCCAGCAAACCACCTGAGCAAATAAATTTTTTTACGAGAAAAACTCTAGCAGCACACTGCAGAAAAACCAGCATATCTGCAAAACTGAGCCATATTAGACAAAAAAAGAAACTAGTTAACTGGCTACCCAATTACAAGTCAAATGACCAATCAGCATACACCATATAAACTGATAGGTTAACAAATAACAAGCCAGAGAAACCTACAGCCACATAGAGCTGCATGGCTGAAATTTGGTAATTTTTAACATACCAGTGCACCTAAAAAGTATTTCAAATAAATCACTCATAATATGTGACATTCAATATGCACTTTTTTCCCACTAAAACTGTTGTTGTAATAGAGTTCAAAGTGTCTTATAAATAAAAAAGTTATTGATTTATAAAATTTTTGCAATTCTAGTAACATTCTTCTATTGCTGCTTAATATGCAACAACAACAATAACCAGCCCATCACAGCAACATTGGATCAACCAATGGCGCAAGGTTTGGGTAGGACTAACTATTGTTCAACCAATGTAAGACAGGGGATTGAACAAGAAACAAGTCTGAAAACAATCCTTATTTTTGCTCTTCTGTTTGGTGACACAATTGGCACAGCACTCCACTGTTTACACTTTTCGCTGGAAATAAACCCCCCCAAAAAATGACACATTTCAGCTTTAAACTGTAATGCTAAAAACTTTTTAATATTAGATTCTCTCCACTCTCACCAGAGGACCGAAGGCGATGACCTTGAGGATGCACTCCAGAGTGAAGAGAGCTGTGAAAATGGTGTTCAGCCACTTCAACATGTCCTCATATGGTTCAGGGGCTTTGTGGAACTGCAGAAGAAGAAGAAAAATTGTAATAATAACTCACTCTGCACACACTCAATTTTCAAAAGACTTGTAAAATAGACTTTTAGGAATCCAAAATGAGAGATGACTTATTCATAACTGAATTTATGAATGCTTAATTTTATATGCAATAATCAATGTTGCTTGATTCCAATGTGTGTTGGAGTTTCTCATCATGCATCTACAACCTCTGCAAAGTCTTAATGCTTTCACTTATAGACAAAGGACAAGAGGGCGATACCTGTTGGCAGCTCTCCAAACAGACAATTGACTGATGAACTCTGGATTGCACCAGACTGTTCCTCAAGGAACACAGCATTATGCTTATATGTTTGTAACCATTGATTTAATCTAAAACATATAAGCATAATGCTGTGTTCCTTGAGGAACACAGCATTATGCTTATATGTTTGTAACCATTGATTTAATCTAAAAAACCTCTGAATTCTTATTATTATTTTATTTCATTTAAAAATAAAGCCCCCCCTCCCCCAAAAACATTAATTACAAGAATTAACACAGTTAATACAGTAACCGCTCTGATGGATTCAGCAAGGAATTCACTGGGTTGATTTAAACAAATAACTCATGAGTTCGGGAGTACGTTTACCAAGAACCTGCACATAACAAGTCATTCGTTAATGGATCAGAATACAATGTTGTGCTGTATTTTTTGTTGATGTTGTTGTTGTTGTGAGCAGCCAGCAAAGACAACACAACAGAAAGATATGTTGTCTTTGTATTGTTGTTTTCTTTTGCAGTACCTTTTTTTTTATCTCATCACATTCAATTCAGACATCAAACTGACAACTTATGTAAAATACTGCCGTATTTCTTTTGCTGTCGCATTAAAGATTAAGTCCATCTACTCTACATAAATATTATCAGGTGCAAGGCACTCAGCTTCAACAAGGGAAAGCAATTTCAGTGTTGAAATTGTCTACATATATCATAGAGATTTGGAGGATTTCCTTAGGATCTGATCTATTTCTCTAACCAAAGACCATCAGAACAAACAAATGAGATCTGAAGATGTCATCATTGGTATTTCAATGTAAACATGGATTCAAAAACTGGGCAGAAACCTCATTGGTTTCCATTATCTGTCCCACAAATCACTGTCCCACAATGACTGATATCATAAAACTACTGAAGATAACAGTAGATGTTTTACCTTCATCATAAGCACCACTGTGTTGATGGCGATCATGGTCAGGATGGAGTACTCAAACGGAGTGGACACCACAAACTTCCACATTTTGTACTGGTAAGATTGCTTGTCCACTGGCATGTAGCGTGTCAGTGGCTTGGCGTTGATGGCAAAGTCTATACAGGCTCGCTGTAGATTAAATCAAAGCATTCTCAGTTACCTTGAGCAAAAATGTTGCAGAGAAGATCTATAGGCTGATAACTACTCATCACTCTGATCACAGTTGATATTTTGATCTTTCCTGTTTAATTATTAGAAGCAAGCTTTGGTATTCCCAGAGATCTCTAAATCAAATGAATGAAAGTCAGAGTGATAGAAGACAAACATCAAACCAGCACTGGCACAAATCAAAAAAGTGTTATAACACAGCTAAATATTGAAAACCTGAAACTAATATCTCCTCTGAGAGAAAGAGATATAAAGAAAGAATGACAGACAGAGATTTATAGAGAAAAGAATCAGAAAAGAGAGAAATCAACAGGGAAAGAGCGATGTTCATAAATCTAGTGAGCTGCCCACCTAGAAAGCATTTTAAAGCATTACCGACTTGACCAGTGAGAGACACTGTTTGTGTAGCGCAATGATTTTCTTCCCTGTGTAGCTCCAAATCAGTTATTTATAAGGTTTCATAAAGATTAGGATGCTGCCTTAGAAGGTAGCTTCCTTAGTAGGCAATAGACAGCTAGGTATTGGAACAGAGGCAATACCCATACTAATGGAGTTTACCAATACTTATGGAGTTTTGTTTTCCTTGCCACAGTTGCCTTTAGCTTGCTCACAGTTCTAAATACAATTATTATTTTATTTCTTTGCATCATTTACAATCATATATAATCAAACTACACAATGATCACTGTAAGACTTTATATATATATATATATATATATATATATATATATATATATATATATATTACAGTTTCATTTTTAGTTTTTGTTAATGCAAAAGCCTCCTATAAAGCTGCTTTGAAACGATGTGTGTTGTGAAAAGCACTATATAAATAAAAATGACTTGACTTGAGGCAGAGAGTTGATCGAGGTCTGCTTGACTGGTTTGATACCTGAGGTTTAATTCTGTGCTCTGTGTGTGTGTTTGTCAGAGGTGCTTAGAGTCAAGGTAGTGGAGATGTAGATGGACAGGTGCATTGGCCTCGCACAGGTGAGAGGAATTCTCTTTAGAGCCTTTCTCTTTCAGGCAGCTGTCCATGCGTATATGAACAAGACTTTGCCCTTGCATGAGACATTGGCACCTACAGTTTGCTGGCATACAATTTACTAGTTCTCTCAAGGTTTATTTTAACTGACTAAGTAGGCTTCTACCTGCGCCCTAAATCTGTCCCTGCTCTTTCTAAGTACCTCGTTCTTTTCCAAGCTGCACTCTGACATCGCTTTATCTCCCTGCTCCTGGAAAGTAATGATGATCAAGGCCACAAAGATGTTGACGAAGAAGAAGGGGAAGACGATGAAGTAGACCACATAGAAGATGGAGGTTTCCATTCGGTAACCGGGGCTGGGACCCTGGTCCTCATATGTGGCGTCCACAGAGTGTTTCAGTACTCTAGAGAAACAGAGAGAATATAAGCAAGATGACCATGAGATTTTTTCTCCATTTAATGTTCCCATTTTACTACTATGTTGTGATGTATTTCCAATTAATACAAAATTCAACAAGACAAAAAGTAAGACAGGACTCCATCAGGAATGAAATTGGATTGACTTTTGCTATTATTGTTGTAACCTTTATTACATTAACATTAAAGTCTGTATTACCTACAGCAGTGCCCCAAGAAATGCTAACTAGTCCAAAAAGTGCCTAGTTATCTATTTGGTTGGCATTACAGTATGTTCCCTTCCCACATGGCCAAAGTGACATGAACCAAAAAGAAAAGTCATTTCAGAGGCAGAGAAAGTTATTACATTTTTATTTAAGATTACAAAGGAAAACGTTTTATTTTTCTCTTTGGAATAACATGCGCTGATGAATTTTGCACAATAAGACAAGGACAAAATGTATTAAGAGTCATTTTTTATCCTGTCTCCTCCTCTGACTGGCCCTGTCTATAAAATGGCAATAAGCCCAAAAAAGATATGTGCACAGTCTATACATAAAAAAGTCCAATTACAAATTTAAGAACTTTGTAAATTCAAGACCCAAGCCAGAAAAAGAGACCAAAAACATCACATCGAGCCCTCAGAGAGGGAAACAGTGTTTACAGATTGGTTAGGATTATGTGTCCTTAATCATGAAAAAAAAAAATTCTAATCAGAAATGCAGAGATATCCCAAAGAACCAGATGCAGCTCGTAAACTTAGATAAAGAGGAACTTAAGTTCTGAAGAACTTTTGGATTGTATTGTTGAAGCTTTGCATGAATTTCTATACAGCTTTTTTATGTTCATAATGAAGTCTATGTTTTTCTAGTAAAAACATGGAGCTACAAGAGAGTAGAGGGCAGCAAGAAGAGAGGACAAAGATAGAGAGAATATAAGACTATGCCAGAAAGCCAACTAAAAACAGGAATTGATCAAAACAGAGAGTAAATAAAGGAGAGGTATAAGAGTAAGAAAACCAACATTAAGTGCTTCTGTATGATTACAGTGTGTGAGTGCAGCTGCTCTGTGTAAGTGACGAGGAAGACTCACGTTGGCCAGCCCTCTCCTGTGGAAACGGTGAACAAGGTCAGAAAGGCCCACAGGACATTGTCATAATGAAAATCATACTTCTCCCACTTCCGCGGCAGGGTCATGGCCACTCCATCATTGTCATACTCCAGGAACTGACCCCTGAGTACAGGCAGATAGATGAAACTTATATTCCACCATTGTGTAATTCTCCTTTCTTCCACCCATGTTTCCTTTCTCTTCCTTAATTGACTTTACTGATTTCTTGTATATTTTCTCTTCCTTCCTCTCTTCCTTTGTTTTTTTTTTATTTTCTATCTTTCCTTTGTTCCATGTTTCCTTTCTGTTATTTCCTTTCTGTTATCCTTCCTGTCTTACATCCTTCTACTTCCCCTTTCATGTATTCTTTCTTTAGTTCTTTACTTTACTTTGTTGTTCATTTTTTCCTTAATCTTCCTTCCTTACTTCATTCCTTCCTTCCTTCACTTCCATTTTTCCTTTCTTCCTTCACTTCCATTTTTCCTTTCACCCTTCCTTTCCTCTTTTTCCATTCTTTCTTTTCTTCCTTTATATCCTCTCACTTTGTTTTCCATCCATCTATCCCTCTGTCCTTAAATCCTCCCACTTCCTTAACTTTTTTCTTTCTTGACTTCTATTTCATTTATTACCTTCCTTACTTTACCTTAATTCAATGCATCCTTCATCTTCCTTCCTTTTTCTATACTTTACTCTTTCCTTTTTCCCTTCCTTCTTTCCTTCTTTCCCTTGTTGCCTTTCTTCGTTGCCCTACCTACTTTTTTCCATCCATCCATCCTTTCTTCCTTAACTTGTTTGTTCCTACTTTACTTCCTTCTGTTAATTCCTTCTCTCACATCTTTTTTATTTTCTTATCTTCTTTTATTCCATCATTTTTCTTTCATTCCTCTGTTCCCACTCCCTTCTTTTTCCATCCATCCATCCATCCATCCATCCATCCATCCATCCATCCATCCATCCATCCATCCATCCCTTTCCTTTCTCCCTTCCTTTTTCTTTACTTCCTTTTCTGCTTCTTTACGGTATATTTCTTACAACATTCTCCTTCCTCTTTACATTTTTCTTTATCAACTTCCATTTCATTCTTTCTTTCCTTCCTTCCTTAATTTACCTTCTTTCCATGCATCCTTTCTTCCTTCATTCTTCCCTTCTTTCCTTTCTTGCCTCTCTTCATTCTTCCATCCATCCATCCATCCATCCATCCATCCATCCATCCATCCATCCATCCATCCATCCATCCATCCATCCACCCTTTCTTCCTTAACTTGTTTGTTTCTACTTTACTTCCTTCTGTTAAT
Organism: Xyrauchen texanus; assembly: GCF_025860055.1. Classification (NCBI taxonomy): domain Eukaryota; kingdom Metazoa; phylum Chordata; class Actinopteri; order Cypriniformes; family Catostomidae; genus Xyrauchen; species Xyrauchen texanus. The sequence goes on from NC_068309.1 coordinate 11,595,930, forward strand.
TCCTTCTCTCACATCTTTTTTCTTTTTCTACCCCTCCTATCTTCTTTTGTTCCATTCTATTTCTTTCCTTCCTCTGTTCCCACTCCCTACTTTTTCCATCCATCCATCCATCCATCCATACATACATACATACATACATACATAAAATATAAAGAATATACATAGACAGTCTAGTCTCAGCAAAGCTATACCTGCAGTCTTTCTCCAGTGCTTTGGACTCATCAGTGCAGTGAAAGAACTTCCCCTTGAAAAGCTGCACAGCAATGACCGCAAAGATGAACATGAAGAGGATGTAAACGATGAGGATGTTGAGGACGTTCTTCAACGAGTTCACCACGCAGTCAAACACGGCCTAGGGACACACAAACAGCATAAATCAGATCCCACGCAAACAGACCGTAATGCGCACCTTTGTTAAATCCATTAGAATAGAATGTGTCACCTCATGTTAAAGTCACAAAGCCCTCGTGAAAATCCACAACTACGCCAAGTGCAGGTTGTGGCAGAAACGTATTTGATAACATGCTCCAGATCATATCACTCAGTCCGAGGAATAAAACAGGAGCGGGGAAATGTTTAAATCTTCTCATTTTCTGTCATTTCGGCTGGCTTAATGTCCTCAGGGTATCATTAATAGCACTGAGTAGTATATTTTCTGTACATTAATGCTAATAAGATCTTCATGCACAGGATAAATGTCTCTGTGTCCCTGTGTGGCTTTATCTTTGCATTAGTATTGAAACTGGGGCAAACTGCGGTTCTATTAATTAGTCTGTTATTTGTGCTAATGTCATTGGTGACAAATCTTCAGCCAAATTAATAAAGTATTGTGTGAAATGTAAGTTTAAATGCATAATTTGGCCATGTAATGAGATAACAGTGAGTGTCTCTAAAACGATTTGTTTGTGTGGCTAAGTGTGTGATTTGATTAGGGAGAATGATGCAGGGAGACTGTTAATGTTCATCCCTGCCTGATACACACACGGCAACGAAGATATCTTACACAAAACATAAAACATTGAAACAATGACAGAAAACACTTGCACATTGGGTTTATATTAAATAATTAAAAATGTTTATGATTGTTTTAAGGTTCATCTTAAGCAGTACACTATCTGTGCAACTGTCTACCACAGGCTATTTTCGGAAAAGTATACTACAATACTACTCTGAATACTGCAGTATGCAGTATGTATACGGTAGGACTTTTAACATCTCCTAATTGACAAATTTTATGATCAACTGCCATTACAGTTTTTATTACATTATTACGTTTTAGAGTAACGTTATATATTTGAGGCGATTACTGGACGCCACTTGCAGAATTTAAATACACATAATGAGATCATGTGACAGCACATAGCATACTACCATTTAAAAGGTTTATTTTTGTTTAAGTTCTTGATGTAAAGTTCTTCATACTTTTGTTTAAAGTACAAGGCAGCATTCAGTGTACACTGTGCAGTATGCAGAAAGCAGTATGTTAGTTTTTCATTCAGATCATAGCCATATCAGTTGCCTTCTGTCTCTTCATAATGGGCAAATGAGAGCTGCTAAGTGTTTATGTGGGCCTTTGACAGCACAGAAAACAAAAGCATCAGCATCTTTTTATCATCATAGCTCAATAGGACTGTAGACACCTCACCTGACGATAGATCTATTATGAGCTTTCACGAACGATAAGCTTCCACTTCGGTGAATTTGATTACATTACCATACACCTAAACACATTGGAATCCACCTGCAAGCTCTCAAAGGAAGAAGATAAGAGCTAAGCAGGCTGAAAACCAGGCAGTGGGGCATTACCTTGAGTTTGGGTAAACGTTTGATGGTCTTCAAGGGCCTCAGAACTCGAAGGACCCTGAGGGACTTGATGGTATTGATGTCCTTGCCTTTGGTCCCTCTATGTGGAGACAGCAGTCAGTTACAAGACACATCTGAAGTTCAAACACATTTGCTCTCACACACAAACATGCACATAGCCTGGACTCAAGTCAATTCAATTTTAATAAGTGAATTAATTCCTCCAGCCCATCATGTAATTCAGAATTACATTAGCTAGAGGTTATTTGGTTAGTAGAAAGCATGCCTTTGAGAGGAAGTTATTCTGCAGAAACATACCTACCTCTGAGTCTGATGCTAAATATTATTTAACAATTTATATTTCTGTTAAATATTTTTTTTTAAACCAGAAAAAGATACAAAGATACAACCCATTAGCCAAACCACTTTTGGCTAAGCCATATACTGATAACTGCTGAGAAGCTAAGGCAAAAATAAATTTCTATATTTTCTGAAGACAATGCAAGTAATGCTTCCCGTGCCCGACTCACCACCACAATGCTAGGGTATTATGGGGGTTGCCAGGGTTTTGGTATGCTGTTGCTAAGGTTTTCAGAGTGTTTTTTAATATGTTGCAATATGGTTGCTAGGGTGTTGCTAGGTGGTTGCTTACTGGCCCAAGTCAAAAAGAACCCATCCCAAGTCTCTTTTTATATTTTGGTCCCTAGATATGACCAGAGTCTCTACTTTAATATTAGTCTAAGGGATTGTTTGCCTGTTTTATTATCCACTATGTGAAAACCTTAAGTCTGATCGACAGCTTATTTCTCCTCAACAAGCCTTACAAAATCAAGCTATTATTCATGTATTTAGCACAAACAATGTGTCACACATTACATACCAAATTTTAATACCTAGGCAATATATGAGCAATAGTACTAGTGACACTTGTCTTAGCAAGCACCACTGAATTGAGAAAAAGTGAAAGTAACCCTTTAAAAGTATAAAACATTTCTGAAGATTTTAGTTTTGAGTTCCAAGCCATTTCTGTGAAGCATGTTGAGTTTTCGGATTTTATTTAAAGTGAAATTAAGTCACTGAAGATAGCCGACATCACTGACATGCTTAATGATTAATTCTAAGTTGACAAACCTTAAAGGGATAGTTCAAACAAAAATGAAAATTCTCAAATAATTTACTCACCCTCATGCCATCCCTGATGTATATGACTTTCTTTCTTCTGCTGAACAAAAATTAAGATTTGTAGAATATCTCAGCCCTGTAGGTCTTTTCAATGAAAGTAAATGGTGGCCAGACATTTGAAGCTCTATAAATATCATAAAGGCAGAATAAAAGTAATCCATAAGACTCCAGTGGTTAAAGCTATGTCTTCAGAAGTGATATGATAGTTGTGGGTGAGAAACAGATAAATATTTAAGTCCTTTTGTACAATAAATCTCAATTTTCACATTCTAAAACTAATGTGAAATGTGAGATTTATAAAAAAAAAAAAGGATTGAAATATGATCTGTATCACACCCAAGACATATATTAAACCACTGGAGTTGTATGAATTACTTTTATGCTGCCTTTATGTGATTTTGAAGCTTCAAAGTTCTAGCCACAGCAGTTTGATCTGTGTCCTCTGAAGCGACGCAATCACTTTAGGTGAGAAACAGATCAATATTTCAATACTTTACTATATGTCTCCACTTTCACAGTTTCAGAATGTGAAAGTGAGAGTAGAGATTAATAGTAAAAAAGGAATTCAATATTTATCAGTTTCTCACCCACACCAATCATATCGCTTCTGAAAAAATATAAATGTAGCCCCGTAAATCTGTGTGTATCAAATATGATACACAACGTTTGACGGCTCCTGTTTCACTCTCTGTTCAAGCTGATGAGCCAAACAACCTATGGTATGAAAGTTTCAAATGTTTATGGCATCATCTAGTTTGAAAAAAGTGGTTTCAATGTTTATATCAATCTAATTAAATTGGAGGCGTGCTTGCATGCAAAGTTACTCATGTTAGGATTAATTACTTATTTTATTAATATTAAAGTGTCAGTAATTTATTATATTGTTATCGATATTTTAAAAAGAGTATTTGCTGAATATAAGTAACTTGTGCTTGGTTAAATTTTTTAGTTTTAGAAAACCCCCTTTTGAAATCCATGTTTCAAATATGATACAACAGGCTTTTGAGGTACTGTATATCTCTCAATCATCATTCCATTCCATTAAACGTACATATAGTGTTTGGTGCATAAAATACATATGATAAAAATTGTTTATTGAAAAAATAATATTTTATTTATATTGTATTGAATGAGCTGAATTGAACTGTGGTACATTTCAATCCATATTTATAGACCAAGGAGATTAAGTTGTTATGGACAAACTCTCAAACATTTGGTATCCCTGAAAAGCCCTCAGAGTTCTCTGATAATACCCCAAGATTTACCACTGTAGTAAAACTTAAATAACAAATGTCCAACACAAAAATTAATTGCTGGGCTTTGGAAGGATAATGACCTTTAAAGCCTATTGTATGAAATATGATACATAATAAAACATTTAAAAAAATGTAAATTACGATTTATTTGTATAGTTTGTCTAATGGTACTAAAAACAGTTTAATGTCAAAAATTAGAATTTTCAGGCGTTATTGGGTTAACCACTGGATTCATATGGATCATTTGTATGCTGTCTTTGCTATTTATGGAGCTTAAAATGTCTAGTCACCATTCACTTGCATTGTATGGACCTACAGATATGAAATATTCTTTTAAAAATCTCCATCTGTGTTCAGCAAAAGAAAGAAAGTCATGCACATTTGGGATGGCATGACCATGAATAAATGAGAGAATTTTCATTTTGGGGTGAACAATCCCTTTAATGTTGCATTCAAATGATGCAGGCTTATATTGAAGACAGGTCAAATTTATCAAAATGGAACCTATCAGAAAATATAGGAAAAGGAAAGGTCTATTGCTCTAAACATCAGCAGAAATCTATGCACCTGAACGACCTCTGTTAAATGGCCTCTTTTAAATCCAAAAATATATTTTCTGAAAGGAGATATGTTTCTATGACAGTCAAAATAAGCTGTCAATTTTTACAGAGATAAGCTTTTGAGTGTGTGCTTGTATCATTTGAAAAGCAAAAAACTGTCAAAATACAAAACTTCAAAGACTCTGTAAATCAGAATACTGTATGATGTACTCTGCCCTAAATGATCCTGAATGAACAGGATCCTTGAAGAGAAAGCAGGGTGGCATGGCTTAGCTCTGTTACTGGTTTGCTTACTTTTTCTCAGCATGAGGAGCTGTAAATATCAGACTGACATGCAATGTCCATGCAATGTCCATCAGTCTCACACACACCTCGTGAACATGGGTGGATGTGGATCAGAGCACACTAAGATTAACTATACTCTCAGAGATTTCAGAGAACTTATCGGGCTCGTGACACAAGAGGTCCGGAGGAAAACTTGTTATACCTGGTGTTTGTGATAAGGTCACAGGATAAGGTCACCAGATGTACCAAGTTACAAGTGACTCTTACAAAGAAATGGTAATGTCATATTTAATGTGAAAATCAAAAGTAATTATATTAGGGTTGTAAATAAAGAAAAAATGCAAGAAAACAAGAGGTTATTTTAGGACCATTAAGATTTTTGATATTGTGACATTATTTTAATAACAATTAAGAACAATTTCCTTTCAAATTCTAATGCAATTTCCATTCACTTATTCCAAACTTTTCAATATAAAAGTAAATAAATCTCAATTTAATTACTGTAAATAAAAACATCCTGTCTGGAAACAATGTTTTATTTTTCTGTTTTTTTTTCCCCCTCCCCTTTTCTACCCAATTTGGAATGCCCAATTCCCAATGCGCTCTAAGTCCTTGTGGTAGCGTAGTGACTCGCCTCAATTCGGGTGTCGGAGGACGAATCTCAGTTGCCTCCACATCTGAGACTGTCAATCTGCTCATCTTATCACGTGGCTTGTTCAGCATGTTACTGCAGAAACATAGCGCGTATGGAGGCTTCACGATATTCTCGCGGCATCCACGCACAACTCACCACGTGCCCCACCGAGAGCGTACCACATTATAGCAACCACGAGGAGGTTACCCCATGTGACTCTACCTTCCCTAGCAACCGGGCCAATTTAGTTGCTTAGGAGACCTGGCTGGAGTCACTCAGCAAACCCTGGATTCGAACTCGCAACTCCAGGGGTGGTAGTCAGTGTCTTTACTGGCTGAGCTACAGAGGCCTTCCAAATGTACTATAAAATGTAAATAATAGATCATGATTTTTTATTTTAGCATAAGAGAATGAGATTTTTATTTAACATTAATGACAATTAGGGTGAAATTGCTGTTTACAATGTAATAAATCTTAATGGTACTAAATACGTTATTATACTTCATTTAAAATTTGAAAGCGGGAAAAATCCATATATTAGCCGCATCATTGTATAAGCCACGAGGTTCAAAGCGTGGGAAAAAAGTTGCGGCTTATAGTCCGGAAATTACGGTAAGTGGTGGCAGTCCTCTGTAAGCAGTAAGAGTAGTAGTTTCCAAACACCCTTGCAAAGGTCAGATGTCATGTCACTGGTTAAAACGGGGTCATTCCCTTTTAATGAGGGAAGTTGAAGGATGGTATATTTGGAGTAGTCAGTGGGGAAGTCGGGAGTGGGGGTAGGTATTTATAGATACTTAGACTGTCCCCACCTGGTAACGCTTTGCTGCGATCTGATGTGGAAAACCGATGATAAAAACCATACATATTTGCACAAATACAGAAACACGCACAAAATAAGCCACTTCACAGACATAGAAATAAGCAGTAAAAGAAGATCAGCATAAAAAGAGTTAAAATGAGAGTTGAAACTGGCTATAACAGAGCAGAAGAAAGCTTTCATTGAACTGAGACACTGTAGAAGGACAAACAGCAAAGAAAGATTAAAGAGCACTGAAGCAACTCTACAGCACAATAAACATATTACAGTAAGTCAAAGACATGATGCAGTGAAAGATTATTAGTAACTGATTGCAACATAGTCTGCAAGATATATCATACTAAGCAGTAAATATACGGTAGAGGTGTCAAAACATGGACCTGCAGCAAAAGCACGTATGTGAAAAGGTCACAGACACACACTCATGCACACAACCATATATATATATATGCACACATTGTACAGTACTATGGCTGGGTTTACAGATTTCCCGATTCGATTCTATTCCGATTTCGATTAGATTTTGCTAAAATATGACAGAAATTCTCTCCCAGCTAATGATGTTATTTATACAGGGGACCGTCTAAAAAATATCTACATTTTACTAATATTTTATTAGTTTTTCTTTCTTTTTGTCACATTTTAGCTTTTTAAAAATGAACAAATCCATGTATTTAATCAATAAATATGATACTTTGTTACATGTTTATTGTTTAATTGCATAATTTGTACTATTTACAAGTATTTACATAGATTTGTTGAAAAATTACTCTTAACATGCAGTGAAAGGATCTCACTGCTGAATACTCCACCACTATACTACACAATTCCTGGAGAGTGAAATCTGAATATTTACGAACCAGTGAAAAATATATAGATTTTTAGCGCATAGTGCAAGATTTTTTTACAAATGCTAGTGATTTCCTTTCATTGTAGAGGGCTGTGCATAGAGTAAAAATCATAATAATCTACATTTAAATGATGATCGCAATGCATCATTAGAATCAATATTTTTACCCACCCCTATACAGTACACAAAAAGAAAATCCATGCATGAGGGCAAGAGATTCATTCCCGTCCTAAAGATGGATGCTGATTGTGCACTACAGCAAAAATTAGTAATTTTAGTGCACCTCTTGTGTCTTTAATACTTTTTTCATATCATATTACTTCATCCATATCCAAATGAGTCTACACACACACACACACACACACACAGACATTTTTAATCCGAAACTAGTCTAATCAGTCATAATTCTGTAATGTAATATTAATGTTAGGTTGCAGGTTACTGAGATCAGTATTTTTAAACAAAGGCTTAGTGATATGCAGTGTGCAGTTTTACAAGTCAAATGTCTTGCACAGGTCTAAAAACTCATATCCACACAAACACACATATGCATGCACAGTCAGATAAACAGGAAGCAGGTTATAAGAATTGCGTACCCCATGAAGCTCCTGAAAGCAAGGCAAGCGAGAGGAAATGACAGAGCAGATAAAGCGAGAGAGGGACAGAGAGAGAAAGAAAGAGGTGGATGAAGAAAGAGAGCACTAAATGAGAAACGTTAAACCCCACAAGACTGGACACATAAGCTTGCTATCAAACACTGAAAAACAAAACAGGAGAGAAGATTACAGCACAATTTTAAAAAGACAAGCTCTAGAGAACTGAGACAGAGAGCAGTATGAGATACATGTTGAATCAATGTACTAACAGAGAGCACAGTCAATGAAACCAGAGTTAAAGGAGAAGTGTGTATTTTTTGGTTTTGTTTTGTTTGAAATTACTCCTATCCCAGCTTGATGTTTACTATGAGATACTATAACTTTAAGAAAGCCATTCATATGTCAATATCGTTGAAAACACTGTGGAATGGAAGTCAGAAAGAGAGTTCAAAAAAAGTAATTATTCTTGAAATTCTTAAATTACACAGTTTACCTTTAAATACCACATAAATATGCTTTACAGTCATTTTAAACACAGGTGGCTGGATAGAGCAGGTGGTGAATTTCTGCACTACTGAATAATACAGCAGAAAACATACAAATAATGTCTGGTCTCAAAAGCGAAAATTTCTCCATTACCTCTTTTTCAGCTATTTTACAGTTTATCCTCGATCAATTTCACACATTTCTCCTAACTCAGTCATTGCTATCAAAACAATTAACAAAGCTATCTGAACACTTTGTAACTGTCCTAAACAGATTGCAAATTTTCTCTTGATTTTTGTCACTTTTTGGATACACTAAACGCAAATTCCTCTGATCCAAGATTCATGCTTTCAAAACAGCTAACACAGACAACTAAATTAAAGCCATATTCTCAAATACACATGTCAGGTTGTCAAATCTCTTCATACTGATATCTGCTGTGTTAGTAATGCACACTGCAAAGAAAATGCAATGTACAAATTTTTTTGCGCACAACTATCATGGCATTGCTATCTCTAAAAAGTGTCAAATATGAACCTCAGAGAAAACAAACAATGAGGAAGAAGAACAAGAACAAGATGAAGAACAGAAAATGAGAAGAGGTAAAGTAAGAGGAAAATGTTAATAAAGCATAATATTGTCAAATATTGTTTTCTTTTCTTTCCTGAGATGGAAATAAATGCACTTTGACAAGAAAAGAAGTATACATAGTGTCAAATGTAAACATTTTCAAAATCTGCAATTAATCGCGATTAACTACAAAAAAATTATGAGATTAATCGCGATAAAAATTTGAATTCGACTGAAAGAACTTTTTTTTTGTATAACATTGCTAAGAATTAGCAATATAATTTTGTGCTTACTTGCCTAATGCCGAGTTTACACTACATGACTTTAGGCCCGATTTTTGCTCGCCGACAGTTTTGTGGAGCTCGCTGACAAAAGCCTGAAATCGTAGGCAAACCGGAGTTCGTTCCCGTGAACGACGATCGCAATGTATGAATTTTCAAAGACGCGATTTGAGAGAATAGCCGGCACGTCGCCGATGTCAGCGAGATTGAATTGTTGGAGAGAAATCGCCAATTCTCTTGGACAGTCAGGTAAGCAAATAGGTCGATTTTTCCGAAGGAGGTACTTTTTCATATTTTAACCAATAAAATAGCTTAAACAGCTTCTGTGGGAAATGGTAAACTCATACCAGCAGCACAGGTGTGGGCCATTGCATATGATCCTATTATGAGCTAAATAAACAGATGCGCATTAAACCAATCAGTTCCCAAGAAAACCTCTCACGGTGCTCCATCTCACACCAGATACAACAACAGCAGACAGTCACATCCTGTTTATGTCATTTTCGACTGAATGCTCTCTTGCTGGATTTGAATTGACAGCCGAGACTTCCTCTGCTCTAACAGAACAATAAAAAAAGAAGTAAATGGCCACTCACGAGCAGGCAAAGGCCACCAGAGCACCGCTGACTACGATGAAGTCCAGTATGTTCCATAGGTCCCGGAAATAAGACCCAGGATGCAAGAGCAGCCCAAGATCGATCATCTAGAGGGGATTAGATAAACAAAAGTGGTGAATGAAAACATGCCTTTTAAAATTTTAAATTGCAAAGGTTTAAATGACATATTTAGGCAAAGACTCAATAACAAAATGGAAAGGAGGTTTAATTTACCTTTATAACCATCTCAAATGTGAACACGCCAGTGAAGACGTAGTCTAAGTATTTCAGTACCTGAGAAAACCACAAACCCGTGTAAGTACTGGAAATATAATGGTAGTTGACATAAGACATGTCAACAAACTTTTTTAGTCTTCAACATCAATAATGTAGGTTAGAATTTAGTCTTATGTCCTGTAACTGGCTGCCAATTTTAATCACCTTTTTGTTTTAAATAGTTCATTTTAAATGGTGCAGCAGTGTGACAATGTAACAAATCCATTTATACATTGCAACTGCATTTATTTAACCCACCTATTGTCTTAAAGCTGAAGTATGCAACTTTTCCAGTGTTACAATACTTTCTTCTATCCCGGCTTAATATGCAGAGACAACTAGGCAATCCATTCACATTTTTGAAAATTATTTATTTTTGCAATTCTGTATGGTGGCACTAGTGTCGCAGGAATTACATCAGCTTTAAGAATCTGCACGCTTCTTTTGTCGTTTGGGTCATTTTTGACCCACATTATGAACACTATTCAAAATTAATAAATTCTTGATTAGTGTACAATGGCACTAAAGTTACAAAAATCTGTTTAATTGTGGTCCCAAAGTGTATAATGATGTAAATTGTACATTTTAGAGCTACAATTTGAGTACATGCCTATTTCACAATTTAATCTTTATTGCCTTTTCCAACAATCAAAACGTCCATCGCAACAAATCCATTCCTTCCCACTAATATCAATCGATTTGTTGCAGTGTTCCAGGGGTTTAGGAAGGTGCAGTAATAGGTACAGGCACAGTCTGCCATCTAATGTTTTAGGAGTAAATGATGTATTTTATAATCAGGGGGCTTTTAGGGGGCTAACCCTATCATATAAAATCACGATTACAATTTACAAATCTTATTTGTAAAAATATACTCATAATACTAAAATGTTTTAAATATTTTTTTCCCCCACATCAATCTACATTCCATACCCCATTATGACAAAGAAAAAAATATATATTTTTTTATAACTTTGTAACAGGGTAACTTTGTGTAACAGCCCAAATTCTAAACCGTGATTGGTCATTTCCCAAGTCGGAGGCGAGTTAGTTTTTAGTTGATTAAAAACATAAAAACACATATCTTAACATTAAAAGCCACAAGATATGTGTTTTTATGTTTTTACTGATATTATTTCCACCTTTTGTTTTTTTGTTATTTTGCATATCGGAACTTTTATTTTGAAGTGCCTCTGAAGAACGGGAGAGTGAATGGAAGAGGAGAGAGCAATCCGCACACTAAAGTATACCTAATAGTTAATGAACCACTGTGTAGTTAATGGAGTTGTAAAGTGGAAATTTGACCATTTCGTTTTTTGTTTTTGATCTATTACCAGGTTGATAAGGGCACATGGTCAGTAATGTTTAATTTATGTGTTTATATATCTTTTTCTTCATGTCAGTTACTTTGGTTTATGGTCAGTTTTATGTTGTTTATGCTTAGATGTTGGGTTAAATGTGTGATTTTGTTGCAAAATAGCCAAACATGTTCTCTCATTGGTTTGTTTAAATCAATTTCCCCCTGCAAATTCCCATACTAATTTATTTGCTTCTTTGAGCTCTTACTGTGATTCCAAATATGTGAAAGAGAGCAAACATCACTGAAAGTGAGCAAATTTGTTTATTCAATTGGGCTGCTACACCTTGCTGGTTTAAATTGGATTGGAAAGGGGGGCCTGGGTAGCTCAGCCAGTAAAGATGCGACTACCACCCCTGGAGTTGCGAGTTTGAATCTAGGGTGTACTGAGTGACTCCAGCCAGGTCTCATAAGTAACCAAATTGGCTCAGTTGCTAGGGAGGGTAGAGTCACATGGGGTAACCTCCTCGTGGTTGCTATAATGTGGTTCTGGCTGTCAGTGGGGCGCGTGGCGAGTTGTGCATGGATGCCGTGTAGAATACCGTGAAGCCTCCACACGCGCTATGTCTCTACGGTAATGCACTCAACAAGCCACCTGATAAGATGCGCGGATTGACGGTCTCAGACGCAGAGGCAACTGAGATTCATCCACCCGGATTGAGGCGAGTCACTACGCCACCACGAGGACTTAGAGCGCCTATGGGATTGGGCATTCTAAATTGGGGAGAAAAGGGGAGGAAATCAAAAACAAAACAAACAAAAAATCGGAGCGGAAAGCAGAAACTTCTTCCGTTTAAGAATTATGGAAACCAATGTGCTCTTGGGAACCTTCAATGCTGCCACATTTTTTGTAGCCTTCCCCTAAACTGTGCCTCGAAACAATCCTGTCTCTGAGCTCTGTAGGCAGTTCCTTTGACCTCGTGGTTTAGTCTTTGCTCTGATATGCATTTTCAGCTGTAAGACCTTATATAGACAGGTGTGTGCCTTTCCAAATCATGTCCAATCTATTGAATTTGCCAAAGGTGGACTCCACTAAAAGTGTAGAAACATCTCAAGATGATCCAGAGGAATGGGATGCACTTGAGCTAAATTTCAATTGTCATAGCAAAGGGTCTGAATACTTATGCCAATGTGATAATTTATTTTATTTTTAATACATTTGCAAAGGTATCAAAAATATGGTTTTTGCATTGTTATTATGTGGTAAAATTGAAGGGGTCTGAATAATTTCTGAATATATATATATATATATTTTGATGGTCTTTACGATGTCACAACGTTTCCTTCCAGTTACAAAAACTGTGTGGCATTTATAACATATTACCTGTTCTAGGTCAAAAAGGATCCCGAGAAAATATAATATTATTATTAAAGTTATACTGGTCAATGAGGTGATGCTCATTTTTATTTATTTTTAGTAGATGCTATAAAACATTTTTTAAATGAATGAAGCCAAATTGGACATTTAAAGATTAAATTTCTATAAACATTTTTTTTTATTATTCTAATTTTTATCACTTGAGACAATCTTATTTGTCAGTGACCCACAGCAGATTTTATTCTTCTCTTCCTATATCTGCAGTCAAAAATCCAGTCTTAAACCTGCAATATTTGGCTCTACTTAATAATCTCTAAATGAGAACTGTATTTTCTATTTTTCAAGGAATATAAACTAAATGATACAGATGTTCTGAATAAATACTCTTCCTCCATTACGCCTACATGAGCAGAAAACACACTGGAAGTATTGGGAGAGTGTAGAGATTCATCTGACAAGCTGATGATGCTTAATGAATCAGCCAGTCAATTGGAAGAAAAGACACAGGATACTTGGAGACATGTTTACATTTCATTGTGTGTAATTCAGAGTTAATCAGTTCTGCTTATGGACTGATGTGGCTGCACTGTGTGGATAAGAATGCTTACAGGCTGTCCCCAAAGACAATATAGTGGTGCAGCCAGCCAGTGGGTCTAGTGACAAACCTCTGTGTGACAGTTTTTCTATACTGCCCTGCAGGACTGTACTTCAGTTATGTAAACACCACTGATTTCATAACCAGTGGGGATTTCTTTAAGACTGCAAGGGAAGCTCAGCTTCCCCTATAATGTCAAAAAAATAATGGTCAAATATGTACTATTGTGTAAACAATTTATTGACTAAAAATGCGTTAGAACACGTTCATCTCGAAGACGAGTTCGTTCAGAATCAGCTACATTACATATAGCAGGTCGGTTGACTCGATTTACTTCTCATACATTCCTCAGAAGGCCAGTGCATTTCCCTGTTGAAGCCGAAGCGTCCATTGACTTCAATGGGGCTGCTCTGAACAGTTTTTTCAGTGCTCGAAAATAGACGGTCATTGGATAAATGCTGCGATTATGTTCCACCCACGGACGCTCAGCGCCTCTGGGGGTGAATGAGGAGTGGGCTGGCCCGACTCCGGCTTCCGCGTGATGATTGGAGGATCTGTCGAAAGACTGCATCTCCTTTTGATTGACAGCTAATCTGTACTATAAGAAGTCACTGAAGCTATTTCAAGCTCAGTCCCATTGCGGATTTCTCAAGTGTAGTCGAAAGACAAACTGCTGCAACCTATTTCTTTATATTTGTTTGGCTGAAATTGCTAGTCAATTTGCATAATACATTTCACACAATTATACACCACATTCCTTGTTTCAGTTTTACCAAGTTTAATATATTTTGTTTTAGAGCCGCTCGCTCGCTCGTTCGTTCGTTCGCTCATTCATTCATACAGTAGGCTAGGCTAGCGTCGTACGGGTGAAACTGCGCACAATGGCAGACGGTGCTAATATTGTCGACCTGATTTTGGCGAAGCCATTTGAAAGTCTTCCTTACGAGGAAAAAATTAGAATTAAACAGCAGGGCAGATCAACACCTAAGATTGATTTAGTGCAAAAAATAGGGTAAATAAGTTTATAATGTAGGCCGAAAATGAGCTTCCCCTCTTTGAAAGACCAGCAGCCGCCACTGTTCATAACCCTCCTTTGTAGTGACTGACATTGAAAGTTAGATACCGGTTGATGAATGATAATTAAACATGATAAACCAGCTAATTTTGCTAACAAACAACAGATTTGACAAGTACATTCATTACACTTCATGTCATTTCTAAATATACAACACTCTAATAGCTATATGTCCATGGTGTTAACAGCTGTGTGGGTGTGTGTGTCTCACGTTGTTGCGGGGGGCATTGGCCTGCACAGGGTCTTCAGCAGCAAGTGCAATGCTGCTCATGGTGATGACCGTTAGAATACACATCTCAAAGTAACGTAGATTGACCACGTAATGGCACAGTTGCCGCACTCTACAGAGACAAAGAGCAACAAGGGGTACTAATTAAAGGGATAGTTCACCCAAAAATGAAAGTGTATGGTGACCATACCTTTCAAAATCCAAAAAACACATAAAGGCAGCATAAAAGGAATCCACATGACTCCAGTGGTTAAATCTACAGTATGTCTTCAGAAGCGATATATTAATATTTAAGTCCTTCTTTACCATAAATTTTCACTTTTTAACATTCTGAAACTGAAAGTGGAGATCAGTGGATCTGTTTCTCAGCCAAAGTGATTGCATCGCTTCTGAGGACATTGATTTAACCTGGAGTCATATGGATTACTTTTTGCTGCCTTTATGCAATTTTTCAAGCTTCAAAAGATCTGGTCACCATTTACTTGCATTGAAAAGACCTTCAGATCTGAGATGTTAACAACAAATCTTCAAAATGAGTTAAAGCTGAGAGAGGTTTTATTTCTGGTTGAACTATCCCTTTAACACTATACAGTGCATTCCAAAAGTATTCAGACCCCTTCATTTTATTTTGTTATGTTGCAGCCTTATGCAAAAAAATAAAAAATTCACACCAATCTACATTCCATACCCCAAAAACTCGATTTTCGGTAACTTTGCAAATTTATTTAAAAGAAAAAACTGAAACATCACATTGACATAAGAATTCAGACCCTTAACCCTTTGGCAGCTATTACAGCCTCAAGTATTTTTGGGTATGATGCGACAAGCTTTGCCTGGATTTGGGGATTTTCTGCTATTATTCTCTGCAGATCCTCTCAAGCTGTATCAGGTTGTATGGGGACCGTCGGTGGACAGCAATTTTCAGGTCTCTTCAGAGATGTACAACTGGGTTCAAGTGAAAGTGCTTTGGATGGGCCACTCAATGACATTCCCTAAGTTGTCCCTAAGCCACTCTTGACTGTAGCCTTTAGCCTTGTTGTTAGCGTGCCTAGCTCCCGTGCCGGAGATGTCGGTATGAATCCCGCTCAAAGCGGGTTGAGCAGGAACGGTTACACCTGCTGCTGAAAAACACCCCCACAGCATAATGCTACCACCACCATGCTTCACCATTGGGATGGTATTGTGCAGGTGATGAGCGGTGTCTGGTTTCCTCCAGACATGAAGCTTGGAATTGTGGCCAAACAGTTCAATCTTCATTTCATCAGACCAGAGAATCCCGTTTCTCACAGTCTGAGAGTCCTTTAGGTGCTTTTGTATGTATCTTGATTGAGGAGAGGCTTCCGTCTGGCCACTCTGCCATAAAGTCCTAAACAGTGGAGTGTTACAGTGACATTTGAAGTTTCTCTCATCTCCACGAATGATCTCTAGAGCTCAATCAGAGTAACCATCAGGTGATCACCTCTTTTACCAAGGCCCTTCTCCCATAATTGTTCAGTTTGGCTGGGCGGTCAGCTCTAGGAAGTGTCCTGGTTGTTCCAAACTTTTCATTTAAGAATTATTGAGGCCACTGTGTTCTTGGGAAACTTCAATGCGGCACAATCTTCTTCTTCATTTTTTTTGTATTTTTTTTTTTTAGCCTTCCCGAGATCTATGCATCGACACAATCCTGCAGGTAGTTCCTTTGACCTTATGGCTTGGTCATTTGTTTTCAGCTGTGAGACCTTATATAGACAGGTGTGTGCCTTTCCAAATCATGTCCAATTAATTGAATTTGTCACAGGTGGATTCCAATCAAAGTGTAGAAACATCTCAAAGACAATTCAGAGAAATGGGATGCACCTGAGCTAAATTTCAATTGTCTGAATACTTGTGTCAATGTGATATTTCAGTTTTTTCTTTTTAATACATTTGCAAAGTTATAAAAAATCTGTTTTTAGCATAAGGCTGCAACATAACAAATTATGAAAAAAATTAAGGGGTTTGAATAATTTCTGAATGCATTGTAATAACACTAAAGGTTTTTAATTAGGCAGATTAGTCAGAGAGTATAAACATAGTTTTATGTAGAAAATCACTGGTTGCCGAGAGCATGAAACCATAAAAATTCAAGAGACATGTAGAAACCAATAATGAATCAGTTTAATTAATTTCACTTTAGAGTTTACTTTTGTACAATGAAACATTTTTGTTAATGTGTTGGGTTACCAATTGATATCTATATATACATTACATAAAAAAATACTGTTTGTAAAATCTTGAGAACAACTGTAAAATCTGGGTAAAAATATTTGTAAATTCTTGAAGAACTGTTGATAATTTGGAGTTCAACTCACGGGTTAGCTGGACCAAACACAAACATGGAGCTGTATGGTAGGATTTGTTTGGGTGTATTCGGATTTAGATCATCCAGATCTTTCTTTTCCTCATTCAGTTCTTGGCTGTCACCATCAATGTTGTTCACTGCCAAAAAGGTGCTAATTAGACCAAAGGTTTGGAGGGAATGTCAAATAAACTGTAAATGTTTTCTGCTATAGAGCAATGTATTTTTAAAAACTCTTTAAAAAATTCTAGTTAGTAGATAATACATTATTAAAGGTGCACTCCTTGATTTTTTTTGCTAATTGCAACACTTTCAAACAGAAAGAAATAATATTAGTAGAATAGTATTTAGTATTAGTATTAGAATATAGAAAGATAGCATTTCTGAAATATATATTTAAAATTATGTACACTCACATGAGATGAAATGAGAGTTTTATTGTACAGTACATATGGTCACCAGTGCTGGGTAGATTACATCAGAATTGCAGTTGGATACGATTACTAAAATTGCAATCAGTAATGTAGTCTCTTTTATTTTTAAGTAATCTAATTCTTTTGAATTTTCCTCTTATTTATTTGATATCACATGCATTTAAGTAGGATAATCTATACTATTTTGACATAATGTTGCTTAAAACGTAATCCAGATTACATGGAATTTGTTATTATCAAGAACTGAGCATCAGCATGTTAAGATCACATTACCAATTTATATACCGAATATTACTCGCCTTTTCCTGACACTCAGCTGTAAATGGACAGTTTCACTTGTGGAATTATTTATTCATGGCGCATTTTTATAATAACATCGGTAACTGAAAATGTCCGTGCCCTCGCAGCATAAACACAACTGTTACTGAGTCCACCTTTAATAAAAGATGTTTGCAAAAAGAAACATTAAAAGTTGCCGTCAGCCATGAAAAGCATAAGATCATTTTAACATAAAATATATATAAACAATTTCACTAGTCTCTTATCCAGTTGATATTGTAAATTGGTCCTTTGGCAAGGTGTTCCAATGGAGTGCTGAGGGTAAACCAATACTGACTGGGAATTATTGTGGTTTCTCCTGGTGGGGCAGTTATGGTGACAGGGATGTTGACTCCAGTTGGGCCGACTCTGGTGCTGTTCTTTGGATTATCTGTGTCTTCTTGTTTCTCTTCAGTAGGAGACTGGAGAGGGCTGGTGGCTACACTGTCTTCCCCCATTTCTATATGTCTGCCCCTGTATTAAGAACAAAGCTATAGATCAAAACAAAACATATACAACAACATATTTATGCAAGAGATGCATCTCAAAGTTGACCTCAAAAGCAATATAAATCATAAGTACATGCACATCAAAACAACCATAAAATTGGAGCAAAAATTAACATTACTCAACATAAGTCCATTCAGGATGGACACTGTGACCCCAAGAAGTATTTGGACACATATACAGTACTACACTTTAAAATGTATGAATGTCATGCATGGATTAGATATACAAAATATTAAACCAAGCGGAATGCATTTCAAAGAAAGATAGCACAAGTACACTTTCAAGCAAAACATTAGCCACGTTTCCACTATTGGCCAAATGAGGGCAAGTTGTGTTCCCACTTTCACTTCCGGGGCTTCATCGTGCCTCTTTGGGGCTTTCTCAGGGCCAACTCCCAAGCACCCTGGCCTGAAGATAACCCTTGGGCCCCAGTCAAGCCGAATTACATTATTGCTATTTTATATAAATCAAATTCACATTGGCCTACCATGACAAATCTAAACTGTTATAAAATTATTATTAAATTGTACACAGAAATCGAGCAACGAGACAAACTCTTCCTGTAAGCCGCTTTTTCACTATCAGGCCGGAGCGAGCCAGTGCTATCAACTGGCCTGCCAGGGCCAATAACCTCGGACCTCGAGCCACTGTGTTCCCACTATTAGGCCAATAGCCCCGCAATGTTAACCTAAAACCCACACTTAACACGCCGCCCTGTTGCCACCGTCACACACCCCACCCATTTCACAAGTAAGAGGGAAGCTCAAGCTGAGGTATCATATTATCTAGAATATTGAGTTTATATTGAATGTAAACATTAGCTAGCTAGCAAGATAAGTTTACGACTGTAACTGCCATGATGTCCTGAGTGGTCTCTCCACTAACAGCAGGATGATGTTCCAGCACACCGTCCATGATATCAAACCATGATCTTTGGACACCGCTTTCTCCATTTTAATTTTCTAACAGATTTGTCCTGTACCTGCAATTTTTTACCCTGCCTCACTCCCTAGTTGTCCTTGTTTGGCTCAAGGGTTAACGGCAGGCAAAAGGCCATTGGCCATTGGTCCAGAGAAAGCCCAGAAGCGGCACGTTAGAGCCCCAGAAGTGACAGTGGGAATGCAACTGGCCCTGGCACGCACTAGCACACCCTCATTTGACCCGATAGTGAAAACGTGGCTAATGACTGAAGCTGTTGCTCACTGCAGGTTTATACTGTTTGATCCCTATAGTTCAGTGTGAGCTCGCTGAATCTCCACACAGAGCACTGCACTCTCACAAATTCTCTCATTAAAAATTAAGCTGTATAATCCACATAATAAATCAATTATTTCACCGCGTCGATGCCTTGATTAGAACGGGAGAATTGTATTTTTGTTGCGTCGCTCATTTGCAGTGTATTTACCATCTACGCACCAATTGCGAGCGCCACAACATGCAATAAATCCAAAGAAATTCTAAAAGAGCATTTTGCTTTTGTTCTACAGCTTCTTTTCGGGTGTCAGGTATTGTTTCTTCAGTATTAATTTTCATGTGCCACCGCGAACAGAGCTGAAACGTTAAGCAAGCATCTGGGCATCAGACTGTTTAAAACTTACGCATTAGGATCAGTCATTACTGATAGGACAGAGGATAAATTTAAACATCTATTGCTGTATCATTGCTGAATGGACATGTCTGTGATTAGTTAGAATACTCAACCACTGCAAAACACATTGTAAATAGCAACCATTGATGCAAAAATAGCAGACTTAAAATATGTCATTGTAAATTTTCACAATTAAATCATCATGGCAGCCATAAAACGTTTTTCTTTTCATTTTGCAGCCATATCTAGCACCATTGTTTTCAGATGCCACTTGGTTTGACATTTATTATCTAAAGTAATGACGTTCAAACCTTTTTAAGTGTGGCTTTAGCTGTCCGAGAGATTTTTGGGGCACTGTAATGTACTTTGAAAGATCTCACCTGTGGCCTGAAGCTTTAGGGCCCTCTCTCCCCCCATTCTCCCAACAATCCTCTCCATCCAGCGTGGATTGGGCTTTAACACGTGGCCGATGTCTCCTCCTTTCTCCATTTCCTCCCTCCCCTTCTCTGTGTCCTCGTACCTTACTCTCGTCCCTGCCTCCATTACCTATCATGCCATTGCCACTTCCATTAGCCTCTCGGGGGCTGCGACTATTATGACGTCTATGTTCTCTCTCCTCCAACCCCAAACCCTCCTCTGTAGATCCAGTTATGTGCTGGTGGTGCCTATGACCTCCGTCCTGGCTGCAGGAGCGTTCCAGGCCCCCATGGTTCTCTCTATTTCGGCTGTGGTGTCTGTGGTGCCGCCCCTCCCCTGCATCTCCGTTTTCACCTCTACATCGATGGTGTTTCCGTGGGTGGGTGGTGGACGGTTGACATTCTGGAGTCTCCCAATCTTCATCACTTCTCCTCCCTTCTAGGGGTCTGGGATTGTCTGTAGTGTCGTCTCGGTGCTCCACTACCAGCGGGCGATCGTGGTGGGTCTTCATGTCGGGATGGAGGTGCAGTGCAGAAGACACACGCAGACGCTCTTCAGGCTCTAGTTCGTTGTAAAGGGCCTCGCTGCTGCTGCGCAGGTTGTGTCTGCGCAGCTGGGTGGTGCGCTGCTCCCATATGGACATCTTCTGCAGGGATCTCTGCTGCTCTTTACTGAAAATGAGGGGAGAATATTCATTTGAATACACAAAGGCACTGTACTTACTGTGCACACAGTTTACTGTAGAGGAGGTGATGCAATTAGTGTGTGCTAATGATCAAAGCCACTTAAATCGAACAACAATATCCTAAGTTATGACACTATACCTCACAAAGCGACGACATGGAGTGTAGTAGGCATAACTCCTTAGAGATATTTTCAGGGACGCACAACACAAAAAAAATGACACACATGTTAAAGACAAACAGACATATTATACATACAGAAGTTTAGATAGAGAAACAGTAAGGTCAGGGTAAGTAGAGAGAAATATAGAAAGAGAAAAACAAAACATAGACACACAGAGACAGACAAACATACTATTATGTTATTTTTATATAACAAACAATGTGAACCCTTGATTTCAGTAGAACTTTAAAGCATCAAAATATGATGGTGAATTTCTGATTTCTAAAAAATATCCGGTCCCATCTCCCACATGCACATGCACACACACACCCCATACCCACACACCACAAAAACTGTTGATCCAAATGATCACTGAAGCTTCCATACAGCACATCCAGACTGTTCTGTTAAGCTTGGCCTTTATTCATATTAGAAAAGATCCACAATCAAAAGGAGAAAATCAAAGCACCGGAAGCCTCTCAGAGCCTTCACATATATAATACATCTATCTAACGAAAGAAGACAATTAGAAAGAATAACAAACTCCATCTCTGCCCACAAACAGTGTGAAACTTCAAATCTAATCTAATGTTTTTGCAAAACTATGTGTGTTTCTTAAAAGTAACTCTAGTCATGAGAATGGGTAATGACATTTCTGTTCTCACTTGACATGGTGCAATTCTAAAAAAAAATAACAAATTTTTTTTTTTTTTATCAATATTGAGGCAAACTTCCATATTTAAAGTATTGAAATAGTAATATTATTCTGTACAAAACCCTATAGAGCACAACAGTCAAATCCCATTCATTATATTGTTTCTTGAGTGCAACTGTGCTCACCCACTTTTTTAGCCATCTTAGTTCCGGAAGTGTTTTTCCCATAATTTTCTTTCTGTAGGGAATTTATAAATCCTTTATATAAATCCTAAGTTCAAACCAACAAGATCCGAGGTGATTTACAACATTACAAACTTTGATCTGAAAAAGTCAAAGATACAAGACTAACCATGAAGCACTGCAAATGATGCAACCGAAGTAAATAACAATAGAGCTGTTCAGCCGTGATATCAATTAGCATGCGAACCCAGAAGTCTAATTCGCCATGCGTTCCCTCTGGATTTTCCTATTGGTTTTTATAATAGGGTTTTTGAACATATGAGAAAATTCAGGTCTTTGCTAAACATTACTTGAAGATATGTGGACATTTTGTTCTACAAAAAAGAAATTACTCGCAATCATACCTCAAACACGAATTTTGAAGCCGCTTCGTGTTTTTAAAAAAGTATGTAATAGTCGTTAATAATGTTTACGAATAGTGTTTTATTCACTCATAAAAATGCACAGTCTTGAACCTTTGTCTGTCTGCTGGTTGTCATATACTGTACATTTTTGTTTCTTATCAAAGGTTGAAATGTTGTGATTCACTTAAGAGCTGCTTGGTTTTATTCATGGCTTTCTTTATTGAAGAACTTTAAAATCCCTATACAGAAAATAATTGGGAAAAATACTTCTGGAACTAAGACCACAGAAAAGGGCGGCACTATTGTGCTCTATAGACCTTATTCACGCTAGAGCCGTCTTTGATTTTTAATGGGAATGACAACAAGGCTGTGAAGAAGAGACTTACCATCTCTTCAATGGGCTGTCCTGCAGTTTGAAGTCTTTTTGGATCATTCCGTGGACAAAAAATTGATAAAACATCTGTCCAAGAACATTCAGGATACAAAGAACTCCAGACAACATGAGTTGTGGAAAATCAGATGTGATCTAGGAGCTTTATACAGCTTTATACTGTTCGTGGCTATTGAAGAGATGGTAAATCTATCCCTCACAGCCTCGTTGTCATTCCCATTCAAAGATGGCACTAGTGTGAATAAGGTATCTGGCTAATCTCTACACATTGCCTTCTTTCAGTTTTAGTAGTTCTAAATTTGGGTGTCTAATAAGGTCTAAAAAAGTATAACCACCCATACTACCACTAGCGTTCAGACATGCATGGTGGTAATTACTTTAGAGGTATTATGATAATGGCAATAGATGGCCAATAAAATGATTTAATTAAGTGAATTCTGTACAAAACTATTTGTTTACCATCAGAATAACAAACGATGCTGCAGTTCACCCCAAAATCGAGCAGATTACGAGTAAAAAGACAAAGAGGAAAAACAAGGAAATGGTCAGAGGAGAGGAGAGGAGAGGAGAGGGTGAGAATTATTGTAAGTGAGAGCAAAACTCACGGTGAGTGAACGCTGCAGACTGAAGACCTGCGAGAGATTGCATCTCGATTTTGCTTTACAAAACTGCACATGCGAAACAAAAACAAAACAAAACAAAAAGAATGAGACACAAACGCAAATAAAAAAGGTGCAGAGGAAGCAGCTGGCAGTCAGGGTGATGTCACTCTGCCTGTCCATCTGTCCCCTATGTGTTTCAAATACAAGACACACACATTGGTGACACTTTAGTAAAGGACACTTTAAACACTGTACAGACTGTGGTCATGGAGAATGTTTGACATTTTAATTTTAACTTGTGAAAAATGGATAAAACAGACATATATTACGATTTGAATGTCTGGTCCTTCACTTCAGTGTCACCAAAACTTACAAAAGATACAAGCTAATAACTTATGTGTTGAAATCACAAATGAAATGAAAGATCCTAATCTTATAAAAAACAATAACCAGACTATCTTACATTTAAAAAGTGTATAGTTTGCCGTTTTGTAAACAATACATTGTGATTTCATGTGATTAAATTAAATGTATAGTACTTGAATCTACTGGCATATTTGACTATATTTTGAATATGGGAAAACATGCTACAGTATATTTCAATTTATTTTAATAAATAAAAAGCATCCAGCTACATTTGAAAAGGGCATTGGCTCTGTGAACAGACAAGAAGAAATGGTTACACACATATGAAAACAAATAATAATGTACAGTGAAACAACAATGTAAATGAAATTGGCACAACCAGCAAAAGATTCTTTAAAAAGATTGCAAATTCACTGAATTAATTAATAACATGCTCAATAGAAAAATCCATCCATTAAACTTCAATATTTTATTATGTAGCTGATGCTTTCTCATTAAAGTGGAATGTATTATTGCATGTAAAACATGTAAAGTAATAATTATCTCAGGAGGCAGCATGTGATTCAATTAGAATACAAAGGCCGAGAAGTGCAGAATAATATACAGCCATGATATCAAATCTTACCCTAAAGCAACAAAGTTATGAAGAACAGACTACACAGAGAAGGTTTAGGGCAAGGCCAGGGTCACACCAAAACTCACATTGACATAACAGAAATAACAAAATTAAACAAATCCCTTCAATTTGGAGGATGGAATACCATTGCGCAAGGTTGGATATGTTCGGAAAAGATTAGAAACATGACCAAACGCTGAGAGGTAGAAAGAGGGTGCAAAGGGACAAAGGGAGCAGCATGTGTGACATATAATCTTACGCTGCTATGGAGATGTTGGCTGCAGACATGGGGCTGACCTCCTTCACCTCCATGGCCTTTTGAAGAGCCATGCTCTTCTTCGCTGCCTCCTCTTGCTCCTCTTCATCCTGAATGCATAGGCAGCACAGAAAGTCCAAAAGACAATGAGAGATCAGGGTAAAAGCTAAAAGGGTACTGTGCTTAATTGGATTAAAATTATAATAGCAAAACATCATTATATTGTCATAAAACTACAGAAGAACCATTATAACAGGATTGAGCATAACTTCGTAACTTCAACAACACCCAGTAACTGCCCCCAAAGCAGATAGCATGACATTCTAGGGAGCTTTATTAAGGTCTGGAAAGTTGCTATTACCTTTGTCAACTCCTGTGCATTGGCAAGGTTATCCACAGCGATGGCCAAGAATACATTGAGAAGTGTATCTGGTTATAATCAGGTTAGAGGATTGTCTGTATTACATTACATATGGCTTCCCATTTAACATTTATTAGCTCTGCATTAAAGAGATAGTTCACCCAAAAATGTAAATTCTCTCATCATTTACTCACCCTCATGTCATCCCAGATGTGTACAGACTTTCTTCTGCTGAACACAAAGATTTCTAGAAGAATATTTCAGCTCTGTTGGTCCTCACAATGCAAGTGAATGGGTACCACATTTTTGAAGCTCCAAAAAGCACATGAGGGAACTATAAAAGTAATCCATAAGACTCATACATCCATATCTTCAGAAGCTATATTATAGGTATGTGTATTTCATTATAAATTATGCTCCCTGCCCAGTAGGTGATGATCTGCAAAAAGAATGTGAATCACCAAAAACAAAAGAAAAAGAATGTGAAAGTGGAAAATGGTGTAAAAATAACGTAAATATTGATTTGTTTCTCACCCACACCTATCATATCTCTTCTGAACATCTGGATGTAACCACATGAGTATTATGGATTATTTTTATGGTTCTCTTATATGGTTTTTGGAGCTTCACAATTTTAGTACCATTCACTTGCATTAAGAGGACCTACAGATCTAACATATTCTTCTAAAAATCTAAGTTTGTGTTCAGCAGAAGAAAGAAAGTCATAAACATCTAGGGTGGCATGAGAGTAAATTATGAGAGAATTATTATTTTTTTTTTTGGCATGAACTTTCCCTTTAAGATAATAACTTCAGTTTTTAACAATTCCATTAACTTTTGAAAATTGAGGTCTTCAATATAATTTTTTTTATATATTTAAAGAACAGTAAGCAGACTCATTATATATATATATATATATATATATATATATATAAAGAAAATTTAAATAATCTTTGCTTCTAAGGCCTTTGTACACATTACAGCTAAATGTGGTCTTACTTGTTCCTATTCTGTATAAATTAAAATATAGAAATATAGTTTAGATAGAAAGATAGACAGATTGATAAATTAATTGATTGGTTGACTGATTGATTTGATTGATTGATTGATGGATGGATGGATGGATGGGCAGACTGACTGACTGACTGACTGACTGATTGATGGATGGATGGGCGGACTGACTGATTGACTGACTGACTGACTGACTGATTGATGGATGGATGGGCAGACTGACTGACTGACTGACTGACTGATTGATTGATTGATGGATGGATGGGCGGACTGACTGACTGACTGACTGACTGATTGATGGATGGATGGATGGATGGGCGGACTGACTGACTGACTGACTGACTGACTGACTGACTGACTGACTGATTGATGGATGGATGGATGGATGGGCGGACTGACTGACTGACTGATTGATGGATGGATGGATGGATGGATGGATGGATGGATGGATGGATGGATGGATGGGCAGACTGACTGACTGATTGATTGATTGATTGATGGATGGATGGGCAGACTGACTGACTGACTGACTGACTGACTGACTGACTGACTGACTGATTGATGGATGGATGGATGGGCGGACTGACTTACTGACTGACTGACTGACTGATTGATGGATGGATGGATGGATGGATGGATGGATGGGCAGACTGACTGACTGACTGACTGTCTGACTGATTGATGGATGGGCGGACTGACTGACTGAATGACTGACTGACTGACTGACTGATTGATGGATGGATGGATGGATGGGCGGACTGACTGACTGACTGACTGATTGATGGATGGATGGATGGATGGGTGGACTGACTGACTGACTGACTGATTGATTGATTGATTGATGGATGGATGGATGGGCGGACTGACTGACTGACTGACTGATTGATTGATTGATTGATGGATGGATGGATGGATGGGCAGACTGACTGACTGACTGACTGACTGACTGACTGTCTGACTGATTGATGGATGGATGGATGGGCGGACTGACTGACTGACTGACTAACTGACTGACGGACGGACGGACTGATTGATTGATAGATATATGGGATAACGTCATTCTACAAACAAATTCTTTAACCCATACACACTGAACAATAATTTAGGTGATTTAATCCAAATGTGGTTGTCACTCCCAAAACTTCTGTATGTGGCCTATGAATCTGTATGATTTTTTCTCTGTTGACAGGATACAGTTTCCAAAAAGTGTAAGAACAATGAAGTAGACAGAGGAGAACATTCCACTTCGGACGCCACCCTGAGACTCGATCCCATGATACATCACTGCATTCCAATCCTCTCCTGTCAAAATCTTCAAGAAGCAAAAACAGGTCAGATACACATAACAAAATCAGAATATATAATTCAGTACACATATACAGTTACATTTTAAAGTTTCTTGAGACCAAAAATAAAATCAATTGTACCTGGAAGACTGTCATTATGGCTGCAGGGAAGCTGTCAAAGTTTGTTGTGGGTGTTTCATCTTCAAAATTAAACCTAGTTGGGAAGAGACAGCTTGATCACACTTGAGAGGTAAACTTGATATGTCAGTTGTGGTTTGTTTTGAGTCTTGTTTAGAGAACCTGGGCTGTCAAAACAAAGTTACTGAGTAAATGGGATCAAAATTCCCTTGAGCAAAACACTTAACATCAGCAATTTGTGGATTTGGATGTTTAAGTTAAAAAGCATCTGCTAATCAGAGAGATGGGAATAGGCTGCAATACAGACAATCTCTACTGAAACAAATTATGTTTTTATTTAATCTATTGCTTGCTTGTTTTTCTATAACCAGAGCAAACACATAAAGATGCAACAATAAAAAGATTTTCCAAACCCTAAAATTGTACCCTAAGGAAAAGTAATGTTCTTCTAAAGTCTTTGTGACAACCATCACCCAAGCCTTTTAAGATCTTATTGGCAAACAACAGGACGGGAGGATTTGTTTCTCACAGTCTATCCCTATCATTCTACCTTTCTTCCTCTCTCTAGCATTT
Source organism: Xyrauchen texanus (assembly GCF_025860055.1). Classification (NCBI taxonomy): domain Eukaryota; kingdom Metazoa; phylum Chordata; class Actinopteri; order Cypriniformes; family Catostomidae; genus Xyrauchen; species Xyrauchen texanus. The sequence goes on from NC_068309.1 coordinate 11,623,967, forward strand.
TTTCCCCTTTTTCTCTCCTTCTATCTCTTACTCTCTCCAAATCCCTTTTCAGAGTCCAGCCTTTAAGGGAAACACAAGAACACAATGGTGAGTCATCCATTCATAAAGGAGAATCAGAGCGCAAGCTTGCTTCCACCACTGTAAATTATTGTGGAAGGGATGCAACACTCAGTCCTGGCTTGTTGTGTTATGTGTGTATAGGCATTAAACTGTAAACATAAAGGTTTCAAACGGGAGCTGTACAAAGATTCATTATTGCATTCTTGCACAAAAAATAAGACACTGTTCACTTATGTATTTGAGTACACCTGCTCATAAGTATGTACTTTATAATTTTGTACTTTGAATTAAGCACAAAATGCTACCTGTATAAGAGTGAAGGACAGCTTTTGTAATCATTAGGGAAATATACTTGGATTTAAATGTATTTAATCCTCACAGAAAAAGAATGTTAATGAAATGGAACGTTAAAATTACTTATATTTTGTGTTGTTTTTCACCAAAGCCTATCGCGTGCCTTCAGAAGTCTTGGAATATGACGTCCGAGCCACATTAATTACTTTTATGATAGTTTTGGGTCCATTTAAAGCTTTAAAGGGATAGTTCACCCAAAAATGAAAATGCTCTCATTATTTACTCACCCTCATGCCATCCCAATTGTGCATAACTTTTGTCTGCAGAACACAAACGAAGACTTTTAGAAGAATATCTCAGTTCTGTAGGTCCAAACAAGTAATTGGTGAGCAGAATTTTTATTCTACAAAACCACATAAATGGCACATTAACGTAATACATAAAACTCCAGGGATTAAATCTATAACTTCAGAAGCGATAAATATTTAAGCCCTTTTTACCACAAATCTCCACTTTCATGTTCCCTTTTATATTCTTCTTCTTTTGTTTTTCATAATTCACATTCTTCATCCATATCGCCACCTACTGGTTAAAGGGGGAGATTTACAGAAAATATGACTTAAATATTGACCTGTTTCTCACCCACAACTGATTTGTCCACTGGAGTCTTATGGATTATGTGATTTTGGAAGATTCACTTGCATTGTGAGGACCAACAGAGCTGAAATATTCTTCTGGGATGACATGAGTAAATGATGAGAATCTTCATTAATGGGTAAACTATCCCTTTAAAGTGAGTCAAAATCAACTGTGGTCTAATTGAAAAGACAAATATTCATTCAAATGTTCCAAATTGTGTTCTTCATAAAAAATGTTTTTTAAACATACAGGTTTGGAATGACGCGAGTGTGTGTAAATTATTAACAGGACAGGCTTCTGCCAGATAAGCTGCCCATCTGTTTACCGTAGGTGATTAATGAGTTAATTCTTTAAAAGTATTGAAGCAAGGTTTATAACTGAGTCAGCTGCACTGTATTGGTTAATAGGAGCCCAATGCCTCAAGATGTTAGAGAGGGAGAGAGAGAGAGAGAGAGAGAGAGAGAGAGGGATGACTGAAGCTTTCATTCATCAAGCTTGTTGTCAGCGTAGTACCCTTCGTTAAAGCAAGCAGACACACTGCATAATCAGCTCAGTAATTCTCAGAGCGTAGAGGTCTAAATCCCTGTTGGCATGCCGTATCACTCGTTCTGCTTACAAGAGTTGGCACAAGGGCAGATGGATTACAGAAGAGAAGACTGATTGATGGATGAATAGATGGATGGAAATTCTGACAGAATATGCATTTGTGTAATTTATGTGACATGTGATGAAATAGGTCAATAAAGCTATACTTTAAATAGTTTCATAATAGCTTCAAATAAATAGTTTAAAAGCTTTCATAGTTTCAACTGAAAAAATACTGAGAAAATTTTAATCTTATACAAAAAACAAAAAAATACTGCAAATGATGCAACTGTTTTCAATGACTGTGTCCAATCAACTTCCAACAAGGCTGAATAAAATGTAAATCTCTCTGGAGCTTCTCTGCTCAATAACAGCTCAAACTTAAGACTAAAAAGTGCACTTGACAGCAGGATTTTACAAGCCCATTACCAAAATGAGATTGTGCAATTAAACACATGTTGTGACTGATTTTGTTCATGTATCCCTACCCCAGGCAGGTGGTGCCAAGGGCTGGTCTAGGAATGGGCACATCTCACATGCTGTAAGGCATTAGATTAACTCTAACTCTCTAAACTCTAAAACGATCTTAAGACAGTGCCAAAGGGCCTTACTCAAACTTCTACCAGAGCTTCATGGTGCACTGCTTCCTGCTGTGGTCAGACACTGATTCTGCATGCTCAGACTTAGCACTGCAGTGCATTTAGCATCTGCTCCAGCCTGACACACATTGCTTGAATGTATTCTACGAATCATTAGTGATAAAGGGTGTGTTCACACTTGTAGTTTGGTTCTCTTGGTTCTCTTGGTCCGGACCAAAAAAGAAAATCATACATTTTGTTCCGGTTCGCTTAGCATTCACAATGGCAAATTTTTATATTTATTGTGTATAAATAATGGTATTTTTACCAGCTGAGAACAAACAAAGAGCTAATGTGTAAAGGAGTCAAAACAGCACCAGGAATTCCTCCGTTGTACACACAAACGAAGATATGCTGCAAGGAGATGTCGCTTCTGAGGCATGTACTGAACTGTAATGGGCAACATAGCTCCTATAATGAGAAGAACCAGGTAAGCTTGAGGTCAGTATTTATGCACATTATTTCCTGTTTTTGGTACGTTTAGACGTCTTTGGTCCATGTTGCGTTTATATATCAATCGAACCGCACCAGAGTTCGTTTGGAAGCGGACCGAGACCCACTATTCAGGCGGTCTTGGTCTGCTTGTTTGGTGCGCACCAAGGTTCGGATGGCAGCGTTCACACTTGATCAAATGAACCACACTAACAGGGCAAAGAGTTTGTTTTAATCAAACCAAACCTGCCAAGTGTTAACACACCCTTAATGGGCTTAGATAAAAGTCATATAAGAATTCCCTTACTGGCCCCCGAAGAGCTGCATGCCCAACAGGGCGAACACCACGATGAAGAGGAAAAGGAGGAAGAGCAAGCTAATGATGGACTTCATGGAATTCAACAGAGAAACTACAAGATTCCTCAGAGAGTTCCAATATCTGTAGTAAAAGAAAAGGGTGGACAGTGGATTACAGTAAATGACAGTCTTAATGTAAGACAATATTAATCTATTTGTCTATTCATTTAACTAACATTTGTCATTCTCAAACTTCTAAAATCATAAAGAGGAGACATGATTAAAGGGATGGGTAAAAAGCTGATACACAATGGGGAATTACGCACTCTTTCATTTACTAAGTAAAAAAAAGTTAATAATTGGTGATAACCCCTACTTAATAAATGTATTACTTGAAGAAATCTTCAAACAGAAAGTATGTTGTGTATGCATTTGTATTCATCTACTTACTTGGTTACTTTGAAGATTCGAAGCAGACGAAGGGCTCTCAGAACACTGATCCCAAAAGACGCACCAGGCTGGATTGCTGCCCACACCACCTCAGATATACTCCCCACAATTACCTGAAAATATAAATCAAAGTTATGAGTTCATTTTGAGTAGCCTCTCATTTAAATGAGCAGTAAACTGATATTGCATTTTTCTTTGCATGCCCTTGCTTTAATTTAGAACACTTGATGATTATTTAATATTAAAAAAACATTTTAAAGTGAGGATATATATATGGATTAATATGGCCAATTACAACAGATATATACAGCAAATTTTCAAGAGGTGGTTTATATTTCATCTCCAGAGGCCAAGGCCAGGTTAGGAATGACATAGTACCATACAACTCAAATTAGTAAGAGTAGTATGCCACTCCGAACTCAGCCCAAGTGTATCTGATGACAAGGAACACCCACTACAGGACAAGCTCACTTAGGTGGCAATTCAGTTGCAAAGGAAGTAAGGCCACCCTGTTCTGCCCTCTGTTGTGCTTTCTCCAGTTACCGCACAAGCTAAACGGTTAGCCCGTAAGCTCGGGGTTCTGGCTCAGCATACAGCCCATTGTACAAAGGGGCATCAGTTTGTTCCTGGGAGGCAGCAGATGCCCTAACCCCACCCCCACCCTGTAAGGATGTGTACCCTGCAAGGAACAACCAGAAGCACCTTTCTCTCATCCCGCAGCATTGCGCTAGCTTCTTCTCCTCTTCAATTCCACCACATTTCTCCTCACTTTCACCACATAGTGATACAGCTAAATGATTATATTAAACTTATAAATGTTGGTATATGTAATAATTTTACAAACTTCTCATTTATTAATCTTTGTGGCTAGGTTTAGGGGTAGGGATAAATGTTGGTGTAGGGATGCTGTGGGACTCCAAATAAACACCACAAGTCTATGAATGTGACATCCAACTGTTGCAAGACTTCAGCATTTCACTGGTTATTTGAAGGGGGCATAACTTGTAGTGGGTGTGCCTTGTAGTGGGTGTCTTACCATCATCACAGGTTTTTGCAGATAACCGATAGTTCCAAAAGCAGCTATCAATGTTGATTAATCTACAAAAACACATAAGCAGTCAACCTCTAAATAGATGAATACTTTTAGACTTTAAAAAATCTTAAAAACCTGAAAAAGGTTCAAATAAATCTTGAAATGAATGCAAGTAAACTGGCTAAGCCATAAACCTTGTATTTCCCTTTAGCTATTCAACATGACCATAGGTATCACAGTAGCTGGTAATGACTGGCTCTGACCTCACAGGCCCATCTGAATCATGAGCACAGTGACTCACCCCAAAGTCAAAACAGTTGAACGAGGAGTGAAAGTAGTTTCTGGGCCCGAGGCCATACATCTTCAGAGTCATTTCTGTCAGAAACAGACCCAGGAACACAAACTCTGCTAGGTCTAACAGCCAGTAGAAATAAAAGGAGAGATTAGGTTATCCATCAACACCCAAGCTTTTCCAAGGCTTTTTGTAAGCCTTACAAAACTAATACTTAGAAAACCATAGGCTCCAGTGTGCAGCTCTGGAGTTGGTATTTGCTGGTAACCAGAAAGCAACCCTTCTTACACAGGGCTTTGGTGAGCCATTCAGGCTGGTCGTAGTGGACAATGGCCACACAAAGCGTGTTCAGTCCCACCAAACACAGAACGATCCAGTAGAAACTCTGTGCCTTCACCATCCGCCGAATGAAAAAACGTGCCCTCTTTTCCTTACGACAGAAGTACGAGGAGCTATCGTTCTTACTGCTCTTCAGGCTAGCTCTGGCAAAGGGTGATCCAGGGGGTGCTAGAGAGATGAAAAAATACATGTAGGACATTGGGGAATAACGTTTTCAAAAGCCTCATTAAACTCTGTTCTCAGAGCTGCTATCTTAACCTATAATCAGGCGCACATTTAAATCTGTGTCCACAGGAGTCTACAAAAATCTCCACAGATTTCCACAGAATTAGAATGCCTGTTATTCACAAAGTTCTTTGCATTTCATGCCCCTTACTTGTTTGTTTATAAATCATCTAGGCTAATATGATTATGCTTTCAGTTAACAATAAGAATCTCAGCTCCATTAAAATATATTTTCCAATATTTAAATCCATTCCACAGAATTCTTCAGATTTAAACCTTGTAACAGGGAAGAATCTAGGCTTCAAATTTATCAGATTAGTGGTGTCGTGTTTAGTTTTCTGGATTTTGATATTTTTAATGTAGCAGTAATCATCTCAGAAAGAAACACCATCAATTAAAGCCCATGTATTTTGCCACATTTTATCCACTGATCCGTTATCATGATGTTGGGCAGAGACAGACAAGTGTTTAAGAATATAAATGATTCCATCAGCCTCTTCAATCTAAATAAGAAGAAAGCATCTATTCAAGCATGAATGATCTTAAGCATTACATCAAGGCAGAACTAACACTCAGCTGTCATCACCTGATAAGTTCCCCCCTGATCCTTTGCATTCCCTTCTCCTTTTCACCCACTTCAGCTAATTGGCACATTCACGCTTATCTGAGACACTGACACACATATTTCAGAAGTATCTGCGCAGGCTTTCAGTTCACTATTTACCACAGGCAGCAATATGATTTCTTCCTTTTATGCTGATAGTTTGAAACTATATGGTTAAAACAAATTCTGTTTGAAAGTGCTGTGTCATGCAGAGTATGGTGAAAAGTATATTTTAGTTTGATGGCAATTTGAAAGTAATTATCCCCATGCCAAGGTTTCAAATGGAGCTCAATCCGTTTGTGTTAGGGGTAAGGTCAAAGGTCAAATCTTACCAACAGAGGAGATGTCTTTTAAATGTTCCTCTCCCTCTTCAGCACTGATGAGGTCCTTTCTACCCTTTCTGGTCTTTGCTCTTTTCAGGACTGAACATGTAAATGTATAATCATATACACACAAATCACACAACATTTTGAGAAACAGGGTTTAAATCAATTTCAATATATGATAATACTGTATATGTATTAATAGTGAGATAATACTCTTAGCACATACAATAGGTGTGGTAGTGTGAGTGTGTTTTTAGTGGGAACTGAAAACTGATATGAGATTATGGGAAAAAGAAAAACAAATTGGTGCAATCTATGTGTGTAGTCTCAAAACAATCTTAAGGAAAAAACAGATATAATGTCTTCATGAAATGGTTTTCATAATAATCTCAAATAAGGAGCGATTGGTTGCTGTGCAATCAGTCTTTCCATGAAATCTATTTGAGGCCATCAAATTACATAAGCAGTAAATGAGTCTTTGGCTACAGTAAGGGACACTACAAGACCGATCTTATGGTGATTCATCAGTTATGTGCAAACACAGGAAGTAATATTACACAAGTGTGACTGAGCATTACTACTGGGTTTCCCATTAGTCAGCCCCTTCTCTCACTTTCACAATCTTGTTACATTTACATTTATGCTTTTGGCAGACGCTTTTATCCAAAGCGACTTACAGTGCACTTAATCCTCCTGGAGCAACCTGGAGTTAAATGCCTTGCTCAAAGACATAATGGTGGTGGCTGTGGGGATCAAACCAGCAACCTTCTGATTAACAGTTATGTGCTTTAGCCAACTACGCCACCACCAAGGAATGGATGGTGACCACAGTTTATTCACCTGCCCCCCTGCCAGATAATTAAAGACTTTCTGTTGTAAAATAAGCAGTTGGACAAAGATATGGACAATCACTACTTTACCTAATTTCCTTTACATATTTTAGCATGTTTGTAACCATGTCATCTCAAATCTCAGCAGGTTAACAGGTCATTAAATGATTTAAAATAAGTGATACATTTTTTGTCTATTAGGGCACCATAAAATGCAACTAAAACGAGTGCAGTCATTCTTTTGTGGCAAGACTGTGTAAGTGTATGTGTGTGTGTAACTACTGTAATCCAGTTATCCCAATTGTCTTAATCCCCGCAATTACTTCTTGATTCTAAAGATAAGAATAGGATAAGAAAGAGACACTGGGGACAGAATGGCAAGCGTAACTGTGTTGACACATTTTCATACTGAAATAGGAAATTGGGGTGGGACATATTGAAGGCCAATAGCATTTAGTTTATTTCACAGCCATGTTTTATGATTTTCTACTTGCTATTGATAGACAGGTGGCAAGTAGTAGGGGACATTCTTACTCTGCAGAACATTTTATTGGACAAAAAATATATATATTTATAGATATGCCCCTCTAGACATCAATATTTTGGGTCTGTTTTCTCATAAGAAAAAAAAAGTAATTTCCAAATGGTCAGGTCGGCTAAAAGCTAAGTTTTATTCCTTTTATGTGTACAGTAGCATAAAGATGGCCTCAAGCTTACAGACATGGACTGAAAGCTTGTTTTGTTTTTTTAAAGAGAAAGCAATGTTCTCTATGTACAACCCAGGTGTACATACCTATCTAGAAACTGTGCCCAGGTGAAAAGATCAAACTCCAAACACATTTGAACACCTCCAAGAGCTATTTCTGCCCATTAACTGTACAAAATCATAGTCAGATATGAGAGCTCATGAAATGAGAGGTCATACCTTCCACTGGCCTGGTTTAATATAGAATATACTATGGTAAACCAGCCACATGGACCCTTGCCCTCTTTTCACCTGGGTTGTTCTGTTTCCTCTTGTACCACGCACCATCCAGAGGGGATTTCTCCTCTGCATTCTGGTCCTCCTCTGCCAGCAATACCTCCTCTGTAACACATATCAAAGAGTACCAGTAAAAACATTATATAAAACATTTATGCATCTGGCAGACGCTTTTATCCAAAGCGACTTGCAGTGCACTTATTACAGGGACAATCCCCCCCCCGCAGCAACATGCCTTGCTCAAGGATACAATGGTGGTGGCCATGGGGATCGAACCAGCAACCTTCTGATAAACCTTCTGATTAACAGTTATGTGCTTTAGCCCACTACGCCACCACCACTCGTACAAACAATAAATATAGGATAGGAGAAAGTATTTTAACATCACAAAGTTAAACACTTCAGCTTTAAGAAAAAGTGTTGAACAGAGTCCACATGATATGAAACCCCATGAGACATACCAAAGAGCTGTACAAAAGAAGCAAATAGAGTTGAAACTAACCCGCCTTGCAGATCCATTCCAGGTAGCCGGTGAGCTCTCTTTCAATCTGTTGCTGTCTACGGAGCTTCAAGAACTCCTGCCTCTTCTCCACTCGCTCTCTCTCTTTGGCAAACTCCCTGTGACCCAACACATAGACACACACACACACACACACACACACACACACACACACACACACACACACACACACACACATATGTTGTGTTTCCATGTTTTATGGGGACTTTCCATAGATATAATGGTTTTTATACTGTACAAACTTTATATTCTATCCCCTAAACCTAACCCTACCCCTAAACCTAACCCTCACAGAAAACTTTCTGCATTTTTACATTTTCAAAAAACATAATTTTGTATGATTTATAAGCTGTTTTCCTCATGGGGACCGACAAAATGTCCCCACAAGGTCAAAATTTCGTGTTTTACTATCCTTATGGGGACATTTGGTCCCCACAAATTGATAAATACACGCTCACACACACACACACACACACTATATGTGTGTACCCAGAAGTGTGCCAAATTGGACAAAACCTCCCTTTGGGCATTTTGGGATGTCCTCATTTGGAAAAATTATCAATGGCCTTAATTAAATAATGATTAAAAAATTCTAATAATGCTTAAGTTTAGGGTGTGGGTTAGGATTAGTTTATAATAAACATAGTTAGCTTTATATAAAATCAATAGGTTTCTATGGTAAGTCCCCATTTAGATAGCTGTGCAAACATGTTTGGGTGTATGCGTGTGTGTGTCTTATCACTCTGCATAGCTACAGTACCAAACTGTTTTATGACTAACACCATCATTTCAATACCAAAAAGAAGCTCTGTGACATGCATAAATGAAAACAGGCTGATAGCATTCACTCCTATCACCACTAGATGTTTTGAGTGTCAACAAGACCTATACCCAACATAACATCCCAGCTACATTGGACCCCATACAATTTTTCTACAGATGTAATAGATCAACAGGTGATGCGATCTCCACAGCAACCCACATAGCAATCTCCCACATCGATAACGAGGACACTTTTGTTAGGATGTTGTTCAAGGATTATAGCTCAGTGTTTAACACCATCCCTCATTAAAAACTCACAGACTAACTACTTATACGAGGCCTGCCCCCCTTCCTCTCCAACTGAATTGACACCTAAGAGAGTAATTCCATCATTAAATTTGCTGATGACACCACAACCATAGGCCTGATTACAGGTGGTGATGAAACATGGAAGATGAGGTGGAAGGCGTTTCAATAATGTCCTTAACTTCTCCGTTATTACAACTTGCATGGCTACAAATCTACAGACTTCAGTAGAAGAATTATAAACACAAAGCAGATCTACGGTATCATTTTCCTACAATAGCCTATTTAAACTGCTGAGCATGGCTTTTATCAGAAAAGACCACAGTAATAGACAAATAATAATAATTTAGTTTTAATAATGTTCTTTCATTATTGTAAAGTGCATTTCACATGAGTTGAGTCGAGGCGTCAAAGCTCCATTCGTCACCAGCCTCGATCGCTGCATTGACCTCCATATGACAAGAGTTGCAGAAAGCATCACAGAGGGGCGAATTTACGAGTTTGATACGTAAAAAAAAATTAAATGTCTCTTCACAAATTTGGACAGTTTTTAAATATTTCTTGTTGCTTAATACTCTCAAAGACTTTATTGGTGAAGCAAAAACACCAATAAGTTATGTGAGAGAACCTTAATGCATATAAATATCAGTCACTTTTGCACATTAATCATTGCTCTTCACAATCACAAAAGTGACCGATTATGGTTTCAAAATGGCGAATTTCTCCAAAAGGTGAGGCGTTTGGATCCCTGAAATTAGAATTTTTTCATGCACTTATATATTTTGTGGAATTTCATAATTTTCCACGGCACACCTTACACCTTACTAGTTTGCCACTGCACAGTGATTGAGAAATACTGAACTAGACTAACACATTTGTTTTAATAAACATTAAAACTGCATCTGTTTTTGAGTAGATGTACATATCATTACTAGTGGTATATTCGGTTGTACTTTATTTTGTGATAATTTTTTTGGGAAAAGAAAGGGATCAGATGAGATATACAGAAATGGGGAAAGAGAAAGGGTGCTGACAGCTGAGTTAATCACAGATATTTAGGGGAGCTGAGATGAAAGACAGGGGGCAGAAGCCCCTCCAAATAGGGTCTAGCAAAGCCTAGTACCAGAATATCACATGCTTAGTTACTGTATTACACTGTAAATATCATTGAACTTTACTAAATTTACACACAAGGCTTGTCCGAATCATCTCTGGAAAATGTAAAATACCACAAGGAGGCTTAAGGCTACAGCCTCTAGCATCAGTAGCTAGTGCACTTCATGAGGTTAGTGCACAGTGTCATAAAAGTGAGGTTTACACACAGCACAACTGTTTACCAGTTGGCTCCTGTTACACTCACCCCCCTAAACCTCACTCCCATCCAGGTCACGGCAACATTGTAACTGGACCTGGTCGCCCCGCTCCGAAACGGGACTCGAACCATTGTCCCTGGCATGGGAGGCGAGTGCGATAACAAGGATACACACAGCTATCTACCAGCTGGCCCCTGTTACATGTAGCCAATACAGGGATGGGGTTTATTAGGAGGCCATGATAGATAAGGGCCATTGGGGGAATTTTGGCCAGGACACCAGGGTTATACCCCTGCTCTTTCCGAGAAGTGCCCTGGGATTTTTAATGACCACAGAGAGTCAGGACCTCAGTTTAACATCTCATTTGAAAGACAGTGCTTTTTTACAGTATAGTGTCCCTGTCACTATACTGGGGCATTAGCATCCACACAGACCGAAGGGTGAGCACCCCCTGCTGGCCTCCTTAATACTTCATGTTACTCTGCCTTGAGACAGGTGGTTTGTAACATGTAATTGAAATGCATACAAAAATCTTTGTTTATATTTTTATGAGTACATTGATTATTGTGACATGGATTGATGGCAGCAGCCATGCTTCCTTTTGTGAGTCACTCTTAGGGATTTAGATGTCCTCAGGATGACTTCTAGTTGCCGTAGGTTTAAGAGCTACTTTTAGCCTTAAAATGCTCCATGAATTATTCTTAGTTTAAAATTAGGCATGCCGTAATTTTTAAGAGTTGCTCCTAAATTTCAAAGCTAAGATCTACTTTTAGCCTTAAGGTTTTTGGTGAATATGGCCCTAGGATTTTTATAGAATCTTTGATAAGTAAATTACATGTTGTTGTTGTTCACTGATCAATTTTGTCAAACTTAGTTTTACAGAAAATTGAGAAAGAAAGATAGAGGGGGTATAATTAAATCTCTAACAAAAAAATTGTATTTTCAGAGAGTGGAGATTGGAGATTGTGTGGAATCAGCAGTTTTTTTGGAGGTGGACCTCTAAATTCTGCTGCAATACAGCTCAATGGCTCAGGAAAAATGTATCATCGGGATATGGCACCCTTGACTCCATAAGCATTACATCAAGTTCCCAAGATCCGAAGATAGAAAATGTCAAAGATAATATTCCAACGCCTCATAGCTTTCCTGGTCACATAGACACTCAGAAACACATTAGGAATAAAAAACATGCAAGGTGCTATATCATATTCCACGAAGAGTGTTGAGAGATCATTTTCATCTACAGTATGGACATATATACTCTCATTCAAATTTGATAGTTGCTTGTATTTAATACCTCAATTTTGAAGTGTGCCAATATCTTTATATATTTATTTTCCTGTCAATATGAAGTGCAATCAGTTTTAATGCGCTGACTTGCTAGTTTAAGGAAAAAATGCAATATAATTAAAGAACATAAAGAAAGAAAAATAACTAATAAGAATTGGTAGGTAAATAGTTAAATGTGTTGATTGTGTTAAATGTAATCTTCAAATGTTATCTTAAAACATCTTGAATCTCTTTAGTTAACTTGTTATCTTGGCAGCCACAATTGTCACATTTTAACCCCAGAGTACTGACTGTTTATTTGGCAGGATGGTTCAGTAAGTTTGCAGTTTATGTCATTCTCATTGTCTCTTGTGTATTTTCTGTGCATGCATGGGAAAAGGAATATGAAATTAATTTAGTGTAAAGACAATTAAAGATTATCTGATGAATGGCATTACTTTGTAATGGCAAAGTATAATATTACAATTAATACATTAATACATTCTATTGTAATATGTTCATTTAACATTATACTTGTGTGAAAAAAGTGTGATTATTGTAAACAAGTCCAATAAACATTACTTTGGTATTGCATTATCAAGGACATGCCTTCTTGAAAACATATAATATGCACAGTACAACTTTATATAAGTCAGTCTAAATAGCAGACCTTGCAAGCAGTGTAATAAAGTGTGTGATTATTGTATATAAGTCCACTATTTTGTTTCTTTGTAATGGTAGTACCAAGGGCAACATAATTTAGAAGTATTCATCTTAGAATTATATGCAAAAATGAAGTCTGAAAATGATCATCTCAAGATTTCAACATGTATGACGTGTACAGTATGTGTTACACCAAATATAAAAGTGTCTTTGTGCTACTGTGCAAACAGAGCAATTACCTTATGCAGTATATTACCTAGAAAATGTTCATTTAACAACTACAAAATAAATAAATAACTAATATGATTAAACTAATTTAAATAGGCCCACATTTATGTTGCTGTGAAATTGCAGAAATTTCTAGAAGATGTGAATAATAAAATATTCATTGCATGACTAGATTTTAAGAATGCTACAGAAAGAGAGGAACTATGGAGTGAAGGAATATAGAGAAAAAAGCAATGGAGGACTTACCCTGATAAGACACCCAGGACGAGATTAAGCATGAAGAAGGAGCCAATAATGATGAGAGGAATGAAGTAGAGCCAGTTCCAGGTGTTCCCAGAGGCATCATTGGCCTGAACATAAAACAAATACAGTAAAACCCTATGTCTCATTGTGTTTCATTCCCATGCTCATTATCCACCAAACTTAAATCTGTCTAGGTGAGTTCAGCACAATGCACAATAACTTTAACATTTTCTAAAAAATATTAAATTACATCACTCACTCCATTTCACTTCCAATTTCAGAAACTAATGCTAAATAAAGTCAGTACAAATCCTCTCCCACATGCCGCCAACGAGGAAATATGGCTGATGCTCTCTAAGCACCGGCAAGGCCTCAGGCAAACATTAGAACTGCAGCCTAATACAATAAGAAGTTTAAGAAAAGTGGACGCCATCTGGAATTAGGGATATTTTGTAACCATGGCCTCCACCCACTGTTCTCCATGAGAGGCCCAAGGCAGAAAGTTAAGCCCAAGACAGACTGATGGGGTGTCTGTGTCCCTTGTAAAAGGGAGATGTTACACTTCGGTTAAGCCTCTCGCTAGCGCTAGCTTCCTGTTACAGCTGACTCAAGCAACAGTGCGGTGCTTCTTGTTGTACCCTAAACAGCCATTTAATTCAGTAAATTTTTAAAACATTTAGAATAATTAATAAAAAAATAATAATGATTTGTTGTTACAGTACACCCCATGTATGATAGAATATAATGGCATAGCTAGATGCTATATTCACAAACATTTTATTCTACTTTGATATCAGTGAGTAATCTATACAACAGCAATATTTCCACAGTAAACTTCAGTGCATATGGAAAAGAAAAATGCACCCTGTGTTTCTTCACACAGTTCTATTATTTATAATATTTATACAGTAGACATCCAAGCCATGTGGATCAATCTTGGAGCCTCAATATCTGCCCAGGTGTTGCAGATGCAATTGATAGTCTATCACATAAAACAAGCACCACAGATAAGCTGATATATTAATTAATAAAATTATTTATGCAAATTAATCAGATAATACACTACATAATCATATAGTATGTCAGTCTATATAGTTTTTTTGTTATTAACTTTTTTTGGGGGATTCCAAGACAGACAAAAATTAATTTAACCACACAATTATGCATTTGGAATCAACTTATATCCGCTGAATGCACAACTGCCCCACAACAGACACACAAATAAGTACACAAAAAAAGACAACAAGTTCAACATATAAGGAAAAAAATTAAAATAAAAAATTGTCTCCCTCCACTGCCCCACATGGTTCGACAGGTTCACCAGCCATCTGGAAGCCATCTCCTTGAAAGCTGCCACTTTACCCAAGTTGGTGCACCACTCATGAAATGAGGGTGCATCAGTTGTCTTCCATCCCCTAAGGATTAGATGTCTGCCAATAATTACGCAGGTTAGTATCAAGCTTTTCATGTATTTATTCCTATATCTCCTATATTCAGGACCCCTCCATCACGCAAAATACAAACTCTGGGGCAAAATGAAAACTGAGTGTCCAGTATCTCACACACAAAACGCTGGATCCTCAACCAAAATTCCTGAATCTTAATATAACCCCAAAAAACCTGGGTTGTGTCCCCGTCTTCTGACTGGTATCGCCAACAGGTGGGTGAGTCTTTAAGACCAAGCCTATACAATCTAGAGGGGGTCCAGTAGAACTGATGCAAAATCTTAAATTGCATTAGACGGATCCTTGCATCTCTAGATGCAGACCTGATTCTTTTTAGTCCTAGCCCACTCTTCAACCTCCAGTTCCAAGTTTAAATATTTCTCCCATAATCTCTTGAGAGAAGATGAAGCTCCATCCCCCAGACTCTGTATTAACAGGGAGTAATACACAGAAGCTTCATGATCTTTCTCATAAGCAGTAATCACCATTTCCATAGTATCTGCTGCTTTAGGGGGGTGTACACCACTCCCAAAAACAGTACAGGGCAGTTGGCGTAGCTGTAAATACCTAAAGAACTGAGATCTAGGAATCTTAAAATGTTGAACCAAATTAACAAAATATCTCAGTACTCTGAGTGTAGTAACCCCCCTCCCAATCTACTCTGCCCAACAGAAAGGGGACTTATTAATAAGTAATTTAGGGTTCAGCCATATGCTTGATGCAACATTTAAACAAATTTCCGAATTGAACACTCTGGACATTTTAGTCCAAACCATTAGCAACTGCGAAATAATGGGTGTGAATTAACTTCTACAGTTAGTTTGATAGAAAGGCTTTGCAATGGCGAATTAGGGGCAATAACTACTTGTTCAATAAGAAACCAGGGAGAGGTCTTCTCAGATGGAAGCGTCCAATGAGCTAAATGTCTAAGACCAAACGCATAATAATAAAACAAAATCTTGGGTAGGCCTTGCCCACCTTTGTCAATTGGAAAATCGTCCTCCTTTCTTATTGCAGCTGCTAATTGTTCCAGGGCAAGACAAAACAATAATGGGGAAAGAGGGCAACTCTGCCGAGTGCCCCTATCCAGAGTAAAATAATCTGAAATGAATCCATTTGTTTGTACTGCTGCTACAGGTTGTCTATAAGGTAACTTAATCCATCCAATAAAAGTATTCCCGAACCCATACATTTCCAAAATCTTAAAAAGATAATCCCATTTTCCATACCAAACGCCTTTTCGGCATCAAGTGACCGGAGACTGATCATTTGCCACTGACCACACTGTTATTGATGAAATGCCTAATTGCTACGGCCCTGAATAAACCCCACCTGATCTTTATGTTTAAGTGATGTCATAACTTTACTTAGCCGGTTAGCCAAATTTTTTGACAACATTTTTACATCTAGCTGGATCAGGGAAAATGGACGGCAACTTTTACACTCGCTTGGATCTACCGAGAAGACGTGGAACTATAGAGATCAAGATAGAATAATTTAAAGGCATTATTAATATCATTGGCCGAGGTAAATATTTCACCACGAGCAGATTTCACTGAGGGAATGGTAGAAAAAGACTCTCTCTGCTTTATATATCTAGCCAAAATTTTTCTGCTTTGTCCCATGACTCAAAGTATGACTGTCTTGCACGGAATAAACAAAACTTTCCACGACAAAATAGTTTTATATCTGTATTTCAATCGGGTTCATTTTCTGAGGCCATCAGATGACATATGGCGCTTCAGCTCTGCCTCTGCACTTTTAATATTTCTTTCCAACTCCACGAGTTCTCGTGCTTTGGATTTTTTGATGAATGAGGCATACTGTATGATCCTACCCCTAAGAACCGCCTTAAGTCCCTCCCAAGCCACGCCTACAGAGGATACTGAGGACCAGTTGGTCTCCATATAAACATTGATTTCCATCTTACCATTTGTTGGAAATCAGGATTTCGCAAAAGGAACGCATTAAGGTGCCAACTAGATGATTTCTTTTTCTCCATTTGTGGCAACATCTCTAAACTCACCAGGGCATGGTCTCAGACTAAAATGTTTCCAAATGAGCAATCCACAACAGATGAAATGAGGGACTTAGATACATTCTAGAATAGATTTTTTTTATATATATATATATATATATATCTTATAGACTGACGAAAAAAATATGTAGTCCCTACCAGATGGGTTCAAGTGTCTCCAAATATCTGTAAGACCAAGATTTTGACACATTCTGTGAAGTGTTAATGTTGCTCTAGGGGGCTTACACACTTTTTCTTCACTATGATCAAGGACTGAGTCCATCAAAAGATTAAACTTTCCTCCCAATATTATATCAATAGGGGTGTCAGCGACTTGCAACAACCTTCGTCAGCATCACAAACATGTTGGACAGTTGACCTGTATTTCTCAGGCTACGCCATCCAAATCGAGTCCCCGGTCCACAGGCCCATCAGCGCTCTCATCTTGAACACATAAGTGCCTTTTAATGTCTCCAGAGCTCAAAGATTTTGACTTCATGGCCATGTTTAGCTCAAAGAGCAAATGTATCACTGGGTGTATCGAACTTAACCAAATTATGGCATGAAAAGTATTTTTAAAAATTTGCAAAGTTCGCAGAGCTGTCGCTCACACGTCTGCTTCTCGCATGGCGTCACGATGAATGAGGCAGGCACGTGACCCTCTGTCAGTCACTCATATTGAAAAAAGTTTGGACACTGTTTTTGCTTTTCCTCATTAGGAAATGAATGAGGAAACTCCTCACTGAAGGAGTTATAAACTGTGCAGGCATAAACAATTTCAAGTGATTTGCAGGGAAGCCACATACTATATAACAGAAAATTACACAGTCCACTTATTGTGCAATTACTTGAGTAGTAGTAATGCAAGCAAGCAAATGTTTCATTTCCAGCATGAACACCATACAGACAATTGACCCATATTTTTTCTACCATATTTGTCTACTACGTCTACCATACCATTTGTCTACCATCTGCAGCTGTAGTCCTCTCTCTCTCTCTCTCTCTCTCTCTTTCTCATGCCGAGCTAGTGAAATAATAAAGACAAAGTGCTTTGTTTTTGTTTTGTTTTTATTCCAGCAGTGCTGGCCTCCATGCACTACCATCCACGCATCCTTTCCCTGCCACTCTAATGAGTTATACACAAAAAGAAAGCAGAGAATTGAGAGAGAGCAGAAAAATAGAAATGATTCATAGCTGCGTGAAATCCAAATATGATTATTCTCTGTCCAGCTTCCAACAGGCTATTTTAAAAATGTTTAATGAGCTTTGGGATAGGTGTGACAGCCCAGGACAACAAAGAGACAGGGTCAAGGTACATAAAGGCCTGGTGAATACGCCGAAGCTGTGTAATAGACTAAAAAATGTTTATGGACTACTAAAATTGTGCCATATTTGATTTGAGAGCTATAGCAGATGGTAAGATTTCAGTGAATAACTTAAATTTCAGGCTGTGTCTTACACAAGCTATTATATGGCTTCAGAAGACTTATAATATAGTGCATTAAGTCATATGGATACTTCAGTTATGTTTTATGGTGCTTTTTTATACTTTTTGGAACTTGACAGACATGGTCAAGTACGTATGTTGTACAACTGTTGCTGTATGGAAAATAGCTATATGAAAATGATTAAAATTTTACTTCCACACAAAATAATAAAAGCATAAAGGTGATAACAACACGTGGGAGAGAAAATAATGACATAATTGTAATTTTCTGGGTGAACAATGACCTTCCACAAGGGTTGCTTTGTAGCAAAATCCAATTTTTAAAAACAATGAAACAGCTATTGAATAAAACCAGTCCAGTGTCTGCCTGATTAATAATTTCACTGTGTACTGCCATTGGTGAATCCCACCTTTCTTTTCAGGCTGCATGGAGAAACTAATTAGGTTGTAAGGTGACCAGAAGATCCATCCATCCATCCATCCATCATCAACCGCTTATCCTGTGTACAGGGTCGCGGGGGGCTGAAGCCTATCCCAGCTAACATTGGGCGAAAGGCGGGGGACACCCTGGACAGGTCGCCAGTCCATCGCAGGGGTGACCAGAAGATCTGCTATATAAATTTGACTCTGGCACAAGAACATCATACTGTGAATAAAACTGACTTTTCTGCATTTCTTTCCAAAAGTTAGTGTTGCTCCACTACAGGAGATCTGTCCTGAACCCCTGAACAAGCATGACACAGCAGTGGTAATTAGGCAGAAAGCTATTAATCTCTAGCACAGCGTGAGTGTAATAAAACTAACAGGCATAAAATGAGGACTGCCATGTCATTAGCCAAGGACTCCGCCCCTGCTGGCTTGACTGCGTAGGTGCTACCAGTGTTGAGAAACAAACATTAACGTCTGACCCTCAGATTGTCAGTTATTTACAGAGATACAGTGTTTTTATAGAGAATAGAATTTCAGTTCAGGTGGTTGTGTTTACTTAGAATTTTAATCTCTATCACTGCATTGGATGAAAGATACAGTAACATTTAGGACATGGAAAGAATTATGCCAACGATCCAACACAGACAGTCCCTGATTCCATTGTGCTCGTTCCAGTCCCATAAAGGCATCAATCTAAAGAGTCACATCCCAATTACACAATTAAGAATATGGAGTCACTATCATTTTTATTTCACGATGTGGCCCGCCCTGCATTCCAACCATGTGCAGCATCTCCAAGCAGCATATTATGCAAAGTCTTCAATAGTACATAACAGTGCATCGCAAGAGTATTCTGATAACCAGCTTTTACACTGAAGAATGATCTCATGCCTTGTGCTTTTAACAAATTAAACCTGTTTGCGGTCAAAACATAAGCAGCCACTTCCCAAAAACAGCAATTATTAGAACTGCAGTACAAGAACAGGAAATTGGACATCGTATCTGTAAAAGAAACTGCAAATATAACCACATATCTACAAAAATTACCAAATTTCTACAGCACTTCATAAAATTGTATCCACATTGCCAGTCTCTGCGGTAGCTGTACTCTAGGACATGCACTGTGTAGAAATGGCAATATAGAACAAAAAAAAAACATTTGGATTGGGACACTACAGTAATTATAACTAATTCAATTATAAAACACATAGAACATAGCATTATAAAACACATTCATAATTATCATAATAATTTCCAGCTTCTCTGCAGTCAAATAGTCTCCCAGTTGACCGTTCATTTTTAAATTGCGAGAACGTGTAAATGTTTCGAGACCGAGAGGGAATAACTCATTCTTAAAATATTGATAATTTGATTGATTAATCAGCGATTAAGCTCAAAGTGCTTCACAAAACATAAAATCAAAGACACACACAGTAAAACACAACATATTCACACAGCAATAAAAGCAACACACAATAAAATACAACACATTCATATAGTAATAAAAGCAGGTCTATACAAATACGTTTTTAAATAAGACTTAAATATAACAGGGCAGACTGTTCAATGATCGTGGGGCCTTCACTACAGTTTTGCATATGGATCTTGACAAGATCTTCATAACAAAAACATCTAAGAGGTCTAACTGTTTCGTAACATCTTAAAAGTTCTGCTAAATATTCTGGCACCAACAATGCATCATATGTAATGCATCATATGTAATAATAAAATCTTAAAATAAACCTTAAACTGAATTATTAGCCAGTGCAAAGAAGCTAAAACTAACAAGTATTAATTTTCATTCATTTTAATCATAAGTAATTGTAAAGAAGTCAATGGAAAGGAGGAGGCAAAAACCGGCTTGACGATATAAATAATATTTTAGTGAATAACTTAAACAAAAACAAACACACACACATGACGGACATGTCCGTAAACGATCTCTCTCTCCCGCACCATTCTCCGCAGTCGGCCTTTATCCCTCTCGGAGGCTTGATTAGCCTGATAAGGGACCGGGTGTGTAGAATCACGACCCGACTCCGCCCTCCGCCCTGCCACACCATTCTATTTATGAGAATATTTTGCCAAAAACAGCGCCGTTCATGGCAATCTCCCATTTATTCCTGAAAAGCTTGTCAGAGCGAGCGACCGTAACCAAGGGGGCATAGATTAGCGAAGGGTCAGTTGGGTTGTTTCAGTTTGTGGGAGAGGTAATTGCATAAGTAAGTTCACAATAATGAAAACATCATCACTATTCAGGTAATACCTTTTTAAAAGGTGAATATCATAATAGACTTTTACTCAAATATATTGACTAGATTGCGACATGGATTAACAACGTTTGTGATTCAATCTTAGGGATTTAGGGGTGTTAAGGTTGCCATATAATGCGAAGTGTACACTATACGACTCAAGCTCATCTGCTTTGATGTTCTGAGTTGGCGACTGGTCTGCGACAAGAAGTCTCAGCTCTCACAACGTCTTATAGTGTGCGCACTCCTGAGACAAGCCCCAGTAAGTCGCAGACGCTATGATGAATTTGAAACCAGCTGGAGATCTAGACGTCTTGTTGTCAGGTGTGTGCAATGTTGATAACAATGAACGAGAGACAGACAATGTATTGGGAAGCAGGAGACAAAATATTTTTTTACAAAAAAGAAAATAAACCTACAAATGGCTTACTTACAGTTTTCTCTATATATTAAGCTTGGATAGGAGAAAGTATTTTAACACAGAAAAATTACATCAGCTTTAAGAGTTGTCTTCTCATACAGCATAAAGTTTGACTTCAGCTAGCATAATTCTTCCCTCACTGTGGCAGGGGAAAGCAGTGTGGGAACAGGGTGGCATATGCTGCCCCACACTATGTTTTGCCAGCCTGATGCTGCACAAATTTGTAAACTGTCAGGAGAAGGAGAGCAGGTGAAACCAGGGGCAGACTGGGACTAAAAAGTGGCCCTCCAAACCCGACCAGCAACACATCACATCTTAATACACCACACCATAACACACTGGCTCATCAATTTCACTTTCCGGCTCAATTTCACATTTTTGTGTTGAAAGAAAAAAAAAAAAGAGATATTTCTATTGACTGCTAGTCATGACAACAGGCCCCACCAGGGCAACATTTTCATAACTTTAAAACATATAAAACCACTGTAAATGTGATGAGTGTATTTTTTAGAGAAAGCACTAAAATAAGCAATTTATAGCTCTATAAAATGTCCGAAAACTTTTTCATACAGGTGTTAGATTAAAATGTATATGAAAGCACAAGGAAAAGTGTGTATTTTAGGTAATGTGACAAGTCAGCATTTCTTCAAAGTTTTTAAAGATCTTAATCACCTTTCAACTTTTTTCCAGAAGTGCAAATAATCTATTGTCTTAGTTAATATGAGGTTGTGGAAACAACAAGTATAATAATAATAATAACGCACATATATATATATATATATATATATATATATATATATATATATATACACACACACTGGTGGCTAAAAGTTTGGAATGATGTACATAATATTTTAATACAAAACTGAAACAATAAGACAAACACACGCACAGGTGTCGGACAGCTGTCCGTAATCTCTCTCTATCTCGAACTGCAGCTTCCAGTCAACCTTTATCCCTCTCTGAGGCTTGATTAGCCTGATTAGGGGCCGGGTGTGTGGAATCACGACCCTAGTGTACATCTTTGTATGAAATCTTTTGCCAATTTCAAGCATTGCCTTTATTCATTACAGCAGTGCTGATGTAGGGTCATATAGCACGATTGTGAGTGTGATATTGCTTATATACAACAGTTCCTTTTAACAAGTAAATTTTTAAAAATTAGGAAAAACTTAGTACGGTCATAAAAACGCATTTGTGCATAGAACTACTTTATTACGCGACCAATCAGAATCTGCCATTGCTGGTTCAAAACAAATGATGCGTCCAAGACTCCGTTAGTAATCCAAAATGTTCACTTCAGAAATAGCATCATGGCTTGTGCTGTTTCTAACAAGTCATTGGATAAACAAGGATAGACGGATGGATGTGTGTGTTTGTCTGTGTGTGTGTGTGAGAGAGAGAGAGAGAGAGAGATAGAGATAGAGAGAGAGATGGAGCGTGTGCTATCACCTGTTGCCACATCCAATCAGAGATGCATACAGCTTTCTGAAGGTCAGCTTTCTCAGTGGTAGATAGATGTCCAAGCGGGGTATTCCTCTCTATTTTGGGGTAGCCGGTGCGCAAATGTCATTCACCATACAAACAGAGATGTCCTCCGCCATTTTAAACAGTATGTATCCATTGTGGAAACTCACAGAGCACTGTTCTACGTAAACAATGACTAACTGATTCACTTTACGTCACCAACTAGCTGATATTACACACAAAAATGATCTTTTGCCACCACCTGCTGTCTAACATATGTAATTTCAAAAATAAAGACAGTAACTCCTAACACATATGCACTACCCTTACACTTTAGTTTAGAACAGCACGAACACAAGCAGAGTGATACATATAGGGGAAGCATCCGCGTGCTGATGCTGTAAGACCATCACTGCTCATGGAACGTCTCTCGTCCAATTAGATTCGAGGACCGGAACTAACTGTGGTATATATATATATATATATATATATATATATATATCACATAACTGTGCAAATGTTTATTTAAAAAATAAAATAAAATCAATGAAAAGTTAGCCAGAATATGTACATGACTTTGCAGATATTTTGCAGATTATTTTCACTCTATGTGAGTTTGTTGCATCTTTATGTCTACAGTATTTTAATTATTTCCCCAGATTATTCTTTAGAAAAAGTGAAAAGCCCTATGCTTTGACAAGTGCTGTTTCTGCTATCCTTTAAAAAAACATAAGCCTCAAACACTCAAATAGTCACAAAGTAATATTTTTCATGTCTTATTTTCTGCATTATTATCAGGCTTGAGCATTATTCAGCAAGCCACACTTCTGCTCCCAGTAATGATTAGCGGTATGAATTAATTATGTAAATGCCTATGTACAGCTCATAGCTTTATTGTTTGCAGATTGTATCTATGCTGTTGTTATTGTATTTGTTGTAACTTGCAGTTATTTTTAATTTTGTGATTATTCTGAGCTCATCTTATACTTAAAATTTTGTCTTTGGTTGTCACCATTATTGTGATTTGTATGTCAAATAATGAGGTCCATGCGAGGTACGGAGTTCATGCTCACATATGGAAATGCACTAAAATGTGTAAGTAAATAAAAAAAGTAATAAAAATTTTCTAAATAAAAGCTATTGGCTTTATTGAATATTCTTTCTGTAAAAAGGTTCGCACGAGCATGTTGGAGCCCAGGGAGGCCGCTTATATAGCCAGTAGGACAGGCCATACTTGCAGCAACAGGCTTGTCCAAATTACCCAGTGACCCACTGGGAAAATGCCCAGTGCTCCTGATGGCCAGTCTGCCCCTGGGTGAAACTACAGCAGTCTATCTCTTCTGCACTCTGCAGGGTTTATACTACACTCCCTGGTTGCATAGCTGGGTGTAGGAGAAGACCAAACAGTACTGTACAAGCCAGCATTTCTTGTCAATATGATTGTCAGTGTGACATCTTTATAATGGCTAACCTGTGGTTTCAACATAAGGTCATTTAGAGTTGTGTCAGAAGGTGCTACATTTTCCCAGGTGACATATCCTAAATTTGAACATGCTCTTTTTCATGTTTAACTGTCTGCAATTAAACCAAGCAAAATTCTTATAACTCTTCCACTTTACATTCGCACACACACACATTTTATAACATTTAGAGAAAGACAGTCTCCTGAGTTCAACACTCAGGCAAGCAGAACACTGACTGTCAGATGTTCTAAAACAATGCTATATTCAGAAACAAAAAGAAGACTCTGAAATTACACACATCAGTATTCCAGACTGTTTATGCAGGAGCATCATGCTCGTTCACAGTAGCAGGTTTTTTTTCTCCCCTTTTCTCCCCAATTTGGAATGCCAAAATCCCAATACACTCTAAGTCCTCGTGGTGGTGTAGTGACTCCCCTCAATCCGGGTGGTGGAGGACGAATCTCAGTTGCCATAGCATCTGAGACCGTCAATCTGCACATTTTATCAGGTGGCTTATTGAGCATGTTACTTTGGAGACATAGTGCATGTGGAGGCTTCACACTATTCTCGGCGGTATCCACGCACAACTCGCCATGTGCCCCACCAAGAGCGAGAACCACATTATAGCTACCACGAGGAGGTTACCCCAAGTGACTCTATCCTCCCTAGCAACTGGGCCAATTTGGTTACTTAGGAGGCCTGGCTGGAGTCACTTAGCACACCCTGGATTCGAAACAAAGTGAAACAAACGTGTGTTTTTGATGGCAACATTTTGATGGCAACTCACATGGTATAGTACATCAGTCCATCCTTCCATAGTGATGCACTGGAAGACGGTGAGTATGGCGAAGAGAATGTTATCGAAGTTTGTGATGCCAAAATTGGGTCCTTTCCAGTCATCTTTACACTCTGTTCCATTGGCACACAGTCTCGAGGGTGACTCTGAACCGCATGGGTAATCACCAACCTTTTCTCCTACACACACAAACAAATGAAGTCTGCTCAAAAAAGAGAGGGAGACAAACAAAGTAACAAAATTGAGAACAGATTCAATACAGTATTTGTGTTCGCAAAACATATTCACACATAATCTCAAACTTTATGTACAGTATAATCAATGCTACTCATATTCAGTTTAACCACCTTGATAAATTTAAAGAGCAATTAATTCAAACACCCCCACAAAGTGGTCACATTCAGCACACTTCATGTACAGTATATATTATCATCTTTAATAACCATCTTTATTACAGAGATCAGTGGGTTTCCAGATTTAGAGAGGAGTGTATTTATTAGTGTAAATGCCCTCTCCAAACTGGTCACTCACACTTTCTCTGAGGCATAGCGCCTGCTGATGTTGCTGACTGAAGGGTGAAGGAGGCTGCAGCTGAGCACATGTTAGCAGCTCAGCTGCTCCTTAATGGAAACCTCATTACCAACACGGACTAATTACACACACTGTGTCTGTAAAATAACTAACTCTCTCTCACACACATACGCACACACACATATTACATTAACAGCCTTTCAAGATCGCTCACACCATGGATACACAAATTTAGTACATAAATACACAAACATGCACACACATAAAGCCTCATCTGAAAGAGCCATGCTGTGTGGATTTGCCTGCCGAGCACTTGCTAGAAACAGCTCTTCTCCTTTTACCTCTCTCAAGTGTCACAAGAGACCCTGGTTTGGAAAATAACTCCTTTAAAGTCGCTCTAAAAGGAGTCAGTGTAGTTTTATTGTCTCTGCCATGAATTAATTTGGCTCAGTGGGCAGCACTGTCGCCTCACAGCAAGAAGGTCCCTGGTTCGAGTCATGGCTCACACAGGGCCCTTCTGTGTGGAGTTTGTATGTTCTCCCTGTGTTTGCGTGGGTTTCCTCTGGGTGTTCCAGTTTCCCCCACAGTCCAAAAACAAGCAGGTCAAGCAAGTTGGAAACTCTAAATTGCCCATAGGTGTGAGTGAGAATGTGAATGTGTATGTCTGTGTTTGTCAGCCCTGTGATGGACTGGCCACCTGTCCAGGGTGTTTCCCTGCCTTTGGCCTGAGATAGCTGGGATAGGCTCCAGCAGTACCCACGACCCTACATAGGACAAGCAGCTTTAGAAGATGGATGGCTGGATGGATGGATTTTAAATTCATGTTATTTAATATTGCATTAACTAATGTTATAACATATTTTCAAGCAAATATTGTTCATTCATGTTCATGTTAACTAATGTAGGAAACTAATGTAAATGAAATTATTTAAGTACCTTATTGTAAAGACAGTTAAAATGTATATGAATTTATAAGAGAAATGTATAACCATTTGTCAAGTTCTCCACTACTTTTAATCCCCTTTTTGTCTTCACTAGTTCATTTTAAATAGTCATGTGGTGTGATAAATACAATTTTAAAAGTTTAAATATTCTGTGAATTGTCCCAATTAATAATAATTCTATAAAATAATTAGCAAGATTTTGTTTGAAATAGTTTAAAATGGAGGTAACACTTTACAAAAAGGTTCAATTCATTATCATTAGTTAATGTATTAGGTAACATGAACAAACAATGAAAAATTTATTTTCTACAGCATTTATCACTCTTTGTTAAAGCTAGTTAATAAAAATACAATTGTTCATATTTGTTCATAGTGCATTAACTAATGTTAACAGATACAACAACTGATTTAAAAAATTTATTGTTATATGTTGAAATTAACATTAACCAAGATAAAAAAAATGCTTTAAAGTATTATTCATTGTTAGTTCATGCTAACTATTGTTGTTAATTGTGTCAACTAATGAAACCTTATTGTAAAGTGTTACCCAAAAGGAGTGCAACACATTACACTACATTGCTTTCCTATTTATTTTTTTAGGTCAACTACCCAATTACAATCAATGTTATTCTGCTTCAGGATTTTTATTTTAAGAAATGTAATTACATTTGACTGGGATATATTAAAGTGTGTCATGTAAGATTAATGGCCATTCCAGTATATGGGGTTGTTTATGGAGAGAGTACACATCAGAGCACAATGAAATACTAATGAACATCTACAATTATTACTGTCATTACAGGAGATAAAAACAGAGAGAGAGAGAGAGAGAGAGAGAGAGAGAGAGAGAGAGAGAGAGAGAGAGAGATCTGTCATGTCTCTCTCACTCACATTAAGTCCCTGCTGCACTCAACAGGAAACAGCAGAGGTTTGTGGATAAATATAAGTCAGTGAAGAGGGTGGAGAACATTTTCATAAACAAAAAAGAGGCAGAGAAGACCTCTTATCAAAAAAATGAGTTATAAAAAATACAATGACTCTGAGTGGCATCATTGTGCATTAATATGTACATGTATGTGTATATGTGTGTTTGGTTAAGTGTGTGTTTGAGTGAGTGGCTGGTTGTGCCTCTTTGCCACATTGTGTGTATGAGAGCTTAGAAAAGACTCTCAATTTTGTGGCTAAAATAAACACAACAAAAATGCTACAAACCAAATAAACCCAAATCTTAACAGGAATAATATTTGTACAGTTAGTTAATCTGTATTATTACATATTGTAGGCCGACTTTTATAAGAATACTGCTAATAGAGTACTATTAAGTACAGTGTTATTGTGCTATTACTGAAAGAGACTAACCTGTTCCCAGCTTAAAGCAGGTGAAGTGGAACTTGCCCATGT